>NC_080074.1:48982304-49617304 GCF_949987535.1 Balaenoptera acutorostrata
AGGAGTGGCCCAATGAGGGGTATCAAAGCCTGAGTGCCGAGCATCTATTCCATGGTGTGGCAGTGTTTGGAGATTGGTTACCTACAGGCAAATTGATCAAATATATGCATGTGCTAAGGATATGTTTTCAGGATATGAAGGACAATGGGTGCCAGGTTTCTCACTGTCATAGAACGGAGTTACCAACATGAAAAAGGAAAAAACTAGAATTAACCTTGTGGTGTGGGATTGGAATTGGATGTATTATACGAATTCAATTTAAATAGATAAATATTATGTCAATACACATATCCTCTAGCCCTGGCCATTGTTGGGGCCTGGGAACAATGACACTCTAGTGACCAGAGCTTGTTTTTTAAATACCGTTATCCACTATGAGGAATAAGGGCTCTTTGGAGAAATGGCTGATTCCAGGCTGAAGCAGGAAAAGAACAAGGTGAGCCTTAGAATATCTTATGCCAGAAAACAAAAAAGTGCACAAAGAATGATGGGGACATGTCAAAATGACACAGAAACTAGCTTGCAGAGGCTCTAGTGGCCAAATCAGGGACAATGTGAACATCAAAATAAATGATAGTAATGGATTATGACTCATTATAATTTGAATAAAGTAGGAAGCCAGGGGTCCATACTGATATAATAAGTAAATGCATACATTGACATTTTGATGAGGAACAAAATTTCTCAAAGTACCTTACCCTCTCCCAAATACTTCACAGTGGAGGTGACTTGCAGACATCACCTTATTCAAATGATGGATGTGAACACCATCAGTAACAGAATATTTAAAAACTGCATGTCACCTGAAAGGATCCAACGAGAAGAGCACAATCACTTCTGCGGTATCCCTGCCAGAGATGCATAACCTAATCTAATCAAGAGAATATCAGAAAAATCTTAGGTCATTTTACAACATAGCTGGTTTGTGGTCTTCAAAAGGGTTAAAGTCAGCAAAGTCAAGAAAAAAAGTGAAGAAGTGATCTAGATTGAAGGAAACTGAAAAACATAACAACCAAATATAACACATGATTCTGAATTATACCTTTTAATTAAGAAGGACCTATGGGGACAGTTGATGAAATTGAATAGGATCTGATGATTAGGTGGTCCTAATTAGTCAGTGTTAACCTCCTGATTTGGATGATGTTTTGAGGTTATGTAGGAATTACACACAGAAGGATTCAGAGCCACTGGGCACCATGTTGGCAGTGTATTCTCAAACTGTTCAGAAAACATAAAAGGCTGTACTTTACTTGCAAATTTTGGGAAAGATTGAGATTATGTCAATGTCTTTAAAAAGTGGGAAAAACTCTTATTCTTTTGAAAGGTATAATTCAGCAAGAAGAGACAAATAAATGAGTAAGTAAAACATGTCTATCAAATGGTTATAGGCTTGAGCCCGGGGCACTCCCACAGTTAAAAATCAAACAGCAGAGAAACAGCCAGCCAAGAAGGACTGAGAAGGAGCCATCAATGAGGCAGGATGTAAATGAGAAGAAGCTGAGGAAGAAACCAGAAGTATGACAAATGCTGCTGAGAGATCAAGTAAGATGAACAGAAAACAAGTGATCACTAGAACTGGCCCCAAGGCATCATGGAAGGAGTCATGTTGGAGCAGTTTTCAGCTGAGTGAGGATAGCAGTCAGATGAAGAAGAGTTGAAAAGAGAAAGGGAGGTGAGGACGTGGAGTTGGTAAATATAGATATCTCATCCCACAAGTGCTGCTGTAAAAGGAAGCAGAGAATGATGTTGTAGTTGGAGGGTTATGTAGAGAATACAGAGAGTTCTTTGTAAGATGGAAGGTTACCAGGGCAGTTTGTACAGTGACGGGGGGTGATCCAGCAAAGAGGGAGAAACTCAGGATGCAGGAAACAGCCTAAATTGGAGTAGTGAGAGGGCTTCGATGACGATTGCATGTGGAGACACTGCCATTGGCAGGAGCAGAGGCCCTTCATCCTAGTAATAAAGGGGAAGGGAGAGACGATGGGCCCAGGGAAAGATGTGACCTCTGTTAATGGTGGTGAGGAGGGGGAGAATTTTGTCTAAGGTTGTGTCTATTCTCAGTGTAATATGAGGCCAGGTCCTCTAGTGACAACGGAGAGTGTGGAAGGCCAGTGGTTGGGCATGTGTGCTGGGACTTTGAAATGAGAGAAGTAAATAGTGATAGTCATTTTGGAGAGTGGGGACACCGACACAGAAGGATTGCAGAGAAGTGACTAAGATGACCAGGCAGACTTGAAGGCCCTTTTGAGATTTGTGGTTATGAGTTTAAAGTGAGGGGAATTCCCTGACGGTCCAGTGGTTAAGACTCCACACTTTCACTGCCGAGCGCGCGGGTTCAATCCCTGGTCGGGGAACTAAGATCCCACAAGCCGTGTGGCACGGTCAAAAAAATAAAAAATAAAAAAAATAAAGTGACATCTGTCAGCATGTTTTTGGATTTTTCCAGCAATATGCAGCTGTTTCGGTACAGGTGAGGATGTAGGAAATACTAAGTGTCAGATCATTTTTTTCCGAATATATACATATGTATTTCTTCAGAGATACTAAACGGTTCTAAACAAAGAGCCAGGTATGAATTGCAAAGCTTTTAATGAAAATGTTTGTATTTTTTACAGCACGCAGAATTTCACACCTGTGGTTAATTAGCAATTATTTCAATACTTGAAAACTCATCTGCCTCTGAATTTGTCATAATGCATGAATCTAACTTAATAAAATTAAGGAAAAGCAACAGGTCATCTAATCCCTCTTTATATTCCGTCATGATCAGCAAGATGCATAAATGAGTTCTTTAAAAGGGATAAGATAGATTGATATACAAATTGTGAGTTTATTTTTAAAGCTGTGTAAATGCAACATTTCTAAGAAAACATTTAAATCAAAGGTCACACTTTATGGAAACAAAATTCTTAATTCAGGCTGTTTTTATTTTAGCCACTTGGCATTCTGCTCTTTTTAAAATTTTATATTGCCCAACAAAGAGTGGTTATCTTTTACTGTTTTTGGAGATGACAGAACAGATGAAGGTGTCACATGCCTACACAAGTGGGATTTTGCCTAAGATCAATTTGTTTAAACATATTCTTTGGTTATATTTTTATTGCATATTGGGGAGTACTTACATCATTCAAGATTAAGTCTGGGTTATTTGATTAAGAACTGAATGTACTGGACATATATTTGATAATTAAGATTTTAGACAAATATTCACCAGCATTAGTTCTATTAGCAAACCGAAAAATATTGTAGGCCTAGTATCAAACAGTAAACACATGAGGTAAACATTAAGCCTCTTAGAAGAAAGACCATATGCTCCTGCTTCTGTAAAAACATTATTTGTTTGAAAGAATGGTAGTATGACCTTTCGCTCAACTATTACTTCCTTAATGTGAAAAAGAGACAATGAGCTGAAGAAAGAAAACTCCACAGTTACACTCCGCAACCCTGAACATAACTCCTGAGATCTTGGTTTTGACAACGATTTCTCCATGCCACCCTGCAGAGAAAGATGAAACAAATGGTAATAAGTTTAAAACATACCTTTGTTGTAATACACATACTTCAAATCCTTTGGGGGAACAAAATAGTTTATCAATACTGAAATACAGGCTACAGATCAATCCAAGTATTAAATGGAGATATGTATACCAAGTACTTCCTGTCTCCCCCCAAGCCTTCACTAGAGCACAGAATGCTGAAGAAGAATGTTGAGTCCTGTGTAGTCCACAACTTCGAAGTACATTCCACATTTACTTAATTACAAAAATAATTTCAAGATATGCCAAGGAGTTCGTAGAGTGCGGAAAATCTTTAAAACTGTAGAAATTGGGACTTCCCTAGTGGTACAGTGGTTGAGAATCCGCCTTCTAATGCAGGGGACGCGGGTTCGAACCCTGGTCAGGGAAGTAAGATCCCGCATGCCGCGGGGCAACTAAGGCCGCGTGGCACAACTACTGAGCCCGAGCGCCACAGCTAGAGAGCCCGTGTGCTCTGAAGCCGGTGTGCCAAAGCTAGAGAGAAGTCCGCGCACGGCAACGAAGAGCCCGCGAGCTGCCACGAGGACCCGACGCAGCCAAAAATAATAAATAAATAAATAAATATTTTTAAAAAGAAAAAAACTCTAGAAATCCCCTAAAAAAAATTGAGGAGTAAAAGAATAAGATTCTGGGGCTTCCCTGGTGGCGCAGTGGTTGAGAGTCTGCCTGCCGGTGCAGGGGACGCGGGTTCGAGCCCTGGTCTGGGAGGATCCCGCGTGCTGCGGAGCGGCTGGGCCCGTGGGCCACGACTGCTGGGCCTGCGCGTCTGGAGCCTCTGCTCCGCAATGGGAGGGGCCGCGACGGTGAGAGGCCCCCGCTTGCCTCGCACAGAAACGAAGACCCAACATAGCCATAAATAAATAAATTAATTAATTAAAAAAAAGAATAAGATTCTGAATCAGTTAACGTAGATGGTTTCTATGTGATACGTTGTTTAGCATATATCTAAAGCTGCAATTTTCAGTTCTCAGTAGTATACGTTGGTCTTTGGAAATATTCCCTCACTTCTCTCATAACAGTAGGGTAAAACAGCTCTCCCCTTTAACGATTAACACATAGCATGCTCTGTAACAGGAACTAACATAGTGTTGTAGGTCCATTATACTGCAAACACAGAGAAACGAACATACAAACAAACTCATAGAAAAAGAGGTTGGATTTGTGGTTACCAGAGGTGGAGGTTGTGGGTGGTGTGAGGGGAGGGGATTGGATGAAGGCAGTCAAAGGTACTACAAACTTCCAGTGATAAGTACTAAAGATATAATGTACAACATGATATATATAATTAACACTGCTATATGTTATATACGAAAGTTGTTGAGAGAATAAATCCTGAGACTTTGCATCACACACACAAATTTTTTCTTCTATTTCTTTAATTTTGTATCCATATGAGATAATGGATGTTCACTAAACTTACTGTGATCATCATTTCATGATGTATGTAAGTCAAATCATTATGCTGTACACCTTAAACTTATACAGTGCTGTATGTCAATTACATCTCAATAAAACCGGAAGGGAAAAAAAAAGCATACCATGCTTTAATGCCTTGTGGATCTTGGACAACCCTCTTTGCACATCGTACAGCTTCAGTGATGTCATCTTTCAGCAACACTGAAAAAGAATTGGTGAGAAATGGAAACAACGCTCATAGAAATTCCATTTTAAGTTTAGGTTCAGCCAGCTTCATTGTCTTAGGCTGAGAAAAGAACAACTAAAATTATTTTTTAAGAGTCCATGTATCTGTGAATGTTGGGGGAAAACTCTTTCTTCATTCCATCCCATTTGGCATGAAATAAAGCATTCTGTTTCTCATTTACCAAAGTCATAGGAAGCTCTGGAATTATTAACTAATATGATAGAAGGTTCTCTTTTTACTAGGCACTGTAAAAAACAAAACAAAACAGAAACAAACCAACAAGCAGAAACCGGTCTAGCACTTTTTTGCTCAGCAATTCTACTACTGGAAATTCACCCTAAAGAAATAATAAGAGATGTACCCAAAGATGTATGTACAAGGTAGCAATTAATAATAGGGGAAAATGGAAACAGCCTAAGTGCTTAACATTAAGAGTTGGATTGATAAATTATAGAATATTTATAAAGTGGAATTCTATTCATCTTTAAAAAATAATATAGATTGGTATTTGTTGACAAAAATAATTTTGTGTAATAAAGAGCAAATAGTAAAGCAGTAAATATAGTACAATTTCATTTTTGTTGAAACACACATTGCTTACATGTTTGTATGTGTGTACATCATATGTGTATAACATAGCTTTACATTCATATATGTAAGTGATACATATCCTCAAAGAATATATGTATACCCAAAGTTTCCAGTGGTCATACATCTCCGGGTAGTAAGAATTTTTATTCAATGACCACAGATTATTATATAATACAGAATTTTTTTAAAATAAATTAACTGGATACAAAAGCATATTCTAAGACGAATCTTCTCTTTTAATATTTAAAAATTTAACAATATCAATTTTGTAATACTTCTCCAATATTTTACATACTAAAGATTCCACATGTTATCTCTCTTTTAAAAGGAACTGAATAGAGTATTTGTTTCACCCCAATTAAACAAATCCGTAAATTAACTTGTTAGAATAACAATGTTTATATAGGAACTATATTTTTTAGAGATACAAACTAAAGAATTTAGAAATGAAATGTCATAATGTTTCTAATTCACTTTAAAATCACTCAGCAAAAAAAAATATATGTATATATATATAATATATACATAAAAGAAGTAAATATGACAAAATGTTTCACTGTTCTAAAGTACATGATGAGCATATTGATGTTTATTATACTAATATACTAATGTTTCTAATTTTCCATATATTTAAAACATTTCATAATAAATAAAAAGCAAAAGCAATTTTTAAAAAAGGACCACACATATTCCTCCTCTTTGGTTAACTACTAATCCTTTCATTTTCCAATAAAGGAGGGTAGATTAAAAAAAAAAAAAAAAAAAAGACCACACACCAAATTATACCTAAACCTCCCCAAACAAGGTAAGTAGGAGGAATGGCATTGTTCTTTTCTTTTCCTTTTTTAAAAATTTTATTTTATTTATTTATTTTTTAACACCTTTACTGGAGTATAATTGCTTTACAATGGTGTGTTAGTTTCTGCTCTATAACAAAGTAAATCAGCTATGCATATACATATATCCCCATATCCCCTCCCTCTTGCGTCTCCCTGCCACCCTCCCTATCCCACCCCTCTAGGTGTTCACAAAGCACCAAGTTGATCTCCCTGTGCTATGTGGCTGCTTCCCACTAGCGATCTATTTTACATTTGGTAGTGTACATATGTCCAATTGGCATTGTTCTTTACAAAGCATCAACAAGTCCAGTTATAATAAAGTGATGTCATTCCAGAAGCTTTTGTATATTAGAAAACAGCAACCTTTTATGATACCAGCTCTTTAATTTCTTCCTTAAGGAATTACGAGAATAATAAAGAGTTTCTAGAAGTTAAGATGGAGTTTTTCTAGGTCCCTGATGAACCCTTCAAGGCCTTTTCATTTGTATTGAATCTCTATTCTTGTAAGTATAACCAGATGGATCCTGTGCCATCACTCAACATTATCTTGTCTTACCGCTGCAGTGTATGTGACAGCCGTTAGATGCTCTTGGGGTTTTGCCATCATTACACCAGTAGCGGCTATTGATTTGAAATATCCCATAATCAGTGCTTCGGCTTCCAGGATTGTAGTTTGTAGCTCGTGTGTTATAACTGCTTTCCCATTTGGCCAAACACACCCCTGAAAAAAACGTATCTTAAGTAATAAACAGCAACACCATATGACTTATAGTTCATAGCATAATTATATAGTTCTATTTAACTAATTCTATTTTACTAACGACTTTATAAAGATGTATTTTACTTGTAAAATATTTTAACACTTTGGTGTTAAAGGGCCCTTAAGAGAATTCTTTTGTTAGCAAATCATTTGGTAATACGAATGAAACAAGGTAACATATTTTTAAAAATATTAAAATAGCTGTTTCTTCCATTGCTATTACCCTTCCTCTGCTCCCATCCCTCAGGTAAGATTCAGCCTAGAATAGGAAAATCAACAGAGTTGTTGAGTGGGTTTGGTAATTAGCAGCAGATGCATATGCTAATGCTTTTTATTAGGAAAAATAAGGATTTTCTGGGAGAAAGAAAATTTCTTATGATACCTAAAGGTGAATTTGGATATCAAATTAGAATCCAGGGCTTCCCTGGTGGCACAGCGGTTGAGAATCTGCCTGCCAATGCAGGGGACACGGGTTCGAGCCCTGGTCCGGGAAGATCCCACATGCCACGGAGCAACTAGGTCCGTGAGCCACAATTACTGAGCCTGCGCGTCTGGAGCCTGTGCTCCGCAACAAGAGAGGCCGCGATAGTGAGAGGCCCGCGCACCGCGATGAAGAGTGGCCCCCGCTTGCCGCAACTGGAGAAAGCCCTCGCACAGAAACGAAGACCCAACACAGCCATAAGTAAATAAATAAATAAATAAAATTAAAAAAAAAAAATTAGAATCCAGACAACGGGAGTCATAGAATAGGAAAAACTGTGTCATCCATCCGCCCATGTAGCCATTTGCTCATTCATTCAAAAATAGTTATGGAGGGGAAATGTCTGAATTCAATCTGAAAAATTCAGTGATTACATTGACAGATATGGACTAAAATATAAAGTAACTTTTACTTGGGGCACATCTTGAATTCTGTGGAAGAAAATGAAAAATAATCAACTAGAGTAAGAATAATAAAATGTCATTTCATGCTGCATTTCAGGAATCCTTATATAGATATTGATTGAGGGGAAATAGGTTCCTACTGTCCCTGTTTTACGAATTCAATGTAATTTTTGAAAAACTTTGCTGTTAAAAACCCAACATCATGGTAGGGGGATTACAAATGAAAAAAATACTACATTACTCAGGCTTGCAGAACCCAAGTTCCAAACTGGAAATGGCTGGAGTCCAACACCAAGGGCTTGACAGACATATCCTCAGTGCACAAATGAATCTTTGAGTCAGCCTACATCTGCCAGCTGGCAAATTTAGTGGCACTAGAAGAGTACAACGGGTCCTGGCATGCTTAGAACGGTATAGAATTTGGTCCTCCCATGCCTCAATCCTTCACCTGGTACATCTGATTCTGAAGGAACAAGTTGATGTTTTTAACCATTGTAAGTGTACAAACCATCAAAGGAATAAAAAAGTCCATTCACTCAAACTCCCTTTCTTATTCTTCATCCTCTATGAGTATCTGTTCCACAGCTGGCTAACTATTTGGAAGGATGAAGAAGAGTTAACTTACAGTTTGCCAGGCTGATTCCCTTAAAGCCATCCAATCCAAGTCTTTTCAGAGTTCTGGCAAGCTCACACCTCTCAAAGATCTTGCCTTGGACAGCGACAGAAAGGAGGAGAAGCCCCAGAATAAGCACAGCCTTCATGTTGACTGAGAAGCCAGACCTCCAGGCTGACCAGGCTGAGCTGGTCCTGGTATTTAACATCTTTTCACTTCCTTCTTCTCCGAGTGGTCTGGCAGCTCCACCCTTTGAGACATGTGGAAAACAGGAACCGTTTATTGGTCCACTGACTTTAAAAGTTTTCTTCCTTATGTTTGAAGAGGGATATTCTGAGGTCCTAAGGATGACCTGCAAGAAAATAATGAAATGACATTGCTTAAAGACATTGCTCAGGAAGAATTGGGATTAGCACTATTGCCAAAAGAGGAACCTCCTCCTATTTTATCATGAATTTCAGCAACTATAAAGGGAAAAAACTGAACATTTTATGTAACTGCAAATGAGCTCCAATCTTTGATTAATATTCATTTTCATTAAATTGTTTTATGTGCCTTCACTATGTTGTCTTCATCTTTTTCACTTAAAATTACTTTATATACTTTCCACAAAAGAACACGACACTCTGTTTGTTGTTTTGATAGTTATATAGCACAACACCATGTTGCTCAGCCAGATTCCTATACTAACTTTTTTGGTTACTATTGTAAACTCTTAATTTATAAATCAATGTTTACTATTATAAATAAGTCTCATGTGAACAACACTCCTAACTCCTTTCTGACAATGCCTTACTTCACATTTCCATGTTAGAACATAAAGGGTCATTAAAGCAAGGGAACTTTATAGCAAAACCTACAGAAGAATACCAGAATATGTCACCAAAAAATCTTGCCCTTTGGCATGAGAATGATTTTGAGCTAAAAGCAATTGAAAAGAAACAGATCCAAGAAAAGTTCTCTGCCCTCCCCCTATTTTCTTGAAAGCAGAACATAAATTTGTGCAGAAATTAATCACCTACAACCTTAGACACTTAGCCCCAAGATAGCACCAGAGGACTCTACAAAACAACATTTACTGACTAGCTATTATCTTCCATTGGTTTCTTATATATTGATCGTCCCACAATTTGCCACCCTTGGAAGCCTAGTGCTTGTTGCTCCTCTAAAAATATATTGTTCTTTGGTTAAGATGATATGTAAGTCCAAGTTCTAGCCACCTCTTGGAGTTACTCATCCCTGCATTTCTCATAAGTATATATGAGATATACATGTTAATAAACTTGTTCTCTTGTTAATCTGTCTTTTGTTCCAGAGCCCCAGCCAAAAACCTAAAAGGGTAAAAGGAAACAAATTTTTCCTTCTGTACAGTTTCTGGTGATGGGACAGTAAAAGGCTGGAACACTCCACTCTCCCTAGAGACTATAGTTTAGATATGGGATAACTGACAACAGACCAGCAGAAGGTAAGAATTCTTACCATGTGAGTCTCCCAGATCTCTGTCTGTAGTGCACAGTCAAGAGAGGAGGATAAACATTTCTCCTTGTCCCTTCCTTTCCAAATGCACAGTGGCAGGAGAAAAACATTTGTGAAGATAGATCTTCAATCGTGACTTTTGTGATTTTGTTGTTGGTAATCAACACCTATGGGTATTGATTCTTAGCCTCCCAGAAAGAGTCATGTTTTCCTTTGTCTCTGTCTTTTGTGTCATTTGTCCTAAGGATGAAAAACCGTAAGATGAGACTCTCCTTTTGTCTCATTTTATGTAATGAGAACTTGGCTTTGTAACCAGTGAGCATATTCCCTCTGGTTTCTGCCACTTGGGGCTGCAGACTGTCTGTCAGGCTTGCATCAGCAGCTAGTCAGCCAGCTAAGAGCCTAAGACATGAAGTGACAGGCAACATTCTCTTTGTCCAACCATGCTGGCTCTCAGGGGAGTTTGTCTTAATAAAGGGTCTCAGTTCATAAGGGGCTTTTATCACCCCTACTTTCATTGCCTTGTTCGTGAGGGAAAAATTCTCATCCCAGTATCCCATTTCTGGTAACACAGATAAGTAGGTCAGTGATTTTAGGTGTCTCACTTTGTGGGAGATAGAGGTTTCTTTGACACCTGTGACAATGAAGGTCTTTGCTTTCTTAGGCTATCTCTGGAGTGGCTCTGCATCTTGAGAGGGCTACATTTCTTAGGGGACACCTTTTGTGTCCATGGTTAAGCCTTGAAATTGGTTTTAAGACATAAAAAGACTTACTGGCTTGGAGTCACAATTGAAATAGGTATATTAAAGATTTGGACTTTTACATCTGAAAGGATTTTTAAGAGAGCCCTCATCTTAAACAGATGTCCTACTGGTACCTATGGGAAGATCAGATTAAGAAAGGAAGAAAGGAAGGAAGGAGGGAAGGAAGGAAGGAAGGAAAGAAGGAAGGAAGGAAGGAAGGAAGAAAGAAAGAAAGAAAGAAAGAAAGAAAGAAAGAAAGAAAGAAAGAAAGAGGAAGAAAGAAAGGAAGAAAGAAAGAAAGGAAGAAAGAAAGGAAGAAAGAAAGAAAGGAAGAAAGAAAGAAAGGAAGGAAGAAAGAAGAGAGGTACAGAGGAATACCTTGGCTAGTGTGAGAAAAAACAAAACACTTCCTTTACAAGATTAGGAGAGGAAGATCAGAGAACAAACGTTAAGAAGTGCAGGTGGCACTCAAGCAGGTGTACAACTTACGTAAATATTGATAGCCAGGAAACAGCTTTGATAAAGGTTCAGAAAATGCACTGGAGGAGTTGATTTATTGTCCCTTACTCTGTAAGCAGACCCCACCAGGTCCAGACCTTCCCCGTATTTTGGGCTGGCACTACAAAAAAAAAAAAAAAAGTCACTGAACTATCCTATCTTACCGTTAAAGAAAAGAGAAACATTACAGTAATTATCCTAGATTTCTGATAATGGGCAAATATGCCCGAGTTCCTTCTTAGATAAAACCTATAATCCTTTCTCAGTCCCTTGGAAATATTGATCTTACCATATCTTTGAAATGTAAGCATCCAAAGAGACAATTGTGGGGACTTCCCTGGTGGCGCAATGGTTAAGAATCCGCCTGCCAGTGCAGGGTACAAAGGTTCAAGCCCTGGTCCGGGAAGATCCCACATGCCACGGAGCAACTAAGCCTGTGCGCCACAACTACTGAGACTGCGGTCTAGAGCCCGCGAGCCACAACTACTGAGTCCACGTGCCACAACTACGAAAGCCTGCGTGCCTAGAGTCCGTGCTCCGCAACAAGAGAAGCCACCACAATGAGAAGCCCGTGCACCTCAACGAAGAGTAGCCCCCGCTAGCTGCAACTAGAGAAAGCCCGCGCGCAACAAAGACCCAATGCAGCCAAAAATAAATAAATAAATGAATTTATTAAAAATAAAAAATAAAAAAATAACAAAGATAATTGTTGGCTAAAGCAACCATGGGACTGGAAAAAAAAAAGAGAGAGAGAGAGTTTTAAAAACAAACTGCTATTTGATATTTCCATAAGCTCCCTTGCCCCAAATTTTGTCCACAGCCTCCATAAGATCATGTATTAAAGACAAGTAAAAATCTTAAAAGTCTTTTCCACAAATATTGGTAAAAGCTTCAGCCATCTGAGCAGGTAAACTTAACTTGTTCAATCTACCAGAAACACCATTTAGATCCAACTATTCTTTTATAAGCTAGTGAGTTTTGTACTACTGTACCTGATATGTGGCTAACATTTTAAAATGAAATCTATAAGATCTCTGTTTGCATCTCTCTATGTGTCTATGTATATCTATACATGTATGTTATGTATATGTTATATTTTTCTCCCTCTGGATAGTATTCCTAAAAACTTGTGAAAGAGCTCTATTTAATTGGCTTAAAGAAAATACAAGCACTTATATAAATTAAGACTAGTCAAATAAGTTTATGTTATCTCTACTAGATGCTTGAGATTATAAAATTATAAATTTAACCTAAGGAAATAAAGTTACAATAAAAACGATTTTCTTAATGTATGTCAACATGGTAGGGGGAAAAAAATCCATGTTTAAATGTTTAGGTTCTTTGCTTCTGTGATTTTTGCTACTTGCCTAGTTTGTCAACGACAATAATAACTTAAAATGATGGTTAACTTTTCATATCTCATGAAATTTTCATGGCAACTCAAGAATAATTGTTAAGAACACATGAATTAAATGGATGTAAGTGGGAGAAAAGTTTGTAAATGAATTTTGCAACAATCATTATGTTCTATAAAATATGTCTGCTTAAAAATAGTTTCCAAAATCTTTTCGTAACCTTAACTGTAAATGATGGATATTCATTGAATATCTAGATAATTTCCAAATAAGAGAAAATACTGAAACATTAATTGCCAAACATAGGTTAAGGTTATCTGCTTTTGACTTCTTATTACAGAGAAACTAAAGATATTTGGGTCTGTTAATAACATGTTCTTTTTGCCACTTAAAAAAATTGTACTATAAAAAGGCATATGTCTCTAGAAATTACAAAATGATGTATTCTTGGGAGTTCCCTGGCAATCCAGTGCTTAGGACTTGGTGCATTCATTGCCGGGGCCCGGGTTCAATCCCTGGTTGGGGAACTAAGATCCCACAAGTCGTGCAGTGCTGCCAAAAAATAAATAAATAAATAAAAAGTAAAAGGAGCAAATAAGATAGAAGATGTGGGTTCTAGGAAACAGGGTTCTAATACAGGAAAGAGGAGAAGGGAAATTATAGAGATGAAGGGAGAAGTGTCCCTGTGGACTCCCTGGGGAAAACCAGAAGAGATGGCCTGGAATGTCTGAACCTATTGAAGGGAGTTTGACAACTCTGGCTGAGACTTTGGGTAATGAATTAATACATGAATAAGTACATGGAAAACTAAGCAAACAGAAAAGTAAGGCAATTTTTAACTCCAAGGAAACCAAAAAACTTAAGAAGAGAAATACAACCAAATTATACCATCAAATTATAGTCATCTGTGAGTGTTTGTGCATGCTTGTAAAGGGGAACAACAAGGCAAGGGGAGCTGAGAGAGAGCTAAATCTTCATCTTCCTTGGTGGAAATAAATAGAAAATGTCTATGACTGAAAATCAAAACTGAGAAGAATAATCATGCTCTTGAGATATATGGCTGTAATACTAGAATATAGCTAAAGGAGCTAAAAATAGCTAAATAAGTTGAAAGGGATTATCACCTCTAGTGTTGGGAACTGGATGAGAAAGGTTAGGGCTATTTTTCACCATTAAACTTATAACACTTTATTTGACTTTAAAAATATATACATGTATTTTATGATTAAAAAAAGTTTAAAAATGTATTATGTAAGAAAAAGAACTAAAAGACATACACCAGAATGTTTACAGTGGTTATTTATGCATACTCTTCAGAATTTTTACTCAATTTGTATATTTTGGCATTTTTCAAGTTTTCTTCTTTCAGCATATATTACTTTTGCAATTAGCAAAATAATAAATAATTACACACACAGAGAGGAATGTGCAGAATCACTAAAAAAAAGGATGATTATTTTGAAGTCCTCGACATCCCTCTGTGTATATGAACTCAGCTATATTTGTAGAAATATTCTGCCATTTAACTTTAAAATTATCTTTCTCCTATACAGCTCTTCTGTACCCAGATCAGTGGTCTCTTAAGCTTCAATGGAAAGGAGTTAAATATTAATTTTCACTGAGCTTCATGAGCCGCATTAAAATGGCATATAAGCTATATAAAAAGAAACGTGAGAGAGTATCTTGGAACAATGCTGTTTTGGTAGGATCATTTTTATTGTATAGTTAATTTTTTTAAAAGGCTAAAAAATACTCTTACAAGAATAGAATTTATATTCCTTGGAATAAAGCACAAGTTGCCAAGCTCCTGGAACACTATGTCCCATCCAGGTTTTTTCTTTGGGAGACTATATCATTGAAGGAGGATAAACTGGGGAGGAGACTCCCTGAGGCCAGGGGTATTGAGGAGGCAAATTTGGCCAGATCTAAGATGATAGTGGTAGCAGGCTTAAAAAGTGGCAGGGCCCTGCATCCCACTCCCATGGGGGGCCCAGAGCAATGGCAAGAGGTCTCTTGGATGGCATGTAGTTGCTGGGGAAATTGAACACAAATTGCCCTGCCTTGGGAACTGATGAAGCTTTGAAAAGGAGCTTCTGCCTGCAAATGAACCACGTCAGCTTGGGTAATAACCACCGTATGAACATCTCAGTGATGGACCGAAACTCTGAGGTCTTCTTCAAGTTTTCTGGATTTTGTAGTTTCTTGAGATGCTTGGAAGCTCCTGGGCAGGGGATTAGCTAAAGAAGTTTAAAAAGACTATCACTGACTCACCATTTGGGGAAGTGGGGCTTAGAGACAAATTTTGTTTGATCTAGAAAAATAAAGCAAAGTGGTGTTTCTCACACCCATTTATGGTATAGCAAATTTATACCCACTGCACTATTTGATCTACACTTACCTGCTCTGAATGGCATTGGAGAGTGGGAAGTGAGATGGTTCTTGGGAGCCCTAGAGATGAAACTATTTTCCTGAAAATGGCTCTTTGGTTCCATGATTCAGGTCACCATTAACTCTTGAGGTAAGCCTAGGTGTTTCAGTTTTCAGTGACTCAGACCATACGGACAGACCACTCTGTCTTGATAATCTTGTTTTGCTATCATCTATCCCATCATTTTTTTTTGTTGTCGTTCCTACAATCCTGTTTTTCTCTATTAGCACAAAATTAAAATCTATTTGTGTCAGTATATGAGGGACGTGAAAAACTGTATGAAAATAGGATAACCTCAGAAAGTAAATGACAGTGGTAAATCAAAATTGTCTGTATTAATGAAAAGAGGCATTGGCATGAGTTTTGTCAAAAGGTATAAATAATCACTTGTTAGTGAAGCAGTGCCATTTTCTTGAAGCCATTATGGACCTTGGGAGACCACGGTCAGGGCAGCTGCACTCACTGCATTCTCCAGCTGATGCCATCCTTGTGTAGTTTGGCTCAGGGGTGCAGAGGACCTAGTCTCATCTCCGCTGTGGCAGCGTGGCTGCTAGGAGAATTTGGAGGGGTGGGGCAGTTGGGAGGGCTGTGGCGGGGAACACCGCTGGGCTCTCTGGGGGAGCGCACATGTTGAAAGGTTAAGGTGGAGTAAATTCTTCTTCAACTAATGTAGTGTGTAACAGCCTTGTGAAACAGGACCAGCACACAGCTGCTCCCAGCAAGTCCAGCAGCCTGGCCACAGGTCAGAGTGGTTCCCTGTGGGGACATTCCCTGACTTAGGAGCAGTGCTTGACCCCAATCCAAAGGTGGCATTTTGTTGGCCCCTCAGGTATATGGGTCATTGAAAAATGGTAAATGGTTTGGGTTTGCCTAATCCAGACCACTGTATTTTTTTCCTCAAGGATTAGTGACCACTTTCTCTTCTTCTAGCTCTCGATATCCCTGTAATTTAAGTTCCCACTCTTTGCAAAATTGATCAAACAAGATAATTTCCTGTGTTCCCTGACACCATCCAAACTCCAGAAATCATCTAACTTTTGTACTTAATTTTCTCTATGGTCTTGTTGTTTTTGTGTTTTGAGTCAGGTAATTGGTTCATACCGAGAAAAAATAATACTATTTAACATACACAAGAGAAATTATTTCTACTATGGTAGCAATACTGTGCTGTAAGAGTCTCTAGTTACTGTGCTCTAGCACAGAGCCACAAGTTACTGACCCATCAATTGATCATTAAGCCTAAAAAACAGTACTAGCCTAGTAATCTGCCATGTACTTTACTGCTAGTCATAGAGGAGATTTTACCATTCCTGACACTTGCCACGTACTCACTCTCTTCTCTGTCTTCATTCCTGCTGTTTCCTCAGTATACTATGTAGACAATGAAAGAAATGTTAGGATATCTGGTGGCAAAGAGAAAGTTGGAGGGGTGAGCAGGACCAGACCTGGAAGCTTAATCCCCAAAACTGTGAGATTTAGCCCTTAATCCCAAAGACAAAGGGAAACTATTCATGAGTATTAAACTGGAGAGTAACTGGATCAAAATCTTAACAAAACAAAACAAAACAAAACACTCTAGATTGGATTCAGGGACCGCTGCTAGAAAACTGGCAAGTAATCCAGATGGCAGACGAAGGTGGGGGTGGGTAACAGAGAGAACTGGGAGGGTTTCAGAGATATTTAGGAGGTTTGAATAATCAGGATTAGAGATTATCCAGACCAGTTCGAGATACAGGGGAAAAGGAAAGGTAAATAATACTAGCTTTTGTTTATCAAATGCTTATGAAGTGTTAACCACTTAATAAACATTACTTATAGTTCTTACAGGGGTCTTAAAGGTAGGTATTATATCTATTTTACAGGTGAAAAAATATGTGTCCCAGAGAAGAAAAGCCTCTTGCCCAAAGACATATAGCTAGTGAGTGGAAGAGCTTGGATTTGGATTCAGGTCAGTTCCATGGTCTTTTCAGTCTACCACATTACCTTGTAAAAGTTGACGTGAATGGGAAGAAATACTACCGCGACCCAATTCTCACCCTTTGACACACTATAACTCCTTTGTCTACCTCCTGTCTGATTTTAGTTCCCAATACAGTTGTGCAAGCCCATTTTATGTATTTATTTTAAAAGTGTGATTTTTCTCTAAGAGGTTGATCTAACACCAGGCAATGCCATGGAACAGTTAAGAGACTATTTAAAAATCAATATTCTTGATATGTGAACAACTGATAATTGTGGCAAGCTTTTGATTTCTTTGTGAATACTTTCTTTGTACTATTACTTCTGTTATCATTATGCAATCAGAACTTAGGCTGGATCTCATTTCACTTCCTCTTTTCACATTATGAACAAGTATTTCCCTTCCCACAATCGGTTGGGTTACAAAATCCTTTACCAGTTTACACAACAATTGGGCATTCATCATTGAGAAATTATAATGAAATAGGTAACTGACTTTTCAAACATGTGATAAAACAGTCTTGTTTACAAAGAGATGGAAATGCTCCCACTTTAGTTTCCTCTTTCCAGAAGAGTATTTTGATTTCATTTCTCTATTAAGTATGACTTTTGGGTTTCAGGTTTGTTTGATCTTTTTATTTGTGCCAGTGCAACTGCATAATCATTAAACTTCTTTCATTGAACTAGAAAACAATGATCTCAATCTGTACATTCGCTCTGGTAACATAACAAAATGTTGGAGGAGGAGAGAAGAAATTGTTGCAAATTGGGGAATAAGGTCATGTATTTGGGTTGTATTTTCCCCCCTCTCGACAAACAAACATTTTATTGCTATCCTTAGCAAGCAAATAAGATAATATGCTTAACTTCTTATTAACAACAATTTATATGTACACATTTAATTGGAGATGGTGTTGTTCTCCCTTTGACATCACTAAGTTGTTTAAGATGCAGCCACACATTTTCTCACCCCAATCCCCCATCTCAGGTCAATAACATACCTCTGTGAGGTGGCTGGTTTGCTGGCATGGGAGTGGTTTATTTCCAACTCAGTCAGAAAGGAACTGAACTCACAAACATAGCACCATTTACACACAGGTCTCACAATGAACTGACCCAAAGATGATGAGGGCTAGTGTCAGTGCCTTACACATTTATTTTGGAAAATAGTTTCTTTGACTGCCGATTCAAAATGATTTTCAATTAAAGAGTAACTTAGTAAATTAGAAATACTATACAAATATAGAATGGTAAACTCTAACCTGCTAAAAAAAAATGAATGGATGTTTTAACATCTAGGAAGTTAAGATAATTTTCAATTTCCTCATAAGAATACTATCTTCTAAAATGGAAAAGTTTACATATACACATATACATACACACATGACTACTAATTTTTGTGAAAATAATAGGAATAAAATAAACCTAAATACAGAAAAACTACACTTAAAATATCTTCCTCATGTAAGAAATTCAATTCACTGCAAGTCAAATATCCTCAATGTACTCTGGCATGTGAAATCTAGTTTAGATCTGAATTTTGTGACAGGACTACTGACATGTCTTTCTAAGTAGTCTCCTTATGTCCAGTTTCTCTCCCCTCCAACCTACTTTGCATCCAGAGCATGCCAACCCTGAACTCAGAGGACTCAGAGTTTATAACACACATATGTCAATCACATGTCATCTATGACTTTATTGTCTATTTTGTGGTTTGCTGTCATATTGTCCTCATATTCATCATGATGAGCTCTTGGAGGACTTATGCTCCTTTAAGGTTTCTCCTCTGCCGTCTCAGAAAGAAGCACACTCATGTGTACAGTGTAGACATTCAACAAAATTGGTAAATTCCCTGTATAAAAAATGCATTCCACCTACAATTAAGGTGTTATTCTTCTCTCTTGACTACCTGTGTTAAAACAGTGTTTTGATATTACAAATGATGCAAGGAAATAATACAAACTTACAAATAAAAACCAACCACAAACTACATAAGGATGTGCTTCTCCAACATGAGAAAACAATTACAAAAAGGTAACCTAGAATTTTAAAGAAAGAATCATTTTTTTATAAAGAGTTAACTCAGGCCTCTGGAATAAATTAGAAATAAGACAATAAGTTTGAGACACAGGATTCCTCATGCCAATATATGTAAAAATTTTTGAAGGTATTATTCAACGCTTCACTAAAGTTAGTAAGGGAAAAAAATTTCTACTTCAATTGTCAAGAAATTATACATGAATAATTGTATTATGGAAGAAGGTTCTGTGTACATTTGGTTGTAAGTTTAGGAATTTGTCCATTAATTAATTCAATAAATAATGAAAGTTGATTGATTGGATACTTTCTATTTTAGAGGCACCATGTTAATGCTGAGGATACCAAGGTGAAAAGGCATGACTGTTTTCCTCTATAGGACATGCAAACCAATGGTTACAACCCAATATATACTTGCTTTATTGTTGGTCTGCACAGAGGGCTGATGGAGCACAGAGGGGACCTGAAGTCAGTGGGGAAGAGACAGTGAAGGCTTCACAGCATTTCAGCTGGATGAGAACTGGAGAGAGAATAGGATTTTGTATGGTGGGCAACTGGGGTAGGAGACTTGTGATAGGAACTTCCCATGTCTGGTTCTCTTCCTTCCAGGCACAGGGGAGGATTATACTTCCCTACACCCTTGAATTTAGGGAGAGCTATGTAACTAATTCTGGCCAATGAGCTATGGGTAGAAATGATGTGAGTCACTTCTAAACTGAAACATTTAAGTGCTAGTGCAAAACACTCCAGTACTTTTCTATCTGCCTTGGCAGCTGGTGAAGTTGTATGTGTCAGAAGGTGTAGCTACCTGTTGGTAAAACCTCTGTCAGCCCGGGTGCCTGAGTGACTGTGTGGAACAGAACCACTTGCTGAACTATGATAGACATTGTGGCATGAACAAGAAATAAACTGTGTGTTTAGCCATGGAAATTCTGGGAGTGTTTTCATCATTTCAGATGGAGGTAAAACAATTTTAAAAACAAAGGAAAGGGAGGGACCTGCTGTCACCATGTTGTTGGTCGCCGCCCGCTCGGGCCCTTTCGCGCCCGTCCTGTCGGCCACTAGTGCAGGCCGCGGTGCCCGCCACCTCGGAGTCGCCAGTGCTGGATGTGAAGCAGTCCTTCTTGTGCTGGGAGTCGCCGAGTGGCCAGGCTGCGCAGGCAGGCCTTTGGTCGCCTCCGTGGGCCTCAATGTCCCTGCTTCTGTTCGTTATTCCCATATGAACATCAAAGTGCCTGACTTCTCTATCATTGCGCTCAAGTGTTAGATAGTACAAAGTCTTCAAAAGAGAGCAGTGAGGCTAGAAAAGGTTTCTCCTATTTGTTAACTGCAACAACTACTGTGGGTGTCGCGTATGCTGCCAAGAATGTCGTTTCTCAGTTCGTTTCCAGCATGAGTGCTTCTGCTGATGTGTTGGCCATGTCCAAAACCGGAATCAAGTTATCTGATCTTCCAGAGGGCAAGAACATGGCTTTCAAATGGAGAGGCCAACCTCTGTTTGTGCGCCATAGAACCAATAAGGAAATTGGCCAGAAAGCTGCAGTTGAAGTACTCCAGTTGAGGGACTCACAGCATGATTTAGAACGAGTAAAGAAACCTGAATGGTTTGTCTTGATAGGTGTGTGCACTCATCTTGGTTGTGTACCCATTGCAAATGCAGGAGATTTTGGTGGTTATTATTGCCCTTGCCGTGGGTCACACTATGATGCATCTGGCAGGATCAGGAAGGGGTCTGCACCTCTCAACCTTGAAGTTCCCTCATATGAGTTCACAGTGATGATATAGTGATTGTTGGTTAGAGACCTGGACTCAAGTCATAGGCTTCTTTCAGTCTTCGTGTCACCTCAGAAGAGTTACTTGAGAACAAGCCTTCTGTACTTCGAATTAGTTGATTTGAAATATTTAAGAATTGCTAATAATGTGTTTGCAAACATGTGAAGTAAATTGAATTTCATGTTGAATACTTTCAAGCATTCACCTAATAAAGCCACTGTTAAATACTGTTATGCTCAAAGACTTCAAAGGTGCAGTGTCTTTGAGAGTTAATTCTAATTAAAAATTACAGACTGGTGTACGGAGAGAAAAAAAAGAAAAAAACAAAGGAAAGGGAGAATAGACAAATCTCCCATGCCAAAGTATTCCAAAAAATTTACGTAGATACTCTGCCCTCAAGGAAGTGGTGTGTAACTAACCACTCCTTAAGTGTGGGCTGTGCATAGTGACTTTCTTCCCAAGAATATAGCATGGAAAGGAGCAAAAAGAATAATTTTACTGCAGAGAAACCTGACAAATGCTACTTCAGCCAGTGGATCAAGGTTAATATCAACAGTAATAAGTTATGTTGATAGTATGTATCCTAGATACCATGTGATGAAAATGGTATCTGTGGTCTCCCTCCCCAAGACACATAATCCTTGCCTAGCCATGAGAAAAACATCAAAACAAATCCCAGTTAAGCATTGTTCTACAAAATACCCCATCAGTGCCCCTCAAAACTGTCAAGGTCATCAAAAACAAGCAAAGTCTGAGAAACTATTAGAGCTAAGAGGAGCCAAAAGAACCTAGCAACTAAATGTAACGTGGTACTCTAGATAGGATCCTAGAACAGAAAAAGGACATTTGGTAAAAACTAAGGAAATCTGAATAAAGTATGAACTTTATTTACTAATAACTTTTCGATATTGGTTCATTAATGGTAACAAATGTACTACGCTGAGGTAAGATGTTAAAAATAGGGGAAAGTGGGTTTGGGGAATACAGAAACTATATGTACTATCTTAGCAATTTTTATGTAAATCTCAAACTATTCTAAAATTAAAAGTTTATTTAAAAAAAGAGGTATAAGAGAGAACATAGTATGTTCTGGAAATTCCTTTTGAAGTGGGGAGTGGAAGTAAAGAGTTTGGCTAGGTAGGCAAAAGATCTTTTATGCTATTCAAAGGAGATTCAATTTGTAAATTGTATAGGCTGGGTGAGGAATTCCTAGAAGATCTGTGGATGGGCTTCAGGGGTGTTGCAAAACCTCTGAAGTTGTATAAGATTTTATTGTGTGTATGTGTATATGTACATTTTTCTCAGAAGAATGTCAAAAGCTTTAATTATTATTTACTTATTCTTAAAGGGAAAAACACCTAAATGTGTTAATAATCATTGCTGAAGGTAATGTTGAAACTGAAATATTCTGAGCAAGAGATATGAAACAATTATATTTTGGTTTTTTGTTTGCTTGTTTGTTTGTTTTGGCAGTGCCATGTGGCATGCGGGATCTTAGTTCCCTAACCAGGATTCGAACCCATGGCCCCTGCATTGGGAACATGGAGTCTTAACCACTGGACCACCAGGGAAGTCCAAAACAATTATACTTTGTGTGCAAAAGAGATCCCTTCTTGGTAGTACAGACTAAAGTGATAATGTGTGTGTGTTTGGAGGAGGAAGGCAGGAGTTAAAAGCCAAGATAGTAATAAAGACCATGATCTTCAAACTCTTTTGATTGTGGTCTACTTTGCAGGGGGAAGAAATGATCCCATAAGATAACTTACCCTACTGTTGCCGCTTTCCTGAGAAACAAGTACTGAGTCTTTAGGATGAAGTATCATTTTTTTTAAACCAAAGTTTGATGGGACTGTATATACATCTACTTTATCATTAGGGTTGTGAATGATTAATATTTGAATCAAAATGAATATATGTCTTTAAGGGTAGCTATAAACCTAAAGCACTATGATATGAATCTACATTTATGGGAAATTATAGTTAAAAAGCCAAAAAGCAGGAACTGAAAACCATGACACTGGTAACAAGGCATCCTTTCTGAAAATTAGGGTAATTCCAACTATTGATGTACAATAACATTGCATTCAGCCAGACTTCTTTATAGGGTATAGTTTAATCGGTAAATCCTATTCGTGTGCTAATTTTAGCCTATTAATACAAAATTTCAGTAATCCTTAGTAACTCATGTAGGTGGTTATTAATAATTAATCCTTTGTTGTATATATAAATGAAAATATATGGAGTTATGCATCATTAGCCCATAAAAATGGGGGAAAAATTTTTAATGTGTTTTTTTTTTCAATTCATGGTCTCTTAGGAGGACCGTGGACTGCAAATAATTATTTGAGAAATTGCTGTTACAATCTACAAGAGAAATAATGAAAGACCAAGACAGAAGCAGTCAGGAGGTACAGAGAACAGGAGACAGATAAGACAGATATCAAAGGATCAGAACCAGGGGAATTTTTGGATTGCTTGGATGGGGAGATACAAGGTAGAGGGGGAAAGCTAGCTTGATTTTTTGGTTTCTGGCAGGCCAATTAAGGGGAATACAGGACAGTGAATAAACTTAGAGGAGGACAGGGTGGGTAGGAGATAAGTCCAATTGTTAGTATGTTGTGTTTGAAATCCCAAGTCGATGTGTCTGGTAGGCAGCTGGGTCCTGTGATCTTTCAGCTTTAGAAAAAAGGGTCTGGGCTGGAGCTGTAAATTCTTAACTTAGAAAAGTGAAGCATTCATATCATAGTGTGACTTCTCTAACATTTACAACAATAAATAGGAGTTCCAGTTTTTAAAAAGAATTCCATTTTATATCTAGAAATAAATATAGGGAGGGGGGAAGTCAGCAATTAAGAATTCCTGAGATACAGCAAGAGTAACTACTTTTTATGATTAGAAATTCTTGGTGGGGGAATTCCCTGGAGGACCAGTGGTTAGGACTCTGCACTTCCACTGCTGGGGGGCTGGGTTTGATCCCTGGTCGGGGAACTATGATCCTGCAAGACGCATGGTGCAGCCAAAAAAAAAAAAAAAGAAATTCTTGGTGAATGAAGTTTCCATTGCCTCATTTCTTGAAATTATTTTCCATTCATCTTTGTTTCTCCTTACCAATTTCTCTCCTCTTTAAATCATGGAATTCAGGTGTCCATTTATTTGTTGCTGTTGTTGTTGCTGCTGTTTTTCCTTCTTTTTAAAAAAAATTTTATTATTTTAAATTTTATATTGGAGTATGGTTGATTTATAATGTGTTAGTTTCAGGTGTACAGCAAATTGATTCAGTTATACATATATCTATTTTTTTCCCATTTAGGTTATGACAGAATATTGAGTTTCCTGTGCTATATAGTAGGTCCTTGTTATCTATTTTATATATAGTAGTGTGTACATGTTAATCCCAACTTCCTAATATATTCCTCTCCCCTGCCTTTTCCCTTTGGTAACCATAAGTTTGTTTCCTGTGTCTGTGAGCCCGTTTCTGTTTCCCAGATAAGTTCATTTGTATCATTTTTTAGATTCCACATATAAATGAATCATATATTTGTGTTTTGCTGACTTACTTGGCTTAGTATGATAATCTCTAGGTCCATCCATGTTGCTGCAAATGGCATTATTTCATTCTTTTTAATGGCTAATATTCCATTGTGTGTGTGTGTGTGATATATATATATATATCACATGTTCTTTATCTATTCATCTGTCAATGGACATTTAGGTTTTTTCCATGTCTTGGCTATTTTAAATAGTGCTATTTACATAGAGGTGCATGTATCTTTTTGAATTATAGTTTTGTCTTGGTATATCCCCAGGAGTAGGATTGCTGGATCATATGGCAACTCTATTTTTAGTTTTTTGAGGAACCTCCATACTGTTTTCCATAGTGGCTGCACCAATTTACATTCCCACCAAGAGTGAAAGAGGGTTCCCTTTTCTCCACGCCCTCTCCAGCATTTATTATTTGTAGACTTTTTAATTATGGCCATTCTGACTGGCGTGAGGTGGTATTTCACTGTAGTTTTGATTTGCATTTCTCTCATAGTTAGTGATGATGAGCATCTTTCCATGTGCCCATCGGCCATCTGTATGTTTTCTTTGGAGAAATGTCTGTTTAGGTCTTCTGTCCATTTTTCGACTGGGTTGTTTGTTTTTTTGTTACTGAATTGTAACTGAGCTGTTTGTATATTTTGGAAATTAAGCCCTTGTTGGTTCCATCATTTGCAAATATTTTCTCCCAGTCCGTAGGTTGTCATTTCGTTTTGTTTATGGTTTCCTTTGCTGTGCTAAAGCTTATTAAGTTTGATTAGGTCCCATTTGTTTATTTTTGCTTTTATTTCTATTGCCTTAGGAGACTGACCTAAGAAAACATTGGTATAATTTATGTCTGAGAATGTTTTGCCTATGTTAGTTTGAATAATTTCAGTGGGCTCTGGGCTATAGGAGTGGTCTCTGTTGTTTGGGCCCTGGACCTGGGGTGATTTAGGGCAGGAGAAATATTGGCTCAATGTGTGAGAGTTAGCTAAAAGAGGTAGTCAGAAGTATGGGCTCTCAACTGGTCGGTTTGCATATGAAAGGTATGTTCAGGCAAATTATTTACTATCTCTAGGAATTAGCGAGTCCTGGGAGGGGCAGTCTCTCCCCAGCCAACAAGGTCCCCAAGATGCTAACTGTCATAAAATACAAAGAATAAAAACATGATTAATATGATAAAACAGAATAATACATCTTATTTTTGGCATATTAATACAGGCTTTATGAGTGTTTGTTTCTTTCGTAGTCCCTCTTGTCTTTGTCAACCCCATTCTCACCTCAGCAGCTTCTGAAAGATGATTCAGTTTTTTTTTCTCTCTGGGTGATCCAGGCCTTGCCTTCTCTCTATCATAGCCACATTTTAATGCAGCCTGCCTGGATAAGGCTGAGAGCTCCACTAAGAGGAAGACCTTCTAGACTGTTGGAGGTCAGGGGTGGGCAAGACTAGGGAATAAGAGTACTTTGGAAGAAGCTTTCTTCGTTGGAAGACCGACATCCAAGTTCTGGGGCTGGAAGAGAGGGAGTCCCAGTATAAAACCCAATGAGAGGTCAATCATGGGTCACCAAGCAATCAGTATCCTGCAACAGAGAATAAAATCTATTCTCCCTGACAGGGCTTCCCACACGCTTCAGCAACAACTGTCTCCAGGCTGGTGAAACGTATAGTATATTGGCCTCTCCCTGAGAAGGGCTGAGGCTTAGCAATAGTGGTAACAGCTATGATGAACAGGTCATTTTCTTGAGTTGTCTGGGCTGTCCAGTTTCAGGATGAAGTGAGAGTAAATAGGATAGATACTCTGGACTGAGTAAGTATCCTTGGATTCTTTGAACTTCAAAGGAAGAGGTGTTTAAAGAAGATAGAACACACTTTTCTGTTAATGTGGCCAAGTGGGATCTTAATTGGGAAAACACCTCTGAATGGTGAAGTAGGACACAAAGGCAGGGCACCTTGCAGGATATAGAATTATGCAACTCAGGTACTAGATAAATATCCTTTCTTTCCAACCATCCTACCATGAAGAGGTTATCCATGGCTGAATTAGCACCATCAGAATCTACATTTCCTATAAGTGATATAAACTTGGCTCCAGGTGCCTCATACATATTTGCCCAAGTAACTGCTCTCTCTTCAAAAAAAAAAAAAAAAAAGATTAAAAAGCTGCACTAGGGCTTCCCTGGTGGCGCAGTGGTTGAGAGCCTGCCTGCCAATGCGGGGGACGCGGGTTCGAGCCCTGGTCTGGGAGGATCCCACATGCCGCGGAGCAACTAAGCCCGTGTGCCACAACTACTGAGCCTGCGCGTCTGGAGCCTGTGCTCCGCAACGAGAGAGGCCGCGATAGTGAGAGGCCCGCGCACCGCGATGAAGAGTGGCCCCCACTTGCCGCAACTAGAGAAAGCCCTCGCACAGAAACGAAGACCCAACACAGACAAAAATAAATAATAAATAAATAATACATAAAAATTAAAAAAAAAAAAAAAAAAGCTGCACTAATCTCTATGATCCTAACCAGGATCATCCTCATGAAGTCATACTCTATGAAGTATATGCTCATACTCATTATTCATACTCTATGAAGCTCAATTTCTTCCTCTATAAAATGAGAGTACTAACGTTTACTCTGTAGCTTAGTTGAAATCATACCATGAAGATTATGGCAAATTTTAAACAATCAAGAAATGACAGCTCCTCTTCTTCCCCTCTCAGTTCTTTCTCTCTAAGCAATAAAAACAGCTTATTATTTTAATACATCACATGCCATAGCATTTACATATAATACTCTTCTGACTGTCTGAATAAACCACAAATCCAGAGAGACAAGAATAAAATGAGAAGATTTCATCATAGCTGATACAATATAAGAGTATAGTTGATACTAGAATAAGAATGAGAGAAAACAGAGAAAGTATATTACCTTCATGGCATCTATTTATTAGTTAATTTTAGAAATTTTTGAGGAAAAATAAACAATAAAAAGATACCACCTGGAAAGACAGCTATTAAAAATCGATCATAGTAATCAAGAAAGTATGATGTGGAAGGAAAGATAGACACATAGGTCAATGGAACAGAATAGAAAGCCCAGAAATAGACTTATACAAATATGCCCAGTTAATTTTTGACAAAAGAGCAAAAGCAACTTAATGGAGAAGGGATAGTCTTTTCAATAAATGGTGCTGGAATAATTGAATATCCATTGGCAAAAAGAAAAAAACAAGAACCTTGACCTAAACCTCACACTTTATGCAAAATTATGCTCAAAACAAAATTTGAACTTAAATGTAAAACTATAAAACTTAAAACTATAAAACTATAAAACTATAAAACTACAAAACTATAAAACTTAAATGTAAAACTATAAAACTTAAAACTATAAAACTATAAAACTACAAAACTATAAAACTATAAAACTTAAATGTAAAACTATAAAACTTAAAACTATAAAACTATAAAACTACAAAAGAACACAGGAGAAAATCTTGAGACCTAGAACAAGGTAAAGAATTCTTAGACCTGACACCAAAAGCATAATTCATAAGAGGAAAAATAGATAAATTGGACCTCATCAAAATAAACTTTTGCTCTGCAAAAGACCCTATTCAAAGGATGAAAAGACAAATTAGAGACCAGGGGAAAAATTTGCAAATCACTTATCAGACAAAATCCCTTTATCTAGAATACATAAAGGACCTTCAAATTTCAACATTAAAAAAATAATAATCTAATTAGAAAACTGGGCATTGACACGGAAAAGACATTCACAGACATTTCTCCAAAAAGGATAGATACAGGGCTTCCCTGTTGGTGCAGTGGTTGAGAATCTGCCTGCCAATGCAGGGGACACGGGTTCGAGCCCTGGTCTGGGAGGATCCCACATGCCGCGGAGCAACTAGGCCCGTGAGCCACAATTACTGAGCCTGCGCATCTGGAGCCTGTGCTCCGCAACAAGAGAGGCCGGGATAGTGAGAGGCCCGTGCACCGCGATGAAGAGTGGCCCCCGCTTGCCACAACTGGAGAAAGCCCTTGCACAGAAACGAAGACCCAACACAGCCATAAATAAAAAATAAATAAATAAAATAAAATAAATAAATTTAAAATATATATATAAAAATAAAAAAAAATAAATCTTTATAAAAAAAAGGATAGATACACAGGTGGCAAATAAACAAATGAAAATATTTTTAACATTATTATCCATTAGAGAAATGCAAATTAAAACTACAATAAGATATTATACACATGAGAATGAAAAAATTAAAAATAGCAAGAGCACCAGAAGCTGGCAAGGATGCAGAGAAACTGGATCACTCATACATTGCTCGTGGTAATGTAAAATATTACAGCCCTTCTAGAAAATATCTTGGCAATCCCTTTCAAAATTAAAAATGGACTTATTATACAACCCAGCAATCCACTCTTGGGTATTTATTCCAGAGAAATGTCTTCTTTCCACATAAGAACTTGTATATGAATGTTCAAAGCAACTTTATTCTTAATAGCCAAAAACTGTAAACTATCCAAATTCCCTTGAATGGGTGAATGGTTAAACAATCTGTTGTGTCCACACCATGGAATACTACTCAGTGATAAAAAAAAAAAAAGGAACAAACTGTTGATACACACAACATCTTGGAGGAACCTCAAGGAAATTATACTAAATGAAAAAAGCTAATCTCGAAAGGATACATACTGGAAGATTCCACTTATTTAACATTCATGAAATAACATAATAAAAGAGATGGAGAATAGAATAGCAGTTACCAAGGGTTAGGGATGCGAGGAAGGAGATGGGTATGGCTATAAAGTTGTGAAAGAAAGGAGTCTTGTGGTAATGGGTACAGTTGAATATCTTGATTGTGGCAGTAATTATCTAAGGCTCCACATGTGATAAAACAGCATAAGGCCACACATAACACACTCACAAATACATACATGTATAACTGGTGAAATTTAAATAAGCTCTCTAGATTGTATCAATGTCAGTTTTCTGACTTTGATGCTGTTCTATAGTTGTGCAAAATGTTAACAATGGAGGAGGCTGGAGGGAGAGTGCACAGGATTCTTCTGTACATTTCTTTGCAAACTTCTATGAATTTATAATTATTTCAAAATAAAGAAGTTTTTAAAGCTGCTATGAACATTTGAAAAATATAATTTATGATAAATAATTTTGTCAGATACACTGAAAAGACTTTCATATTTATTCAACTTTACTGAATCTAAAACCTACTTTCTTCTCTTACCTTTTATTGAAAACCTTTCGACAGAATTATTTTGACACTTAGAAGCTGGTATGGACAAAACAGGCCAGTGAGAAATGTGTAACTGGCAGGTGTCCATAAATGATCTGGGCATTCTGTCATTTTAGGAAAGAGAAAATAAGCTGGGCATGAAAGGGTACCCTTTATCTTTAAATTTTCCTGTATCTGTTGCAGGTTGCTTGAACCTCAACATTGTTTTTATTTTTGTTTTATTTATTGTATTTTTATTTTGTTTTATGACTCTAAAAAGAACATAGATGTTGCAAAATTATATACAATATAGAATTGTTTTTAAAAAGAAAGTGAATTCCCCTGCCTACAAATCAAAATAGATCCTAATAAAGAGACCAAGAGGAGTAGTTTTATTTTTTGGTGGTATAAATCTGAAGCTTATTTTGATAACTTAAGATAAAGATGGTAAAAACTAGAGCAACTACTAAACAAAACCCCTAAAAATAGTGAAAAATCATTAAACACATTAAAATGCTATATTAGAAAAATTCGTTTAATGCAAAAAAAATGCAGTAAAGGACAAATAGTGGGACAAAAAAGACATGAGACATAAAAACCAAAAAGTAAAATGGCAGATGTAAATCCAGCTATATCAATAATAACATTAAATGTGAATGGATAAGAGAATTAATACCAATTCTTCACAAACTCTACCAAAAAATAGAAGAGGAAGAAACAGTACCTGACCCCTTTTATGAGGCGAATATTACCCTGATACCAAAACTAGAGACAGACATCACAACAACACAAAACTACAGACCAATATTTCTTATGAATATCGATGTTAAAATCCTCGACAAAATACTAGCAAATTGAATGCAGCAACACATAAAAAGAATTATACACCATGACCTAATGGATTTTATCCCAGGAATACTAGTTGGTTTAAGATCTGAAAATCAGTGTAACACATCACATCAACAGGATAAAAAATAAATATCACACGATCATCTCAGTAGACAGAAAAAAAGCACTGAAAAAATCCCACACCCTTTCATGATGAAACTACTCAACAAACTAGGAATAGAAGGGAACATATTCAATCTGATAAAGGACATCTATAAAAAACCCACAGATAACATTATACTTAATGATGAAAGACTGGATACTTTCCCCCTAAGATCAGGAACAAAACAAAGAAGACCACTCTCACCACTTCTATTCAACACTATACTGAAGGCCCTAGTCAGGCCAATTAGTTATGAGAAAGAAATAAAAGGCATCCAGATTAGAAAGGAAGAAGTAAAACTACCTCTATTCACAGATGACATGATCTTGTATATATTAGGTTGGCCAAAAAGTTTGTTTGGTTTTTTCTGTTATAGCTTACTGAAAAACGTGAGCAAACTTTTTGGACAGCCCAAGAGAATATCCTAAGGAATCCACTTGTAAAAAAAAACCTATTAGAACTAATAAACAAATTCAACAAGGTTGCAGGATACAAGATCAATATACAAAATCAACTTCATTTCTATACATTTTCAATGAACAATCCAAAGATGAAATTAAGAAAAGAATTCCTTTTACAAAAGCATAAAAAAGAATAAGATACTTAGGAATAACTTTAGCAAAAAAAAAGTGCAAAATGTATACACTGAAAACAACAAACCATTGTTGAAAGAAGTTAAAGATCTAAATAACTGGTAAAATACCACATGTTCGTGGACCAGAAGACTTACCATTGTTAGGACAGCAATATTCTCCAAACTGTACAATAGTCAGGACATGGAAGCAACCTAAGTGTCCATCGACAGATGAATGGATAAAGATGTGGCACATATATACAATGGACTATTACTCAGCCATAAAAACAGATGAAATTGAGTGGTTTGTAGTGAGGTGGATGGACCTAGAGTCTGTCATACAGAGTGAAGTTAGTCAGAAAGAGAAAAACAAATACCGTATGCTAACACATATATATGGAATCTAAAAAAAAAAAAAAAAAAAAAAAAGTTCTGAAGAGCCTAGGGGCAGGACAGGAATAAAGACCCAGATGTAGAGAATGGACTTGAGGACATGGGGAGGGGGAAGGGTAAACTGGGACGAAGTGAGAGAGTGGCATGGGCTTATATATACTACCAAATGTAAAACAGATAGCTAGTGGGAAGCAGCCGCATAGCACAGGGAGATCAGCTCGGTGCTTTGTGACCACCTAGAGGGGTGGGACAGGGAGGGTGGGAGGGAGATGCAAGAGGGAGGAGATATGGGGATATATGATATATGTATAGCTGATTCACTGTGTTATAAAGCAGAAACTAACACACCATTGTAAAGCAATTATACTCCAATAGAGATGTTAAAAAAACCCAAAAAAAACAGTGGTACATCCCCCCTGCAAACATCTCCAAACTGATCCACCTATCAGAATTCCAGGAACTTCTTTGTAGAAACTGACAAGCTGATTCTAAAATTCGTATGGAATTCAAGGAACCCAGAATAGACAAAACAATCTTGAAAAAGAAGAACAAAGTAGGAGGACTCACTCTCCCCAATTTCAAAACTTACTACAAAACAATAGTAATCAAGACAGTGTGGTACTGGTTAGGAGGGCTAGATTCAAAAAGACAGATAATAACCAGCATTGGTTAGGATGTGAAGAAACTGGAACCATCATACACTCCTGGCAGGAATGTAAAATGGGGCAATCATTTTGGAAAATAGTCTAGCAGTTTCTTAAAAGGTTAAACACAGAGTTACCTTATGACCCAGAAATTCAACTTCTAGGTTTCATTTCAAAAGAAATGAAAACACACGTTCATGTAAAACTTGCAAACAAATGTTCATAGCAGCATTATTCATAACAGCCAAAAAAAGGAAACAACTCAAATGCCCATCAACTGATAAACAGATAAATAAAATGTGGTACATATATTTAACAGAATGCATATAATGGAATATTATTTGGCCATAAAAAGAAATGAAGTACTGATATAAGCTACAACGTGATGAATTTTGATAACATTATGCTAAGTGAAAAATGACAATCATAGAAGACCACACATTATATGCTTCTATTTCTATGTTGTATAGAGTTGTCCAGACAGGCAATCTTATAGAGACAGAAAGTAGATTAGTGACCGCCTAGTGCTAGGAGCATTGGGAAGAAATGAGAAGTGACTATTAATGGGTGATGAAAATAATTTTATCTCAATAAAGCTGTTATTTTTTTTTAAGGAGCCAAAGAACAAAGACTTGTTACATATGGAGAAACAAAGGGTGACATCAGAATTCTTGTCAGAAATAATACAATGAAGTCATTGGAGTAACATCTTTAAAGTACTGAAAGGCAAAAACTGTCAACCTAGTATTCTATACACAGAAAAATATCTTTCAAAAATAAAGTTGAAGCATCACACTTCTAAATAATACTTGGGTCAAAGAAGAAGTCTCAAGAGAAATGAAAAAATTGTTTAAACTAAATGAAAATAAAAATACAGCTTATCAAAGTGTATGGGATGCGGTGAAAACAGTGCTTACAGAGGAATTTATAGCATTAAATACATATATTGGTAGAGAAGAAGATGTAAAATAAAAAACCCTAAGCTTCTACCTTAGGAAACTAGAAAAAGAAGAACAATTCAAACCTAAAGCAGAGGAAAATAATACAAATTGGAGCAGAAATCAATGAAATTGAAAACAGGAAAATAGAGAATATTAACAAAGCCAAAATCTAGTTCTTTGAAAAAATGATTAAATTGATAAACCTCTACTAGGCTAACCAAATAAAAGAGAAAGAAGACACAAATTACTAAATTCTGATACATGTGCTGATTAGTACAAGTACTGATACAGGACGAACTTTGAAAAATTATGCTAAGTGAAAGAAGCCAGCCACAAAGGACCACATATTATGTGATTCCATTCATATAAAATGCCCAGACCAGGAAAATAGAGACAGAAGGTAGATTAGTGGTTGCCTTATGCTGGGGTTAAGGGCCAGGTGGGTGATAGCTGAAGGGTACCTGGTTTCTTTTTGAGGTGATGAAAATGTTCTGAAATCAACATTGGTGATGATATACATTTCTGTGAATATATTACAAACCATTGAATTGTACACTTTAAATGGGTGAGTTGTATGGTATGTGAACTATATCTCAATAAAGGTGTCTAAGAGAAAAAGCAGGGTACAGAACATTGTATATAACAGGCTAATTGTGTCAGAAAAGAGGGAGGGAGGTTACCAAATATTTCAGCACAAAATGCTTATCTATGCTTAATATTTCAGGCAGGATATAGAAGACAGAATATATTTATTGTCTCCAAGGAAGAGAACTGGTGGCTGAAGGACATGTTTGGAGGAAACTTCACCTTACATTATCTTCTTGTACTTTTTGAATTTATACCTTGTGCTACATTATTAGGCAGATTTACCCTGAAGCTAATGAAGCTTAAGTTTTGGGGCCCCTCACTTGCATGGGCTCTTCATAAGGCCCCAAGAGGGGCCCTAATAACATATTTACGTGGTCATATGTGTTTGTAAAAATTCCAAAAATGAGATGTGTTAACTTCAACAACTAACCTTGCTGTTTCTTTCCACTCCAAATTCCCCTCCTTTACTTCTCCTTTTGTGTGATGTGTGGGGAAGGGAAAAGAGGGAATCTGGCTGTAAACATTTTGGGGAAATGGTTAAAGGAAAGTAGACTAAAGAGACACTTTTAGTTTCGGTTATGTGGATGGCAGTCACTTTCACATACAGCAAAATTATTGCTAGTTGACCTGGTGTAGAAATGACTTCCAGAAATATTATCTTATTATCCACTATGCCAACTCATCTGGCATTGCAGTAAGAAGGTGCAGGGATGGACCTTGAATTTAGACATAGGTAGGCAGAATGATGGGTCCCCAAAGATGTCCCGCGTCTTAATTCCCAGAACATGTAAATATGTTATGATTCATGGTGAGGGAGAATTAAGGTTGCACAGGGAATTAAAGTTGCTAATAAGATGATCTTAAAATAAGGAGATTATTGTGGATGATCTGGATGGGCCTAATGTAAGTTAAAGGGTCCTTAAATATGGAAGAGGGAGGCAAAAGAGTCAGTGTCAGAGTGATGCAACGTCAGAAAGACTCAACTGGCCATTACTGCCTTTGAAGATAAAAAGGGATCATGAGCCAAGGAATAAGGTGGAGCCTGTGGAAGCTGGAAAACGAAAAACAACAACAACAATAAATCAAAAGCAAACTCTCCCCTGGAACTTCCAGAAGAGATGCAGCCCTACTGACACCTTGATTTTAGCTAAGTGAGACCCATCTTGGACTTCTGACCTCTAGAACTGGAGATAATAGAAGTGTGTTGTTCTAGGCCGGGGTGGGTAAATTTGTGGTGACTTGTTACAGCAGCAATAGGAAACTAATATACCATGTAACTTACTTTAATGAAACATGAGAGTGACATTTAATTGCCAGTGTGAGACACCACCACGCTCCCTTTGACTTGCCACCATTGTAAATTTTTGTAGATGATAGAGATTGAGTGTTCATTCAACTTGAGTTCCTGAATGAGGATGAGTGATCAAGCATGGACACATAATATGAATAAGGAAAAAAATCTTTGTTTTTAAGCCACTGAGATTTCAGGACTTTGTTGTTGTTGTTGTTACTGTAGCATAACCTAACCTATCTTAACTGACTGGCCCTCGAAGGAAGGAATCATACGACCAAGTGGTTATTTTCACTATATAAGGGTGGTTGTTTCAGCTTCTGGTAAATACTGCATCCTCATTAAAAGGAAGTTATATAATAAGTGAGGCAATGAAAAATGTTGTCCTAGTGAATTATTTCACAATTAAAGTGGGAGAGAAAGCCCCTCAAAATCCTTAAGGCTTATGCAAACATGCTTGATGCATTTCACTTTATTTTTGAATAGGTAATACTTGGGGATAGGTACATGTTGGCTGAAAATTTTCATAATACTTCCTTCCTTAGAATTTCATAGTGTATATTATGTGACTACCTCTTTATATGACAGCGATTTTGTAATATATCCTATGGGAAATGGAAAGAGAATTCAGTCTTTGTTCTAGAGTGGTTGGTCAAAATTTACTTTTTGCTATTGAAGATATTTTTAAAAGTTCCAGCATCACAAAGTAAAGGTATTTTCAAGTAAATGTTTAGGGTGGCGATCAAATTTGACACAACTTCTATGAAGTTTTTATTCATAAATGAGCTGTTAGATTTCAGGGCATTTCAAAATTTTCTTGTGCAATGACTAATTTTAAATACTCAACAACCAGTTTTTCACCAATATCCTTGTCATAGTGACATGAATTTTGTGTTATCTTTGTAGATGTCACTATTTTGTGTCAAATCAGCGAGAAATTTTAAAATTTCCTATTGTGTTCTTATAATTCACTCCTCTTCTTTAATTGTATTACCAGACAGTCCATAACTCTATTACTTTTATTAAAATTTTCTCTTATGAATTACTGCTTTTGTATGATCTGAAAATATTTGTTACAATTTGCTACTCAATGTCAGGATAACTTTTATTCATTTATATGCTCATTTAAAAAATAATTTTTGTTTCATATTCTATTAGTTTTTATCTGAATTTCCCCTTGGTTCCTTTTCTTTAAGAAAAAACCCAACTTTATTGAGGTATAAGTAACATATAATAAACTGCACATTTTAAAAGAATACAATTTGGTAAGTTTTTATATATGCATATACCTGTGAGGCCATCACCACAGTCAAGAGAATGATCATATTCTTCACCTCCAAAAGATACCTCTTGTTCCTTCATCAAATATGTGCTTTGCAAAGATTTTCTCCCAGTCTTTTCATTATCTTAGCAGTGTCTTTTTAAAAGCACAAGTTTTATAAATTATGTTGAAGTTCAATTTATTTATTTGTTCTTTTCTTGATTGTGCTTTTGGTGTTGTATCTAAGAAATCTTTGCCTAACATACAGGTCACAAGATTTTCTCTTATTTTTCTTCTAGAAGTTCTATACGTTTTTCATTTAGGTCTACAATCCACCTTGAGTTATTTTCCATATGTAGTGTAAGGTATGGGTTCAAGTTCATTTTTGTGCATATGGATGTCTAATTGTCCCAGCACCACTTGTTAAAAGGCTATCCTTTCTCCACTACATTGCCTTTGTGCCTTTAAAACATTTTTTATATTTACAGAAAAGTTGCAAAGGTAGTACAGACAATTCCATCACTGAGTTTCCCCAATGTTAATTTCTTAGATTTGACAAATGAACTAGAGTTACGTTAAGATGTTGACACTAGTAGATTACTATTAACTAAATTCTAGGCTTTATTTAGATCCCTCTAGTTTTTCCACTAATGTCCTTTTTCTGTGCCAGGACCCAACATAGGATACCACATTACATTTGTTTTCATGTCTTATGTTTTCTTGGTTTACCCATAAATCAAATAAAAATGCACTAGAGCAAAGTCTTAAACACAGACAAGAAAGAACGTTAAGTGTTATTCTGAAGTGCTAATAGTTGTGGATCTTAAGATTTTAAAGCAAAAGAGAGAATTTCTTTTCAAAGGTCAGAATGGACAGTGGCATTCTTAAATAACAAATATTTCATAGGAATCATCAAAATAATTGCTGCTTTTAATCCATGAGCATTTGGGAAAATACTAAAATGAGAAAAGCTAATTTAACATTTATCCAAAACACTTTATTAAAAATGAATTTTAAAATGGGAAAATATGTATAAAATTAGCTGGTGAATAAATCAAACAGCAAGTAATAGTCCATTATTGGAGATTTTATTTCAGATATGACAGCCCTGACCAATTATTGATTTTTGTGTAATATGGTTATTACAGAAAACCTTATGAATGATTTTTAACTTTCTTGTCAGCTATAAACTAGCTATGACTTTATTCAAGAAAGTGAAGCAAGTTTTGGATGATCTGAATCTGTTTGTGAATGACATTTGTGGTCAGCTGTATGATAACAAAGCTGTAATGATGTGAACAAAGCATTCTTTTAAAACATGAACAAGTACACAATATGTGCTCTGTCTAGTTTCTTTAAATTCATTGGAGAAAATGTCGCTTCCTCACTACCAGGCTGTGTTGACTTGGATTCAACATTTTGCAACTATTATTTGTGTTCTTTTCAGGGTCATCTGGCAGATGAAGTATTTTTAAACATACATGCCAACTTAGAAGATCTGCCCATAATAAAGCTGTTCAAACTTTGCAACACGGGTTCAAAAACATACTAAGGACTCTAAAACAAATTTTCAAAGATTTGGAGAGAAAACTCACAAGAAGGTGCAACATGTTTTTCCTAAAAGTTGATAAAGCTCAAATAAACCATTAAAATTTTAAAACAATCATAAGATTATAGGAAAGGTGAAAGAGAATATTATAAAGAACTGTTTTCCCTAAATCATTTGAGAATAAATTGCTGAACTAATACCCATTATGTTAGGTGTATTCTTACAACCAAGGACATTCTCCTACATAACCACAATCAAAATCAGAGAATTAACACTGATACTTTACTACCAACTCAGACCCTATTCAAGTGTTGATAATTATCCCAACAATGTGTTTTAGAGCAAAAGAATCCAGTTTACCATCACACATTGACTTTGTCATGTCTCTATGGTCCTTTTAGGCTAGAACAGTTCCTTATAGTCTTTTCTCAACTTTTATGACCTTGACAATTTTGAAATCATAGTAATTTACTTTGTAGAAATGTCCCTCAATTTCGGTTTGTCTGATTTTTCCTCATGACTAGATTCAGATTGTGTACCTTTGGCAGGAATATTGCAGGTACTAGGCTGTGTTCTTTTCAATGCATCCTATTAGGTAGCACATGGTTTCTGTTTGTCTCATTACTGATGATAATCACTTTGATCACTTCAATTAAGGTGTGTCTACAAGGTACCTCCACTGTAAAATTAATGTTTTCCCCTTTATAATTAGTAAGTACTTTGTGTGGAGATATTTGAAACTGTGCAAATATCCCATTCCTTATCAATTCACCCATAACTTCAATTTATTTGTTTATATCTGTATAAGCTCACGCTTATTTTACAATATGGTAAAATCTTTTATTATCACTTTTTTGCAATTTAAAAAAAGGTGGGGGCTTCCCTGGTGGCGCAGTGGTTGAGAATCTGCCTGCCAATGCAGGGGACATGGGTTCGAGCCCTGGTCTGGGAAGATCCCACATGCCGTAGAGCAACTAGGCCTGTGAGTCACAATTACTGAGCCTGCGCATCTGGAGCCTGTGCTTCGCAACAAGAGAGGCCGTGATAGTGAGAGGCCCACGCACCGCGATGAAGAGTGGCCCTCGCTTGCCGCAACTGGAGAAAGCTCCCGCACAGAAACGAAGAACCAACACAGCCATAAATAAATAAATTAAAAAAAAAAAAATGGTGGTAAAATACATAATATAAAATTTAACCTCTTAACCATTTTTTTTTTTTTTTGGCAGCATAGCACTTCTTTTATTAATTTATATTTATTTTTGTCTGTATTGGGTCTTCGGTTCGTGCGAGGGCTTTCTCCAGTTGCGGCAAGCGGGGGCCACTCTTCATCGCGGTGCGGGGACCGCTCTTCATCGCGGTGCGCGGGCTTTTCTCCATCGCGGCCCCTCCCGTTGCGGGGCACAGGCTCCAGACGCGCAGGCTCAGCAATTGTGGCTCACGGGCCCAGCTGCTCCGTGGCATGTGGGATCTTCCCAGACCAGGGCTTGAACCCGTGTCCCCTGCATTAGCAGGCAGATTCTCAACCACTGCGCCACCAGGGAAGCCCCCTCTTAACCATTTTTAAGTGTACAGTTCAGTAGAGTTAACTGTATTCACAACATTCATTGTTGTGTAATAGGTCTCTAGAACTTTTTCATGAAAAAGTAAAACTCTATATCCACCAAAAAACAACTCTCCATTTTTCTCTCCCCCAAGCCCCTGGCAGCCACCATTCAAATTTGTTTCCATGATTTTAATAGAAAATTTGGAATCAATAATTTTGACTGGGGACTAAACTAGATGTTTCATGATAGTGGAATAATATAGTATATGTCCTTTTGTGACTGGCTTATTTAACTCTGCATAATGTCCTTAAGGTTCATCCATGTTGTAGCATGTGACAGGATTTCCTTCCTTTTTTAAGACTGAATAATATTCCATTGTATGAATAAAACACACTTCATTCATCTGTTGATGGACATTTGGGCTGCTTCCACTCTTGGATATTGTGAATAATGCCGCAATGAACATGGGTGTGTGAATATTTCTTCAAAATCCTGCCTTTCAATATTTTTGGATATATACTTAGAAGAGGGATTGCCAGATCACATGGTAGTTCTAGTTTCAGTTTTTAAAGGAACTTTCATTCTGATTTCCACAGTGGGTGCACCATTTTACATTCTTACTGAAGGTACACAAGGATTCCAATTTCTCCACATCCTCACCAACACTTATTTTATTTTTGTTTTGGGTTTTTTTTTTTTGATAGTGGCCATCTTAGTGGGTATGAGGTGGTATCTCATTGTTGGCTTAATTTGAATTTCTCTAGTGATTACTGATGTTGAGCATCTTTTCATATGCTTGTTGGCCATTCTTTGAAGAAATGTCTATTCAGGTCCTTTGCCCATTCTTTAATTGGTTTAATTGTTTTGTTGTTGAGCTGTTAAGAGTTCTTTGTATATCCTAAATATTAACCCTTTATCAGAAATATGATTTACAATTTTCTCCCATTCCATAGTTACCTTTTCACTGTTGTTTATTTTCTTTAACGTGTAGAAGTTTTTAGGTTTGATGTGGTCCCACTAATCTATGTTTGCTTTTGTTGCCTGTGCTTTTGGGTGTCATATCCAAGAAATCACTGCCAAATCCAATGTCATCAAGTTTTTCTCCTATGTTTTCATCTAGGAGTTTTATAGTTTTAGGAGGAGACAAGGATTGAATACAGTTTTCAGAGGGAACATGGCCCTACTTACATCTAAATTTCCAAATTCTAGGTCTCAGAACTGTGAGTCAATACATTTATTGTTTTTGTGGTGCATTGTTATAGCAGCGCTAGGAAACAAATACAGAGGGTGTCTCCCCTGCCCCCTTGTTGCTCTGGCTGGTTTCTAGAAGGTAGAAGAACTTTGGATCTAAACTGTCATCAAGTTCATTGCCCACTATTATTCTCTACTTTTACAAAAGGATTCTGTTACTAGAATTGCTTACATGATTTCCAAAAAAAAGGACTGGGTCCTAATTCCATACGCTAACTCACAAATTATCCTGAATAAATAAATAAATATATATAATGAGTATATTCGTACGTGGAGGCAAATGAACTTCTCCATAGTATAAGTGTGACTGCAATATGTAAAGCTATTGCGTTACTGTGAGTTTGTGTCCTTGTCAAGTACTTGCATTGTTAGAAAAAATGGGAAGCTCCATTGTTAGGACTGTGGAGGCCTTAATGAGGTCACTGTTCCAGACTTTTATATACTCTCACTTTTCCCTGACCAGTTAGTAGCTTACTGGAGGGTGGGTATTTTGTAAAAATTTGTGCTCCCTGGGAGCTGCAACTTTATATAAGGCAACAAGTGGAAGATGGCCTTTCAAATGTGACTTGGCCATTCCTGAATATTCATCATGACACTCAGTTTGTGTGAGACCCCAGACATCCACTGATTAATAATAACATCCCGGGCTTCCCTGGTGGCGCAGTGGTTGAGAGTCTGCCTGCCAATGCAGGGGACACGGGCTCGTGCCCTGGTCTGGGAGGATCCCACATGCCGCGGAGCGGCTGGGCCCGTGAGCCACAATTACTGAGCCTGCGCGTCTGGAGCCTGTGCTCCGCAGCAAGAGAGGCCGCGATGGTGAGAGGCCCGCGCACAGCGATGAGGAGTGGCCCCCGCTTGCCGCGACTGGAGAAGGCCCTCGCACAGAAACGAAGACCCAACACAGCCATAAATAAATAAATAAATATAAATAAATAAATAAATAAAATTAAAAAAAAAATAACATCCCCTTCCAGCTACTTTCCCATTTCTTTGCTCTTTACAACAATACTTTTAAAAACTATCTCCTTTCTCTCCTCCCATTCCCTCCTGAATTCACTCCAATCATCCTTTTATCCTCACCACTCCATTAAAATCACCATTTCTTTGCTCTTTACAACAATACTTTTAAAAACTATCTCCTTTCTCTCCTCCCATTCCCTCCTGAATTCACTCCAATCATCCTTTTATCCTCACAACTCCATTAAAATCATTCCACTCAAAGTCACCAATGAATTCCAGATATCAAACCAAAAGGTCAATTCAGTCTTCATTTTATCGAAACCCTCAGTAGCACGTGACACACTTCACTCCCTCTTTTGTGAAACTTGTCTTCTGAGACACCCTCCTTTTCTCTCCCTCTCTCCCTAACTCCTTTCTTCCTTCCTTCCTCTCTTTCTCCCACCCTCCTTCCCTGTCTCCCCTCCCCTTCTTTCTCTCCTCTCTCTCTTCCCTTCTTCCTTGGTTCTCTTACTCATGGGCTGCTGCCTCTGTCTTTTTGGTTGCATCATTCTATTTTCCCTATTTCTAGGCATAGGAGTCCTCTATGGTTCAGGCTGCTGACATTTTTTTCTTTATCCATCACATTCTCTCAGTGACCTCACCTGGTCCCACTGCTTTAAACAGTATTTAGACACTGATACCTTGCACAGTCATATCTTTAGCCATGAAATTGTCCCTGAATTCCAGATATGTACATCCAAATGACTACTTGATATCTCCACTTGGTAGTCTAATCGTTCTCTCAAACTCAACATGCCCAACATGAAACTTTTTATTCCTGCTCCCACAGAAAATGTTTCTACCCCACCCTCCAGTCTTCTTTATCTCAGTGGAAGATAACTCCATTTTTTTATTTCCTAGGTCAAAAACTACAGAGATAGCCTTGATTTCTTTCTCTCACATTCACCTTTTGTCCATCAACAAATGTAGTTGGCTCTACCTTTAAAATATACTCAGTCTCACTGCTTCTCCACTGCTATTACCTTAATCAAAACCACTTTAGGGACTTCCCTGGTGGTCCAGTGGTTAAGACTTCGCCTTTCATTGCAGGGGGTGCAGGTCTGATCCCTGGTCGGGGAGCTAATATTCCCACATGCCTCGCAGCCAAAAAACCAAAACATAAAACAGAGGCAATATTGTAACAAACTCAATACAGACTTTAAAAAAATGGTTCACATCAAAAAAAAAAAAATCTTAAAAAACACACACACACACTTTAACTTCAAACCTACACTAATGCAAAATCATTCCAATTGGTCTACCTGCTACCACAACTGCTCCCTAACAGCCTCTTCTTCAGATAGCGACCTGTGATAAAACTTAGGATTATATCACTCCTCTACTCATATCTTTCCAAGTTTCCTGTCACACCATGAGTAAAAGCTAAAATCTTTACCATTCCCTATAAAGCCCTACACAATCATGCCCCCAAACACTTCCCTAAACCCATTTCTGACCATTCTCCTCTTCCCTCATCCTACCATCCTTTGCTGCTTCACTTACCCTTTAGGGCATCTCCACTTACCATTCCCTCTGCTAGAATGGTCTTCTCCTTGATATCTACATAGCTGACTCCCTCACTATCTTTGGATCTCTGTTCAAACTGCACCTTATAAAAAAGGGCCTTCCCTGATGAACCTGTATAAAAATATCCTGCCTTATTTCACTTAATAACTTTAACACCAATTGGTATATTTGACCGTTGTCTATCTTTCCTCATTAAAAATAAGCTCCAAGAGAAGAGGGATGTTGTCTGTTCCACTCAGTGCTGCATTTCTAGCTCCTAGATCTGTGGTCGGCATATTTGTTAACTGAATTAATCTCTCCTACCTGGAGAGAGATGTTAACTACACAATGTCCTGATTTGGACACCATATATGACTTCACATAAACCCCTCTTCCAAGACATCCTGAATACTGCAGCACCACCTCTTTTGGGGCTAACCCTTAAAAGCATGCACATAAAAGCACTCAAAAAGTGAAGTTCATGAGCTATATCTTCTTCAGCCAAGTTAGCTCCATAATATCCAAAAAGAACTCAGTCATAGAAGACTGGGAGCCCCCCAAATTGATGAAAATATATCCACTGCTTCAGAGAAAAATTACCTTTTCATTTCTTCACTAATCTTGAGATGAAGGAATTTTTTTTTCCAATCTGGCCCTTACAACAGTGCCTGGCATCTAGTAAGCAACTCAGTAATTCCTGAAAGAATGAATACACAGAACCCATTGGTAATTAAGGCCTTTCAAGTATTGGAAGACACTCTTCACTGCCACCCACATAATATCGATAGCTTCCCTAACCCATCTTGGCCTGCCACCTAGTGGTAGTTGCTTCTAACACTATGCTAGGGCCCATTCTGTCCCAAGAAGACTCGTTCTGGTAATGCCCATCTTAGCTAATTTCTTCAAGAAGCAGACTCCAACTGAGGTCATCATTCCAAGATTTGGCAGCCGTTAGCACAAGTAGCTGTTTTTCAAAACAGTTTTTGAAAAAAAGGAGGCACCACATCACCGTAAGGAGGACGCAGATGGTTTGGCACATGTTTATTACTGTCTAAGAGCAAAGGCTCTCACCCAGAGTGGCTCTAGGAGGCATAGAACTCCAGAACAGTCTGCTTGATGAGGGAGGACGACTGTTCAGTCTACATCCAAGTACACTGATTGTACTGACCACTGCATCCCATCTAAGACAATGAATACACAAAATATACTTGTGTGCAGCCTGACATGCAACTCAAAGTTTCAGAATGTTTATCTTGTTACTGACCATTGTTGGCAATTGCACTTCTCCCAACACCCACTCCAGTACGCTGGGACACTGGTGACCAGGCACGTGGCTTCCTTTAACCACTATGGTGTTAAGACTAATTTTAAGGCTGTTCTGAGAGCAAGTAGTGTCATAAGCTCACTTCTAATATAAACCTTATGCTTTACATTGATGTTATTTGAAATTTTGAAATAAAACACATCAAAGCAATGGTAGTTTTTCCAAACTACACATCTTTCTTTCATGTTGAGAAGAGAGCAGGAGGCTGGTTATAACATTATCTGCTATCGCCATGCCCTCAATGGATTGTGCTATCTCCCACTTCAAGTCAACTCGTACTCAAATAAATCTTCAGATATAAATAGGAAATCAACTGTTTGAGTAGCATTTGTAATGTTTTTGGAAAAATACCTTAAGTATTATCTTAAATACTCGTTAGTAGCATTATCTAGGTATGATGATAGCTTGATCTAGAATTCAGTTGCACTTACACAACAAAAGGCTATTTCTATCACTGTAATTTTATTGTGTATTAAATATATCTAAAATATATATATATTTACAGTTCAAAGAGTAAAAACACATGAGTGTCAACCATTCCGATTAACAAATACATTATGCCACCTTAGGAGCCTCCTGTGGCATGCTCCCTTGACTGTATTCCTCTACCTCCCTGCCTCCGGAACTACTATGCTAAATGTTGTTCATGACTTCCTTGAACTTTTCTATTGTTTTCCTTACATGGGAATCTCTAATACACACTCAAAATTTTGCCTGTCTTGGAACTTTATATAAATAGAATAATACTGTGTGAATTCTGTGACTTGCTTCTTCCAGTCAATATAATTTTAAGACTCATTTATGGTGTTGTGTGCAGCTAGAGTTCTTGTCTTTCCAGCCTATGTAGTATTTCATTGTTATGGATGCCCTGCTATTTATCTACTCTGTTGTTGGTGGGCATCTGAGCTGTTTCCAGTTTTTTTGCTATTGGAAATAATGTTGCTATATACATTCTTGTAAATGCCTCCAAGTACAAAGATACAAGTTTCCTTGGTGTATACATGCACATTTACTTTACAAAGTAACGCTAAACTGTTTTCCAAAGTGGTTTTAACAATTCACACCCTTTCCAGCAGTATTCTTCATTGCACCATCTCCTAGCCAATATTTAGAACTGATTAAACTTTTTTGGGGGGGGCCAATCTAGTAGGTGTGAAATGGTACCTGTGATTTCAATATGCATTTCCTAGATTACTAATGAAGTTGGGTGTCATTTCATATACTTATGGAATATTTTTGTGTGAAATATCAGTTCATGTCTGTTGCCCATTTTTCTACTGGGTTTCTGTCATTCTCTTATAGGTCTGTAGTTTATTATATATTCTTTTTTTTTTCCACTTACGACAAAAGCCCTTTTTTTATTATTATATATTCTTGATATTAATCCTTTGTCAGTTTTATGTGTTCCAAGTGTCTTTCCCCAGTTTGGGGCTTCTCTTTTCACTCTCTGTGGTGTCTTTTAATGAACAGAAGTTCTTAATTTAATTTATTCACATTTATCAATCTTTCCCTTTATCATTTGTACTTGTATCTTAAGAAATCCTTCTCTAATCCAAGGTCATAAAGTTATTTCCTATATTTTCTTCTTAATAGACTAGCTTTGCCTCTCCCTCCCATTAAGTCCACATTTAAGACACCTAGAATTGATATTTACATTTAACATTAGGTAGATCCCATTTTTCTATTTCAGTATAACCCATAGCAATTTCCATCTTAGCATAAAATCTATCTTTCATATATATGTGGTCTCTGGTCCCTCTATATTGTTCCATGACCTACTTATTTATTCATGTACAAAGTCTGCACTATCTTATTACAGGCCTTGATATGTGACAGAGCAACTCTTCCCTCTCTTTCTTGGTTATCATTTGCTTTTAATTCCGCATAAAGTTTAGAACGAGATTGTCATATCCCGTAAGACCTGACAAACCTCTTGGAATTTTAATTGGATTTGCACTGGTGCTAAGTTAATTTGGAGGGAATGGCCATATTTACATTAAATCTTCCTATTCATGAACATGGTATGTCCATTGATTTGGGTCTATATGAACGCCTTCCATTAGAGGTTTAAAACTTTCTCCAAAAGGGCTTGCACATCTCTTATTAGATTTAAAACTAGCTACTTTATATCTAGTTTCAATATTGATGTTGTGCCCACAGAGTTTTCTAACCTTTTGATTCTAATAATTTATCTGTAGAATCTTTCATACCATCTCCTATCTTCTGTAAGTAATGACCAGTAAATCCCACTGTCACATTCTCTAGATTTGCTCTTCTGACCCTAAAGTGGATTACTACTGTGCTATTGAATCTTCCTAAATTTGTTTCCTCACCTGTAAAATGAGGAACTCCAGTGGAATTGATTTGATGCTTACATTAAAAATACCACCTGGGAAAGTGGCCAGCATATATTAGTCTCTTCAATGGCTTTCTTCCAGACAGCACATGGTTTTCTTTCTTTGTGTATTCATGGTATTTTGCACATGGCAGTCATTTTGAGTATTCACTGAGTATAAATTACTTTATTTCCTGACTCTCGAAGGGCAGAAAGAATATTCCTTGGCTTATGTCCCCTTCCTGAATGCCACGTATAGCACAGAGTGGGCACTCAAACGCTAAAGAAAGACAGGCTTTTTCACCTAGGGTTAAAAACAAAAAAAGTATTATATAGCTATGTAAAATTAAGCCCACACTCTTATACCTACCACAAGAATTCTATTCAGAATGACATTAGAATACTATACTTTTCAAAGAAATGTTAAATATATTCTCCATATAAATAATCTATATGTAAATACAAAATATGTAGGTACAAAATTCCTTCTTTTCAAATGACCCTTATTATGTGCACTGAGAAAATTTAGAAGTATTTTCAGTATAAAGATGGAAATAAAAAAGGTTTTATTAACTGATTTCATCAGAATATTATCATTATTACTCTGATCTTTTGGTTTGACTATATTGCTGTGACTTAACAGGGACAATGGATTAGAAAAGAATCCTTCAGATCTTTCTTGGATGAGAGCCTGGCTTGGATTTTTCAGTTCTTGAGTTTGTCCTTAATTAGTTATTACTTTGGGTCTGAATGCATACACTTAACTGTTTCCTCAATTATAAAATGAACTTACTAAATTACAACTTACCCTTTTTTTCTTACATAGTTATCACTAGATGGCAGCACACTAATATTTTAAAATATTAAGCCTCTGTAAAAAAAAAATCACAAAATATTTTAAAAGATACCAATTTTCACCTCTAAAATCAATACTTTTTAAAGCACCCATTATTGAAAAGGATGTGGAGAAATACGCATTTTCACATACAGCTGTGGTGAAGGTCAATCAGAGGGCAACTTCATGTGTCAAAAACCTCAACTGTTCATACTTATTGAATCAAGCACCAAAAGACACTTTTTGGAAAAGACGTGCATTTAGATTTACTTGTAAGGATTTTCATTATAATATCCTTTATACAAGTCAAAAGTCTAGTGAGATAACCTGAATACCCAATGATAAGAATTAAAATGCCCTCCACATAACCTACCTGTACAGTCCCTCTATAAAACTGACTTATTAACACAACATTCATGTCCAAGAACTTCTGCTTACTAATTACATTACATAAGACTCAGTGCGTGTGTTCCTAAACTATATCGATAGTATTTTTTCCTGTGATTTCATGACTTAACACTATGTAAACCAATAAAATGTGAGTGCAAACACAACTGGTTCAATGAAAACTACGTTAAGTGCTTTGGAAAGACTGGCTAAAGATGAGTCACTTTAAAAATCACAGTTGATAAAGAGGGACATTACACAATGAGAAAGGGGTCCATTCTCCAAGAAGACATAACAATTCTTAATGTGTATGTGCCTAACAACAGAATATCAAACTACATGAGGCAAAAACTGATAGAACTCCAGGAAAAAAATTAATTAAATAAAAATCACAGTCCACAATGTCATACTTCACACCCAACAAGATGGCTATTAGAAGAAAACTGGAAAATAGGTTTAGTAAAAATGTGGAGAAACTGAAATTCTCACGCATGGCTCGTGGAAATATAAAATGGTACAGCTGTTGTGGAAAAGCTTCAGGGTTCCTCAAAAAGTTAAATATAGAATTACCATATGATCCAACAATTCCACTCCTAGGTATATATCTAAAAGAATTTCAAGAAGAGACTCAAACAGATACTTGTACACCAATGTTCACAGCAGCATTATTCACCACAGCCAAAAGGTGGAAACAACCCAAATGTCCACTGCCGAATTGATAAACAAAATGTGGTATATACATACAACGTAATATTCAGTCTTAAAAGTAATGAAATTCTAACACATGCTACAATTTGCATTTTGAAAACATTATGCTAAGTGAAATAAGCCAGCACATAGGACCAAATATTGTGTAATTTTACTTATATAATGTACCTAGGACACACAAATTCATAGAAAGTACAGTAGAGGTTGCCAGGGAGGGGCTAGAAGTGGGACAGGAATGGGGAGTTACTGTTTAATGGGTACAGAATTTGTTTAGGATGTTCTAGAAATGTATAGTGGTAATGGCTGCACATTGTGAATGTACTTAATGCCACTAAAATGTATATTTAAAATGGTTTAAATGGCAATTTTTGTTATATACTTTACAATTTGAAAGATGCTGAATTAGCTCTTACAACTGTACTACCATAAGCATAAGCTAACAGGATAATGTGGTAGACCTAAACCTTAAGGACATTCATTCATTATTTACTGAACATCTATGTGCCATACTCTTATGTAGGCACTTGGGACTGACAAGATCCACGCTTTCATGTGCCTTATAGTCAAAGAGACAACAAAGATAACATATTGTGCTAGGTAACAACATATACTGTGTTAGGTAACACATAGAAAAATAAAGCAGAACTAAGGGAGATATTGGGTTCCATTCTTCAATAGAAAGGTGAAAATAAATCTCATTAAAATGACACTGTCATGCAGATATCCAAAGCATTCCAAGCAAGGAAAACGGCCCATACAAAGGCTAAGAGAGAGGAATATGCCTGGACTGTTTGAAAAAGGAGGCCAGGGGAATTCCCCGGCAGTTCAGTGGTTAGGACTCTGAGTTCTCACTGCCGAGGGCCCAGGTTCAACCCCTGGTGGGGGAACTAAGATCCCACAAGCCACGTGGCATGGCCAAAAGAGGAGGCGAGAATGGCTGGAATGCAGCGAGCATGGGGAAAGGTACTGGGAGGTCTGGTTAGACAGGTAACAGGAGCCAAATCACGGAGGAACCTTTTAAGGACTGGAGTTTTACTCTAGTACAAATGGGGAGCCATAGCAGGATTTTGAACAGAAACCACAGAAGCTCTGACAGCTGTGCTAAGAACAGACTGTAGAGAGGCAGGAACAGAAAGCACGGAGAGCTGTTAGGAATCATTGCAGTAATACAGGCAAAGAATGAACGTAGTGCAAGCAGTAATGGGCTGTCAGATTCTAGGTATTTTCTGATGGTGGACAAAAAGATCTCCTGATGTACTGGATATGGGGTGTGAGAAGAGTCAATAATTTCAAGTTTTGACCCTAAGCATTTGAAATGATGTTGTTAGCTGTTAAGGAAGACTGTGGGCTGAGCAGGTGGTGGGGAATGGGTGAGGATGAAAGAATTCAGTCTTGGCATGTTATGTTTGGGATGCCTGTTAGATATTCAAGTAGAGATGTCGGTAGACACTTACGTCTCCAGTTTGAGAAAAAGGTCTGAATCGGAAATATAAATTTAGAAACTGACAGCATATTAATACTTAGAGCCATGAGACAGGAAAAGAGCACTAAGGAATGCAGGGAGGCTAAGCCTCCTGGGAGTACCCCACAATTCAAAAGTTAGGGAAGAGACACAGAAGACTAAGAAGTATGTAAGGAATAATAAAATTTTAAATTAAAAATCTTCATTTATGACCCCATTTTATCTGCCTATTTATGTTCAACTGATCAACTTCTAATAAGAGGGCGTGTTCCATCCTCAACACTCACGTAAGCACACGAAACAACTGGTAAAAGGTACCTTCAGGTTATCTCACCCAGGGGTGAGGAGTTGTGCCATTTATCTCCCTCCTCCCTTTAGTGTTCATCTACATACTCGGATCATTTAGAAAGCCAAGGACAACATAAAACTGATTACCACAGAAGTTTATAGGTAGGCAGTTACCCAGTGTGTAGATATACACAGCATGTTGGTTGCCAGCCATCCCGAAACAATTTCTGAGATGCCTAAAAATGATTTCAACAAATGTTTACAATGGATATACTACTAACTGTGAAAAGCCAGCCATCACTAAATTCAGCGAATAACCATTAGCTTCAGTCTTCAGTCTGCAAATCACTTTCTAATAAAGTGAGCATGTTCTCAGGTTAAGTTAGATTCCAGCATTTTGTGTTTTCATTTTCTCCCTTACTTGGGAAAAGCTGAAGAAAGAGTAATGTAAAATGACTTACCAGTTTCAGGGGAAAAAGAACTAAAGTGGTACACAGTGATACTCGAGTTTCTATACTGCACTGGGGTGCGGCCCAATTCCTAAGTCAATGCCAAAATTTCCCACAATGTTAAATTAACATTTCCACAAATGTTACTCACCGATCTTATATCTAATAGGATAGCTATAGTAATTATGTCAGTAGAACCTGTACAACTATTAATATGAAATATTTTTTTAAATAAAAATAACAAGATACAATTGAGTTGCTATGGCCCGTCCTATACAGCACAGTATATTTTACAGAACAGGTATGCTCAGTATTTGTGGAAATGAACATTTTTGTTTTGTTTGGCTGCACTGCACGGCATGTGGGATCTTAGCTCCCTGACCAGGGATCTAAACCCTGCACCTCCCCCCCACTCCCCCTCACATTGGAACGGCGGAGTCCCAAGCACTGGACAGCCAAGGAAGTCCCAGAAATGAACATTTTAAAGTAATATACTCCTAAATGCTTACAGCTATCAATAAAGCTTTTTAATTTAGCACTTAAAGGCAGTGGGGGCTTAGTTTGATAACCATTCAGCACACAAGCTGTGTGGCTTTGCAGTCGTAAACCTACTCTAACTTCAACTCACCATTCTGCTAGCCATAACCCCTCAGAGCCTGTTGGCTCACTTGTAAAAGGAGAAAACCACCTTGTGTATTCGACAGGGTAAGAAACTCTATCGAGATAATAGGTACAACAGCAATTTTTAAAAAATGCTCATGGATGGACGTTGAGCATATGCTAAGTAAAATAAGCCAGACAAGTACCCTATGATATCATTTATATGCAGAATATAAAAAATCAAACATGTAATAAATCCTGATAGCAGTCCCTCCAACCCCCCAAAAACAATGAGGACATGGATGATTCTATTCTGCAGCTGGGTTGACAGCCATTAAAGTGAAAAATGATGAAGACTCTCCTCATTAGTTTCTTCTTTTAATTGTTACTACAAAGTTATGGCTTTAATCCACATGTCTTCTAAACTCCAAAACCATATAACTATTGGATACATGACTACTTGCTATTTCTTGGATCTCAAAGGCATTAAATTCAGTGTCTCTCCATCTTTTTCCAATGTTTCCCACCTCAGGCAATGACATACCACTAGGCTCTAAACATCATCCTTCCAAACTTTCACAGTTATTACCAGTTTTGTCTCAAGTCTTTCACTAAATCAACTTTTCTCTACCACTATTATTCCCACTCTCTCTCTAGTCAAAGGGCTCTTGTAATAGTTTCACTGGTTTACCTCATCTATTCTTTACCTGATTGAATGTGCAGCCAAGAAGCTTTCAGAAATGCTTTGACACTACACACACTTCAATGATGCCACATCATTCCTGGGACAATCTTTAGTATGATTTACAAGCCCTGCAGAGTCTTGGTCCTTGTCTGTTTCTTGAGCCCCACACACAGGCCATGTTCTACACTCCCTACTTCAGTCAAACCAGTATTCTTCCTAATACGCTCCCTCATACCAAAAGGCCTTTTGTGCAAACCTCCCTTTGCCTAGAAGGTACTCCCCTTCCCTTTTCCCCAAGTTAAATCTTATTCCTTCTTCAGGACTCGGTGTAACTTAAGGAAGTAAACTATTTTCTCAAGTTTTCCTATAAGCTATAGGTTTTTTGAAAGGTTTAAAATATATATATATATATATTCCTTATCTAACACTGAAAATAGCAAATGACTGGAATTGATATAACATGAAAATTCAAGAACTCTGTTAGTAAAATATAAAAGAGAAACAAAGATACAAGACAAGACAGCATTGGAAACCATTTCTAATATCATTTATTTTTGGAATTAAAACTAGAAGACTGGTAAAATTCTGTCTACGAATCCTTTATTATTTTTTGGTCGTGCCACACGGTTTGCAGGGATCTTAGTTCCCTGACCAGGGATCGAACCTGTGCCCCTGCAGTGGAAGTGCGGAGTTTTAAGTATTGGACCGCCAGGGAATTCCCTTACAAATCCTTTGTTAAAAAGCTCCCTCTTTCACCAAATCAGGCCTTGACTGACTCCTATTAAGTTTTGTGTAGCACCTGATTAAAAGATGTTCCCAATAATCTTTTCTTTCAAATACTCTTCAAGAGACTCAATTAACTCAATGCAAGTGAGGATCAACGAACACAATCCTCTTTAAAATGTAAACATATAACAAAGAGTATTAGCGAAACTAATAAAACCTCAAGCACAATTTTAATGGGGTCGCGGAAAGAGATCCTAGTAATGGTCATTTATTTCTTATATCGTTATTTCAACTGTTCAGAATTGCTACCTTCAACATACACTGAATCATACAGATGAGAAATCTGGGGCCTGATTTAACACCTGGCACACAAATCTTGATTGAAATCATAATTTGTTACTGTTTAAAAAGTACTCTATATTACTTCAAAGCTAGTATGAAATATTTTTGCTGCAACCTAGAAACATTTTTACTTGATTAAAGTCTAGTAAGGTTAATAATCCTCTAAAATTAGACAAACGTTTTCTGAATCTTAGACTTAAAAATAAAGCAGCCTAGAAATCTTTTAGGTTTCTAAATCCTAATTTTAGTCAGATATCATCTGCTTTAAAGACCACCAAAATGCTAATACAAAAGAAAATGACCGGTATCTAGGAGGCTGGCTTAAAGATAAAATACAAATGGTACAACTTCTGTTATACTGCATATTGCAATTAGATATGAATTATTCACACCATACACAATGGTTAACAAATTATAAATCAAACAAACAAGACAAACTGCAAAGTATTATAAAAACTGTGTTTTATTTTCAATACAAGAAATACCATGCTCATTACTAGCGCAGTTTAAAGGCCAACAATGGCCATATAGCAAACTGCTGAACAGTCACCTAAATGCTAAAGAAAGAAAAGACAGAAAGTAAACATTAAACACAAAATTGCAATTACAAACATTTTAATAAAATGGGATGAGCTTTTTAATAGAAGCTAATATGGAAATCTAGTTCTCAGGGACACCAAAAAGATGTTTATTTGATCAAATATCACCTTACCTTTTGCACAGAAATCTTATTGTGAAGTCACCATAGAGTCAGTAGCTAAAATTTTAAGACTTTCTTTGGTCTTCTGGTATTAGTCAAATTATTTACAAACCATGGTTCAGTAATGCATGTATACTGGTAATATGATACAGTTTTTTGTTAAGGGCTTTCGATTAAAAATTGTAAAACAACTTTGTAAGGCTATACAAGGCTGTAAACTACTTTGCTAATATACCATGGAATGAAGAGGAAGAAGGAATAATAGACCTTTCTTTAAGGCTAAAGTCAATGTTATAGATGCATTCCTTAGAATACATTATGATTTACCCCAAAGGATCCTTTCCCATTAAATACCACCTGAGTACTACAATTTTCAAAGTAAAAAAATAAACATGAATTCACCATTTTAAAATAATTTAACTTACAGAATGCTGAGAAGTGTTACGCAGTAACAATGAGACAAAAAGAACACATCTTCAAAATGAAATGTTTTCACTAAATGCAGAGTCTGTCCAATTATGAAATTAATGTAAAACATTTACACCCATGGCAGAGTTTTAGGATACTCCCACAGGAAAAACTCTCCATAGTATTTATTATCTGCAGATACCACTTCAAGATTTGTGTGACTTCAATTAAATTCCACCTAATATTTTAAAAAACTCCCATTACAATATGCTAATTAATATAGCAGGAAGTCTTTAAAACATTAAAATCTGTCTATACCTAACGAAGTGTTTATATGTCCCATACAAAAACCACAGTAGCTGCATACTCAGAGTGAATGCCAACAACCTGAAATTTTAAAGAAATTGGTTAAGACAAACCTAAATCAATCTGAACAAGATACAACTGCCTGAATATTTTGAATATTCATAGAAATTCATATTGCTTCTTTCTAATACCAAGAAAGAAGAGTATAAGAACTTCCTCCCAGAAGCCTAGACATTTTAACACATTTTCTATTTCAACTTACAATAAGATACTTTAATCCTCAATCTTTTGAGTTCTCTAAATCAAAAATCTCATATTACAAACACAGGGAATGCTATATGTAAGGCCACATCTTAATAAATTTATAATTTTTGGTTGAATATTTATTAAAAAATTAGTCTAAGGCTTCTAAGAGTCAAGTTGCTAAAAAATAAAATACACCAGTGTTTAAACTGAAGGTTAACATAAAAAACAACACACACACACTGTAAAAACAGAAAAATGCTTTGCTACAAAAATCCCACTTAATATATTTTAGCACAAAAATGTCTAATGTGTACAATGGGTAAGCATGCACTTAAAGTACATACAACTACGGGAAATATTACAGATGGCTATGGAATGCAAATGAACTTAATGAATAAAATTTAAAAGGCAGTTATCTGTAAAACAGCTAGGATCTCAATACTGTATTCTCAGTAAAGAAATAGAACATAAACTTCCTCTTAAAATAACAAGCTGAAGCTTAAAACACAAAAGTGAAGCCATTTTACAAAATACAGAAAACGCAATGATTATTCAGGTATGAAAACCAAAATGTCAAGAGCACGCCAAAAGAAAGTCTTGTAGTAGCATCTCATTGTATAAAACAGTATGTATTTAGGTTATTGGCACATTTAAATACATAAGGGAAAGAAAGTCTTTACCCTTCCAACAATTTTCCCCCTCACTATAAAATGTTATACAACATTCATTAAAATCTCCATGTTTATTTTAAGAACTGACCTTAAACTAGTAGAAAACAAAGCAATATTCTCCACAGGAGAATTAACTGAAAGTAATACCTTAAGCTACAATCCATAAGTTTTTTGTGAACTCCAAACTGTAGTTAACTGCTTAAGAATATTCTAGATAAATGGCTAAACTATGATCCCTAGCCACTGTAACTTACTCCAAATCTTGCTTATAAAAATTGACAAAATAAACACTTATAAATTTATACTGGAATATCCTTTCCAAAACCTATGTCCATTAACCAAAAGAAGCACATTCAATTCAAAGTACTGCTTCAAAAGCAATACCATTCAGGTGCTGCATCACTCATTCATAACTTTACCGGCTGAAAGGAATGTGATGGCATAGCACTAACAAGTGCTATGGTTTAAAATTAAATTCAGTTTTGTTTTCATATCCACTATAATTATTATTAAGAAGAAATGAAAAGATCTCTGGGACTCTTTTTTTTTTTTTTGGTGTCTATGTAGAGATTTATCTCTTTGGATTGTTTTTAAACATTTAAAAATTTTTTTTTCAAATAACATCAGCCCATTAAAAAAAAAGGGATATGAAGAATAAAACATAGCTTGCATTTTCACCTTCACTGCCATATATTCATGTATCAGATAGAGAAAGACTTTGCAAAAATTGATCAAATCAAAAAGTTATTCCCTTCTGATAACTTATAATAGACTAACAGCAAACAATTCTAGTACACTCACATTGTCTGCAACAAAAGTCATGTAATGAGATCAGCCAAGTAGGGAGAAGAATGATATAGTATGAGCAATTAAAGGGTTCCACTGATTAAAAAAAAAAAAATGAAAAGGTAAATGAAGGATTTAATTAGTACAAAATTTCCAGCTTTCATTTCAAGTTCAAGCACGGTTAAGATTTTTATGATTCCATTTTTAAATTGTTCAGAGAAAATTGTATCCTCATGGACATTTACTTACCTTTTAAGCTTACTATTAACTAATTCCCTTGTAATATATTTATGTCCATACTTCTTCGCATTACAGCATTGTAATATAAAAAAATCTAAGAAATAACAAAAACTAACAACATCTATACACAAAGAAAACGGATTTTGATACAACTCCCAAATGTTAAAAAGGCAACTGCATTTTCAACAAGATAGAACACTTAAAAAATCATTTCTGAGAGCAAACAGTTCTGATAAACACCAATGATTCCATGCACAAATACCCTAACCACAAAATGTTTTAAAATAAAGCTGGCAATAATATGGATAATTTAGAACAGCTAATTCTGCAGGAACTGGTATGATGGTGGACAACATGAAAGTAAAGAACTGCAGTTCTCTGAAGGGCTTCTAAGGTTGCACTTACATAATATTTAGGGTGCCTAAATAAGCAACGTCCTAAAATTTGGCTATACGTTAAAAAAAAAAAAAAAAAGAAAGTGTATTGTCAGAAGAGCTCTCAAAGATAATCAGATTTTTAAAACATTAAACACAAATTAACTTGCTTAAGGATTTTAACTCAAATTCCTGAAGTAATGATTCAAATGAACTTTCTATAAAAATGTCTAATCAAATTGACACTCTGCCTATGCTAATTTTACAATTAAGAACACATGCTAGCCAGGTGCTTTTAATGTGGGCTTATATGCAAGGCAGGTTTGAAAAAAATCTTTGATTAGGTAACTTCAGCATGAATTAATAGGTTGCATGAATACACAGAACTCCTTAAACTGTGGAGATAGGTACACCTATAATCTCCTATTACACATATAGGAGAATACAACCCAATGTTAATAAACATCACAACCTTCAGAAATCTATTTCCTGTAACTGGAAAATAAAACTAAGGCTTTCTTTACTCACATTTGTCTGCTGCACGGCTGCCTATATTTACGTTGCCCATGGCTTCAAAAATAAACCATAAGCACTATCAATATAAAATAGCAAGTAACTGCCGCATCAAATCAGAACTGTGAAAATATTTCTTCAATGCTAGCAGTTTACAATTAAGCGTTTCAGTACATCTGTGTTGTAATTAAGCTTCATTACTGTAGCAAATCACGTGTGGGTTTTTACTAAAATGTTAAAACCACAAAATCTTTGTTGACCCCTAACACAATGACTGGATTGCTATGTTGTGAAATTTCAGTTTTTACAAGTTTACATACCATTCAGCAAAGTCACAAGCTTAACTAGGTAAAAACAGCTAGAAAAGCAGAATATAGAAATATTAAATACCCATGTAATCACCTATTCTAATATCAAAATCAAGGGCAAGAGACACTTAATTAGTATGTTTAATTCACTGAACGCAAGATTAGATTGATGCATATCCAAAAATGCTATTGCAATGTTTTTTTAAAGGACAGTATAAATGTCATAGTAACATTATCTTTAGATATTGCTGAACACAAGACTTTCCCTGAGGTGTAAACATCAAATAACTTGAACAGCTTTACACATCAGCCCCATTAAACAGTTTATTACAACACTACATCTATTGTAATCAAAGTGGTGCTGTTTACAGACATTATCATATGAACATTTTTAACAAGAACAAACTACTATAAAACAAGCATTTACTTGACGTTTTTCTCCAATTGCTTGCACATTATAATGGCTAAATGTATATAACCAGTAATGAAGTTGCAAAAGCTATAACTTTTTAAATCACACAGGTTTCCTTCAAATAAAACAGGTAAGCAACATAAAAAATAAAAGTAGAGCTACTGGTTACCATTTATGCAGATTTGCTTTATTCAGATCTATTCCTGTTCATTTTATCCATGAATCCTTACAGGTTCAGTTCAATCACAAGAAGCAAACTGCTGGACAAGCGTCATTTTTCCCCCATGAAGACTGTTTTGTCTTGGAAGGTGTTCCTCTTCCTTCAGCTGTAATGTGTCAAAATTTATGATGTAGATTTTGCTATTCCCCATAATACACAGAAAAATGCTGGCTTAACTATACATACACAAGTCGTGCATCTACACTGTTATGTATTCTAACACAAAATAAGAATTAACTGAAACAGTAGCTGCCTTTGCGATGGAGAAACGCTCCCAAATTTATGTGATGATTAAAACTGAGACATTCTGATTTCATTCTTCTTAAATAGTATTGCCTTATAAATTTAATGACTGAAACAAATGAAAATGTAGCAGCTACTGTTTCTGTGAAGATGGAAACATTTATAAGTCATTTTCTAAAGTATGCGTACTACAAAAATAAATGGAAAAACGCTTGGATGATTTTAATGTAAATATTTTCATTCATCCACATAAATTCTATATAACTCATAAACAATTAAATGAGAACTGAATATAAATGCAATAAATTATTTTACAAATTAGTTGTATTTATTTGACATACAGGAACTTCTGCAAATGTTATAAATCAAACGGTCCTCCATGTTACAAAATTTATAAATATAAGCTCAGTATGCACATTTAAATAAATATAATGACATCCACGTACAAATCTTTAGACATATACAAATTTATAACATTACCGTCCCTCTATTCCACCTACACTGAAATATCTAATGTAAGTATATAAACTAAGCCAAAATAAGCTAAATGGGAACCTACAATGATAAATTTCATTGAAAACTCACATAAAGAAAAAAAACCCCAATAAATGAGATAACCTAAAATTTCAGGAATACATAAATATGCAAACTTCAGGTAGAGGTTCACAAAAGAAACATTCAATTAACGTGGATATAGGTGATCACTTGAAACACCAGATATTTAAAATATAAATTCCCAGAGAGTGTTTCAATAATATGATGTAAGAGGCAAAAGGGCACAATGTTTAGTGATAGTCTTCCATAAAAGTAACTGAAAAATACTTTTTGCTCTACAATTAAGAGTAATTAATATTGTCACAACTATAAATTTTCTTCTATGTCCTTTCCTCCTCAATTAGGGTATAAGCATCTTAAGAGCAACAGTACACATATGCATTCACAATGCCTAGCAGAAAAAATTAAATTTTACAACTACAAAAGGAAAAAGCAGATGTTATAATCCTGGACTTTTAAATAGTTTTTAATTTGCCCATATTTTTCAAATAGATACTTAAGCCATTTCTAATGTTACCTTTCATTGTATTCTATCTTATGCTGATAAAGCTTTTGGTGGAATTATTTCATGGAAAAAAATCTAGAAAGGTAGTTTTCACACATTTTATCTTTACTACTTTGCAATATACTTAAAAAAACTGGCATTGAAGTATTAAAGAGAGACAAGGCATATGTTCTAATCTGAAAAAATAGATTAATGGGAAATTCATAAATCTTATTGCAAAAGGATGTTATCTCCCTAATTATTTTGTCATGCTGGAAGGGATTTAAATAAGAGGGAAAAGTTAAGTCACAGTGAGCAAAACAAAAATACCCAACCCTTCCAAAAAACATAGCATACACTGCAATTTTGTATCACTCCAATGGAGAATTTTTACTACATTTTAGGTAAAGAATCCTGCTTGTGAAATTACAACACATATCTTTAGGATGAATGCACTTATCTTTTGCCTTATAGATAGATCTTTACTATTAATAAGTCTCTAATTTTCACCATACAGACAAAATCTGGGGGATAATCTGACAGTTTTTATTTCTATTTCTAAACACTTTACATTTATCCATTTGGAAATACAAAATTTTACAATCTTAAAAAAAAAAAAAAGAAAAAGCAAATTTGAAGGCAATACAACCCATTTCCAATAACCCAATTCCATATTATAGTCTCAAGTTTCTAAGTAGAAATCTACATGAACAAAGATATCAAAAAGAAGCTTAAAGTGACAAATACATTCAACGGTCATGTTTTCAGAATACCATGTGGTCAAATCTATAATGTCAAAGCCACACAATTTCTTGCTTTAGCTATCAGTTATAGAAGGAAGATCTATGTAAGCAGTTGTTAAAAAAACTAAGACAGACAATCTATGGCTCTTTAATGAAGTATATAAAGCGAGCACTAAGTTAAAATTTCAATACAGAGAAGCACCTGCATTTTGAGATAATGCAAGATCCAGTCAATACTAACAACTCAAATTACGAGTGTTTCTGTTAGAAAACTTATCCAAGCAAATTTATTGGTATCAGTTAATTCACCTTTCAAGTAAAAGATTCAAATATATATTAGATATGGATCTTTTACAGGTTTTCACATTAATACACTGAATTAAAGGATTCTAATATAATTTTAGAGATATACTTTTATTAACGCAGTATAATAAAATTCACTTTTTTCTTAATGAGAGGAAAGGAGATGAAGTGGGCAAAAGAACTAGAAGTATCTAAATACAAGTGAACTCTTCAAAATCAAAATCCCTTCTTGCATTGACTAGAACATACTACACAAAATCCTGTTTGTTGTAGATGTTTACAAAAAACTCCCTTACTACCAAAACATTTCGTACTTTCATCTTTGCACCTCTGCAGATAGTACTTACCTCATTTTAACTAACGCATTTCATTACACTATAAAACATATACAGGATTGTTGCTCTAGGCAGTTCACTAAATAGTAGAAATAAACTTCACAGTTAAAGAATACCCAGCTTTGCCCCAAAAATTTGACAAAATGGACATTTCAAAATAAGCTGCTGTGTGATTTAGATTTCACTGTGAGAGTTAAAACATGCTACCACCAAGGCAAATTAGTAAATTTGGACAGCATATGTGACACCCTTACTCCTTTTTTGGTTATTAGATTTCCTTTAAACAATGCTAACTATTCATTCAAATCATTATTTATTCAAACAATCTAATTTACAAGCTAAAACAATGGTAATAAATTTCACACTGAGATGAAGGTGAGAGATCAAGGTGACTCACATTGGCACTGATTTTTTTTTTTTTAAACAGGGAACATTAATCATTTGTAAACAAAACCGTATTCTTAAACCACAGTGAGCAAAACACACACTATACATCCATTCTAGGATCACTTCTTACCCTCTTCTCACTTTAATTAACACAACTGTGTAGTCAGGCAGGTTTTGCAAATAACACTAAAAGCAAGGAAAATTAGAGCGAAAAAAGTGAGAGCTGGCATATCCAGATGAAGCAGTTAGGATATATGGGGAAACCATAAACACAGGGCTGGACAGTATTAGTCAGATCTCAGATGACTTAAGAGTTGCAGAAATAATTTTTAAATCTCATTACCACCAGTATCATTCATCAGATAATTAGAAGAATTTAATTTTCACATAAGACTCAAAGTAACACTAACTCTTGAGGAGATAAAACCATCTTAACACTTATGCAAGAACTTTTGATTCTTTTGGCTTTTTTTTCCCCCCAAAATTAATGCAAAGCTATAAACTGAATAAGGGATGCAAAACACCCTAAATTCTGTGCAATGACAACAAAATATAAGATCATGGTATTTGTGATAGGAGAAAAGTAATCATACAGCAAAGGAAAGTATAGTTACTTAACCTATACCCCATACATGATGCTTAAAATCTATCAAAGGAATGGATAATGATTTGAGAATGTGTAAAACATCATGTGTCAGAGAGAGAAAAAGCATGAATAAAGAGTATTTAAAAAAATAATTTCATTTCATTACTCTTCAGTATACAAAGAAAAGTGGAACTGTTAACAGAAATCTGCTGAGTAGGGTTGTTCCCAGCAAATAGTAAGAGGAACACAAAAGAAAACTATGAAAACAAAATTATTTCTGTAAAAAGCATATAATCTTAAAACACTGAACTACTTTTGTTTTGCTCAGAGTGGTCTGAGAATAGAGGCAGAAATTACAGAATATGAAGCACAATATATTTACATGCTGAAATTTACAATACCGATATTCCCATTAAAATATTATATATTTGAACTTAGATATTAAATGCTTTTAGAAAAACTAATACATTTTTTAAATGAGAGAATGTAATTAACATTACCAACAATTCAAACACACAAAAAAATTAAGATGGGACAGACATTAACAGCTTGCCAACATCATTTAAGTTTCCAGTTAAATTAAGAACTCGCCCTTTTAGCCATTCATCATCACTTTAATAATAGATTACATTATTGTTTTATTTGTATACAGACTTACTACTGACATTCACTTTAGCTTCCAAGTTACTCTTATTCCATTCAGTCCATTTAAGGTTTACATAAAAGTTCAAAAGGACTCATATTTTAAAACTTCTAAAAAAGGTCAATAGACCTCATTATGATGGTGATTAAATGTGCAGATATTTTTTATTTGCTCAAAAAAGTTTTTCACTCAGATATATTTAATCCAAGTCCCTTCCCATTTATTCACGTCTATGTTCACAATAAATACTGTTTGGTATAGCAAAGGTACAATATTCCAGGATAACAGAATTTTTTGCACTGGAAATGCTTAAGTAAAATTTTGCTTGGATGAAGGCACATAACAATATTACAACTCAATTCTGATTAATGCACAAACAAAACATGGGGATTTTGGTATGGTACACATCAGTGATTAAGAAAAAATGTCAACAATAGTTTGCAAGTTAGGAATTCATAGTTAATGTCTGAATGTAATGAAACTCAAACCATGATATAGTTAGGTGTACCCATTACCGGAATGTAATGTTAATTCAAAGTATTTAAAATTAACAATGGACCTTTCAGAAGTTTACTTAACTATGCTAAAACCGTTAAGAAGACTTGTTAATTAACTTTGGGTATAAACTGGTTCAGAATGCCCTTGATGGGCATATCCAATCTTGGAGATGACTGAAAATGTATGCAAGTTCCATTATCATGACTTCAGTAACTAGAAGCTTGCTGATAACTGACAAAGTCTAAATAAAAATATAACTTGAAGGACCTGTATCTTACTTCAAATGAAATGGCTGATACACGTTAAGCATTTCCCTAAGTTGGCCACAATTCACCTTAAGCACTGATGGACACAGACTTTTTTCATAAGATGGGATCAGATCTATTCAGCTGGGGGGTGGGGTGGGCGGGAGTGGGAGAGGCGGAGGGCTACATCTTTAAAATTTAGCATTTAGTCTTACATGACACAACATTCAGTTCTTACATCCAAAAACAGTATCAATTTCAATAAGCTTAGTTTTAAAAATAAAAAGTTTTGCCTCATATTAAAATAATGTTTGAGGATTATTTATATTAAGTTCTATAATACAGTACATGGAGAACTATTTTAAAATTAAGGTTTTGATATATATTCAAGATGCATATTCAAAATGCAAGGAGAAGTATTAAAACTTGCCTTTTTACTTCAAAAAGCCCTTAAAACTGTAAATAATGTAATAGGTAATTTGTGTACCATAAAAATAAGACTTACATGCTTATTTTCTAAGTAATATTACTTAAAAAGGATCTTGTTTGCTAAAATATATCTACTTTAAAGAAACTGTTATTTTGTCACAGAATTACATACAAGCCTTTGATTTTGCCCATAACAATTTAAATACTAACAATTACCATAACTGAATTTTCAATATTTCCCAATTTTATTTATGGAAAATAATCATGTAAAGAGTAATTACCAATAAGGGGTTTGTTTTAGCCTAATTTATTTTGGATATGCCACCACATATGAAGGAAAAAAAAATCTGTTTACAGAATAACCTTTGTGTCACATGCACAAGCCTTATAGTGCCCTCTCCCCACTTTTCACATGAATAAACGCTGTTCACAAATATAAAAATAAAATTACACGTGAAAATGAAGTATAAACAGACAACTCTTCCCGCTTTATGAAAAATGTACACAATAGTTTTAAAATACAGAAATAAAAGACAATGATTATGGTTTATGAATGAAACATCAAAGAAAATTATTTCAAGGTTATTCTAACCTGGGATGTATGATTTGATACAATTTAAAATTCTCTATATGGAATACCCTGAATCCATTTTAATTGAGTAACTTTCTTATCTTCTTTGCAAATTAAAGAATACTGTTTCTTTTCTTTTAAAAACAAAACCCAGATGGCAGGAAAAGTGTCTTTTCTAAAAAAAAAAAAAAAAGTTTTTCTCAATGCTGAGAAACCACCCTCCTAATATTCTTCCTGTATTATAAACTATTATACTGTCAGATTTTCTTTAAAATTTTTAGGGATAAATAAAGTTATTAGTTCAGGAGAGAAACTTTATTTTTTAAAGTCCAAGCATATTATATATAGTATGAATTAACTCCCTATATTTTATATTTTAAATCACATGCAAACTATGTATGTGATTAAGAGAATTCCAATTTTTAGATTTTTAGAAGTAGACAATGAGTCCTCTTGATTATTTCTTAGGACCATTAACCTGAAACCTAAAAGCTGTAACTCAAGCAAGCAACACAATATTCAAGGATAAGAAGTCAAAATGTTTACCTGTTATTACTCACCTGTCATTTATCTCAGATGTTTCCAGAAGATTAAATTCAGAACAAGTAGTTGAACCATGTAAAATGTGGGTATATACTGTATAAACAATAGCCTCGGAGTTATAATTACTATTAATAATACACATGTTAAATACAACAGGAACAAGGAATACCCACCTTCTAACGATGACGATACTCGCGCTCTCGGTCGCGCTCTCGATCACGGTCCCGGTCCCGGTCCCGGTGTCTCTCTCGTTCTCTGCTTCTCTCTCTGTAATAATCATCATGACGATCTCTACTGCGGGATTTATGACGCCGACTCTTTTCTCGTGATCTACTATGATCCCTTTCTCTTGATCGTTCACGTCTTCTAAAAGAAATTACTGGATTAATGCTCTCCATAATTAGATAGCTTAAAAAGATATTCAATATTTTGGTGTTTAAAAATACCTAAGGCAAAAAATAACTTATAAATCTAATTTAAACTAAAATATCCTGAACTGCCAATAATGATTTACTCACATACAAGCATGAACTAGAAATCCCATTTTTAAAAACATTCACCCGGGACTTCCCTGGTGGTCCAGTGGTTAAGACTCCTCGCTCCCAATACAGGGGGGTCCTGGGTTCGATCCTTGGTCAGGGAACTAGATCCCGAATGCCACAACTAAAAATTGCATGTGCCGCAACTAAGACCCGGCGCAGCCAAATAAATAAATAAAAACTGGGAACCAGACACACCATGGCAATACACCATATCGTCTATTACATCTATTATAACTAGCAGCCTAAAACAGACATGCAGTATTTACTGAATGAAAAGCAGAAAGGTAAAGGAGAGAAAATTTCAAAGGACTTGTGTTTCAAGCTAAAGAACATATAGAAGGTAGTTTTTTAGACATAAAATTCATGAAATCACTCAATATATAATGAGACTTAAATACATAAAACTACCACCCATTAATACAGGTTACCTAAACCTATGTGTAAATATCAATTTTACATTTAAAACTAGCCAAAATATGGTTCACCATGAGTGTTACCCCACTAAGAAACTTTCTAATGAAATATATACATAGGTATGCTTGGGGGGTGGTGGTGCTGAGGGGCATGGTGGGAAGCAGAGAAGAAACTTAGTAAACATGACCACTAGAAAAGACTGAGATACTATTCTCATTTTTATTTAATAAAGAGAAATGTTTCATGAACTGCCTTTAAAAACAACAACAAAAAACAGGTACTTTAACCAAAGTATGTATCTTAGAAATCCTACTATTCTAAATTCTGAAATTCACAACAAGGAAATAACAACTGGCTATTAGTTTAATCTCTGTTTTGTATTTCTGCACCAGACAGCTCAACTTAGCAAACATTATTAAGTGCTAAGCCTGTGATCAAAGTAGAAGTTATTATTCTGGACTTAAATAGTTAAAAGAAGACTATATAAGATACGGTCTTTAGGTATGACAAATGTGTTCAGATCCAAACATCTTTATACTGGGTCAAAAAGGTAATAATTATAAAGCTGGGGACTATGACAAATACAAACTCTCTTTTCCTAACTTAATGAAGACAACTCTACCACTAAATAAAGTACACTAAAGACCTAAAAGTATCGTGTCAAGGTTAAAGATCTACCTTTTGAAAATATGTAAAATTTCAAGGTCAGCAGTAATGCCAAAAAAAAGGAACTGCCTAATTAAAATAAAAATACTAAGAAACAGATTATTCATTAACTCCTTTGTTCAAGAAATATTTATTTAGCACCCATTCTGTACCAAGCACTGTTTGATCATTACAAATATTGTAGTGAACAAGACAGGTAAGGTCCTTTCCATCTTTCGATGTGTTCTAGTGAAAAAAAAACGTGCATTAGTAATAAATAAGAATAGACTATAGTAAGTATTATGAAAGAAATAAACAGAATGAACATGACAGAATAACCTGGGAGAAGACCCCTCTTAGCAAGTTAGATTGAGTTGAGGCACGAAGGATAAGGAGCCAGCTATTAGAGCCAGGGAAAAGGACTCCCAGCAGAAGAAATACCAAGTACAAAAACAGCAAGGTGGGCAGAAATACCAAGTACAAAAACAGAGAGGTGGGCAAATGCTTGATGTGTCAAGAAGAAGAGAAGGGAGACCAATGTGGCTAGAGAACAGTGAGCCAGAGGAGAGGTCCACAGTGAGGCTGAAAAGATAGGCAGAACTATATCACACAGCACTTCAATATTTACAGTCTTATTCTAAGAATAACTGGAAGCCATTGAAGGGTTTTAAGCAAGCAAACACCTAACATTTGATTTAGGGATTAAACAAAAACAACAACAAAATCACACTAGCTGCTAAGTAAACAGTAATAAGTAAAATCAAAGTCCTGTAAAGTCCCAAACACAGTATTTTTTCTATTTGCAAAGCAGCAGTTTTAAATAGACATGAGACAGGAAAGTTTTACCTTGATCCAGAACCGTAAGACTTGGATTCAATTCCATGAAGGCAATCTTGCAAAGAGCTAATAAGAACTTTGCAACGATCATCAGCAGATACTTTGGATTGTTTAATTAAAGAAATTGCAGTTACCAATGTCTCAATAGCACTCCCATAATCACCTGTGAGTGGAAGGAGATGGGCCAAAGTCAAATTTTGTTTTCAAAATACCACCAAACTATTTGGGGCAACCATTTTACAAAAGGAATGCACTTTAAAATCACTACAGAAGATGTCTTAATTTTTTTCAGAGTTTCACCATTCTGAAAGGCTTTAATGTACGTGAAGTTAACACCATTTGTTACTATTATAGCTGTGTGAAGCACAATCATTTAGTAAATATGAGAATAAATGAGCTGCCTTAAGGTCCCTGAGCCATTAAATGTCAGGGCTAATATTTAAATTTACACCTAAAATTTTTAAATTAGGGGTTTTTCCACTACACTGTGACATGCAGTTCCCTTCAATGCCTTTTAAATAAAGTATAGGTAATGATTTGGAAATATAAAAATAACTACTACATGTAGATGACCCATCTTCAAGACTGTACTTTTTAGGTCATTCCTAATAACATAAATAAGAAATGTTAATACAGAAAGAAATATACAAACCAGCACTGGCATCAGACACAGCTCTTGAAATAGCACTGCTTGAGATTGCCCTGTTTCTATTCATGATTTCTTCAAACTCAGCTTCACTCAATGGTGTTCTTGCAGTATCCATTTCCCTGTAAAATCGAAATAAACCTTAAATCATATTCAAAAGATTTTCTAAATTAGTCACAATAGTGTAAAGCAATTCAAATAATTGCTTTTGACAAGTGCCTTAGAGCTAATAGTTACTTTTTCAGATTGAAACGTGATCTTTTTCCTACAAAGAGAGAAGGTCTAAGCAAAATTCCCTTATCTTTCAGCTGAAATAAAGTAGCAACTTAGAAACCTCATCTTTCTGGAGGCCAGAAATTATGTATTTATTTAACTATAATATACTATTTTTCAGAGTCATACAAAAACAGATATAATAAATTGTTCTGATGTCTCCCCGACACGTATGTATATCTAAACAAAAAATCCTGACTGCAAAAAATACAACCCTACACAATCAAGGGATGGAATTTGGTTTCATTTATATTTGGATCCTCTAGGCACAAGGCCCAATTCACAAGAGGAGGATAATAAATGTCTGTTGGACTAATAAAATTTCAGGAGGGAGAAGATTTTAGACTTATCTTGTTTGCCACTGAATCCCTAGAAGGCTATCTGGCAAATAAAAGGCACTCAGTACCTGTAAATACTTGTTGGAAAAAACCAGTAAAATCCCAAGATTTTCTAAAGCTGCTGGACAACTTTAAAAGTTGTGACTACATGTGTAGTATAGGAAAAGGTAAACTTTTTGCCATCTTAGTTATTAGTTACTAGGTAGGATGTTGAATTGAGGCAAGCAGTAGTAGTTCATTCCAATGAAATGAGGAAACAGCTAATATAACCTTCTTCATGTTTATAAGGTATTACCGTTATTCCCAAAACTTTATAAACAGCCCAACCAAATCACAAGTTGTTCAAAATCCATGTATGATTTCAATTAATTTCTGTGACTCATACCCATCTGATCCCCTAAAAAAAAAAAAAAAACCCACGCAAGATAATCAGTTTTCTCCAATTTTCAATTAAAAATTACTCAATAATAACCAAAAACATATATACAAATGTATTTCTAGAAAAACTGGCACTACAGAAATTCTATTATGTTAGAAAAAGGACATGAGATTCAAATTTTAAACTGTCAAACCAAGCCACCTAACCCGCCCCTATACACGAGTGGACACTTAATAGGTAGTTGCTCACTGGAATTAAGCTGAACAGGAGAAAAGTTGTGCTAGCTTCCTAGTTATAACGTTTTTCAAAAGAAAACGAAGCAATTTTGGCAGTCACATAAAGACACAACCTCTATGGATAAATAACTGTCAGGAGACTTTGTTTACAACATCAAATTTATTTCCCTGGCCCTGTGCAACCGTATGGAATTAGGCAGATGCTCAAATCCATCCCTGCAGAACACTGTCAGACAAACCGAAATACAAAGTCATTCAACAGTGATAGTTAAAGAATATAAAATCAAATGATAAACTCAAAAGAAACTGAACGGGGCAAATTCAAGTAGTTCTTAGAGATTAATCTCCAGATTATGATTTGAGTATGGATAGCTTTAAAAGTACTTTGAAAGGGGGCTTAGGGATCACTTAGTTCCACCGTGATTTCCATGCAGCTTTTTTCTAAGGATTGCCATTAACCATTTTAATTTCCATAAAGTCTGTGTTTTATAAGTCTTTGTCTACCCAAATATGCGTGTAAATTATTTAATGTTCCCATTTTAATTAAAAGTTAGTAATTCTGCTACTCAGGACTCCTGATAAGCATGAAATAATCAATAGTACCTATCTAATAAACTGACCTAATTCCTAAACCAATGAAGAAACTTTAACATTCTATGTAGTGTCATCAATGGTAAATGAGATTGACTTTAAAACCTTAAAAATAGCTTAAGGATCCCATTTGCTAGCTTCAATTATCTTTATTAACCTCTTTTAACTTAAAAATGATGAAAACAAAGTGACTTGCCCTAAAATCACATGGCTGTATAAGTGGCAGAGCTGGATTATTCCCAACCCCGTTCAGTATGTTTTTCACCATATCACACTGCTTCTTCTAAGAGAAAACAATACAGAAAATTATGTACCTGGGGAAAAGTCATGATTTTTTAAAAACTTCACTGACAGAGAAAAATACCTTTTGCAGATCAAATACACCAAGTCTACTTTTATAGATACATACTAACTTACCTTCCAGGAGGCCCATAGTCACCCCTATCATATGGTGGAGGCCGGCCATATGGGTCCGTTGGTGGTGGACCCCGGCTATCTGATGTAGGCATGCCGCTGTTAGTTGGTGGAGGAAAGAAAGCGGGGTTCACATGTGGAGCTGGTGGTGGGGCACCTGGAGGTGGTCCAGGAAGATGCGGCGGAGGAGCGAGTGTAAGGGGTGGCCCAAGAGGGCCAGGTGGGCGAGGTGGAAAGGGGCCTGGAGGTGGAGGTGGTCCTTGTTGTGGAGGTGGTGGACCAGGAGGGGGGCCGTAGCCTGGAACTGGAGGTGGAGGACCAGGAGGAAGCGGACCCAATGGAGGCTGCCCAAAAGGTTGTCCAGGAAAAAGAACTGGTGGTGGAGGGCGATCTCCTCGATTAGGAGGCCCAGCTAAAGGAGGAGGCAGAACCTGACCAGGAGGTGGAGGACCTGGTGGACCGGGTGGTCCTGGAGGACCTAAGGGTGGACGTGGTGGAGTCTGTCCAGCTATAGAATAAAGGGGAGAGAGAGAGAGAGAGAAAAAAAAAAAAAAAAAAAAAACACTTCAATAAGGTAGTTTAATCTTCACGCCAAAATTATACTTTAAAGCGTAACTCATAGACCAAGACTCTTTCTCTTTAAATGAAACCCATATGGTAAATGCTACACTAACAGTTACAAAGGTGAAGTTTATCCTTACACATTTAACTAGCTCAATTTATGCTTAAGAAAAATTACTGAAACAAAAACTTTAATAGATTACATTGCTTAGAGATAGTTTCCATCTTTCAGTGTACACACACTTCTTACAGTGAAATCACCCACCTTATAGTCTACTCTGATGCCAAGCTAGAAAGTGAAACAAGGAAAAATGGTCTTGAAAGGATTTTTTAAGAGGTAAGAAAATAAGACGGATGTAAATATTCTATATATAAGTCAAGCAAGTTTGGAGAAAAATAAAGACCTTTTAGGCCAAAAATGGGTATTTCCTCTATGCTGTGCCCCATATGCCATGGAATCCTAGTTTCCAGGAACAAAGGCCGAGTTCCTTTAACAAGATGCTTGATCAAATTTCCTGGATTCCAAAAATAGTATAACAAGGAGAGTAAGTCACATTAATAATGCATTACTTGAAAAAGAGAGAAAAGGAAAAGAGGTATTAGGTAGACACATTTTATCCATGGTAATTTAAGAAAAATTTTACCTGGAAAAGGTGGAGGTGGCCCTCCTGGTCCTGCTGGCCCAGGAAATCTGTCCCCACCAGGAACAGCCCCTGGAAAACGGGCCCGTCCTCTACCACCTTGTGGAAAGGCTGCACGTGAACTGCCTCCCGGAGGACCAGCTTTACCTTCCCCAGACATTTGTCCTGACTGTGTAGCTGCAAATATCCAAATACTCATAAATAGCATTTATTAAAATAGCTGATCCATAACCACTGTTAGATATTGAAACAACTCTATTTCAAAGTTCATTTACACTATATACTAACTTGCAGATGCCTTGGGCCTGTCCAAACTACATGAGAAGTACCGGTTTAGTAAAACATTCATATCTATTTAAGTTCTTTTGAAGCCTCAAAAGATCCAGGCTTAAATGTATTTCCAATAAGCAAACATAAGTTACTTTCAAAAAACCAGTACTCTGCAGCTGCCAAGACCAAAATTCTCCAACAGAAATCTAAATGTCAGTAAGTATAAATCATTTAAATTTTGTAGCATTCGTCAGTTGAGTTTTAAGTGCTAGAACATTAAAACAACCACTTGAATTTCTGTTAATTGCCTGATCATCCATTTATCTCTTTAAGTGATAACATTTGTAAGTGTATATGGCAAATCTTCTCTATAGCCACTTTACCAAGTGGTGAAAGGTCTTGGTGCTAAGTGGAAAATCAACAAATACTTTCTGATTATCAATGGTTCCTCCCCCACCATAATAGACATCCACATAACTTTCCTTCAATCTAAGGATTAGAATGTAGTTTCTTCCTTTCTTTACGATGGGAATGACAGGACAAGAATGGCAGGGCTATAGAACTTGCACACTGTTGTATAATGCTGGGTCTGTGACATCTAGAGAAAAACCGGAGTAGGTTCCCAGTACATGGGACCAGTCATAATCGGTAATTTAAATCAAATTCAAAGCATGGACTTTCTAAAATGGATTCTACAATGAACTAAATACTAAATATAAATATTAAGATGACTTCTCCAATATAACATCTAACAAATGCTAGCAAGATTAGTTAAAATGTACAACTTTTAATAAAAGCCTTTGAGGGGTTGCTTACTTTTCCTGGACTGCATTTCAAATTGACTCAGGAACTGTTTATTGCATGGAGTTACAACAGGATTCTGACCATGAAGTTCTCTTTTAGGCAACAGATCCATTAACTTTTTTGAGGATGCTTCAGATCCAACACCAACAAGGGCAAACCTAAAAGATGTTTAAAGGGGTGTGGGTAGAAAGTGAGGAGGGATTAACTGTTACTACTCTTATTAAAAAGGAAATGGTCTGAATTTAATTTTACCTAAGAAAATGGAAAATATTTCTTAGAAATATACAAAGTTCACACTTTGATCTTTAACTTTTTTTTTATAACAACACATCATACTACCTACTCAGAGTGTATAGAATTCAGTGGTTTCTTTTTATTTTTTAATAAAGGCTTTTTTTTTTTTTTAAAGATTGATTGATTGATTGATTGCTATGTTGGGTCTTCGTTTCTGTGCTAGGGCTTTCTCTAGTTGTGGCAAGCGGGGGCCACTCTTCATCGCGGTGCACGGGCCCCTCACCATCGCGGCCTCTCTTGTTGCGGAGCACAGGCTCCAGACGCGCAGGCTCAGTAGTTGTGGCTCATGGGCCTAGTCGCTCCGCGGCATGTGGGATCTTCCCAGACCAGGGCTTGAACCCGTGTCCCCTGCATTAGCAGGCACTCTCAACCACTGCGCCACCAGGGAAGCCCCAGTGGTTTCTTTTTTTTTAGCATATTCAGAATTTTACAAACATCACCACAATCAATTTTAAGAACAATTTTCATCACTCAAAAAACCCCCCATAACTGTTAGCTGTCACTCCATTTCTTCCCATCCTCCAACCCTAATGAATCACTAATCCACATTCTGTCCCTACAGATTTGCCTATTCTGGACACTTCATATAAATGGAATTATACAGTACGTGGTCCTTTGTGATTGGCCTCTTCCACTTAGCATAATGTTTTCAAGGTTTATGCATGTTGTAGCATGTGTCAGTGCTTAATTCCTTTTCATGGCTGAATATTTCATTATATGGATATACCACATTTTCCAAAAATCGATAAGACATTTGGGTTGTTTCCACTTTTTTCATTATTATGAATAATGTCACTATGAAAAGATGCTCAATATCATTAGCCAACAGGGAAATGTTAATTAAAACCACAATGATACCATTTCACATTCACTAACCAAAAAGACAATTAACAAGTGCTGGTGAGGATGTGGAGAAAACTAGAACCCACATACACTGTTTGAAGGGAAATGTAAAGTGGTGCAGCCACTTTGACAAATATCCCGGCAGCTCCTTAAAAGGTTAAATACAGAGTTAAAAATACAATCCAATAAATCTTCTCTCCTGGGAGTTCCCTGGTGGTCTGTCTAGTGGTTAGGACTTGGCACTTTCATTACCATGGCCCAGGTTCGATCCCTGGTTGGAGAACTGAGATCCTGCAAGCCTCATGGCAGAAAAATAAATCTAGTGTATACGTGTACCTAACAGAATTAAAAATATATGTTCACACAAATTGGTACATGAATATTCACAGGGGCATTATTCATAAGAACAAAAATAGAAATTTTTATAAATATTTATAAATTTAACTTCTTTCACTAAATATTTGCCTGTCTATATGAAAGGGTGGTTCTGGAACAGTGCCAAATCATATGGGGACTACAGTGTAACCTATCTTTTTTTTTCACATGCTATGCTGATGCTGTTTATTTTTTATCAGTATTATTACAGAGTTCCCTGTTTATACAATTAACATACATAAATCAGGTATAATGTGTTGGACCAATAATAAACTTCCCCCCAAACAAGACAAAAAAAGTTAATAGTGCAATTTAACCTATTGTTGGCTCTCAGAGAATTTGCACCTTAGAATGAAGAAGAAATGGGATGCTTAGTACAGTTTCCAGTCAGATCTCATCTCCATGTGCTTCTCACAGTATGAGTAGCTCACTTTGCTTATGAGAATCTATCTAGTGTTTAAAAATACAAAATTATTTTTCAAAATTAACATTTTATAAAACTGCCCCAAATTCAAGCTATTTAATCGAGTAGTAGCAGTGGTAGAAGATACAATAACAGTGTAACCTATTTAGATGAAAGAAACAATTTCCTTAAAAAAAAAAGAAAATATATGCTCATGCAAAAACTGGTATATGAATATTCATAGGGGTCTTATTCATAATAGCAAAAATGGAAACAACCCAAATGTCCACCAAATGATGGATGGGATTTTTAAAATGTGGTGTATCCACATGGTGGAATATTATTTAGCTATAAAAAGAAATTAAGTACTGACACATGCTACAACATGATGACCCCTGAAAATATTATGCTAAGTGTAAGATGCTAGTCACATGGGACCACATTCTTTATGATACCATTTCAGAATAGGCAAATCCACAGAGACAGATTGCTAATGCATATGGGATTTCTTTTGGGGGTGATTAAATATTCTGGAATTACACAGTGGTAATGGTTGTATAACTTTATAAATAAACTAAAAACCACTGATTTGAAGACTTTAAAATGATGAATTTTATAGTATGTGAATTATATCTCACTAGGAAAAATAAATTTAAAATAGAAAAAAAAATGAACGAGTGTCAATTCACAGTTATATGATATTCTAAATTATTCTCAGAAGGACTCTTAGGAGCCTTTTCTCTCTGGTATTCAAAATGGTCCTTTGGGACTTCCCCGATGGCCCACTAAGACTCCGTGCTCCCAATGAAGGGGGCTCGGGTTCAATCCCTAGTGGGGGAACTAGATCCCACACGCACGCCGCAACTAAGAAGCCTGCCTACCGCAACTAAGAGTCCGCATGCTACAACGAAGATCCCGCATGCCACAACTAAGACCCAGCACAGCCAAAATAAATAAATAAATATTTTTTAAAAAACTAGATCCTTGGTCAACAAAGTCTGCTGTTTGATTCAAGATTATCTTGGCTCACAACATTTAGAAATAATTTAATTAATTCACTAATTTAACAAACATTTATTGAGCACCACCTCCTATATCCCAGGCACCATTCTAGGGTTAGGGATACAACAGTGAGCAAAGTTCTTATGGAGCTTACAATCTAAACCTAGTAGGAGACAAGACAATAAATGAGTAAAATACACCATAAGAAAAACTAAAAAAAGGAAACAGTGATGAGAGCAGAAGGTCTTGCACAGGGTGGCCAGGGAAGGGAACTCAAGCAAAACCCTGAATGAAGTGAAAGATCCCAAATGCGGACATTTTGGGAAAAAATAAACCAAAAAGAAGAAACTGTGTAAAGGTCTTAAGTAGCAATGTGTTTGAGGAACATCAGAGACTAATGTGGCTGAAGCAGTATAGGGAAGGTAAAGAGTAGTAAGAGATGAGGTCAGAGAGGTAGTGGGGAAACCGGTCTTAGTGCCTTGTAGACCACAGTGAAGATTCTGGGTTTTACTCTGAATAAAATAGATAACCATTAGAAGATTCTGAGCAGGCAAATACTGATGTCACTTTTTTTCAACTTCTGCTATGTGTCATGTATATAGACTGTAGAGAATCAGAGTGAAGGCAGGAACACCACGTAGGAGGCTACTGCAGAAGTTCAAGTAAGAGATAACAGTGGCTCGGATGAGGTAGTAGAAGTGAAGTTCATGAAAAGCAGCCAGACTCTGTACGTATTTTGAAAATATTCCTAGTTATTGAAAACTGGCACATTAAACAATATAAAATAAGTACATTAAGCATATTTTTTACTTTATCATTCTGCATCTAGCAAATTACCTTTTAAAAAGTCCAAAATCTGCACCTAAAGATTTATATAAAATGAAGCCTGCCACAACATTATTTATAATAGGCAAAAACTGGAAACCCAAATAATCAAAAATAAGAATGGTAAAATAAATTACATTAGCATACAAGGTATGATGGAAATAACTAATACATTAGGGAAGATATATGTTTATTGTTAAATATTCGTTTTACTCCGTGTATCAAATACATTAAAAAACGTGAGCTGTAATCCTATTGTTTTTGCAGTAAAAATTTAAAAACCTGAAAGTATATTCACTGAACTGTCAAGAGCGATTATCTATGGATGGTGGGATTGTGGCTTTTTATTTTCTTACGTTTGGACATCTGTATTTTATAATGATCCCGTAATGATCCTACCTCATTTGTGTAGTTTAATAGTTTAAAAAAATAAAGCAAAACATCCATGTTACATTATTCTTCAGTTGCCCATCTTCCACTATACCTTAATTACAGGGATAGCAATGCTTCTTCAAACTGTCATTTCAAAAATCATTTCAACCATAGATGGAGAAAATTCAGGAAAATTGGAAAAGAGACCTTATCTATCTACACTCCCAGCTCCACTAGTTTTAGTGAGGTAGATCACAGGATACATGAAATGAGTATGAATCTTTGTCCAAGAACCTCCTGACAATGTAGAAATAAAACATCCTACAAATGCGTAGTTAGCATTAACTTCAAGGAAAGTTACCCCCAAAATTGTAATCACTAGCTACTAACTTCCATTAGGGAAAAAAAAGAATTAAAACAAAATTCTTACCCCTTTGACTGGCCATTTGCCCGATTTTCAAAAAATTTTATCTCCAAAATATCATTTACTCCCAAAGAATGAACTGCTTCAGTTAAGTCTTCATCTGTTGTCCACTGCAAGATATTTCCCCCTCATTAACCATCAAAACATATCCAAGATTTTTACTGTTTCCATTTATTTTTTAAGGGTAAACTCAGGATAAACAAGAGAAAATGCTCAGTGCAAATTAAGTACAATTACTGCCAGTCAGCCTTCTATTTTTAAATAGCACAAAAGCACCTGAGGACATAATTTTATCCCTTGATAAGAGTTTTGGAAATTAGAAGGTACATACCCTTAGAGAGAACATAGATTTTTTTTTTTTAAACTCTTAATGAGTTTTTGGTCTCTTACAGCTTTCAACTGCTACAACTTTAAATTTTCAATAAAACCAACCTCACTTGTCACTTCCTTTCCTTAAAGGAAGTTATTTGGGGAAATAAACTCCATCTTCTGTTTCAATGTAAGATAGAAAAAAACAAAACAAAACAAAACACCTAACATGTACTTTATATCAAGTATTTAATTCTTAAAACATAAAAGTCCTATATCACTCCCATTTTACACATCGGATAGAGATAATTATAACCTTTTCCAAGGTTATAAAATTAACATATGTAAAAGCTAAGATTCAGAGGCTTACTTAGCAACCATACTCTTCATAACTACATTGTTACTGTCTCCAATATTATAAAAATTGCTCAGGGACTTCCCTGGTGGTCCAGTGGTTAAGACTTTGCCTTCCAATGCAGGGGAGTGTGGGTTCGATCTCTGGTCGGGGAACTGAGATCCCACATGCCTCGTAGCCAAAAAACCAAAACATAAAGCAGAAGCAATATTGTAACAAATTCAATAAAGACTTCAAAAATGGTCCACATCAAAAAAACCCAAAAAACTTAAAAAAAAAAAAAAAATTTCCTCAGACTGGGTAGTGGGAGATAGATCAATTAGTTTTTTAAAAATGTAAACATTTAAAAATGAAATGCTATTAAGGAAATGGAACAGTAACAAGTTTTGATTTGTAGACAATTTAAAAATTTTCAAGTATGTGTAACAAATGTTTCTAAGTAGAGATGCAAAAATTCTATAGGACTATTATAGTAAATATTTAAGATTTAATACTAATAAAATAGATAACACTGAACATCCAGCTAATGAAACTCCCAACCAATAATAATCCTACAGTCTCATAAGTAACCCAAATTAAAATACAATGTATATGGCAGCATTTCCATAAATCAGATTTCAAATTATGAGTGAAAATGAAACTCAACATGTCTGCAGTATGATTTAGATAATGAAAACTCTTAAAACCACGAGTTGTACTGTGTTTCTCTCCTGCACTTCTGAATCCCGGTTTGAGACTTTATGTGAACATTTTTCTTTATAAAACTGGGATAGCTGAAGTGTTGGAGTAGTAAAATAAAAAGAATTGATTTGAAGATAAAATCGAACTATAATTAACTGGAATCTCTACCAAAACAAGGTGAATGTCTACAAAATTCAGAACTAGAAGATTTGGAATTTACGATATTTTAAAGGTACTTGTATTTCATTTCCCTCCTCGTTGCATAAGCAAGCATGTAGAACCAGTCTAGTAACTTCAAATTCTTACTTTATAAAACTGGAGAAAAACAACTACTGAACAGTTTGAAATCAACCACCTATGATTTAATTCATATGTTAAGTCACTTACCCATGTTAGATTTCCAATATATAATGCAATTCTCTTTCCAGTATACGTATAGACAACATTTGGTGCTGCTCCTTTACCCACATCATCACCAACAGTTGGTGGGAGAGTATCCATGTAATCCCGATCTTCTGGGGCATCTCCATTATTTGCAGATGGAGAGATGACATCATCATACAAATCTATCTGATCATGCCCACCATATTCAGCTTCCTGAGATACAGAAATAATGCTCTAGATTATACAATAGTCAGACTACTACTAAACAGATTGGAATGCAAATTCATTCAACTATTTTGTTTTAAACATTTGGTAGAAGATAGAAACAGCCAAAGATCTCAGTACAAATCTTTTCACTTTATGCCACAGACGTATTCTTCTGGAACAGTGCCTATAAAGCGAATTTCTATACAATCAATCCTATTTTCCCACCGATATTTATTATAATACAGGAAATAACATTCCTCTAGGAATAGAATAACATGTAGACAAAATAAAGTAATAATAAAAAACTTTCCATGGAAATAAAATACTCCAAAAGTAACAACACATGAATACAAATAGATGGGCTTAAAATTTTTTTTTGACACAAAAATATCACAAAAATCAGAGCCATTACAAATCTTTAATATTCAACAGAAAAATACAACTACTGTTTTCTTTGGTATTCAGTATCTTGCTTCCCAACTCTGTGAAAGCTATTAGTTTTAGAAAAAGCATAGTGAGCTAAGCCATAGGAAAGGGATAAAGAAATGTGGGTATGTAAACGATTCCATATGTCACAACAAATGAACAGGGGAAAGAGAAACAATAAATAAAACACAGGTTAAACTATCCAAATTAGTATCTATTAATAGTTTCATTATTCTCAGTCAACAAAGAGTTAATGCTTACCTGACTTCTTAGATATTAGTCAATTGGCAAAAGATATCTACATACCCAAGAGAAAAGGGATACGAACAAGGATCTAGTAAAGCTTTGCCATTGTCACCAGCAGAATTAAAGCAATGCTAGTAGATGCCACTTACATGCCCAAGTGATACGCAAGTAAGAGGTAAACGAAAAAGAAGCAAATATGTGAACAGGAGAAAAATGGAAAAATAGGGTTCAATCTGTAAATAAGCACAAGAAAAATGAAATGCAGGTACTGGCAGAACACTGAACACCATTTAAATTGCCTTTGGTAACAGTTACTGGGCCATAGGCTTGACTAGCCAGTATCAGAGGAAAAGTTCTATTTTTATCTTCTTCCCTTTCCACCACTAAGTACCTAGATGGATGAGAACTATTTTATTCTTATGAGATAGAATATTTGAGATAATAAGAGAAGAGAGGCAATTACACTTAGAAAACAATAAACTTAAAGAGTTCAGACATAACTCATATCCTCTCCATTAATACAATTCACTAAGGATGAATACAAATGGCACATAAGGAAAAGCTAATAGTTTTAGGGACTAACTATTATATGGATAAAGAATGACACAGAGAAGGTATTTGTGATGACTGTGAACAGATCAACAAAATATTTTTATTATAGGCCCCAAGGGAACATGGCTGTTGTTTTGTTATTCAGAAGGGAGCCAGAAAAAGATTTTTTAAAAAAGAAACAGAAGAAGAGAAAAATCTAGAAGGGGAAATACCACTTATAACACATAGCCAAAGGGACCTAAAATTTGTAAAGTCATTTCAGGTAACCTGCATAACGAAGTTATCCAATTTACTGATTATGTAACAGAATCTCTACATAACATTTTTAACCAGGTTGAATGTCTGTAACATTTAATAAGGAACAAAAATCTCAAGGTAAGTCAGAGAACAAAACTATCATTAGCAATGGGCAGAAACTAAGACCACAAGTCACTGAATAATGCCATTAATTTTGTTTGTACAACAATACCAAAATAACCTTTGAGAACTGAGTTTTTAAAAACCAAGCAACATGATCAAATCGGAGTGATAGCAAAAATTAGAAAAAAGAAGGGTGAGTTTTGTTATGAAGTTTCAGTGTAGCTGAAGCCTTGGGTGGCATGGCTGCAGCAGTGATTCCACACACTTAAGATACTAAAAACCTTCCCGCAAGGGGTAGTGTGCACTTTAGACTCTTTGGCAATCCAGTTCTGTACATCAAGTAGAATTATTATTACTATTATTCAAAAACAGTTGTGTTTCCATCCTCCTCAGCAGAGACTATAATCACACTATATGGTCTGAGGGAGAGTAAAAGAGAATGCAAGGGTTATTAATAGCAGCACTAAAATAAAAGTATTTAGATTTACACTTTCATGAAACAGGTTAACACATTATGATTTTTCATTAGTTGTAAATCTAGGAATATGTTCACATAAGTAGACAATCATTTACAAGCATAATTGCAGCTACACTAACCTGGTGAATCACCATGACTTACTATTTTTGTCCATCCACGAATTCCTATGTTGACACCAACCAATTTTCCATACTGATATGATTCTACCAATATTTAGGATCAGCCATTTTGTCTGGTAGCTGGACTGCTTCCAATTGGTTGAAGTATGATGCTAATTGAGACCATGGTCCTGGGGTTTGATCTCCATGTGGACTAGTTAGCTTCGCTCAGTTCCAAGGCCACAGCCTGTACTTCTAGCCCCAATGGTATGCATTTGGACTTGGTGAAAAAATATTAATGAATCTGAATACATTTGCCACCATTACTAAAATGCAACTCAAAACACATACTCTTCTGTAGTATCAGTAATCTTCCTTTTCAGCTTTAGCATATCCCACCTATCCTCCAGATTAAGGAAAAAAAAAAAATATATATATATATGCACACACAGAACACATCCTACTTTCTGTTCCCACTCTAAAAAGGGGGAAAACATGCACATTCTGAAATTACGGAAAATGTATATCACAGGTCACATATAAAGAAGGTGAGCTCTGAAAGTCTATTGGACAAACTTTGTCAAAGAGAGATAGTCCACAGTGTCAAGTTCTACTATGTAGTCTTTTCGATTATTACCATTAGGAAATTTTAATGGCATTCAAAAACAACAACAACAAAAAATAATCAACATTACCCCTCTAATTATTTTAGATACCAAATACTGCCCAATTGTAACTATCTACTTTTCATAGCAGCTAATCACCAATAGAGCTGTACATTATATATAAATTCCAGTAGGCAACAGCTCTTAGGGTTTGTTAAAAAATCCACTAAGTTATTTCATTCCCTACATTCTAATTACTATAATCATTTTAAAGGCAAGGTATCCTTTCAAGATTGTACACTTCAAGATTATGTTCCTCATGATATATGAGTAGCTGTTGCCGAGTCAGAGAAAACACTTAAGATGGATAGTAAAATAACCAAAATTCAATTAGCTCCTTTTAAAAGCAGTGTTTCTCAACCTTTTTTTCATTATCATTAACCCCTCCCTCCAAAGAGTTATTTTTTAGACATACTTTCCCTAATCACCTCCCATAAAATTTTAACGTCACAGATATACTGTATACCATTATTGGGATGACTGCGGTATAGTTGTACTATATCTTCACGCTCCCTGATAGGCCCAAGACTGCTTTTGGTGGTCCTAAAATTGTATTAATACCACTCCTGCATTATATGATACTACCACCAATGGCACAGCAAAGGCCACTTGTTCAAAGTCCCCATAGTAAAAAAAAAAAAAAAAAAAGGAAATTTAATAGTCATTTCCATTTAGAGAAATATAGCAGGGGGAAAGGTTTTATTTTGCATTTACAAAATGTACTCTATACCATGGAAGAGAATATAATATACCAGCACATAAAATCCAACAGCAGATAATCTAATACATATTTATCTTTTTAGAAAATACTTCACTTTCTGATTTTGTCTATGTTTCAAGTAGATATTAAAATTAGTTTATAATCCCTGTAAAAAGCTCAACTAATGGTAAGGAAGCCAACTTTGTACTAAAAATATGCCACATAAACCACAAAGTGGGCAACTGAATGAACTACTCATAAATAACAAAACTGAGTAAGAAGAGCTCCAGCTCCCCTAAACATTTCTATCCAAGTGTCTGAATCAATCTCTACCTACCTCAGTTTCCACCTTACAAGCCTTATCTTAGAGGGTTCTCTATTCAACATAAATTTATTAGAAATAAGATTTCACTGATATTTGCCTAATAAACTTATTTTCCAAAATTAGCTAGACATTGGCTATAGTAGATACACAATAACTAAATATAAACTATAACGACTCATAAAGGCAAGTAGAGTTACAAGCATGTCTAGGTCTCTAGCTTCCAAATGAATTTTTTTCCCACTACCTATATACATTTTCATTTTAAAGTTGGATAGTCAAGATTACTAAGTGAGCACTGCTATCAGTGACCTACCACCAGGTACATCAGTAACTAAATTCCACATTAAGAGCTTTTGCTCCCCAAACAAGCAAAATACACACTATTTCGACGCACCCAGTATAAGCTTTCCTGAAGTTCACAGAATCTGACTTTCCTCTCCTCTGCCAACAAAAATTCTACAGATAAAGATACACATGAAGGAGTAGTTTCTATAACACATGACCTGTCAGAGTGTTATATTTATGTATGTGTCTCTCAATCCCACTACAGTGCACTCTAAGGACAGACTATCTAAACTTTGTATCCTTCCTTGTTAGCATATAACAAATACTCAAGAAATGTATATTAAACAATTGAGTTAAAAATTTTTTTAATTTAGTTTTGGTCAAAATAAAAATCTATAATTATTAAATATTAGGCTAGTAACTACTACCTTCAAGTACAAATCCCAGTTCAAACTGAACTGATACACACTATACAGGCTGAAACCAACCACTTTCTTCTCAACTCCAAATCCAAGGTAGAGGTTTGGAAGTTCAAATTCTTCCACTAGAGCAACTGTTCTCAGTTTGGTTGGTTACATGCAAAGACCTTCAACTCAAGAACTAAAAGAACAGCTATAAAGAATAGCTGAGTCCCTTGTGCCTTCTCCCCTTCTCCAATTTCATTCTCCATTCTTAATTCATCTGGTGAAGAAAGGAACTATTCTATAGTTTCACTAACTTTTTCTCACACATCTCCAAATTAAAGTTTCTTCTAAGACAGCTGAATATCTAACATTTTGAAATAGGTTTATACTGTTCTTTACCAAAACACACATGAAAAAAAAAGCATCATAAAAGTATGACCATTTAAAATTTAAAAAAATTAAAAATACATGAATTACAAAGAATTTCAAAGCATACTGTGCAATTAAAACTACAGCTCACATTGAAAAACAAAGATTTTTTTTCAAATGTTTACAGCAGTTTAGAAGCCAAAGTCAAGACCCGTTATACTTAGCAAAACATTTTACTCAACTACAACAAAATAAAGAGTCATAGTTGGGACTTCCCTGCTGGCGCAGTGGTTAAGAATCCTCCTGCCAGTGCAGGGGACATGGGATCGAGCCCTGGTCCAGGAAGATCCCACATGCCGTGGAGCAACTAAGCCCGTGCGCCACAACTACTGAGCCTGTGCTCCGCAACAAGAGAAGTCACCGCTCTCTGCAACTAGAGAAAGCCTGTGTGCAGCAACGAAGACCCTACACAGCCAAAAAAGAAAGTCATAGTTTACTGTAGCAACCAGCAGAAGTAATGTCACCAGCTAATAAGAGTGCAAAATAAAACAATCAACAGTAATTTTGTAGTTGCCTCTAATTCTGATAAAATTTCAGATAAATACTTCAATGATAGTAACATTATTAAAAATGAAGGATGAACCTTAAAAACCACCAACTATCTTTATGTGGCCATATTTTGAACAGGAATTACCACAGCAAGCAGAAGATTACAAAGGCCGGTGATATGCAAAATAATAACAAAAACAAAGTCTCTATTTAATCCCATTAACCGATTGAAAAGTATAAGTATCTTTCTAGTAAAAATCATCCAACTATGTGTGAAACATAATACTATATGTACAAATCAACAAAAAGTTACATTTTTAAAAGAACCCTATAAAGCAGTTCCTCATCAGGGCCACAGAATTTTAATCTCTTCTTACCTCCTGCTCAGTCAGCACTAGTTACTGCACAGGGATAAGCAAGTATCACTACATCCAGCTATACAGGTTAGAGAAATGCCCATCCCAAATTAAATAGGCAAAAGCCTAAAAAATATTTCATTAAAAGGTTCTGAAGAAAGCTCAACTTCTAAAATTGTAGCTCAATTCTTCCTTTATTGTGGATAGAAAGACAAAGCAAATATATTTTCTTGTAAGAAAGCTAATGAAGACTGTTTTGAACATTTAACTCTTCCTTTACTTCCAGATACGGACCTCTTTTCGATGGAATGTTACACTCATTTGATAAATAAAAGGAAAAGAAATTTCTGAGAAGTCTTTGTCTACTGACCTTAAAAAAGGATTAGAATCTGACTGTGTTTAGCACTCAAGGTAATTTTCTAAACTGTCACTGACACAACTCAGGCATCACATATCCAAAATATAAGCACAACAAAAAGAAGAAAAATTTTTAAAACTTAATGTTTGATTACAGTGGGTTACGTTTAAATACATTCAGTCTTTAACGGAGTAGGAAATATTCAAAGCTAATTGGATTTTTTTTCCTAATATTTAAACCAGGGGCACAATCATCCCTCAAAAAAACCAGAAAGGATTTCTAGCTTTCCCTATTTAAAAAAAATTTTTAGCCCCTAATCACAAATAAGATCCTTAATGGAGGGGGGAAAAACCCACAAAAACACATTAACCAGAATTTTACTAAGCTTCTCATATGGACCTGGAAAATATAAGAGATAAAGCGATTAGGTGCACTGCAATTAGGCACAATCTGATTTTTTAAATGTGTTACTACATAAAAGGGAGTAGAGATGTAAGCAGTAGGCTTACAGCTTAAACTTCACTACTCCAGTAACAATCTTTCGCAAGGATGCCCAACATCAGACATCACAGCTCCGCAGCTAGTCCTTCTAGGCTACTGTGGCCAGTGAGACACCGGAAAAACCTTGCATTCTCACTTTCTCCAGCCTTTCAAAACCCCTCGGAGGGCAGTAAACATTTTGCTTTCGGAAATCGGGTCATAGCTACAATCCTTTATTTTAAAACTAACACCATGTGAATTTCGGGTGAGATTGTTTCATCACACCTCTTATCTCTTGGTGAGCTACCGCCTTTTTTGTTCCATCCAACCCTCGGGCGTCCAAGTCTTCCTTTTCGCCCGGGCCACCTATCTTCACAGGTATTTTCATCACAAAGGCCAAGCACGAACGACTGGGCCTCAAAGGCACTACAAGCCCTGGGCCACCGAGGCAGGGAGGCAGCTCACCGACTTTTTAAACACGATCCATGGGTCCGAAAGTCAAAGGACTTGTTGCAAACGTGCCCGCCACGAAGCCGCCTTCCCAGAGTGTGAGGGGAGGAGGGAGAAGGCGCCACGCCGAAACCTGTCGCAAACACGAGCAGGGGAGCGCAGGAAGCAGAGCGCGCGGGATACAAAGGGCCGTGAATGCGGCCTTCCATGAGGCGACCGTGCGCCGACAGAGACAAAATGGAGCGACCGGAAGAATCGAAGCCCGAGAGGCAGGGCCGGGGGCGAGACGGCGGCCGGCGCGCGCCCCGCCAGGTTTTCTCCTCACCCCGGCGGCCGGGGAGGGGGCGCAGGGGCGGCCCATTCTTCCCCCCCGCGCACAAGCCGCCCCTCCGCCCAGGCCTAACACGGCGGGAAGCGCCCGCCGGTCGCCGCCAACAATGGGGAGCGAGGCAGCGGCGAGGGAGGGGTCGGCGGCGGCTGCACGGCGGCCCGCGTCCGCGCTCGGGGACCCGCGGCGGGTGGCGGCGCCCGCCGCCCGCAAAACGACGCGGTAGAACGAGGGGTGAGGGGGGCGCCGCGCCTGGGTCGGGCGGCGCGGCCCACAGGCGCCAAGGGCGCACGGGCTGCAGCCGCGGCGGCTCGCGGCCCACGGTGGGCCCCGGGTCCGCATCCCGGCCGCAGCACCGCCTACTTCGGCGGCGTGGGCCCAGGGCCCTCACGTACCTGGTTGAACTCTTCGCCCACATCCGCGTAAATGTCTATGTGGTCCACACCGTCCGCCATCTTCCCTCGGCCTCGGCCGCCGCCGCCGCTACCTCCTGCAAGTCCGCCCGCCGCGGCAGCAGCAGCGGATCTAGCGGCGGGGGCGGGGCGCGCTGCGTCACTTCCGAGGGCCGAGGCGGGGGCGGCCGGGGGCGTGCGTCCGCTCCGCTGCCGCCCGTTTCGCAGGCGGAGAAGAAACACTGCACCTCGGAGGGCACAAGCGGGTTCTTTTGTGTGTCTGGATTAGGCTTGGGGGGCGGGGCGGGGCGGGGGTGGTCCCAGTCATTTCCAGAGACTGTGGTTTCACGTTGTCCCTGGCGGACTCAAGCGTTTTGTGATATTTTCATTTCTCAGTTTTACTTACATTTCTCACAGCCAGGGCTTTTAGAGAGGTGGAAGTTTTATGTCACGATGAAATACAAAGTGTAGCTCCGCTTTCTGTGAGCGCCCAGAGAGGATGTCTCACCCCTGCCACCTCAGAGACCAGCAGAATTTCGTTTGCCTTGTAAAGGCTAGTTACCTGTTGATGATTATCTTGAGTTATTTGCATGCTACTTGTGTCATTTGCATGCTGTTTATCTTTCCATCTGTATCATCGGCATCGTCTTCTTTCATCTCCTCCGCGTCCCACCTCCCCCCCCAACCTTTCATCTCTCTTCATTTGTTTCCTCCTTTGAGCTGCAGTTGGTTTTCTCTGGGATAGTTTAAATGCCTCTAACTTGAATGCGGTCCCCCTCGGACCCACCCTATAAGGTGGAGGTATCTTGAGGCAAGGGCTTCACTCTTAGACTAATAGAATGTCAGAGAACTGGAAAAGGCGTCATTGGATCCAAACATCTTTTACAGATGAGAAAGGGAACTGAGGCCTAAAGAATCGGATTTCCCTGGTGGCACGGTGGTTGGGAATCCGCCTGCCAATGCAGGGGAGCTGGGTTGGAGCCCTGGTCTGGGAAGATTCCACATGCTGCGGAGCAACTACGCCCGTGCGCCACAATTACTGAGCCTGCGCTCTAGAGCCTGTGAGCTGCAACTACTGAGCCCGTGTGCCACAACTACTGAGGTCCGTGTGCCTAGAGTCTGTGCTCCGCCACCACAAGAAGCCCGGGTACCGCGACAAAGAGTAGTCCCTGCTCTCCGCAACTAGAGAAAGCTCGTGCACAGCAACGAAGACCCAACGCAGCCAAAAATAAATAATTCAAATAAATAAATTTGTGTTTTTTAAAAAGAACCAAAGTGGTTTAACCAGAGTCACGTGGTTAATAAAGAAAGTTTTTGCCACCAATATAATCAAAGTGGTTTAACCGGAGTCACGTAGTTAATAAAGAAAGCTTTTGCCACCAATATAGCAGTCCTCCCTTAAAGAGGTTTTCAGTTACCTGGGGTCTTGGAACATATCCCCTCAGGTAAGTGGGGACTACCACACTTTATTCAAAGGTGTCTCTCCAGTTTGAAACCTTCTCCCATTCTTTATTTCTTTTTCACCATTTTTAAAACCCACCAAGTTAGAGTGTGTTTCATAAGATACATACTGCCCAGAAATTATTCATACAATGATAAGTCAAGTGATAACTGTACTTGATATGGTAGAAAAGCTTGGTTGGAGTCTTAAAGACCAGTATGGTGATCTGGATACAAATTTCTAGTCAGATACTTTACCAGCTAGATGACCTCCTTCAAGTTACCTATCCTCTCTCACGTTCAATTTCAGAATCTTTAAAATTGGGGTCATAATATTTACCTCACCAAGGTTGAAGGTTGATAGTGGTTTAAATGACATAGCATGAAAAATGCCTATCTGCTTCTGCTTCTTGGAAACACTGATTTCCTTTTTTCTACGGGGCTTCGTAGAAAAAAAGAACCACTCATGATAAAGGGCAAGAGCATTTTTTAGATTGGTAATGTGGTAGGTACAATAATGGCCCATCATAGAGTTCCACATCCCAATCCCTGGAATCTGTGAATATGTTACCTTACATTCTAAAACAGACTTTGCAGATGTGATTAAGTTAGGGATCTTGAGATAGGGAGATTATCCTGGATTTCCTGGTGGGTCCAAAGGAATCACAAGAGTCCTATATGTGAAAGAGCAAGGCAAGAGTCAGAGGAGAAGTGGGGTAAAAGCAGTTTTTGTTCTTTCAGTACGCTTAAAAATCACTCCAAGATTCTGACTTCTATTGCTACCTATGAAAAGTCAGCTGTTAGCATGACTGTTTTTTTGAAGGTCATTGGAGATTTCCCCCTCTGGCTACTTTTAAGATTTTTTTCTCTTAGACTTTGGTTTTCTGCTCTTTTACTGTGTATGTCTGGAAGTGTATTTCTTTCTTTCTTTTTTTTTTTAATGAATGAATAAGTGGGATTTATTATAACAAATGCTTTAAATGTGAGATTTAAAGTTATTGGAAGTGTATTTCTTTCTATTTATGATGCTTGGAATTCATTGGGCCTTTTGAATATATTGATTGGTGCCTTTCATGAGTTCTGGTAAATTCTCAGACACTATCTCTTCAAATATTGTTTCTGCCCAACTCTTTCTTCTCTCCTATAATTCCAATGAAATGTTTGTTAGATCTTTTCTATCCACCATTTCTCTTACCTTCTCTTTTTAATTTTCCATGCCTTTATCTCCCCCATGCTTCATTTTGAATAGCTTTTTTTCTGGTTTATTTTCTGGATTACTAATTCTCTCTCCTATAGTGTTAGATTCATCTGTTGGGCTGTTAATTTTGTTTTTCAGTTGTTTTTTTTTTTAATTTTAGGTTCTAAAATTTCTATTTGATTCTTTTTAAAATCTGTTAGGTTCATTTTAATGACATCATTTTTTTTTTTTTTTTTTTGCCAAAACTGTCGATCTTAGCTTTTATCTCTCTGGATATCATAATTGAATCACTTGAAGAAATAATGTGGGACATATGATGATTTTTTTCCATAGAGGATTTTCATTTTCTTCTGGCAGGCACCTGGTGATACCAACAAACCCAGATGATTGGGAATCTTGGGGAGACTGCTTTAGTTTGGTTGGCCCTTACTTCCCAGGGTACTGTCCTTGTGAAGACCAGCGCAAAATATGATTTACCAAAATCACCACTTTTGACAGGTTCAGAATTATACTTTTGACAGGTCCTAGACTCCATATTTTGTTCCCCTAGATGTCAAAAGTGGAGTTAAACCTCTCAGCCATCTCTTTTGAATCTAAAAATGCCCCCCAGGACAAAAGCACTCTGAATGTATAGACACTATCCCCTTCTGCTTCTTGGCCAGGTAATTCCTCACTCACTTCCTGGTTAGCTTTTTGATTATTTTATTTTTAAAAGTAATTTTTATAGCTTTTCATTTTAATTTTAATTTTTATGACCATGCCACACGACTTGTGGGATCTTAGTTCCCAGACCAGGGATTGAACCCATGCCCTTGGCAGTGAAAGCATGAGTCCTACACACTGGACCACCAGGGAATTCCCATATACAGTTATTAAAGGTTACTTTCCATTTACAGTTATTACAAAATACTGGCTATATTCCCTGTGCTCAAGGATGAGCCTATCTTACACCCAATAGTTTGTATCTCGCACTTCCCCAACTTTCTGATGATTTTAAAATGTTGTTGCAGGGTACTTCCTTATTTGGCCACAAAATGAAACACTGTAGTGGGTTACAAAGGAAAATGCATAATAATTATGACAACAATGACAAACTTTTTCGCTTATTGAGTACCTTCTGCATAACAGTCTCTTTGTTAGACATCTTACAGTTGTTAATGTACATAGATGAAAGACAGGAGACTTGGGTTCTTGTCCTGGCTTTACAACTGACTAGTCAAGTAACCTTAGACAAGTCCTTTCCCTCAAGTCCTCCATGAAGGTCCCTCTCAGTCCTGAAATTCTCTTGTTCAGATCTATATAGAATTGAAAGTTCAAGGTGCCTTGGGAGAAATTTGACAATAGTATATGAAATATTGCAGAGGAGTTTCCTTCTAGCCCACCTGCATTAGTTTCCTATTGCTGCTGTAACAAACTACCATAAATTGAGTGACTTGAAGCAATACAAATTTATTATCTTACAGTTTTGGAGATCAGAAGTCTAAAATGTATCTCACTGGGCTAAAGTCAAGGTGTTGGCAGGGCTGGATTCTAGGAGGCGCTAGAGGAGAATCCATTTTCTTGTTTTATCCATCTCCTATAGGCTGCCTACATGCTTTGGCTATGGCCCCCTTTCCACAATCACATCACTCCAATAGTATAAATAATATAAATTAAAATATCTAAGAAGAGTAGCAAAGAGATTGGAAGGGAGATAAGTAACGTTCTAAGGTTCCCTATTGTACATTTGCTTTTTCTCTGTATAGAGGAACTTGCTCTCCTTTTCCATGCACATGGCCTTGCAACAATGGCAACCTCAGCTCCAGAGTTCAAATAACCGCTATTCAAGAACATGGCCACCTGTCTTAGTTTCGATTACAAAATCTAAGGAGAAAGCAACTGATTAGCTCAGTTTTAATAGAAGTCTACTCCTAGTCCAATCAAGTTTGTCTACGGCAGTAGGGTCACAGAGTAACAACTTGGCTTACAAATTCTACTCGTGTGAGTTAGGAAAGCATGGAGAATTGTCAGTGAAAGATAGTTGTTTTGAACTAAGTGGACACCCCAAAGGTTGTCTAACCCATTCCACCTATTGAATGACAACACATAGACAAAAGCCTGATGGTTGGGGAAGGCAAATCCAAATCCATAAATATTTAACACATGCTATCATTCTGACTTACTCCAAGTAAGTCAATGCCATAACCTCTGCAGGAACATGATTTTGGTTCTAACATACTACAGGCCATAGTTTAGCCCTATGGTCCCCAAACTTTTTAAAATACTTACCCCTATCAGTATAACATTTAAAAACATACAGCCATAGTATATGAAAATGTAAATATTATTTCATTGAGACATTTTATATTAACATTTTTATACCATGAACCAATATACAAATATACAATTTTAGAGGATGAAATAAATAAGATTTTAAAATGTCTTGCTAATCATAATGGCCTAGTATTATCATTAGAGGATGTTAATCCGTATTTCAAATCTTCTTGAAATTTTGGGGTTTACTCTTGTCAAATCTGATTGCATCATCATTGTTTTTATCTATTATGTACCTGACAAGGGTTCATATTAGAAGTAGATAATGTTGGTTCTGCCATTTTCCTGCTTTCACTTGTACTTTTATTATTAGTATTAACCGTGAACCATGGTTTCTTAGGATTGTTTTTAAGACGATTGGGCATTTCATTATGGTTAGTTTAGTTAAAGCTAGAGAATATAATCTGTAAGTCTGTATAACTGGGCTCTCATAAACTGCCACGTATCGAAATACACTGCAAGTGAAGTGTATTAAGTGCCTGTGTGAGGGAATCTTTTTAGAATCCTCTGTGTTGAGGAGGAAATTCCCCTCTTTCCTCAGAATTGCCCCCAGTAGGAGGGATTATGTAGGAAGCAAAAGAAGTTAATGATTCAAAGCTCCTCACTTTCATGGGCCCTTTCCACAATTTGAGACCACTATTCCTTTCCACTCCACTTTCCTCTGTCATACAATGCCCCCTCATGCTGGATGGGGGTTGGAATGGCAGCCGGCATCTTTTGAATCCAAGTGGAAATTGAATGATGGGATACATTTAGTTTGGGGTTAAAAGAAAATATTTATGTGTAAGTTATTGCTAGCCATCCTGATATAGGAATGCTTTCTAGAAATATTTTTATTGCTACTGTGCCGACTCACCCAACTTCTGTGGTACGAAGACACAAGGCCAGATGTCATACTGTGATCTGGGAGTGTCCAACCGTGCTAGGCTCTGGAGGTATGTGGGTAGTGGAGGAGAAACAAAGTTTGAAAGGTATGGAATTATATACTATTCTTTAGAAAATTAATCTAAAGAGACATGCAAAATTATAAGTGGAAGATTTGGTTCTCATTAATGCCTAGTCAAAATGAAAGTCTCTACTGACAGGAATACACTAAATAATGAGGCATATAAAATTATCAACTCACCATACATTTTTTTCTCTTTTTGAGAAAATCACATGAACTTGAAATTCCTTTTTCTTTTCTTCTTCTAAATAACAATTTGCTTTCATACCTTATTTTGTATTCATAATCTTTTCGTTCTTTTTCTTTAAGAGAGCTCCCCAGGGCTTCCCTGGTGGCGCAGTGGTTGGGGGTCTGCCTGCCAGTGCGGGGGACGCGGGTTCGAGCCCTGGTCTGGGAGGATACAGCATGCCGCGGAGCGGCTAGGCCCTTGGGCCACAATTGCTGAGCCTGCGCGTCTGGAGCCTGTGCTCCGCAACGGGAGAGGCCGCGACGGTGAGAGGCCCGCGCACCGCGATGAGGAGTGGCCGCCGCTTGCCGCGGCTGGAGAGGGCCCTTGCACGGAGGCGAAGACCCAACACAGCCATAAAATAAAATAAATAAATAAATAAATAGAAAGCTCCCCAAATATAGACATATTGGGCCCCAGAAAACCTCGATTCATACCTTCTACATACCTTAGTGACATAAAACCATTTGACATATGAATTGAGTGAGGACACTAGTGTCAATTCACATATTAAATATTAGTTCAGCTGAAGTTTTCAATTTTTAAAATAAAAATTATAACAGTACATGATCTAATATCTTTCTATATCCCAATGAACAGATTTGTATACTCCACTTCAGAGATAATGGTTAAACCAACTATTTTGTGATGGCTAAATAAGAAAGACCTATTAAAATCCAGAAAAATAGGGCATTCCCTCCTTGAATCAATCAGTTTCATATTTCAAGCACTGCACTTCCTGTTAACCAAATTCTGTTAGACTGAACCACCTAAAATTGCAGTTTTTATAGGTCAACAATGGTCTAACATTGGTGCATTCACCCTAATATATCATTTAGGATGTACTCAGCTGCGAGTAAAAGAAAGACGACTCAAGTTGACACTAAAAGTAGGAAAATATATTGTGAGGTATCAGTGAACACACAAAATTGACTAAAAGGCTTGAGAACTGAGTTTGGAAAACAGGCAGAAAAACCAAAGGAGGCAAAGTAGAGTCAGGATCATGTTGCAGAGAGAAACTGCCTAGGAAGCTTTCACCAGCATTGTTGCCACTAGATAATTGCTGTCACTCCACTGAACTCCACCCTTAACGGTTGATCCTTGCTAGACTGACACACTTTTTACTGAGCTGAAGCCACCTTGTACCTACTCTAAGTGTTGTTTTTTTGTACATTCCCTCAAGATTCAAAGTCCAGGGCTGGAACATTAAGCAAAGGATCATGTACACACTGCCAGGATGATCAGATACTTGCCAAAATAAAAAGTTCATCTTAAGTATGTATAGACAAAATACTGGCTACAAACACATCCAAATGTTAATATCGTTTTTGGGCAGTGGAGATCTGAGTATTTTTAGTTTCTTATTTATTTACACACTTCTGTTTTCATTGCTGCTATAATATATATTTATTAACTGTATAATCAAGAAAAATTTAAACTTTAGTTTTAAAAATAAAAAACCATAGAATTAAGACTTTATTGTGCAGTATAGCTATTCATTTGGACTCATGATGGAGCTTGGAATTTAGAAAATTATAATCCTAATGAGACACACCTGATTAAAAAATAAAAACATCTGAAGGCTACACTGTAGTTTGCCATAGACTATTTTTCAACATTTGTGTGAGAATATATTTTAAAAAATAAACAGTTCTCGCCATGACTTTAAAGTGTGTTGTTTGTTACAAGTGGCCTTATTTTGTGCTTTGTAAAATGTATTTGTCTTTGCAAACAGATCTTTGCGATTTGTTTCTGGAAATTACTGGAGGTGAAATGGAAATATAAAGTCCATGTGAAGGACTGGACTTCAGCAAAACACAATAACATTAATATGAGTGGAAGTATATTTTTTAATATCAAAAATCAATTTTTATGGAGCTAATGGGGCTCAAAATTAACAATCATACTGTTTATTTTTTCCTACAACTTATACAGCAACTAATAAATGTATAAGTGATGACATAATTTATTCATTCCATTAATCAACATGCATATATATAATTTTTTTAGCTGCGCGGCTTGTGGGATCTGACCAGGGATTGAACCTGGGCCCTCAGCAGTGAAAGCACAGAGTCCTAACCACTGGACCGCCAGGGAATTCCTTTAACACATATTTTTAATGCAACTACTATGTGGGGGCCACTGTAGTAGGTAGTAATGAGTGTTACAAATGTAAATAAAATTCCATCATGATGTAGTAAGAAGTGGCATGGTAACATGCAATGTGACAGATCTAGGTTTGAGACTCAGCACTGTCGTTTGAGACTCAACACTGTCATCTGAGACCCAAGTGTGATATTTTGGGCAACAGTTACTTAAACTCATTAAGACCTGTTGAAAAAAATAGGGATAATACTGTCTACCTCAAATAGAGTGTTAGGATGAGGACAAGAGAAATGGGAAAAAGCCAACAATTATTGAGCATATAGTAATATGTGCCAGCCCCTGAGATGAATGCTTTATAAGCATCAGCTCAAATTAGAAAGTATGGGCTTCCCTGGTGTCGCAGTGGTTAAGAATCCGCCTGCCAATGCAGGGGACATGGGTTCAAGCCTTGGTCCAGGAAGAGCCCACATGCCGCAGAGCAACTAAGCCCGTGCACCACAACTACTGGGCCTGCGCTCTACAGCCCGCGAGCCACAACTACTGACCCGCAAGCCACAACTACTGAAGCTCGCGCACCTAGAGCCCATGCTCTGCAACAAAGAGTAGCCCCCGCGCGCTGCAACTAGAGAAAGCCCACACAGCAACAAAGACCCAACACAGCCAAAAATAAATAAAATAAATAAATTTATAACAAAAAACATAGTATATGTACCGTGTGGTGTGTGGGATGTGAGGGAGCTGGTAGTCCTTAGAAGCAGTGATACTCTTTTGGAATTCTCTGGGAAGATGTGCCAGTCAGAACACAGCAAGAAAGAGATGCCACACTCAATGCGGAAAAGAGAGATTTTTTTTTTTCACACGCACACACTGTATTTTATTTTTACAAGAGATAAATAAACTGACACCAAGCATTGTAAATGGATGACCACAACAAAAGCGACAATGATTGCAATTACCAAACACGAAACACACTCATGCTATGTCATAATATTGACATTCAGTCCAGTAATCCTCCACTGTAACAGCTCCTTTACTTTGCAGTGATCATTGATTTGTATATGAAAAGAGAGAATTTAATAGAGCAATGATTTACGAGCGTGTGGGCAGGGTTAAGAGAAACTAATAAAGGGTGATGAAGCACTGCAGGGCAAGGTTGAAGGGACAAAGAGAGCAATCAGTTACTAAAACTCAGAGAAATCTGTAACTGTAAGAGAAGACCCCTTGCCTAGGCTGTAGCCTTCAGTAGAGGCACACAGTGGAGAGAGCCTGGAAAGTAAATACCTGTTATTTCTCCTCTCTTGACCTTAGATCTCCTGGTAGGGCCTCCTGTTGGATGAACCCAACTGGAAAGGTGGAAGAGGTACCACTGATATGGTCCATAAAGGTCACCCACTGAGGTAGAGAGCAGGGTGGAAAAGGGTAGAAAGTGCATCTGGAGGGGCAAAGAAGAATATGTAGCATAGAAAGTATAGAAATGAGTAAATGTTACCTCCCATGTATGTTCACTTGTGGGATCAAAAAGCTAGAAGGGATCTTTCTAGGCCAAGCTTACTTTACAACCTGCATTGTTCTGAATTCTAGCCCAAGAGTAATGAGATTAAAGTGTATTAGTCAAATCTGGTTAAGTCTTCCACATGGCCAGTTCAGTGATTTAATTCTTTAATAGTGAGCACTTGTACTAGTTTTTTTTTTTTTTTTTTTTAATGTCTCTTTTTCACTCAAGTCAAGAAGAAATGTTTGATCTCAGGAGCTAGGGAAGCTATTATGGAGCACGAGTTCTGACTAGCAAGCTAGTGTATCTCCAGCTCCACCTCATTTTCATGGATCCTTCCAAAAGGAAGCTAATCCTGCCATGCACTCCTTTTTCTGTATGCTGTCTCCCTTCTTCAAGAAACAATCCCAGGGCTTCCCTGGTGGCGCAGTGGTTAAGAATCCTCCTGCCAATGCAGGGGACATGGGTTCGAGCCCTGGTCCAGGAAGATCCCACATGCCGTGCGCCACAACTACTGAAGCCCGTGCGCCTAGAGCCTGTGCTCCACAACAAGAGAAGCCACCGCAATGAGAAGCCTGCGCACCACAACGAAGAGTAGCCCCCGCTCTCCGCAACTAGGGAAAAGCCCGTGTGCAGCAATGAAGACCCAACGCAGCCAAAAATAAAATAAATAAAAGAAAAAAAAAGAAAAGAAACAATCCCAATTACATGGAACCAGGAAAGGAAATACCTAGGGTAAAATTACAAACTATCTCCGCACTAGGCTACAACAATGTTTGGAAGCATGCAGGCCTGAAGAAAAGCAGGCCTGATGGTGATGATAATGATGATGATGATGATAAACCTTAATGTCACACCTATTATACTGTGAATTCCCTGGGGTCAAGGAACACATTTTACTCATCTCTATATTCCCATAGCATCTTGAAGAATGCCTTAGTTATAAAAGGTATTAAATGAATGTTGGCTGAATTGACTTGTTAAATAAGAATCAATAAATTTCAGAGCTAAGAAGGACCTATGAATCCAAGTTCCCCTTTTTTTTAATAGAAGAGAAAACCTAATTCTAAACAGGTTGGTGGCAGAGCAGTGATGAACCCACATAAATCTTTGAATAACCAAGTAAAAGAAATTAGAACTGAGATATAGGTGTTTACTAGGTAATGTTGAAAGAAATGAAAAAAAGCAAACTGTTGAAAAGCCTGAGCTCATTCAGTCTCAAACCTGTTAAATTTTTCTTTAACTAGTTCTCAAATACTTTCCATTCTGCTATTATCATTTTGCCCCAGGTCTTCATCACCAAGAAAGATGATCTAATATAATGTGCTAGTTTTACAACAGAGGAAAGTGACTTGCTCCAGATGATAAATAGAAGGGATGCATTTGGTTCCCTCTTTGTAAACCATTATCAAGTTTTTGTAAAGTTGGGAATGGAATCCTGATCTACTAGCAAATACTGTGTTGCCTTAGTTTTTCTAGCTTCCTTTGCAACTAGGGACTTGGTTCTGGCCAATGCAAGCTAGTTGGAATTCTGCTAGTAGCATATGAGAAAAGTTTTGCTTTCTTAATAAATAGGATAGATATAAACTTTCTCTTCACCTCCCCCCCTCCTTTTTTCTGCCTTGAATGTAAATTTGGTACCAAATGGAGTTATGGCAACCGTATGGCAACCATGAGGCAGTAAACATGTATGTAAAAGCCAACGTGATAATGATGCTAGAATAGATAGAAATAGCTTGTGCTAAGGTTCTGTTCTGGACTATGATAGAACTATCGAATAACTTCAGACATAGGTTGAAAAAATTATATGTTAAATTGTTATATATGTTAAATATGTTACTCAAAAAATTAAAGGTAACCTCCAAAATTAGAGTTCTGGAGGTCAGAAGACTGAAATGGGTCTTACTGGGCTAAAATCAAAGGGTTGGCAGGACTGTGTTCCTTTTTGGAGGCTGTAGGAGATAATCTGTTTCCATGCCTTTTTGATAAAAGATCAGTCTTCAGCCTTAAAAAATATCTAGCGGAAACATTTGCTGTGTGGTTACTTGCACAACATCTCCCAAGCCTGCAGCACAGAAATCCCTTTTGAAAACTAAGCAGCCAGCCCCAAGTAGAGCACACTCTACAATGCCTACTTCAGATGTGGCCACCGAGAAGAATGGACAGGAAGAACCTCCCATAGGACAAAATTTGGGGTCATGGAGAGAAAAGGGCAAGGATTCAGGAGAGAGGTTCCCACTTACCCCACCTGTCTACCCCCAAGCAGCAATAATAGCAACTGCCATATGGGATAACCTAGGGACTCACTCCAATACCAGGGAAGGGAGTCTTTGCAGTTACTGATCTGCAGGATTTGATGATTGCGATGAACCAGAGGCTGCTGTATCTTTCCCATTCACCTCTTTTCAAATAGATGGTTTAAAAGGGAGGGAAAAAAAAATATATATGGAGCAATCTTATTCGTGCTCTACAGTTTATAAGAGGATGATTGGAGGCAGGTGACTTTCTTTTAGTTTATAGGCTACCAGACCATGAGGAATTATACATGGATGCTCTAAATAGGACTGAGAATTAAACAGAGATTGTGAACTTTGAGCTGGATGCAGAAACTGGATGGGACTTTGGTGGTTTCTTCCCCCAGGGAGGAAATAAATGTGTAGGAAGAAGGGTGCACATGGATATTTGGGTGATTAGAGGGGCAGAATGGGCTGGAGACTGTTAGTTGTCCTTCCACGTGTCTTCTCTTCTTTCTTAGTATCAGAAGTCTTGAGTTTGGCACACGGCTATGCTGGAAGACAGAATATTTCCCTGCCATGCTTACAGCTAAATTATTCACATAATTAAGTCCAGGAAAATGGGATCTGAGTGAGAGTGATGTTTGTGACTTCTGGGTTGCACTCATAAAAGGAGTGGCATATTCCCTTCCTCTTTTCTTTCTTGTTGGTTGAAATGTGATATGATATCACATCTGGGACCATGAAGGCCAAGAGAACACCATAGGGATAGGGATGCAATAAGATAGAAGGAACTTGGGCCCCTGACGCTGTGGAGTGATTTACCAGACTTACATGAAAGAGAAATACCTTTTCTCCTGTAAAGACACTATTATTTTAAGTCTTTATGTGTGTGGCTGAAACCATATCTTAACTTTCATATACATGTTGAGTTTGAGGTGCCTTTAAAATTTCTTATGAAAAGGGTCAAACATACACAAAGTAGAAAAGATAGTATGAAAATTTCATGCATACTCAACTTTAACTTCAACAGCTACCACTTCATCTATCTGGTTTAAGCTAAACCCACACCTCCCCCTCTTTCCACTGACATATTTTGAAGCAAATTCCAAATATCGTATCATGTTTTCTATAGATATTTTAGCATGTATCTCTAAAAGACAAGGATTTTTTTTTTTTTTAAGAAGAGTTTCAAATGCTTTTAAGTAAAAAAAAAATGTAGTTATCTAGTAGGCATTTGGGCATATCTCTTTAACATTCGGGAGAAAGGTCTGGCCTGAAGGTACTGCTTTGAGAGGTATCCTCATGGATGGTATTTAAAGCCTTGGCAGTAGATGAGATAACCCAGGGAAGGTGGCCCACTGATTTGAAAAGAGAAAAATTATATCAGTTTAGATGAGCAAAGATTTCTTTACCTGGTGTCAGGTAGCATGGGGAGTTGTGAAAGATAAATGCACATGGGTAGGAAACTTGCACAGACATTATTTTCACTACCCCAAATCCATTCCATATCCTGATTTTCTTCAGGGTAGAAAGTTCCAATCTTATTTCCTAGGTACTAGTTAATTGTTCAGGGATGGTCATATATCTTAGTCCCAGCTGATGAGACCCAAGGAATGTTTGCTGGGACTTCTAAGAAACCCTCTCAGTTCTTGAAGAACTACTTGCATCTGCCTGGATGGTGTGGTGTGATGGAATGTGCTGCAGCCATTTTGATATCTCGAGAGGATTCTAGAACTACTGAGGGCCTTGTTGTAGAGACTGAGGATGAAGTCAACACTGAGTGGAGAGAGAGAGAGAAACCCAGTCCTTAATGATACAATTTGTGCTGCAGGTTTAAGCTTCTTAAAGCCAGCCCTCACTCTGGATCTTTTGAGTTACGATTTACCAATTTGCTTTGTGGTTTAAATCGTTTTAAATTGGATTTTCTGTCACTTGTAATGCAAAGTGTTCTGACTGATAGAATAGGCCATGAGGTTAATGTTTTTCAAGACCTGGAGGGACACCAGTGCTGGTCATCTCAGTTTTAGCATGGGTCGGTAATATGTTTGCATAAGAAAAATAACTATTCGATGGCCTCCACTCAATATATTTCCTTGATGTTCAGTATCAATAAACATGGATTGCTTTCTGGCAGATAGGAGGATTTCCTGCAGGCTTTCTCTAGTAGCTTATACCTTCTGCAGATACTGGCCAGTTGATGGGGGTTAATGGTGGTACTTAAAGGTATAGGTAAATAGCAAATGTGCAACCAGTTGCTGTGAAAGAAAGTGTTCTGGGTAGTGAAATGCAGTGAGTTTTGTATAAAATCTGCTTTGGTTATGGGATAGACCTAGCTCTTCTCTATAGAAGCACAGCATGGAGTATTGCTCTAAGACTTACCTAATACACCCAATCAAGTGGACAGGAGGATACAAAACTATATCTTTTTGAACCATATCCTTCAAAACAGCAGCCAACACAGCAGTTCTTAGAGGCAGATATTTCTTTGACAAAATGTTGGGGGGAGGGAGGATGGATGGTATTAATGGAGGGCTAGAACAGGAGATGAAATGTACCATATTGATGCAAGATGACCTCAACCTTCAAGGCTGCATTGAATTCATGGGGCCATCATTACCTGAATGTGGTTTCATTCTGCAGCACTGACACTTCAAGTAATCATTAAGCAAAGAGTGCTCAGTGATGTGGACAATTACTAAAGTCACCCCCTCAATGATTTTCCTATATGCAGAAAGGGGAATTTCTATTCCTTTTTATGCACCATTGAGAAAAAAATGGTAGCCATGAGGACTATTTGCCAGGAAGAGTACTCACACTTTTTGACAGTGATTTGTCAGGGAAATTAGCTGAGGTCACATATCTCTTATTAGGTAAATGGAAGACAGCATATGAATATTTCAAAAAAGCAATTCATATCTATTTAAATTTAGCTCAGAGTACCAAAGTTTGTTAAAACTCCATAGACAAGGGCCTACAGAGGACAGGCTTATTTTCATTTTTGTTTTAAGTACCTAGAACCCAGCATTTGGAGAAGCCAAAAGGGATTTATAATTTAATTATAAAGTATTTATGAACATTTGCATTAGCCAATCAAGCATCTTCTTCGGAATGTAGATACTAGGATAACTGGATTAATAACCACATTTGACAATATTAGAGTAGGGAGAGTCAGCTCTCTTAGAAGAGAGCAAAATATCTCAGTTGGTAGAGGGAACTCTTGGAGACAAGAGTACAGAGCCCCCTGCTGGCAAAGACAAAGACCAAAGAAAAACAGAGACCAGAAAACAGAGTAGAAACATTCATTGGAAATGCTGTCAGAAATAATGAAGTGGGAGACATAGAGAACAGGCTTGTGGTTGCCAAGGGGGAGGTGGGATGGGGAGGGAAGGATTGGGAGTTTGGGATTAGCAGATGCAAACTATTATGTATAAAATGGATAAACAACAAAGTCCTACTGTATAGCACAGGGAACTATATTCAATATCCTGGGATAAACCATAATGGAAAAAAGGAAGGAAGGAAGGAAGGAAGGAAGGAAGGAAGAAAGAAAGAAAGAAAGAAAGAAAGAAAGAAAGAAAGAAAGAAAGGAAGGAAGGAAGGAAGAAAGAAAGAAAGAAGAAAGAAAAAGAAAAAAAGAAAGGGAAAGAAAGAAAGAAAGAAGGAAAGGAAGGAAGGGAGGAAGGAAAGAGAGAGAGAAAGAAAGAAAGGGGCTTCTACTCATAAGCAAAAGAAAAAAAAGAAAGAAAAAAAGAGATAATGAAGTGGATCAGAACGTGACGTTTTAAGGTTGATAAGGAAGATTAAGATTGTTGTCACCCTTGGCAGGAAAAGCTGAGAGTATACAAGTATATCCTGAGAGACAGGTGTAAAAGTTGACCCAACCAGTACAAATGAAAATGGCAGAGGACCAGAGTGGGAGTCAAAAAATCAGTAAAGAAGTAGAAGTGGCAGTGGTGTGACAAACCAGAGTTACAAGAGTTAGTCTTGCAGGGGGTAAAGGAATTGGTCAGCATAGACGTGGCAATCCAGGTCTGAGGGCAAGTTTAGCAGAAAACTTCTCCAGAACTAGAAAGAGTTTTTGAGATGGTAGCCTCTGGATGCTCCTGGCCAGGAACCTAAAGTGCATATTCATCTAAGATCTACCTTCACCCCCACTCCCACCCTTATTCCTGGGCTTATTTGTGGAAAAGATTAGGAGATCTGCCTTTATGTCGACTGTGGGACCTCAAAGAGGTCACTATTTGAATTTGCTGCCTGCTACTCTTAGGCCCCAAACTTCTGGGCCACCCTCGGGCATTCTATTCTCCTGAAGGCAAGGACTGTGTGTGTGTGTGTGTGTGTGTGTGTGTGTGTGTGTGTGTGTGTGTTTTAATGTTTTCAGCCCCTACCCTCCCTAATACAATGCCTGGCTCATAGTAGATGTTTAATCCATATTTGTGAGGTAAATGAATAAATCATTAAACCAGACCTGTGGGAGGCCTATAATTTGGTGAGGTCTCAGAAGAATAATTTACTTATATATTCATTTTCCTCTCACTTTATTTCTGTTCTGTCCTCTTCCACAAGGGATTCCAAAAGCTTACAAGAATACGTATGATCCATTAGAAAATATAAATAATAAATAAAGTCAGGATCATTAGAAACATATATTAAGCAAAAACAAGTCAGTGGAGTGGAATGAGTTATATAAGCAATAGGATTTCATATAATTATCTAATCTCAGCCACAGATAAGGATTTGAGTTTTCTGCTGAAAAATGAAGGCCAGTTGTGATTTTTCTTGACTACAAAGGCAAAATGTTCTAGTTGTTCAAGCTTTTATTGGAACTTAGCTCTAAAATAAATTTCTGGTATGGAGTTTTATATCTAGGACATTGAGTAATGTGGTAAACAGTGTCCTTAATGATATTCTTACAAGAAATTCAGTAAGGGTTTTTTTGGTTTTTTTTTTTTTTTTTTTTTGGCCGTGCCGCGCGGCATGGGGGATCTAGTTCCACCAGGGATCAAACCCGTGCCCCCTGCATTGGAAGCGCAGCGTCCTAACCACTGTACTGCCAGGGAATTCCCTCAATAAGGTGTTTCTAAAGCTGTGCCTTAATAGGTGCTTCTAAACCTGGTACATGATCCATAGTGTAACTCATTGAAAACAGTTTTATGGAAGACCAGAGAAATATGGTTTGAGATCAAAACTTTCTAAAATTTTAGCTAAATCAAAGAATACATCTAGAAAATCCAGAGGAGTGCAAGTCCTTCAAACAATTCTCCGTTAACATCACCTCTCTGAACTAGATCTCTTACAAGGGTTGGGAGCAGATCGTTGGAGTTTATATCTTCTCTCAGAGCCTGAAGGGTGATTGTTCTATGTTGTTCATTTAGGATGGCAACACATACTATAGTTATCCAAAGAGATTTTTACCAGCTTTTATGAAAATTGAGACACCTAACCAAACCATTCTTCAGAATAGATGCCTAGTTCTCTTTTTTTTTGTTATCTATCACTGCCTAGCAAACTACCCCAAAACTTAGTGGCTTAAAACAACAATGGTTATTATTAGTATCTGTCATAGTTATAGGGGTTGAATGGGTTTAACTAGGCAGTTCTTGCTCTGCTTTTCTCATGCAGTTGCAGACAGTGACTGGGGCTGGAATCACCTGAAGGTCTGCTCACTCACACGTCCGGTACCAGGTTGAGAAGACTCAGTCAGCTGGGAGCTGGAACAGCTGGGCTCCTTGGGCAAGTCTATCTCTATGTAGTCTCTGCATGTAGTCTGTCCAGCAGCAAGGCTTTAGGATAACTGGACTTCTTACATGGTGGCTCAGATTGAGAGGGAGAGAGAGAGAGAAAGTCAGGTAGGAGTCATATTACCTTTTCTGACCTAGCCTTGGAAGTCATATACTGTCACTTCTACCACATTCCATCCGTCGAGGCATGTACAAAGGTCTGCCCAGTTTCAGGAGGAAGGGATATAGACTCCAGGAGATATTAATGGGGAAGTGGTAGAGTTTAGAAGAGCATGTGGGACCTAAAATATTGTTGTAGCCATTTTTGTAAAATACAATCTGTCACACCCTCCTCATTTCAAAGGTCCACCAAAGGAGTAGCTATAACAAGAACATTCTTAAGAACCTATTCTGGTCCTTCAATAAATGAACAAATTCAAGTCCCTGAAGTTCCTTTTCTTTCTTTTTTTTTTCATCAGGGAGTATGGACGAGGTGACTTAGCATGGAAGATTTTCAAAGAGGCTTTTACTAATCACTCACCACAGACATAGAAAAAAAGGGTATAATGCGCCCATAAAAAGTCCAGTTCTGAGCAACTTTGAAGCCATTTCTAATTCATGTCTCCAGCAGAGGGGAATGTACCCAGGTCATCCAAGGGTTTTCTGTCATTCAAAGAGCAGTTGATAAGAAGGTGTGGGAGGTAGAAGAACACAGTCCTGCTTTAGACCCTTCAATGTAGTTATCTGGTTTGCCAGGAGACAGATCTGTCAGAAAACAGATACTGACTCTTGCTAAGATGTTAAAACACAGCTTTTGTATAAGAACCAAGAGCTGGGAGTTAGTACTGTGCTTAGGAAGCTTAACGTAGTAGAATCATTCTAGTTCAGGATTAAAGGCAGAGGAAAGGTAAGTCAAAAAGCAAACAGGAAAAACTAACTCTATAATTCATTTACTGTATTTAAGTTTTTAAGTTGTGCCCATTTAATTCCAAGAATGTGAGGCTACTAACAGTCTATTATATTATTCTTGGTAATTTTTTCTGTTAGGTAATAGTGGAGTATCTATGCTTGAAACTTGTATAAAATATTGATCCAGAAATCCTCAGTCTGACGTATCTTAAGGAAGAAATAAGCATCAGGTTTAAATGGACCATTTAATAAACAGATGGGTCTATATTTTAGAGGATGTCATTTGAACAGGCTTTGAATAACTTTGATAGCAGAAGTTCTTCACCTGCTGCTTTATTTAACGTAAGCCTTCTAACCAAATGAAATACATGAGGCAATATTCCTAGGTACCAGTGAAGACTTCAGGAACAGCAAATTTCAATGTAGTTTTAAAATGATACTAACAGGAAGAAAAGGTGACCTCCCAGTTGTCAACTGAGATTTGTGCTTATTTATGCTTACTGTAAATAATTACATCTCCAGATCTATCTTCATTATTGGTTCAGGCAGTAAAAACCCAGGCCTCCCTACAACATTCACTAAATCAAATTTTAGGCAAAAGGTTTAAATTGAAGGAGATCCTGTCTGATCCTTCATGTTCATTTTATACACCATTGCAACAACCCAAGTAATGTTTAGAGGAGTATTAACTAGAATTCTTAACTCCCAGGACTCCAAATTCCACCAGCCTCTCAGGTGGATGTCCTGAGAAGGTGCTCCTCAGATTCTCCTCCTTCAGAGACCCAGTGGGAAATGCACTCAGGTAGTGTAGAGAGAGCAGGAACCTCTGTTCTCAGACCCCCTGGAGTGGCTGTGACAGATACAGTTCATTGTATCCAACAGTCCTTGGGAATAGAACCCCCCAGTGTTTTTGTGGTTATTGTTGTTGTTGTTTTTTTTTACTTTTAGAGAGGGATAATACCTAAACACCAAAGACACCAATTCTAAGAGTATAGCTCAATGAATTGTTGTATCTGTATATACTTGTATCATTACCACACAGATCAAGATCTAGACAATTTCCAGCACCTCAAAAGATTCCCTCTTGCTTCTTCCAAGTCTGCATCCCAATTCCATGGAGAGGAAGGGTAGGTAGTCACTATTCTAACTTCTATCATCATTGATTAGTTTTGCCAATTCTTGAACTTTGTATAAGTGGACTCATATGTTATGTACCTTTTAAACTTGGCTTCTCTCACTCAGTATCTATGCGATTCATCATGTTCTTGTATGTACCAATGATTTGTTCCTTTTTATTGCTAAATAAAATATATTCTATTTTATGAATATATCTCAGTTTATTTACCTATTCTTCTGTGGATGGGCATTGAGTTGTTTCTGCTTTGGCTAATACGAATAAAGCTGGGATGAACATCCTTATGCATGTCCTTTGTGGACATATATACTCACTTCTCTTCAGTAAATTCCTAGAACTGGAATTGCTGTCAAGTGGTTGGATATATTTAGTTTTAGCAGAAACTGCCAGATTTCTGGTTTACAAAGTGGTTATACTGTTTTACATCGGCAATGTATAAGAATCCCAGTTCTTCCACATCCTTGCCATCATTTAGCACTATTGAGCCGTTTAATTTTAACCATTATGGTTGGCATCTAGTGGTATTTCACTGTGGTTTTAAATTGCATTTCCCTAACGAGTAATGATGCTGAGCACCTTTTCATACACTTATTGGATGTTTGGATATCTTATTTTGCAAAAGCCTGTTCAAATCTCATGTCCACTTTTAGTTGGGTTGTTTATTTTTTCCTTATTGATTTGTAGGAGTTATTTACATATTCTGAACATGAATATTTTGACAGAAATATGTATTGTAAATATCTTTTCCCAGTGTGATTTGTCTTTTTATTCTGTTAATGGTACCTTTTTGGGGAATTCCTGAAAGAATTTTAATGAAGTCCAAATTATCAAGTTTTTTCTTTTATAGTAGTGCTTTTTTTTTTTTAAACATTTATATTAACATATTTCCATACAAATAACCCAATAAAAGTTTAGTATTAGTTGTTTTGTTTGTTTTTTTATACTGCAGGTTCTTATTAGGCATCAATTTTATACACATCAGTGTATACATGTCAATCCCAATCGCCCAATTCAGCACACCACCATCCCCACCCCACCTCAGTTTCCCCCCCTTGGTGTCCATATGTCCATTCTCTACATCTGTGTCTCAACTTCTGCCCTGCAAACTGGCTCATCTGTACCATTTTTCTAGGTTCCACATACATGCATTTATCTACGATATTTGTTTTTCTCTTTCTGACTTACTTCACTCTGTATGACAGTCTCTAGATCCATCCACGTCTCAACAAATGACTCAATTTCGTTCCTTTTTATGGCTGAGTAATATTCCATTTTATATATGTACCACATCTTCTTTATCCATTGGTCTGTTGATGGGCATTTAGGTTGCTTCCATGACCTGGCTATTTGAGTCTTGGTTAAAAAAATCTTTGTTTGCCCCAATGCAATGGTATCAGTCAAGTTTCAACCAGAGAAGTAGAACCAGTAGATTTATATATTAAGAGATTTATTGCAAGAAATTTTCTTATGTGAAATGGGAGCCTACTAGGCAAATTCAAAGTCCATAGGGCAGGCTATCAGGAAGCATAGGATGGAACTCCTGGCATGGGCTGGAGCTGATGTCCACAGGCAGAATTTCTTCTTCATCTGGGAAGCCTCAGCTCTGCTCTTAAGGCCTTCCACTGATTGAATCAGGTCCACCCAGATCATCTAGGACATCTCCCTTACTTAAAATCAACTGATTATGAACTGTAATCACATCTACAAAATGCCTTTACTGTAACACCTAGGTTAGTATCTGATTGAATGACTGGGGACTGTAGTCAAGATGAGACATTAAAAGATCATCACATGCAAAACAGCATGGAGATTTCTCAGAAAACTAAAAATAGAACTACCGTATGATCCAGCAATTCCTCTCCTGGGTATATATCCTAAAAAAACAAAAACACTAATTCGAAAAGATGCATGCACCCCAATGTTCATAGCAGCATTATTTACAGTTGCCAAAATATGGAAGCATGTTTCCATCAATAGAAGAATGGATAAAGAAGATGTGGTATATATATATATTTACAATGGAATACTACTCAGCCATAAAAAAGAATGAAATTTTGCCATTTGCAACAACATGGATAGACTTGGAGCGTATTATGCTAAGCAAAATAAGTCAGACAGAGAAAGACAAATACTGTATGCTATTACTTATATGTGTAATCTAAAATATAAAAGAAACTTGTAAATATAGCAAAAAAGACACAGACTCACGGACATAGAGAACAAACTAGTGGATAACAGTGGGCAGAGGAAAGAAGGGAGGGACAAGATAGTGGTAGAGGATTAAGAGATACAAGCTACTGTGTATAAAATAAATAAGCTACAAGGATATATTATACAGCACAGGGAACATAGTCAATATTTTATAATAACTGTAAATGGAGTATAACCTTTAAAAATTATGAATCACTGTGTTGTACACCTGAAACTTATATAATATTGTACATCAACTATACCTCAATTAGAAAACATAATCATAGCTATTAACATATTTTCCATGTTTTCTTCTAAAAGTTTTATTGTTTTACCTTTTTCATTTAGCTTGATGACCCCCCCTTGGAATAATTTTCATGCATGGTGTGCATGGTCAAGGCTGAATGGGGTATGGTTATAGGGAAACAATATGCTTAGGGAAGATGAGCTCTGGTCCCTGCCTCAGGGAATGAGTCACAGATTGATCCAAGCCAATCATGGTAATTCTATGTCCTTTTCAATCATTCAGCAAATATCTATTAAGTGCTTACTATGTGCCAAACATATTCTCAGTTCTGAGAATACAACAATGAATAAGACAGATAAAGTGCCTGCTATAGTGGAATTTCCCTTTGCAAGTAATTGGTTAAAGATTAGGTATGTGACCCTGTTCTGAGCAATGGAACCTGATGGGAAGTATGCTGTGAACATCTGGGGAAGATGTTGATTTTTGATAAAAGGGACAGTTACGAAGAAAAACTCCCTGCCTTGCATATAGGAGAACATGATATTTGTGTTGCAGCAGTCATGTTCTGACCCTTAGGGTAATACCCACAGAATGACAGAGAAGCCAACCCAGAGTCCTGACATCTTTGAGCTCCTTTGTTAACCAATTCTGGAACAGCCTATCTCCAGGTTTCTTATGTGACGTAATTAGATATTCTTATTGTTTAAGCCAGACTTGGGCTTTCTATTACTTGTAGCCACAGACACATAGATTTTGTAGCATGGCATCACTGCTCTCTAGCACATGTGCCATAACTCGCCTCTGTTCCTTTCATCATCCAGCTCCAGCCTTAATTCTGCCTTAGTCCTTAAGTCTTAGACACTTAGACTTTCTCCAGCTACCATTCTAACTTGCTTTGGCCTTTAATGAACTAAAGTGATCTCTTCTGCTGAGGTCACTCTACCCCGAAGGGTCCACATTAAAAAAATATCCACCTCAATTTTCCTGCCACATCCATCTTCCCTTTCTAGTTTGTCTTCCATCTCCCCAAACCCCACATACACTAAGCTCCAGTTGAAGAGGTAGGCACTAAATTATGGTTACATAGTGTTTGAGCCACAGTTGGTGCATTTTTTGATGGAAAGCCACATGAAGTATAATTCTAAGGAGGAGCAGAAACTAAGAGCCTTGCCCAGAAGCCAGACTTCAAAGACCAAAGTGGACCTAGAGCAGAGTTGAGAGAGCACGTTGTCCTAGATAGACAGAGAAAGACAGAGAATAGCTGTCCAATGATTCCCGTTACCATACGCCCTGACTATGCTTATTGCACTTGAGTGCCTTGGAAATCCCCTGTATTCTCATGCTAAAACTTTTTCCTTAAGCCACCCTGAAAAGCTTTCTGTTCCTTGCAAACAAATCACCTAGACTATGTGGCTCTTGTAGTCCCCAAGGGGCCCTATTCTTTCAACTGTACAATTCCCTCTGTTAGAGAATGTTATCAACTGTTTGGGAGTTAAGCCAGGTATCTGTTTAGTACACTTCCAAGTTGCACCAGCAATAACTTCTGCAGATTCTAGCCTAGGATTCCAAAATAGAGAACAAATCCTTCCTCAGAGTGGGTTCCTAAATTCCTGGAGTTCGCTTTCTTGAGAAGCTGAGGGCAAGCATTTAACTCCTCTCCTGTCTTAATTTGGGTCGTTCTTCCCCAAAGCAGAGCCTGGGACTCCGAGTTGACTTGAGTTCAGGTGGTTCATTTGGAAGGTGACCTGAGGAAGCAGGAGAGAGCAAGCAGAGGGTGACACAGGGCAGGAGGAAAAAGTCAGTAAGCGGTACATTATTGGGCTGCTTACCACTGCAGGTGGCTAGGGCTCAGCTCCACTGGAAATGTTATGAAAACCCAAGTAGGAGGTGCCTTAGAATCCACCTGCTGTGTCCACCATTGGTAAGGTTTGTCCCCAGGGTATTAATTCCCCTATCCTTTTGGACTGTCCTGCACAGGCTGAGGGAACTCTTGTGGTTTCAGAAAAACCCCAGAGGCAGAACAGCTGAGAGTCACAGGGGCACTCTATGTGGGACGTAGGCAGTGAGCATGGGAAGCATTCAGCTTGAGCTGAGTTCAGAGGTGGGCTGAGGGGACATGCCACAAACCACCTTCTACATCCTGTCTTTGGGTTTTATCCTAGTATCCTCAGACCTGATTACGAGTCCCCAAAGGCAGGGACCCTAGAAGTGTATGTGGTAATCCTTTGTGACAGACTGCTACCTGCTAACCAGAACTCCACGTGCTTCTCTTCTTGCTGGGTATTCTGCCGGTCCATATTTCCCAGCCTCCCTTGCAGTTGGGGATGGCCAACTGACAGAGTTCCAACCAATGGAATGTGAGCAGAAGTAATGGCTAAAAATCCTCACATGCGTACTTCTCCATGTCCTTTTCCCTTCTGCTGGCTCCATGTTGATTCTCAGGTGACCTTGGAAACCACATGCTGAAGACAGGGAGCCTCTGCCAACCTGGGTCCTCGAATGACTGTGTGTAACCCAGCCTCTCTTCCTCCCCCTCCTCCCATTCCTGCAGCCCCACCTCACCCACCTGGAACTACCTTGCTCTGAAAGACAGAAGTAAACTTCTATGGTGTTTGGTTCATTATACACTTGGGGATTAATTTTTTATAGCAGCTATTCTACCCTAACTAATTTACCCACCACGACATCTTATTACTCCCTAGGCACAGAATGACTCTTCCGATGTCTCTGAACTACACTATTTATGAAAGACTTGAAAGTTTAGAAAGATGATGATAAAATTAATACATACACAGGTAAAAAAAATTAAACAATACAAGAGAGTCTAAAATCAAAGTAAAAATAAATAAAGAAATTAAGTCACTAAAAAATGTAAATAAAAATAAAATCAAAGTAAAAGTCTCCTGTCTCCCTTCTCACCCCATTTCCAGCCCCACTCCCATTGGGTAACCACTTTAAACTATTTCTGCCTGTATTTTCCAGATTGTTACCTCTATATTATCTCCTCTGTTTCTGTTTTTATCATCGTTAAAAAATATTTAGTGGCATTCCACTATGAAAGATGAATCGTTACCAAACATTTCTTTTAACCTTGGAAAGTGAGGAAGAGTAGTAGACAGGTGAAATAATACGATGGTAGAAAAACCTCACACCTGCTTTAATTATATGAAGGAGAAGCTGTGTGGTGATCTGTGGAGTTTAGCTTCTACTACTTATTTGCACGGTTAGGAGGTTTTTGTGAGATGAAAAAATGCATCTGCAGGTATTTTGCTATGGGTTCATTCCTCGAAATATTTGCGGGGTCTTCACACATCGCCAGACTGTGTGGCTGGTGTCAATTAATCCTATTGTCCAATCTTAGAATCAGACTGCTCTGGAAGGTAACCTGTATCAAGTGCCTCGCACATGAGCAATTCGGCCCAATTCCAGCACTTCTTGCTCCAGCCAGTAGAGGGCAGTAACATACACAGTGTATTGGCTTATAGAGCACGGAAAGTCTTGCTTAGAAACCATACCAAAGTCAGATTTGAATTATTGTCAGCCTATCAAAGGGCTGGCCAGAAGCCCAGAAGTATATAAAATCGTACTTCTCAAATGATAGATAAATCAAAAATGACTTGAAAAAAAACCCCAGCATATTTCTTATTTAGAAATAATCGGGCTTCCCTGGTGGCGCAGTGGTTGAGAATCTGCCTGCCAATGCAGGGGACACGGGTTCGAGCCCTGGTCTGGGAAGATCCCACATGCCACGGAGCAACTGGGCCCGTGAGCCACAATTACTGAGCCTGCGCGTCTGGAGCCTGTGCTCCGCAACGGGAGAGGCTGCGATAGTAAGACGCCCGCGCACCGCGATGAGGAGTGGCCCCCACTTGCCGCAACTAGAGAAAGCCCTCGCACAGAAACGAAGACCCAACACAGCCATAAATAAATAAACAAATAAATAAATAAAAAAGAACGTGAATTTCTAAAAAAAAAAAAAAGAAATAATCAAGCTGCATAGTAAACACTTTGCTTAACCATCAGGTATCAGCCATGAGAAGATTATGGTTTTGTGGATATTCAGCTCCCATATGAGGAAAACAGCTCATTTGCTTGTTATCTGAATTATGCCCAAAGCAATTCTTGTGCTGATTCATGTTACTAAACAAGTGATATCATCTACCACAGAGTGTTCTTTTTTAGTGAAACTCTTCTCCTTCCGTCTGATTAAGGGTTCCACTATGGAATTTTTTAGATTGAAACAAACAAACAAACTCCTAACTGACTACTCAGTAATGGGAATTCTCATGAATCCTTAAATTACATAAATAAATCATGGAGGGAGTCGGCCTTAGACCACAGGGCTAACGTGGATTAAAAAATAGATGTCAGGCTTTCAGACGTGGAAAGTAAGTCACTTTTTCCACTGCTGCTTGATCTTAGAATTTAGATACATTTTGATTAATTCCAAGCTGAGGTGGGAGGGTAATGTAGGGGAGTGAGTGTAAGGGGAGCAGGAAGGTGGGAATATGCCTCTTCTTGAACATCATTCTTGGACTTCTTTACCAGAACTAAGCCTGCTTGGATAGAAGCTGGGAGCCTCATTTTGAAAAGGTATTAGTTTAGAGGAATAAAACATCTGACACACAAATGAATTTAATATTTAAAATAAATAATAGATGATTAATATATATTTTAAATGTCTCTCTGTAATAATAAAAGGAATAGTGCCCATCAGAAATTTTCTTAGTTCAATGCACAATTCATTCTCACTTTTTCTGCATGTATTGCTAGACTTTTGATTGAGAATCCTTGCTGACCCTACGGGTTTGCATATTTAAATACAAAAGGATAACACCATCCATCAAATACTCAGAATTTAGTTGGCATGAACATTAGAAAAGAAAGTTGCCTTTTTAGATAAAACTCATCAGAAGGCAGTATCGTGAGATGGCTAACAGACAGGGTTTGATTCAGACAGACCTGATTTCTTTTGTCAGCTCTACTATTGACTAGTTGTGTGACCATGGGCAAGTTACTTAGCCTCTCTGTGTCTTAGTTTCCTATCTGAAAAATAGGGATAATGATAAAATGCTCAACTCATAGGGTTGCTGTACTTGGAATATGGTAAACATTCAGTAAATACTAAGTTTTTTAGTGTTGGAAATAATTTTTGAGTAAATGCCTGATAAATGTTAGCTGCAATTGTCATTATATTGAGCCATAACTTCAGTGAATATCAGTTATTTAATTTTTAAACCAGCCTTAGTTCCTCTACTACCTACATCTGCAAACCTAGGACAGTCTACACTCTGATGTGTGTTTCTACTGTAACAAGAATTTTACAGCACCTATCATGATTACTCGTCCTTGACAGGGACAATCAGTGCAGACTGAAGAATGTAAGCAGATCCCGGGACTGGAATGTCAGATTCACGGTTAAGCCTGCAAGTCTGAGCATGGGAACAACAGCAGGGGACATGTATTTAAGACTGAATTTGGGACATCAGCTTACATGGGAGATGGAGGTGGAAAGGGTGAGGGGAGAAAGAAGTATGGAGATATCATTAACCAATTATTTATACTGAATCTAGGATCCTGGGTACCTAGGCCTTGACACAGGTAATCAATGGGACTTAAATCACCAGTACCTGGAAGATCTTTATATATGGGAGGCATTCAAGAGAGTCATCAGCTGATATTAGCACCTCAATCATGAGAACACTGGGATTTAGAGGCAAGAAATCCAGACTCTGTGGAGAATGAGGTACCAGAAGAGATTTGGTTTGGGGGAAGTTGGGGAAAGGAGAAAGTATAGGGAACCTGGGCAGATGCAAGGATTTATTTCAAGGGAATGAGTTAAGATTCTTTTGGGCAGGACTAGCCCTGGGTACATGGTTCCTGTCTATATACACAATTTGGGTCACCCCAAATCAGTGTGTCAACGTCATCCAGTGGCTCAGTTTCACATGATTGCAAGGGAAGAAAGGTGCCTGAAGGCCAGTGGAGCAATCTGTTCACCAGTCCGTCCTCCTGGAACAGGAGCCATCCACAGGCTCCTGGGATAACTCTTCTAAAGGCACAGGGCCCAGAGGTCTTTGGGGATCTGGTTGACCCCTCCACTTGAGTAGGGAGTATTGTGGGCTACAGTGTTGGAAAGTGCCCCAAAGAAGAGAAATGGGGACCAGGACCCATGCAGGTCCTGGTCCAGTTGTGGATCCCAAACACCAGAAAGGGACTAGAAAATTTTGAAGAAGGTGCTTCAGAGAAAGAGGAAATGTGGGACCCAGCTTCAGAGCCCTGCTTGCCCAGGTCCACGGGTGGTACTCAGCTTAGGTCAGAGTGGAATCAACAGCACTTACATATTAACTTATTTAGCTAAAGTAACTGTATGGGAATGGGATTGGTCCAGAGAAGGGATGACCTACTTATGGCAGTCAAATGCACCTAGCCATGAAAACTAAGCACGTTGCAACTAACCTAGACCGCTGGTTCTCAGTGCTGGTTACCAAGTAAAATCCCCTGAGAAACTTTATGTTGTTGTTTTTTTAAATATCTTTATTGGAGTATAATTGCTTTACAATGTTGTGTTAGTTTCTGCTATACAACAAAGTGAATCAGCTATACATATACATATATCCCCGTAGCCCCTCCCTCTTGAGCCTCCCTCCCACCCTCCCTATCCCATCCCTCTAGGTCATCACAAAGCATCGAGCTGATCTCCCTGTGCTATGCAGCAGCTTCCCACCAGCCATCCATTTTACATTTGGTAGTGTATATACGTCAGTACTACTCTCTCACTTCATCCCAGCTTCCCCTTCCCCTCCTGTGTCCTCAAGTCTGTTCCCCTGAGAAACTTTAAGACAGAGCGAAACATACACACACACACACACACACACACACACACACACACACACACACACACAGTGCTCAGGCTCCACCACAGACCAATCAAATCAGAATCTATGGGGGTGATGGCCTGATATGATTTTTTTTTTCAACTCTCCCCAGGTGGTTTGAAGTACAGCCAGAACTGAGAGTCACTGCTCTAGGTGTCCCTCACCACAGAGTCAGAGTCCCATCATCCACTTCTCCAGTGATGGCACTCTTTCTTGCACTCTTGGATTCCTGGGATTCCACTTGATAATTAATGACCACAGATAACTGTGCTCTCCAGCCAAATCTCTTCTCTACAACTGAGGAACCCTCACTTACTCTTTACTTCGGTCAGCCACAGATGTTGTAGCTCTTAGCTCACCCCTCTGAAAACTCTGACTTCAGTCTGGCGCTCTCTCTTGCTCGGGGCCCTCTTCTGCACCATATAGCACACCTTTATTCAGTCAATACACAGCTATAATCCTCAGTGTTCTTGGAATCAAACAAAGGGGCTGTTTGACTTTGAGACCCTTCAATCATTCCCTTTTTTTTCTAAAAGTACTCTATGGGCTACACTTGTGCTTAAACCATAAAGTAAATGAGAATTAATTTGCTTTGGAGATTTTGGAGATGCTTTAGAATGCCATAAACTAGATTGAAAATAATTACTATAGAAATATCTTATCCCTTTAAAACAATAAGGGAACCCTAGCAGAAGATTTACTGCCAGCCCTTTCTAAAAGCTTATCTGTGCGGTTAAGCAAATGTCCCAAGCATTTGTAGGCAAGAAGCTCTGAATTCTTTCTTGGAATTCCCTCCACTTCTTTCATTCATATGTACATCCATTCATTCATTTATTTTAGGCCTTGGATGGCTTTATGGTGCTTCTGCAGGAGGGAAAAAGATGGAACAAAAAAGCTATCGGAATACTTTTAGCCTCACAAATCTGATTTTTATCAGGAACAGGTAGAAACTGCAGTTGCAGTTGATTTTAAAAGTGATTCTACTTCTGTTTCATTGAAAGCTGTATTTTGGCTCCAATGAAAGCATGACTATTACAGGTACTTACTAATTAAGTAAAATCAACATGAAGATAAGAATGCTATATGAGGGGGCTTCCGTGGTGGTGCAGTGGTTAAGGATCCTCCTGCCAATGCAGGGGACACGGGTTCGAGCCCTGGTCCGGGAAGATCCCACATGCAGCGGAGCAACTAAGCCTGTGCGCCGCAACTACTGAGCCTGCGTGCCACAACTACTGAAGCCCGCGTGCCTAGAGCCCATGCTCCTCAACAAGAGAAGCCACCACAAGGAGAAGCCCGCACACCACAAAGAAGAGTAGCCCCCGCTCGCCACGAGTAGAGAAAGCCCACGCACAGCAATGAAGATCCAACGCAGCCAAAAATAAATAAAAAAAAAAAAAGAAAGAAAAGAATGCTGTATGAGTGAGTCCATAAAGAGAAATGTGAGAGTCTATTACATGGTCAAAATTTTACTGAGAACCATGGTAGACGCAGATATAGTTTGTGATACTCTCCTTGTATCAGGGAACTTACCATCTGTTGGTGAGGAGATTAGCACATAAGAAATTCTGGTACGGCATGTGAGGTGCAAACTACCTGTAGGTGCCCTTACAATCAAAGAGGGAGATCAATGAGTAAGTCTTCCTCTAAAGAAGGAAGTGGGCTTGAGCTGGGTTTAAAAAACCCAACCAACCAACCAACCAACCAACCAACCAACCAAATGCAAACATGGGAAGAATTTGGATGGACAGAGGTAAAAAAGGAGGACTTTCCAGGCCAGGGAGGAAACCCAAGCTAGGATAAGCAAGAATCATTTGCATGAGAGTGACTGGACCAGGCAGATATGTTTGGATAGGTGAGACTACCAAAAGAAGACAAAGTAAAAATTGTATTTGAGGAAGGAATCATCTGACAGCAACAGGAGGATGGATTGGAGGGGGAGTCTCAGAAACTAGCTACCTTTTACCAAGTGCCTGCTATGTGCCAGGCTCTAGGATAGGATTTTATACATATTATCTCAGATTATTGCAACAATCTACAAAGTAGGTTTAACTGTCTCTCCATTTTGCAGATAAGGAAATTCAAGCTCAAGAAGATTAAGAGACACTCCAAGACCATCCAGCTGATAGGAGGCTCAGTAAAAATTGCAACCCAGTTCGGTCTGATTCCACAGTAACTCTTTATTCCACCAGCCCACAGTGTCCCTCCCAGAACCAGGAGGCTGCTGCCAATGCCGCTCCCCCAAACCAACCCTAAGCTGACCATTTGCTGGATTTTGCCACTGCGGCAGTTGGTTACTGAGAAGTTGATTACCTTGCCTGGCAGTGATTTAATTTAGTTGCTGTAAATGTCTAAGTAACTGTCAGCCACTTTGATGTCTGTCTTGAGGACAGATTCCAATCCAGTGTGTGGCAGGCAATGTGACCGAGGACAGAAGGCAATCAGACTGGTAGCTGCTCTCCTTATTGACTCCTAGAGGCAAACTGCAGGGGAGTCCTATGAATAGCTGCTGTAATCACACACCGAAGGACAGTTCTGTATTCGTGCCTAATGTGGAAAAACCATGGGTCACACACCAGTCGTTTCAGTAACACCTGCACGTTTGTGGCTTTTGAGCATCAAATAAAAGCCAAATTTTAATTCAGATGTTGAGCTGCTCTGCAATCATACCGAAGATCAGAAGGAGAGCCAGAAGTACAACAGAAGTTATAGTTTTTAATTCCCATGTACCTTGTGTCAGTTTCCTAAAGAAATCAAAAGAGGGATGGTCAAGTGTGTATTTGAGGGGGGAGGAAGGGATCCTATTTCTGGAGAAGAATTTCTTTTATATTCTGTTATAAAAACCAATTATTATAAACCTCAGTTCTGGAAAACCTAAGTCTTTTCTTTCTTTAAGAATAGAGGCGGTACTGTATACATGTCCATGCCACTCAACCGATAGCTAGTGGGAAGCAGCCGCATAGCACAGGGAGATCAGCTTGGTGCTTTGTGACCACCTAGAGGGGTGGGATAGGGAGGGTGGGAGGGAGGGAGATGCAAGAGGGAAGAGATATGGGGATATATGTATGTGTATAACTGATTCACTTTGTTATAAAGCAGACACTAACACACCATTGTAAAGCAATTATACTCCAATAAAGATGTTAAAAAAAAAAAAAAAGAATAGAGGCAGTACCCCACGCCCCACATCACTGATGCAGTTCAACTCAGACCTAAACAGGCTGATTACATCATGCTGCACATCCAGCCAGCTTCTCTACTGAAACCTTCCAAGGTGTGTATTGCAGTTGTGAATTAATCATTATTCTAACTGAGCCAGACTCTTATTTTCCTCTTGAAGCTTCTCATTATTAAGTTTGCTTGAATTGGTTGATTTGAGGACACCGTCGATGCAAATTATCATTCAACAATACACTACTAAACATGCACAGTTGTTTTCATTATGCACTCTACTGCATGGAATGGTATGTGTGGAGAAGTCATAATTAACCACTTATTCTAAAATTCTGTTTTCATTCCTTGATAGTTAATTTTCGTGAGTTCAGGGTTTTTGTCAGGATCTCCTTTTCTTTTCACATTCTTTTTTTAAAAATATTTTTTCTATTTTGTTAAATTAATTTATTTTTGGCTGCGTTGGGTCTTTGTTGCACGCGGGCTTTCTCTAGTTGAGGCGAGGGGGAGCTACTCTTCATTGCGGTGCGTGGGCTTCTCATTGTGGTGGCTTCTCTTGTTGTGGAGCATGGGCTCTAGGATTGTGGGCTTTAGTGGTTTTGGCACTCGGGCTCAGTAGTTGTGGCTCATGGGCTCTAGAGTGCAGGCTCCGTAGTTGTGGTGCACGGACTCAGTTGTTCCGTGGCATGTGGGATCGTCCCAGGCCAGGGCTCAAACCTGTGTCCCCTACTATGGCAGGTGGATTCTAAACCATTGTGCCACCAGGGAAGTCCTCTTTTCACATTCTGAAACCTAAAATGAAAGCCACAATGGTTTGTCTTTTCAGAAAGTGACCTATTTCAAAAAAGAATATCAAATATTTTGCATGAGTGCTTTTCAAAAGCAATATCTCTTCTCTGCCTTTATGTACATTAACAAAGCTCTTATAACAGTTTCACCATGATAAAAATAATTCAGCAAAACTGGTCATTAAGGACTTCCCTGGTGGCGCAGTGGTTAAGAATCCGCCTGCCAATGCAAGGGACACGGGTTCGAGCCCTGGTCCAGGAAGATCCCACATGCTGCGGAGCAACTAAGCCCGTGAGCCACAACTATGGAGCCCGCATGCTGCAACTACTGAAGCCCGGGCGCCTAGAGCCTGTGCTCCACAACAAGAGAAGCCACCGCAATGAGAAGACCGTGCACCGCAACGAAGAGTAGCCCCCGCTCGCCACAACTAGAGAAAGCCCGTGCACAGCAACGAAGACCCAGCGCAGCCAAAAATAAATAAATAAATACATTAAAAAAAAAAAAAAAAGACAATGATGTAAGTGTCCAGGAATAAAATGAGGCCTTTAAAAAAAAAAAAAAAAACAAAAAAAAAAACTGGTCATTAATATATCAAGATGAGGATGTATAATTCCCCTATTTTCCAGAAGTTTCTAGTGCTGGAACTAAGGGCTTTCAATGAAAGTGTCTCTTCAATAATAGCTAGAGGAGAGTTGCTCCTGTATCTTGGGAACCAGTGGGACTCAGTAAGGGTCTAACCTGGAGAAGGTCTAGCACTTGGCACAGAAACCCTCACTGGGGTGGGTCAGGTGCTGGGGATGAACTCACTGATGGTTGATGTCCTGATTGACAAGCTTGGGTGTTCAGAGGGCTCTAGTCTGGGCCTGGGGTTGGAAAAGAGAGAACTAAGATACAGAGATTGGAACCTGGTTGATGCTTAGCAGGTACCCACTTTTTCAAATAGATAAGATTAAAAAAGAGTCAGAAATCCAGGCAAGAAGTCACCATCTAACTGATTTATAAATGAGCCATCAACTTGGGGTTCAAGGAGCAGGGCTTATTCTTGGAAAGGCTGTCTCAAGGCCAGGCTCCAGTCTCAGGAAAGGAGAGAGTAGCAGCAGGGTATTCTAGAACCTCTGCTCCGTGCAATCATAGGACTCAGTGCTCAGCTGTGAACACTAGTTTAACAACTTCTCCAGAAGCTCCATGAAGGCAGAGGCCCAGCCTGCCTTGTTCAGCCCTGGCTGTGCACTGTCACACTCTAGGCCAGGCCATAAGCAACTCTTACCTAGATCATGGCGAGAGCCTCCAGACTAGTCTCCCCACTTCTACTCTTTCATCTGTCCAATATATTATGCACATAGTATCCAGTGGAGTTTTTAAAATGCAAATCTCACCCTGCTTATAGCCCTTCAGTGATTTCCCATTGTTCTTAGGAAATAGCCCAATTTCCAAACATGGACTTCAAGCCAAGCCAGCTACTTAGGCTTCTTTCAGTTCCTCATGCCACACTCTTTTTTTTTTTTTTTTTAAATTTTATTTATTTATTTATTTATTTTTGGCTGTGCTGGGTCTTCGGTTCGTGCGAGGGCTTTCTCTAGTTGCGGCAAGCGGGGGCCACTCTTCATCGCGGTGCGCGGGCCTTTCACTATCGCGGCCCCTCCCGTTGCGGGGCACAGGCTCCAGACGCGCAGGCTCAGCAGCTGTGGCTCACGGGCCCAGCCGCTCCGCGGCATGTGGGATCCTCCCAGACCAGGGCTCGAACCCGTGTCTCCTGCAGTAGCAGGCAGATTCTCAACCACTGCGCCACCAGGGAAGCCCATGCCACACTCTTTGCCGCTTCCTCCCCAGCCTTCCCTTCATCCAGCTAATTCCTTCTCATCCTTCAGCTCTCTGCTTATGGGTCATTTCCATGGGAAATCCTTCCCTGAAACCCTGGTCTCCCTGATATTGACTCTGAGAACATCCTGTGCTGCTTTTTCACAACACTTTCCCCAGCTTGTTATTCCTTCATTAGTATCATTATTTGATTAATGTTTGTTTCTCTAATCTGACTTGTAAATTCTATATATGCAGGAAATGTACCCATTTTGCTCAGTGCCTGCAACATAACAGGAGCCTAAATATGTGTTGAGTTAGCTCAGGAATACTCCAGTTACTAGGTTCAGTTGTGAGAATTGGAGACTTGAGGCTTGTGAATTGGGCAAGAGGCCAGTTATGAGAACTGGGGAAGGGTGGGATTAGAGCAGTTTGACCCATAGCTCCTGAAAGGTGGTCTGGGAGGGCGTAAGCACCTCTTGCCTCAGCTCTGGAGGGGCCTCATCAAACTCTCGCAGCAACCCTGAAATTAGGTACAAATGAAGAAATTATACCTTGCCCAAGATCACACAGTTGGTCAATGGAAGACCCAAGATTCAAACTAGCATTACATCCAGGTGTCCCCTTTCACACCAAGGAGCTACTTTTCTTCTGTGTAAGAACAATCAGGTAACAGATAAATAATTACTGAGGTGTTTGCCTGGGACTTCTCCTGTCCTGCTTCTGCCTGGCTCACTCTAAGTAACAGCAGCATTTGTGTTACTCATGCATTCTTCAGTCGTATCCAGCTTGGGGACTGGATTATGATGGATGTCACCTAGAGGTGCATGCCAAACATCTGTGTTCCAAGCTTTGCTGTTGCGATTGTCTTCTGCCGGTCCCTGTGGGCTCTTGTCACGGCCAGCATGCTGATGGAGCTGATTGGGAAGCCAGGCGGGAGCTCAGGCACACTGCAGAGAGGCTGGTGGCAGACACAGTGGCAGAGCAGGCAGCAAGCAAGCAATCTGGAGGTTCCTGTCTTGGGAAAGGCTTTGGACAGAGCAAAGAAGCAGGCTCAGAAGGAAGTGCCAGTGGCGGGATGTGCAACTACAGGTCAAATGACATCCCGCGTGCCAGGTGCAAAACATCAGCCACGTTCTCACCCAGACTGCGGACTGTAGCAGAAGAAAGACACTCCATTTTGTCACTTGCTTCAGTATGAAGGCTTTTTGTGAGTGAGGACATCTGTGGTATTGGGGGAACGCTTTCCTGTGTGTACTATATCCTACTAACGGTGTTTTAAGGAATTGGTAACTTAGTGCCTACCCACTCTTTGTTCTATTATTGTGTTCTATTGATTAAAGGCATTGCCCCGGTATCCTATTTGGTTTACTTCATTGATCCACATCCTTGATTTTAAGTCAAGGAACCAGAATTTGCACCTAAAGAGAAAACCTTTCATTTTGGAAGTAATTTCTCTTGAGCCAGTTAGAAATTATAAAATCCAGTTTCTGCTTCAATTCCACATTAAAAATACACTCTAAAAAAAAAAAAAAAAATACACTCTATATGGGGCTTCCCTGGTGGCACAGTGGTTGAGAATCTGCCTGCCAATGCAGGAGACACGGGTTCGAGCCCTGGTCTGGGAAGATCCCACATGCCGCGGAGCAACTAGGCCCGTGAGCCACAATTACTGAGCCTGCGCATCTGGAGCCTGCGCGTCTGGAGCCTGTGCTCCGCAACAAGTGAGGCCGCGATAGTGAGAGGCCCGCGCACCGCGATGAAGAGTGGCCCCCACTCGCCACAACTAGAGAAAGCCCTCGCACAGAAACGAAGACCCAACACAGCCATAAATAAAAAATAAAAAATAAAAAGATGTATTTGTAAATTGGCTTTAAAAAAAAAAACACTCTGCAATTAGGGTCTCAGAAAATACTTTTTGCCTTTTAAAAATGCACTTTAGAATTCTCATGTCTAGATGTGTATGCAAAAAATGAACTTTTATACTTTTGTCCCTTCTCAAACAATTCTAAAAGCTTTATTTCAAACGTCTTTGCTAATTTCTTTTTTAATTTATAAGGTTTAGTACCAAATGACACAACTCAGACAAATGCCTTAAATGAAAAAAGTAAGTGGCTATAGGAAGATAAACACAAACTGTCCCTTAATTTACAGGCCGTGGGATGTTCTTCACGTATCCTTGGCATTCTTTAGTGAGTTCTTTTTTTTTTTTTTTCCTTTTTTAAAAAAAATTATTTATTTGGCTGCGTTGGGTCTTCATTGCTGCACGTGGGCTTTCTCTATTTGCGGCAAGCGGGGCGTACTCTTTTTTTTTTTTTTTAATTTATTTATTTTTGGCTGTGTTGGGTCTTCGTTGCTTCGCGCGGGCTTTTTCTAGTTGCGGAGAGCGGGTGCTACTTTTCGTTGCAATGCGTGGGCTTCTCATTGCGGTGGCTTCTCTTGTCGCGGAGCACGGGCTCTAGGCACGTGGGCTTCAGTAGTTGCGGCACACGGGCTCAGCAGTTGTGGCTCACGGGCTCTAGAGCGCAGGCTCAGTAGTGGTGGCGCATGGGCTTAGTTGCTCCACAGCATGTGGGATCTTCCCGGACCAGGGCTCGAACCCGTGTCCCCTGCATTGGCAGGCGGTTTCTTAACCACTGTGCCACCAGGGAAGCCCATAAATTGTATTTTCGAACTGGGAAAAATTCCTGAATTCTGTGACCACCGCCCCACAACCCGCAATCCCCTATCCACCCCCAGGCAGCTCAACACAGATTCCTATCCTCACCTCTCAGTCAAGCATTGCTCTCTGGCTTAAAGGAATAAAACTTGGCTTGGCCAAGGTCACCTTCTAACTGCCAGGCTCACCAGACTCCTCAGCCCCTATGCTCTCTGTAGCATTTGGCCCAGTGGAACACTCTTCCCTACTTGAAACCTTTGTTCCTCGACTTCTAGAACACCATTTCCTCCCCATATTTTTCTTCTTATTTCTCTGAAAACTCTTCCTAGTTCCCTTTTCATTTCCTCTTTCTGGTCTTAGATGGTGGGGTTTCCCAGGGTTCCACCTCTGGCCCTTTCTTCGCTCACTCTACCTACTCTTCCTATGGGATTTTATCCAAGCCCAAAGCCTGAATTACTATCTGTATGCTAATAACTCCCTGGGGGAAGCCTGATATACTGAAACCTCCAATAGGCCAATGGTACGGCAAGAAATAAAATGCAGAAGTCTGTTGCTAGAGTGCAGCAGGAGATTCCTTGTATGGGGACAAGTTGGACATTTGAATGCTGACCTGTTTTCCCCTCTCTTCACCATCCCCAACCCCAAGCCCTGCCTAAAATAGAATAAAAGACAGCAGACTGAGCCCCACTATTCTGCTTCTCCTGATCTACAGATTCCTCATATCTAGGGACTGTTGAGACCAGAACTTGGACCTAGGGGCCCATGTCCATTCACAGGTCCAGGTAACATCAGTTGGTGTATATCTTTTGCAACCTTTGTTTGGAAGTAAAACAGAGTAAAAAGTAGTCTTTGCTGAGTCCCCAGTCGTCATTCTCACCAATCCTTGAACCTGGACCAGCCTCTGTGGCGGGCCTAGCTCACTGCCAAATCTCTAGTTGCAATTCAAGCCTCTCATGTGACCTGCTCATACAATACTGACCTCTGCCCAACTGGGCCACATGCCCCAAGGGAGATCTCCATCTTCTTGCACCATCCTTCCTGGGTTAGGTCCCTAACTCAATGGTTGGCCGCTCCAAGCCACTACTCTGCCCACTCACTCATGTTGGAAATCTGAGAATCAACCTAATTTTTCTTTCCTCTCCACCCTTGTATTCAGTCATGAATGGATTCCATCTCATCAATACCTTTCAAGTCTGCATTCCTTCCCTGCTAATGTCCACTATCACTGGCTTGATCCAGGCGTCCAGGATCTGTTAAGCCTTAGAGTTAAGGCTTAAGTGTGGAGCCAGTAGCCCTCTTTGATCTGAAAAATACAGATACAACCAGAAAATGAGATAAATTTATTCCATTATTAAGAAAATTAATCTAGTTATAAAGGTAATTATGTTTCTGAAAATAGAAAGGGTTATACAAAGAGAGTCACCATTTATTTTAATTACCTGAGCTACTACAGATTTATTATTTTTTAAGTGATGATTATCTTACTTTTCTCAAATAATCAAGAAATCGGAGAATGTTTTGTTAACTCATTTTCTTTTTAATGACTAGGCCTTTTCTTCCCACAACTTAAACTATATCAATCGTATATTCTCCAACACCTTTTTTCTTTGGTTGAGTCTCCTAAGGGACTTGAGACCAAGGAAGCAAGTTCAGTTATCTTACATTGGAACACGAACATGACTGAAAGGTAGAGGTATATTGTGGGGCAGGAGAGTGCATTTGGGGGGCTGAGAAAGTAAAGATAGTGTTCCCACAACATGCAAAGCCAGTACCAATACTTAAAACAGCATTAGGTGGATTGAAAAGCCCTTTTAAATACCTTACTTTTTCTATATTCTCTTAAAATCTAAATATAAATTATCATTAGCAAATAATTATGATGAATAATAACAATGTCACTTAATTTCCTGCTGGCTGAGGCCTGGCAGAGTTGAAGCATGCTGAACTCAAGAGCATGCAATTTTAGAATTGAACAATTAAACTCAGAGAAGATGAGAGCAGAGGTTACCATGGCAACCTGATCCCAGGACCCTGCGTGCGACCACATTGTTTCAGTGTTTGAGTCACAGAGGCTGGTTATTGTGATTTAAAATCCAGGCAATGTTTGGGTACAAATAGTGAGTTTCCCGTGTGCAAGTTTAGAAAGGACAGGTAGTTTGGAGTCTGCTGAAGAGCATTATATAATCTTCAGTGAAGTGATGATCAGTTAATGGAAATAATTAGTTGTAGCTAATAACGATGATTAGTTTTAAGCTATGTCATAAACATATTAGAATTATGGGCTCTGTAAAAATAATTGCATTAAAATTTAATAGTTAAGTATAATTGTATAATTAGTTTTCATTCATTCAACAATACTGATTAAACCCTCGTATGTGCCAGACCTTGCTGTAGGTATTGGGATTCAGTGAACAAAATAGGGTAGACAAACAATATAAATAACTTATGGTATCTGGTGTGTTCAAATATGATAAGGACTATAAAGACAAAATAAAGTAGGGCAGGGGGATTGGGGGTGTGTGGGACAGTGGGAGTGTGGTATGGCAGTTTTAAATTGGGTTGTCAGAGAAGGTCTCATAAAGAAGATGACATTTGAACAGACTCAGAAAAGTTGAGAGGTGAGCCATGCAGGCATTTGGGGAAGAACATTCCAGGCAGAGGAAATGCCAGTGCAAAGGCCCTGAGGTAGAGGCATGCTTGTCATGTTCAAGGAACAGCAAGAGAACTGGAGTAAAGGGGAGAATAGTAACAGAAGAGATCAGAGTAGAAACAGAAGGCAGGACCATATAGGGCTTTGTAGGTCACTGAAAGTATTTTTGGCCTTTATTCTGGGAGAAATAGGCAGCTACTAAAAGATTTTGAGCAGAAGGGTGACATGACCAGTTAGGAGGCAATAGCCTCCTTAATTGTTACTAAGGGGGAAAATTATGGTCATTGGGGGTTAGTAATGGAAGTGGGGAGAAGTGTTCAGATTCTGGATATATTTTGAAAGTACATAGATACAATGGGATTTCCTGATGGATTGGATATGGAGTATGAAAGAAAGAGAGGGGTTAAAGATGACTACAAGGTTTGGGGCCTAAGCAACTGGAATAATGTAATTGCCATCATTTGGGAAGGGGAAAACTGGATGGAGGGGGTTTGGTGGTGGAGATGGGATGGAATGAGAGAGCAGAATAAAGTTTGAGTTATCTATTAGAAATACATGGGGGGGGGACTTCCCTGGTGGCGCAGTGGTTAAGAATCTGCCTGCCAATGCTAGGGGACACGGGTTCAAGCCCTGGTCCGGGAAGATCCCACATGCCGCAGAGCAATGAAGCCGGTGTGCCACAACTACTGAGCCTGCACTCTGGAGCCCCCGAGCCACAACTACTGAGCCCACGTGCCACAACTACTGAAGCCTGAGCACCTAGAGCCTGTGCTCCGCAACAAGAGAAGCCACCGCTCACTGCAACTAGAGAAAGCCCGCGCACAGCAACGAAGACCCAACGCAGCCAAAAATAATAAATAAATAAATTAATTAAAAAGAAAGCATCACAAGGGGAGAATAGCTCCGTGCTTTGTGACCACCTAGAGGGGTGAGATAGGGAGGGTGGGAGGGAGATGCAAGAAGGAGGGGATATGGGGATATATGTATACATATAGCTGATTCACTTTGTTATACAACAGAAACTAACACAACATTGTAAAGCAATTATACTCCAATAAAGATGTTAAAAAAAAAGAATCAGTGTAGAAGAAAAATATATGTGTGTGTGTTTCATATATATGTGGTAAAATATTTGAAGATGAATTCTTTAAGAAGGGCATATGTTTGAAATTAAACTGTTTTAGTTAACGAAAAAAAAAAAGAAAGAAATACATAGGGGACTTCCCTGGTGGTTCAGTGGTTAAAACTCCGAGCTTCCACTGCAGGGGGCACGGGTTCGATCCCTGGTCAGGGAACTAAGATCCCGCATACCATGTGGTGTGGTCAAAAAGAAAAAGAAAAAAAGAAATACATAGGGAAAGAAAAGACAGTTGGAGATACAAGTCCAGAGCTTGTGGGGAGTTTGGGATGGAGGTATAAAGTCGGGGGTCATAGGGCAAATGGATGGTATTTAGAGCCACAAGAATAGGTGAGACAACCAGGGGACCGAGAAGAGGCCAGACTGAGCTCTAGGACACTGTAATAGTAAGATGTTGAGAAGAAAAGATGGGACCAGCAAAAGACTAAGGAGGAGCCAGAGATGAAAGCAAAACCAAGTAAGCATGGAGTCTTAGAAACCAAATGAGGAAAGCATTTCCAGGAGGAGGGAATGATGAAAGATGTTAAAGGCTGCTGATGGGGTAACTGCCATTGATTTAAGCCATGTGGAGGTCATTGGTGCCCTTGACACTCATCAGAGTGATGAGAGTGGAGGCTGATTGGAGTGCTTGCCAGAAAATATCAGGTGAGGAGTTGGAGACAGCCTGTAGACAGATCTTTTGAGGACTGTTCTTTTGGGGTGTCAGCTAGAGGGAAAGTGGGGTAGAGAAGGTTTTTCTTTAGAGAGGAGATTTAATAGCATGTTTTTATGCTATATATATATGAAATTATTACTATTTTATAGTTGATTATTTTATATTGAAATTTATCTTCCAGATACTATATTCCCTATTCCCTAGGACCTCCAATTAGTCAAACCTTCATCTTTCACCTGGGATATTGACACTTTCCTGGCTACATTAATGTCTTTATTCAGTTGGATAACATGGTCAGTCTTTCAACTTGGAATTTCTCACTCACATGGATTCTGAATGTCCCTTGCCCTTTTGACATGCCCAATGAGCCACACCGACACTAGTTCATCCATAGCATTCTTGGTCTCTGTTCCTAGTCTCAGGTTCCACAGTAATGCTGGAGAAACATGCAGAACATGCAGATGTAATCTGCCACTCACCCATAATATCCTGCCTGATCCAGGCCCTTGGCACTGTGCTGTATTTCCTGTATCTCTTGTTCCTTACCTATTGAATTGATCCCACTGACTGAGTCTAGGTTAAATAGGAGCATTTGCAGGTCATGTGCCGCCTGTAACGTCTACCCTGCTGGCCAAAGGGCCGGATGGCTGTAAAGCCCTGCAGCATCTCTGCAGCCCAGCACAGGCAGAGCTCACAGGCAAGCAAGAGGGGTTGTGCCTTCTGTATAACAGCAGCAGCAGCTGGCTTTTGCAGGAAGACCCAGGGGAGCAATGCAAATCTCTTTAGAAATATAGTGGGGCGATGCCCTTGAGGGGTGAGCTCTGAGAAATCACAGGCAGACACGGAGAATCCCCTTCTCTGTGTATAAAATCCCTGTTGCTGGAGATGGCTGTTCAGAAGCCGCCAAGGAGGGAGTGAGGCCCAGGGGCGTGAATATATGGCACCCAGCTGAGCTGAACAGAGAAGAGGATCCACACTACATAGGGACTGAGAAATTTCCCTTTGCTGCTTATAGGTCTCAGGTGTAGAGCTGAGTTAATCATGCTCCTTGGTTTGCTTGCTATCTCCCTTCCCAGCCCCACGGAACCATCTCCCCAATGCCTCCTGAGTCAGGTTATTTACAGTTGCAACAAAACACACACACACATTTTAAAGTTAGCTCATATTTGTAAAACTGCCAGAATATAGCTCTTATTCCATTGTGAGGGTTCAGTCTTTTTTTTTTTTTTTAATATTTTTGCCTTGTTTTGTGTCCTCAATTGGTTTTTCACTTCAGTTACTTTTTTTTTTTTTTTTAATTAATTAATTAATTAATTTATTTTTGGCTGTGTTGGGTCTTCGTTTCTGTGCGAGGGCTTTCTCTGGTTGTGGCAAGTGGAGGCCACTCTTCATCGCGCTGCGCAGGCCTCTCACCATCGCGGCCTCTCCCGCTGCGGAGCACAGGCTCCAGACGCGCAGGCTCAGCAACTGTGGCTCACGGGCCCAGCCGCTCCGCGGCACGTGGGATCTTCCCAGCCAGGGCCCGAACCTGCGTCTCCTGCATTAGCAGGCAGGTTCTCAACCACTGCGCCACCAGGGAAGCCCGAGGGTTCAGTCTTTAATCTTGTCTACCTACATAAAGAGGCAAGCTCAACTTACCAGAAACTGCATTTATTCTGCAATAGCAGAGGAATTGCAATTCAGGAAACGCTCCCTGTAGCAAGCTGCAGGTGAGTCTGATGACAGTTTGGAGTGGGCTGTATTTAAGGGCAAGGACTGCAGAGGGGAGGTCCAGCCAGAGTCCAAGCAATAAGTTGACTGGCTTGAAGTTGGGGAGAAACTCTTGGAAGGTGTTCATTGGTCAAGAGGTAAGTCTTGGTCATCTGTAAAGCAGGCATTTATGGGGAAATCAGTCACTAAGTTCTTTAAGTTTGGTTCTTCTGAGGGCGTGTGTGTGAGATTCTCCATTTTGTAGCCTCTGGTTCCATTTTAGATTGGAATGCTTTCACATCATTTTGACATTTTCATCAGGTCGTGAGTTAATCCCACTCAGGTACAGTTAAAGGTATATCAAAAGTGGGTAGAATTGGACTTCCTTGGAACTCCAGGGGTTAAGACTCCGTGCTTCCACTGTAGGGGGCGAGGTGTTTGATCCCTTGTCCCAGAACTAAGATCCTGCATGCTGCGGCAAAAACAAAAACAAACAAAAAAAACCCAACTGGATAGAGGCAACTAACAAGTGTAGTCAAGATTTTTGTGCCCAGAGTGAGCATTTATTATATAATTCAGTAAATACTTACCAAATGTCCACTACGTGTTAGTATTGTTTTTATTTTTCTTTCAATTTATAGAACTACTACATATATCAAGTACCCACCTGGGGTGATTTTGACACAATGAATTCTCCTACCCCAATGGGGTGTCCTACAATTCAATTCAATACTGATACTAAGTACTCAGAGATAGTGCAGACCCCACAGGTTAAGGGCTCAGTCGCACAAGACTACACCCACTTCAAACACCAGGTTTAAGTCCTGAGCCATCCGTACATCTGACCAACTGGCTATAAATCAGAGGTTCTCAGGACCTTCTTCCTAGATTCCATAATTTGCTGGATGGCTTGCAGAACTCAGGAACACGCTTTGTTTACGTTTACCACTTTATTATGGAGGATACAGCTCAGGAACAGCCAAGTGGAAGAGATGCATATTGGGGGGGGGTGGTGGCCGGGGGGTGCTGTGAGGACACAGAGCTTCTATGCCCTCTCCAGGCATGCCAGCCTCCCAGCACTTCAATGTTGTTCCAAACCCAGAAGCTCTCTGAATCTTATGCAAGAGTTTTTACAGAGCTCAATCTCCCTCACCTTCCCCCCACCCCTCACCTTGCTCTTCCTTCCCAGAGTTGGTGGGTGGGGCTCAGAGTTCCAGCTCTACTTGGTCTTCCTGGAACCAGTCCCATCTAAGCCATCTGGGGGCCCCGCCCTAAGTCACCAGATTAACATAAACTCAGGTGTGATCAAAGGGGCTTGTTAGGAATAATAAAAGATACTCCTATCACTCAGGAAATTCCAAGGCTTAAAAGCTGCTAAAGGAGCTCTGTGCCCCAAACCAGGGACAAAGAACCAAGTATATTTTTGTATCCTACCACACCATTTGTCAGTGTCTCTGATGTACTGCCGAGATGCCCGCCTCGGATCTGAGCCTTGTTCTCGCAACTGCTGGGAAGTGTCGGCAGCTGACAGCTCTCAGCTGAGCTGCTCTCTGGGAATTGCTCTCAGTTGAGGACCCTCAGCTCTTCCAAGTTTACAGAAGGTTCTCTCCCTGGGGAAAGTCAGCATTCAATGCCTTGGCTTACGGGGGGGATGGGGGCAGGGCAGAGCTAGTCTGAAGGAACTTCCTAGCTTTAGGTCTTATTGTGACTGCTTTACAGTCATTTCCTCTCTGCTCATTCCCATTTCTTCCTTCCCCATGATGTTGACCCTAAGGGCATTCCCTAATAAAACCTCTGCATGCAAATCTCCCTCTCAGAGTCAGTTTCCAGGAACCCACCTAAGACACCAGGCATGATGCTTGGAAGTTTACATGTAACGTAATCTAATTTTCTTAACAACCCCATAAGGTAGACATTATTAACCACTTTAGAGAAGAGGATACCGAAAACTAGTAAGGTTGAATAACTTTCCCAAAGTCACAGAGCTAAGGTGTGATTGACTCTAGTCTGTTTAATTTCAAAGCTACACTCTTTTCGCTGTGACACCTCAACCTACTGGCCATTTCTGGTGGAAGCAGGGGAAAGGGAGGTGCTAGGGTTCAAGTCCTGAGGGTGTTAAGAATTGCTGAGCTGTGAGGAAGAAATGAAAGAAAGTCAAGGTGGGAGGCTGGAGAAATCAACTCTTCCACCTGACTAGGGAGCCCTAGATTGAGATTCTGCGGTGGGAAGAGTCAGAAATAAAGGAGAGAAGGAGGAATGAGTTCAGGAATTGAACAAGTAGAGCAATTAAGAGTCTTACTCTGTAACCCAGAATTACTTCTGTGTGGGTCCTGGAGTATGTCAGTGGGGTGGACACATCTTTCAAAGAGCTAAATTAAGTGTAACATTGGCCACATCCCATAATTTTTATGTATATTTGTCATTTATGTATATATTTGTCACCTGAGAAATTATTGTGAGTCTAGGAGGTGTAGGTTAACAAGTACATTGATATTTTGATTTCTTCTTGCCTTCCTGCTCATTTACCCTTCCATTAAGCCTTTAAGAAACACATTACATTAGACTGCGGGCAGTCAAAAATCAATGAAACACAATTCCTGTCGAGGCATTAACAGTCTAGTGGGAGAAACAGACATTCAAACAACAACGACAAAGACAAAAAGGCCCATAAGGAAGCTCTGAGCACCCACTGGAGGGAACCACTAACTCCGACTGGGATAATAGTCCTGGAGGGGTTTAAGGGAAATGTCCCCTGGATTGGAAATCAGGTTATACTGAGAGCAAAACCAGAAGAATCGATTCATAATGGATAAGATTAGCCATCAGGAAAAATTATCCAATATATTGTCTATAAGTGTGTACTTCCTTTGCTTAAACCCTTCAATGGCTCTCTATTTTCCTTAGGAATAAATTCAAACCACTTACCATGACCTTTCTTTATTCCTTGCTTTTCCAATTTCATCTCAGATCCCCAGTGATTAGTAAACACAAGAAGTTGGAGAATCACACGGGATAACACATGAGAGATTTAGTACAGAGCTTGGCGCTTGTGCCAGCTCTTTCAGCTCCAAACCACCTTCTCTATCAGAAGGTTATAGAGGGGCTTCCCTGGTGGCGCAGTGGTTGAGAATCTGCCTGCCAATAATGCAGGGGACACGGGTTCGAGCCCTGGTCTGGGAGGATCCCACATGCCGCGGAGCGGCTGGGCCCGTGAGCCACAATTACTGAGCCTGCGCGTCTGGAGCCTGTGCCCCGCAACGGGAGGGGCCGCGATAGTGAAAGGCCCGCGCACCGCGATGAAGAGCGGTCCCCGCACCGCGATGAAGAGTGGCCCCCACTTGCCACAACTGGAGAAAGCCCTAGCACAGAAACGAAGACCCAACATAGCAATCAATCAATCAATCAATTAATCAATAAAAAAAAAAAATAAATCTTTAAAAAAAAAAAAAAAAAAAAAAAAAAAAAAAAAAAGAAGGTTATAGACCTTCTGTGACCCTGGGGCTGGGACTCTGCAAACCACATTTCTGCTTTGCCGGCTGGCTCGCTGCTAGACTCTGCCTTCAGGGGGCGCTAGAGGGAGGCTGAAAGGCTGGAGGAGGAAAAGCGACTCGCTCCTCCCAGGGTCCCTCCTGTTCCAGAGAGCCTCATTCCCACAAAGTTCACCGCCGCAGCTGCAGGTCCTCTTCTGGAAGCAGTGGAATCCAGTTTTCCGGTTTTCTAATGAACACCTGCAGCCCCAGCTTCCTAGTGCTCCCTCAGAGCAGCGCCAGCAGAGGTCTGGGGAGATTTCTGATTGTCACAGTTCAGAGGATGTATGTCGGGGGGTGCTATTGGCATCTAATGAAGAGAGGCCAGAGATGCTGCTAAACATCCTGCAATTCACCGACAGCCCCCTCTGCAAAAAATCATTCGGTCCAAAATGTCAACCGTGTCGTGCTTCAGAAACTGAGTTTTCTCTTTGCCCTTTTCAGTTAATTTTATACATAAACAATTCTTTATAGTGAATTCTTTCTGATCAAATAATTGTCATGGTTTTTGGCTGAATCCTGACTGATTCAGCTCTCAATAGTGTTAAAAGAAATTGGATGACTTAGGGGAAAGCTGAAGATATCCATGGTTGAATCTAAAAAATATGATTAATTGTAAATGAGTTCATTCTTCATGTATCATGATATGAATTAAAGATATAAAGTCTAAAAGGGATTATAAATCAAGAGGCAGTGATATTATTTAGGAAAAGATAACTTTTCTCTTGGAGTGGGGCCTGAGAGAACGGGGGCAGAGGATTGCTGATTTTAATTTTAAGCGCTTCTGTACTATTTTGTAAAACTCATGCTCAGGTATTATTTTGATTACAAATTTTAAGGGACTTCCCTGGTGGCGCGGTGGTTAAGAATCCGCCTGCCAATGCAGGGGACACAGGTTTGATCCCTGGTCTGGGAAGATCCCGCATGCTGCGGAGCAACTAAGCCCGTGCTCCACAACTACTGAGCCTGCGCTCTAGATCTTGCGAGCCACAACTACTGAGCCCACGTGCCACAATTACTGAAGCCCACATGCCTAGAGCCCATGCTCCGCAACAAGAGAAGCTACCGCAATGAAAAGCGCACGCACTGCAACGAAGAGTAGCCCCTGCTCGCTGCAACTAGAGAAAGCCTGCGCGCAGCAAGGAAGACCCAACGCAGCCAAAAATAATAAAATTTTTTTAAAAAGTAAGAAAAAAATCCACTACATATGTACCACTCAATAAATATTATACAACGGAAGCCTCAAGCCAGTGGCTGACAGATATGTTTTGTTTGGCCTTCACTGTATTGTTTAAATGGCCAATATTGCAAAAATATAAGAATTTACATAAAAGTACAGTTTTAAAAAATTTCCCCCAAAATTAAAAATTTGGCAGTGACAAGCCTTCATTTGCACATGGTAACCGTCAGCTGTGCTTGAGCTGCTGCCCACTTTCGACAAAGTATATGCTTTCTATTTTGCCACGGTCCTCACCACTCCCTGCTTCCTTCATTTGGGCTACTGGCTTGCTCCCATATGTATTGGAGTTTGCAAGCCAGATTAAATAATCTTTAGTGTCTTATACCATGGTGCCATCAACGTACAAAGCAACAAAAGGAATTTATGTAAGAGTCACTGATCAAGATTGGCACAAGCCTGGTAACATTGATATATATATATATATTTTTTGGCTGTGCTGCGGCATGCAGGATCTTAGTTCCCCAACTAGGGTTCAAACCTGGGCCCCCTGCATTGGAAGCGTTGGAGTCTTAACCACTGGACCACTGGGGAAGTACCCCATTGATTTTTTTTTTTTAATTATTAGCACCTTTAATTATTATTTATTTATTTATTTATTTATTTTTGGCTGTGTTGGGTCTTCGTTGCTGTGCGAGGGCTTCCTCTAGTTGCGGCAAGCGGGGGCCACTCTTCATTGCGGTGCACGGGCCTCTCACTATCGTGGACTCTCTTGTTGCGAAGCACAGGCTCCAGACGTGCAGGCTCAGTAGTTGTGGCTCACGGGCCTAGTTGCTCCTCGGCATGTGGGATCTTCCCAGACCAGGGCTCGAACCTGTGTCCCCTGCATTAGCTGGCAGATGCTCAACCACTGCGCCACCAGGGAAGCCCTACCCCATTGATTTTTAAATGAAGTAAGAGAATGACTCCTCTTGTTCCAACTTATGATAAGTTATGTGCCCGGTACAGTACTGTTCTAACTGAATTAATTCAGTTAATCGTCACAACAGTACAATGAAATAAGTCATGGTATCCATTTTACAGATGCAAAAAATCAAGGCACAGAGAAGTTAATAAATGACACAATATCACACAAATACCCTCCACACGTCATCTATGTTTAACAAATATTTAAAAATAAAAAAACATTCCATGCAGTTTGTTCAGGTGGTTACTGTATTCACTAGGACACAAATATCAGAAAGCCAGCTCAAACCAGCTCTGAAACAAAACGTCTCAAATGTGGATTAATTGGCTCACACAATCAAACCACAGGATGCCAAGATTGGAGCAGGCCCCTGTGTGATTGCACACAGCCGGTTCTCTTGTTCTCTGTCTCTCCCTCTCTAATTCATATTCTCTTTGTGTGTTGACTTCATTCTTTCAGGTTCCTCTTTGCGGTGGGTGTTGCAGGCTGGAAAGAAGACCCCGACATAGACTTTAATGCTCAGGCTGGTTTTTTCTGTTTTTTAAAAAATTTATTTAATTTATTTATTTTTATTTTTGGCTGCGTTGGGTCTTTGTTGCTGTGTGCGGGCTTTCTCTAGTTGCGGCAAGCGGGGGCTACTCTTCATTGCGGTGCGCAGGCTTCTCATTGCGGTGGTTTCTCTTGTTGCGGGGCTCGGGCTTTAGGCATGCAGGCTTCAGTAGTTGTGGCACGTGGGCTCAGTAGTTGTGGCTCGTGGGCTCTAGAGCGCAGCCTCAGTAGTTGTGACGCACGGGATTAGTTGCTCCGCGGCATGTGGGATCTTCCTGGACCAGGGCTTGAACCCGTGTCCCCTGCATTGGCAGGCAGATTCTTAACCACTGTGCCACCAGGGAAGCCCCTCAGGATGTTTATTGAGGAGTACCCTCAGGATTAACACCTGTGGAAGGGAAAAGCCGGTTGCAGGACTGGGCAGAGGGAAAAGCTGAGCTGTGATGCAGGCCCAGCGCTGGCCTAGGCTGACCCCATCAGGAACTGCGGAGTTAGAATAGCCCTTCAGAGTTGTCCCAAGTTGGATGGAGATGGCCTGGCCGCTGCATCCATCAATCTTTGCATGTGGGCTGCTCAGGGCAGGGGTGACTTAGGGTGAGGAAGCTCTCTGTAGCTGAGGCAGTCCCTGAAGGCTGACAGCCAAAAGCTGTGGGCCAACAGTACTCCCAGCTGCTGGGCCAAGTCCTCGACTGAAGCGGGATCTTGGCCCTGCATCCCCTGGGGGATGTGACTGACAGCCATTCTAGGGTCACATTCTTATAATTTTCCCTCTAAGGAAAAAGAAAGATCTTCCTTGAACTCCAACAAATTCCAGGGAAGGACTCTGGTCTATCTTGAATCACATGCCCATTCCTTGGCCCAGTGATTTAGCCAGGGGGTGAGAACTATGATAGGTGCATTCTTGGTCATGCCCACCCTTGTAAGCAGCTGGGTGCTCCGCAGAGGACTGGGGTTGGCAGCCCCACAAAACCCTATAGAGTCTGGGAAGAGCATTTCCCCAACGAAACGGGGGGTGGTGCTGTAATCCCAAGAAGAGGAAGGGAGTGTATTATTCCGACTAAAACAATAACTCTCACAACAGTTTTCCTTTCATTGTTTCTCAGTCAGCCTTTCAACTTTGACCTGCTCCTCAATGATACTGTCAGCTGTACCCTTTACATGGCTGGAAACCTGAGAAGTGCACATGGCTATATACTTGGGGTGAATAAAAGTCAGCTGGCCCTTCCAAGCCTGCAAGAATAAAGGAGCAGTGACATCCATCAATTTCTGACCTCAACCTAGCCTCATGATAGAGGCTCTACATTAGTTCCCAGCTTTTGCACAATGTCCCCCCCTCTCCCCAATCAACTAATGAGAACTTGATGAGTCAGGAATTTAATAGTCTGTCTTGATCCTAGAGCTTCAACCCCTCTTGATACATACTCCAAACACCTGCCAACTCACCCAGGTAAGGTGCAAAATCCCACTGCATTAGTGGAATATTATCCTCTGCTTCCTCTCCATGCTTGTCTCTGTTCCATTCCCCAGGTTTGTCTTCATCTTTCATTTGAGATCCTACAGTTCCTTGACCTTGCTGTTTGCTTTGACTCTTTCTGATCCTGACTTTTGACTCCTAGTCAACAGCTCTCTCTTGGATTCATTGCCCACACCTGTCCTAGTCAACCTTGTGGTCCTCACTAACTTGACAGCCACTCTCCTGCTTGATCCCCCATGAGTGAGGCACAAATGACCTCAAAATGCTGCACTGTGTACATCCATGTGGTTTCGATTCTTTGGAAGAAATTCAAATGGAAAAGCATACAGTGAATAAAAATGAGAGTCATGCAAATAGGAGAAACCAGAAATCTGCCAAGAGACTCACAAAGTAATAGCTGCCTGATGGGCTTCTCACGGTCCAGAGTCTGACCTTGCAGGCAACCGCATGTGATCTTGTCAGTTGGTTGTAGCTAGGGATGTTGACTGATCCTACTGAAACTCTGCAAGAGATTGAAAATTATGCATAAGAATGACAATCTATTATTTTACAGAGGAAATGTAACTATGAGAGGGACTAGACACTTGATGCTTCTTGTCAGCATATTCTCTCCTTTATGGCAACTTCCAACTTTTGCTCATTTTATAAGGTATTAAGGACAAAGGCTATAAAACACATAATTGATTTTCTGTAATGGGTAGAGCAAGGGTGACATTGATGAACGGAACTATTGGCTGGCAGGCAGTGCCACCTTGTGGCAGTTCCAAGTGTCCACTGGTCAGCAGAAGTGGGAAAGGGCACATTTGGTGAGTGAAATCGTGGCATGAGTGTCTTTGTGAGATATAAAAGTGTTGTTTGTGTAACAGACACAGGAAAGTCAAGGACTGTCTCTACTTTTTGCGTTGTGTTCACAATTGTTTAGATCTCTTAATGTTCTCCCTTGGGTCAAGTCTTGCTGGCGTCAGAAGCATTTTGTCTCTCTGAGCTGACTGCATACCTCTGAGCAGTTAATGTAATGTGTTTACATCTCCAGGTGAACATTTATTCCCAAGTCCTCGGGGAACAATTTACCATGTCTCTTGTGTACAGGCCATGTGGCTTCCTGCTGTTACAAGAGTCCAGGAAGTAGGGCCAGGCCAGCACTCTTGTGATGCTATTGGAGGCTGTACCATGCCAAGCCTGCTTCTTCCTGGGTCTCTTGAATCATCTATGTGGTTCTGCTCTGTCATCTTCCAGCCCCACACCCAACTACCCCAGGGGTTGCCAGAGACCTGCTTCTCTCTAGAGGATGTCTCCAGTTCTTGTTTTCCTTGCTTCATATGGAATAGTTGAATTACCTGGCTCATCCTCATCATGATTTCTCAACAGGTGCCTAGGTACCTGCTGCATGTTCACATGCCCTGCACTTGGGGATCCAGTTTCTGTTCAGACCTTGGGTGGCAGGTTGAAAACTGGACTGAACCTCTTGGCCCGTGTTTGGCCTTTGATCATCTGTCCTGGGAAGAGTGCCCGGCTCTGACCTTCTCCCCCTGTCCCTTCGTATTCCTCTCCAATTTCCTTTCCCCACTTCTCCAGACGTGCTGTTGGGCTGATCTTCCAAGTGGAGCACTCCAAACGCTTGCTGGGGCAAACTCTGTACAGTCCCAGAAAAAATAAATTGTCCTTTAAGCCAGTCTGACCTAGGACCCCTGTACAGGTGCAACCTCAGCTCACAGCATGGATGGTTCTCCAGTGCCACGGAGAAGGTCACGTGCATTTTCCTGTCACAATAAAATGGGACACGAGAGTGCCATTCTTGCATGAGTCATTAGATGTAATGCACTCAATTTATTCTTTAGTTTAATAATTTTGCTCCATTACTGAATAAATGATGAACAAGGTAAGTGATGAACAGGGTAAATGAAGAATATGAGGCATTTTTGGCATTGTAGAGGAAAATTATGCTGAGGGTTTTAATACATTTAAATTCTACATTAATTTATTACTTCTATCCACTGAGCACTTTTGCATGCTCCATTTAATTTATTTTCCATAAATGTATTCTGTAGTGTAGGACATTCTGATAGAGGTTCTCCTGTGTTTCTTGGCTTCTTTAGCTTATATGTTGTCACTTCCCACCTCAAATTCTATGCCTCAGCAACAGTAAATGCCATTTATTGTCTCAAATATGCCATGCTCTTTTTCACTCTGATTCTCCTCTCATTATGCCTGAAATAGTGTCTTTACCAGACCAACAGAAGTGGGGAGGAGTAATTTCTACTAATCCATTACATTTTTATCCAACAGTATGGGAAAATATCCCTAAACCTACGTCCAGGTAGGGTGCCCTCCTTATGTGCTCTGCTTGTCAAGCTTCCCAGGGTGCCCACCCCTGAGTGTGCTCAAATGCCACTGCAAACCCAACGCCTTACATACCTGAGGAGATTGGTCCCATGCTTACTGTAGCAACCAGTACTCTTGAGTGGAACATTTTTAAAAAGTTAAGTAACTGTCCTCTTTAGCGCAGACCTATCATTGTTGAGTATTTTTATGGTATGCATGTGCTGTCAAGGCAGCAGAAATTCTGAAACTGAATTATTAGAGTATAGTGATATTTACAGTGAATGGGTAATTTTTTTTTTCTATTTTCTAAATTTTAAAAAATGTCAATATTGCTCCCAAGAATGTGTGGGGTTCAGAAACCCAAAGGCAAACTTGGGGAATAATTATAAAAAAATGAAAAATAAAAATCTTTGCAAAAATTTTCAGAACTTTGATTTGCTTTGATGTTCAGCTAGTAGAAGTGAATTAAATGTCCTTAAACAATGTTTTTTTAGTAGAATATTTATTTCTCTAAAAAATTCTATAACTTACATGGCATACATACACACCTATGTGGTAAAAGTGTAAAGATATGAATGGGAGAGGAAGGAAAACATGGGAGGTTTCGACTGTATTTGTAGTGGGTTTTTTCCTAGTTTAACTGAGATATGGCTGACGCATAACATTGTATAGTTTAAGGTGTACAGCATAACGATTTGATATATGTATATATTGTGAAATGATCACCACAGTAAGTTTAGTTAACATCTATCACCTCACAGAGTTACATTTTCTTTTCTTATAATGAGAGAACTTTTAAGCTCTATTCTCAGCAATTTTCAAGACAGTATTGTTAACTATTGTCACCATGCTGTACATTACATCCCCAGGACTTACTCATCTTGTAACCGGAAGTTTGTACCCTTTGACCACCTTCACCCATTTCCCTATTTCTCTGTAGTGTTTTATTTCCTAGGTGGTGTAATGGACGAACCAGTGTTTATATTATATTCTTTTAAAAAATGGATTTAAAATCCATTTTTCCCTACTCCTCACTGAATAAATTGAAAGTAGTCTCCAGTTAATAGCCTCCCCAGGAAGCCTGTGTCTTGCTCTTGCCATGCCCACGGCATCTTGTACTTCCCCCCTCTTGATGCTGATCACATTAGACTGTGTTTTGATTGAGAAGTGCGCTTCTCTTTCTCTGTCTCTCCCAGTGGACTGTGAACTCTTTGCTTGCTTGTTTTATTTTTGGCCATGCCACACGGCTCGTGGGATCTTGGTTCCCCAACCAGGGATTGAACCCGAGTCCTGGGGAGTGAAAGTGTGGAGTCCTAACCACTGGACCTCCGAGGAATTCCCTGGACTGTGAACTCTGAAGGGCAGGGCTTGTTGATTCCTCACTGTTATCTCCCTAACCCTAAGTGCAGTGCTCACACAGAAATGGTGCTCAGTAAATTTGTGGAATCAGCAGGTGGCTGGATGGATGTAGGGTAGGATGATGTCCTCTGAGCAGCCAGTTAAGCAGTGCCAAGATTCCAACCTATAGGTTTCTGCCATTGACTCCTTCTCTCGTCTCCCTTCCTCCTAAAAAAAAATTCTCAAGGGGCTGTTTAAGTAATGTCTCATAGAGAACATACATACATGGCAAAACCTCATCCACAGCTACAATTCCCTAAGAAAGAGCTCTCCTGGGGGGATTCAGAGAGACTCAGTTCGCTCTCTGGGTGATTTGGAAAAGAAAGGTAGAGGTACTCCCATTTTTTCATTATCTACCATGTGACGCTTTCACATATAATACTCTCATTTAGTTCTCACAACCACACTGTAAGGTAGGTTTCACTATCCCTCTGTGCACAGATGAAAGAGAGATGATGGACCTTGACCAGGTTACACGCAGCAGGAGGAGGAGCCCAGGCTTACCCTCAGGTCTACCTGGCACCAAAGCCCAAGTACGTTCCTTTTACCACGTACTCTAGGCTGTTAAGAGACATGGAAGGCTTTGACCTGAAACGCACCTTGGAATTTATTCACGTAATCCACTTTTTGCTATTAAAATAATTTTCTTTAAAAATAAAGAGCTTTGGAACATTTCTCTTACCAAACAGGATTTTGCAAATCATGATTTTGCCAAGAGAAACAAAGGATGCTCAACTATCCCTTAAGTCTGTAATTGATTGAGCAACTCAAAATTAGTCACGAACCTTTTCGGCCGTATTGGATGAGTGAGGCATGTCTTGCTTTTTTACATGTCTGGGGCATGAATTCTGGCTTAGGTTCCCCTAGCAGAAGGATTACTTTCATTCATCTCCAAAGGTAGCCCACTGGCCTGCTTCACCACTACTTCTGCTGCCAGGTCAACTCATTTACTTATTAACCAATGTTTATTGCACACCAGCTATTTGTCAGGGTTAGGGCTAGGCATTTTACCTGAATCATCTCAGTTAATCCTAACTGTGACTCTATGAAGAAGGAAACATAATTAACCTTATTTTATCATTAGAAAAAAAATTTCTTGCTCACAAGACTGTAATTGGTGGACCTGGATTGGGATCCAGATCGGTGTGAATCCAGAACCAGTGTTTTCACCAGTTTATGAGCTTGCCCCATAGGCAACAATGCAGTCATGATGTTATGACGTTGATGCATTGCTCTCTGAACAGCTTGCATTATTGCCTCCCGTTGGTCAGCATTTCCCAGCGGCCCGAGTTCCACGTGACAGGTTGACTTTCTTTTTTCTTTCTCAGTAACTGAGCTATGGTTTGTAGAACTATCAGGCACTTCTCCAGAATCACAAATCCCTTTCATGAGTAGAAAGGATTTCCTTTGTCTGGATTTTTAAAGAAGCTTTCCTTAGAAAGACCCCTTTTGTTGAGCAAATGCAGAGAATTCTGTTTTCAACATGGACGCTTGAAAAAAGGGAATGCAAATCCTTTAATGTTAGTGGCTGTTTCCAGATGGCTCTATAATATAAGCAGAATGGTCGAGGTTGAAGTCATTTGTCGAAGATCTTTGTGAACAGGATTAATTTGGTGAGATTTTTTGTCCTGCCTAGGACTTTGCCATCACACATTGTTTGTTTTTCAATTAAGAGGATTTATTTCTTAGGTAACACAAATATAAACAGATGGTAGGAAACACCTGAAGGACTGAAACTGGAGAAGTAGGGGTGTAATGGAAACAGCTGTAGAAGAAATTTCTTGAAGCTCTGTTTATGATCACCTCCTTTGGGGAGGTGAGGAAAGGAAAGCAGATGTCAGCCTTTGGGGTATTTTGCAGAGAATCGTTTATGATTATGTTATCCTGAGTAGAAGGAGAAGGAAAAGAGATACTTAATGTTTAGTTTGGAACGTGGGATCAATCGGGGATAATTTGGCATTGGTGAGCAAGACCTGGCCACATGCACTGTTGGGCCAATACCAGTTAGGGGAGGGGGATTCATGAGAAACTGGCCCACACAGGAGAGTGTGTGTGTGTGTGTTTGTTGGTGTGTTAAGGCTTAAACAAGTTGGAGGCAGTTGGAGGTTTTTTTGTAGTGACATCTGTCAAGTTCAAGTTACAACTTCCCACATAGAAAAAGCAACCATGAATAAGGACTCAATATCAGTCCAGGCTGGTCTGAGAGGGTCACTAATAGCACATCCATCCTGAGGAAGCATACCCAGCCTGTAAGGGTACCCTTGAAGCCAAGGGTCATGGAATGTGTGTGTGTTGGCGGGGTGAGGGGTGATGCAGGGAGAATAGGGCATGGTGCCAAAGACTTCTATTACATCTCTTTTAGCCTGTCACTTTTCTCTTTTTAAACAGTCTGTTGTTCTTGATTATATCTTATTCTATGGGTGGGCTGATAAGGATTTTTTGATATCTATTTCCTCCTACAGAAATATCTCCAGCTAATTCAGAGATGCAGCTGCAAAATAGCACTAGAGAAATCAGGAGACAACAGACTTTCTGCCTCTGCCACTAACCAGCTGTGTGACCCTGAGTAAGTCACTTAAACTCTCTGGGCTTCAGATGTGTTGTCGGTAAAAGGAGCGGATTGACCAAAGGATGATTTCTAAGGTCCTTGTCAATGCTGAAATTTACAGGGCTGACTTTCCTATAAAATTCATTTGGGGTTTTCTGTGCCTGTTCATATGTCGTACTTCAATGGCCGTTCATGAAACTTGGTAAAGGATGGAAATTCAGTTATGGTGGCAAACATGTGTCTACAATGGATGATTTCTGTTTGGAAGATTTCCCCATGTCATTTCGCCTTGTCTAGCAATGAAGATGTTTCTACATTTGCTAAACTGAGCCTTGACAAATATATACCTAGCTCCTTAAAAGAAACATTTGTGGAGAACTCCTGAGGATTTGAAACATTTTTGGAGGATCCTTTAAGTTATTCATTATAACTTTAAATGCAGCATTTATTAAATAGTCTCATAACTTTAGATAATCATTTAGATCTTACTGCATTTTAAGGAAATATGATACTCAGTGGAACCTAAGTCTTTATATAATCACCTATTTCACTTCATTATAACTTCTCTGTTTTTAAATCTGCTGTGCCTACTAAATTGTGAGCCCCTTGTAGGTAGAAATCATATTTTATTTATCTTTCTATTCCCTACTGCTGAGTATATCATTCTGACTCAATAATTGTCTTTTGAATAAAAGATAATTAACTCGTCACCGTCCATCCATAGTTACACTTCAGACTTGATTCATACCTTATTCATGCATTGTGTTAAGAAGAGCACAATCGTCTGGGATTCATGACGTTCACCTGAAAGTCTTCTCAGTGTCCTCCCCCCTCCCCGATCACACGCCTAGTGGTGATGGAAGGGATGTAGTTCGAAAAGGCTTCCCAGATGATTATAATATACATGTTTCCTATCTTCCGGAGGGAAAAAAGAAAAACACTCAAAAGTTGCACATTTCCCAGCCTCCTACAGCGGGCTCTGGGCTGTGTATTTCCTAGGCTGCTGGAGGGGACACTCAAGGCAGCACAATGAGTTGGGTTGGAGTGGAGACAGATTTTTTTTTTAAATTTTATTTATTTATTTTTGGCTGTGTTGGGTCTTTGTTGCTGTGTGTGGGCTTTCTCTAGTTGTGGCAATGGTGGCTTCTCTTTTTGCGGAGCACGGGCTCTAGGTGCGCGGGGTTCAGTAGTTGTGGCTCACGGGCTCTAGAGCGCAGGTTCAGTAGTTGTGGCGCACGGGCTTAGTTGCTCCACGGCATGCGGGATCTTCCCGGACCAGGGCTTGAACCTGTGTCCCCTGCATTGGCAGGCGGATTCTTAACCACTGTGCCACCAGGGAAGTCCGAAGACAGATTTTTTTTTCCCACTGTGCAAGCCTGCAAAGGGGCAGAGAGAGGAAGAATAACATGCCCTTCTCTGAATGCCTGCTCTCCTTTTCACCAGGCAAGGAAACCATACACACCCAAAGTCTCATGCACTAAGAATAAGCATGTGTTTTAAGGCCAACTTGTTGATGCAGCTGATACAGACACACTGAGAAGAAAAAAGGGAGAAGACAACTAGTTCATATCAAAATAAATCTTAGCAACCTGTCTTTCAGGCATCAGATTAATATGGAACTGTTCACAAAGCAACCTTGCCGAAAGGAGAAAATATCAAATCTTTGGAAATATTCAACCAAAGCAATGAAACTGCATGAAGTAGAAACATTTGGATTGAGTGTTAATTGGAAACAAGCCGGGGCAATCATGAGCTTTATGGAAGTTTAAGATCTTCAGCTCAAAGACCGCTCCTCCGAGGGCTTTCCCCGACCACCTGAAATAAAGCAGCCTCCTGGTTCTCAGTCACTCTATCTCATCATATTGCCCTGTTTTATTTTTTTCACAGCACATATCATCTGAAATTATCTTGTTTATTTATTTGTTTTCTGTAGCATGTCCTCAAGCACGGGCATCCTCTCTGTCTTATTTCCCACTGTGCCCCAGCTCCTTGGCAGCAGGAGATGTTCAGTCAATATTTATTGACTAACGGGATGAATATTTTGCATGGCTCATTGGAGAGAGTTCCTTAAAACCATTTTTCAAGTTGGAAAAACTGTCAGAAAAAAAATTCAGTCTGTTCAGGATTTGCCTCAAAAGAATGACTGGAGAGTCTCCATAGCAGAATGGTTAACAGCACAGAACAGTCAGAATACCTGAATCTGTCTCTTGTAGAAGCCGGAAAAGCACCCACTAAAGATCTATGGAGTGAATGTTTCAGGATTTAGTTCAAGTTTGTGCTCACAGCATTAAGAACACACTATTTATTTTGAAACACTCAGGCAGTGGGGCCCAGAATGCAGCAGAAGAATGAGAGATGAGATTTTTTAAAAAATAAATTCCGTGCTTAAAGAATGCCTATACTTACTAACCTCAAAAAATATTTTCTTCTGTCTCCCATGAAAACATAAAGCTATTAAAAATCTTTAAAATCAAACATTGCACGTAATTTGTCCTCTTGGCTGCTTTATGCAACAGCACAGAAGGTGCAGTCAAAGATGTTAGTTCTGATTCAAACTCTGCCACTCACTAGCTTGAGTAAGTCACTTAATATCTGTTCAAAATTAAAAAGGCAATAACACCCACCAACATTCTTGCCCTTCCCAGGGTGGCTGTTACATTCCAGGGATATAAGCTATGTGAAAGGGCTGAGTTTTAGTGCTAAATATTAAGGGTTGTAAGGATAGTAGCTATTTTTTTACATTGATGATGAAAGGATGTGTCAACCTAAATAAAGAGGTAAACTGAGGCAAGCTCAAATGACCAGAAATTGTGTTTATTCAGGAATAGCGGAAAAAATGGCAATGGGAAGTGCATGTTGTAGGAAGCTCAGGTGAATCTGTTGAGAGTTTGGGGTGGGCTGTACTTAAGGGAAAGGAATACAAAGAGGGGAGGTCCAGCTACAGTCGTAAGTTGACTGGCTTGAGGATGGGGATAGATTCTTGGCAGGTGTTCATTGGTCAGGAAGTGAGTCTCAGCCTTCTGTAGATCAGGCTTTCGGTTCTTAAGTTCAGTTCTTCTGAGGGCGAATGCATGAGATCCTCCATTTCATATCCTCCAGTTCCGTTTTAGATCGAGATCCTTTCACAGATGTGATATTCTGACTTTGTGACTGGTGGAGAATATAATTCTTTTTCAGTGGTTATAGCGAAACATTCAACTGCCAGAACTAGCAATACTGTTTGCCCTCAAGAGCAAATGAAGTGGTAAATGCAAGAAATAATGACAGAGTAGAAGCTGAAGTTATGGAGTCATTGCTGTGCTCACTGGGCCAGATCTCAGCAGTGTGTTTATCAGAAATGTAGCAACTGGAATAGATACCTAGAAATCTAATTATAAGGTCTCTTAGCTACAGTAAGAGAGCTAAATTGGAAAACTATCTCCTGATCCCTCCTACTTATCCCATTACCATTCAAATAGTTAAATCTTTTCCTACTCCACTCTTTCTCTTCCAGCCCATTAAGACTTCCTTCTCATATTCAAAAATCCTATTTTCCTCATGAAAACTTATTTCCTGAGCCATCAGCTTCATGGTTTAGAAGGAAATAGGCTAAAATGTTAACAGTGGTTATCTCTGGAGCATAAGATTGTAATATTTTCTCATTATATTTTTCTGTACCTACCAAATTATCCATAATGAGCATTTATTTTTTTCATACTAAGAAGAAAAACAAAGAAGCAGATTGATTTAGGCAGCATTACTCAAAGAGTATTTTATTTCATTTATTTATTTTTTGGCTGTGTTGGGTCTTTGTTGCTGTATGCGGGCTTTCTCTAGTTGCGGTGAGCAGGGGCTTCTCACTGCAGTGGCTTCTCTTGTTGCGGACCACGGGCTCGAGGTGCGTGGGCTTCAGTAGTTGCAGCACGTGGGCTCAGTAGTTGTGGTGTGTTGGCTTTAGTAGTTGTGGTGTGTGAGCTCAGTAGTTGTGGCTTGTGGGCTCTAGAGCGCTGGCTCAGTAGTTGTGGCACACAGGCTTAGTTGCTCCGCGGCATGTGGGATCTTCCTGGACCAGGGCTTGAACACGTGTCCCCTGCATTGGCAGGCAAGTTCGTAACCACTGTGCCATGAGAGAATTCCCAAGAGTATTTCATTTTAGATAATACTAATCCTAGGAGATATCCTGCAAGAAATAAGGTACCTGACCAAATACTTTTGGGAAATACTGGACACTATCTCTTTTTGGGAGAGTCCCAAACACATAGTATATTGAAAGCTTGCAAGATCCTGCAACAGAGAAACCTGCTTAACTTTGTTTAATCCAGGATTTTCCCATATTTTCCAATAAATCATGTTTTCATGCAAAATCTATAAATATTTTGTGAAGCTAGTGACCCACAGAATATCTTTCTGGGAAACATAGGTGATTGGGAAAGATTTTCTTTTGCTGAGCAAGAGGGAGACATGGCTTTCTCACTCAGGGTCCATGGATCACTTGAGGGTCCAAGGATGGGCTTCAGGCAGGGACCACAAACCCTGGAAATTATATGCACAATATTGAGTATGTGTACATATTTGTACTTTCTTCCTGGAGAGAGGGTCCATACTCACTATATTCTCAGGCATCCACATCCTGAAAAGATAAAGGACCACAGACATAAAGTAAAATCAGCTTCTCAACATCCATCACTTTTGCCTAAGCCACACTTTGCCATCAAAACAAAGCAGAAAGAGCAAGAAATCTGTTGCCATATTTAGCAAAAACAAAACAAATAGGATGTCCAGTTAAATTTTAGTAATTTGAGATCAACAGTGGACAGTTTTTTAGTACAAGGATGCAGTATCTGGGACATCCTAATGCTAAAGTTATTTGTTGCTTATCTGAAATTAAAATAAACTGGGCATCCTGTATTTTATCTCGCAGCCTTAGTTAACTAAAATTTATTAACACTGGGGCTGTGGAACGCGCTATGAGAAATGCCTTTCTACTCAGTGTGACCCATGAACCATTAACATCACTTGGAAGTTTGCTAGAAGTGCAGAATCTCGGGCTCCACCTGCAGACCCGCTGAGTCAGAGTCTGCCTTGTATCAAGATCTCCAGGTGAAGTGTTCACATGTTAAAGTTTGAGAAGTCCTAATGTAAAGAATTCCTGACTTGATGGTTTTCAACTGTGGTTGCACATTGGAATCACCTGGAAGCTTTAAAAAATATGTCTGTCAGGGCTCACTCCCAGAGCATCGATTTAGCTGGTCTGAGGCACAATCCAGACATTAATATTTTATTGAAGTATACTTGATTTACAATGTTGTGTTAGTTTCTGGTGTACCACAAAGTGATTCAGTTATAAATGTATTCTTTTTTATATTCTTTTCCATTATGGTTTATCACAGGGTGTTGAATACAGTTCTCTGTGCTATACAGTAGGACCTTGTTGTTCATCTATTTTATATATAGTAGTTTGTCTCTGCTAATCCCAAACTCCTAATTTATCCCTCCCCCACCCCCTTTCACTTTTGGTTACCATAAGTTTGTTTTCTACAGACATTAATATTTTTTAACAACCCCTTACCTCCACCTCAAATGATTCTAATGTGTAGCTGCAATACTGTGATTTATAAGAAATATATATTTGGTCCTTGTCCATGGTTCCTGGCTCACAGCTCCCAAAACGCCTAGAATCTCCTGAGCAATGGGAGCATCTTTTTTTTTATTATTTGGCCTCCTGGCCTCAGTTCCTGAAATTGCTTCAGAGCCATAAAGGTGGCTTGGGTGTTATTTGTAACAAGCCCCGTTCCCCCACAATTGGGCTTATGTTAATGTGGTGACTTTTGGAACCCATCTGAGGATGGGGGCTGCTTGCCAGGAGAACCAACCATTTGATTAGAGGGTTGGAAATTTCAGTCCCTCTGACCTTGCTGACTTCCACAGGAAGGGGAGGGGCACTGGAGGTTGAATCAATCTCCAGTGGTCAAAGATTTAATCAATTATGCCTATGTAATGAAGCCTCCATGAACCCAAAAGGAGAAGGTTTGGAGAGCTGCTGGGTTGGTGAATGTGTGGAGATGTGGGGAGAGTGGCATTGCTCAGAGAGTGTGAGCTTTGAGCCCCTTCCCACATACTTTGCCCTGGGCTTCTCTTCCATCTGGCTGTTCCTGAGTTATATTCTTTTATAATAAACTAGTAATATGGTAAGTAAAATGTTTCTCTGAGTTCTGTGAGCTGCTCTAGCAAATTAATTGAACATGGGAAGGGGGTTGTAGGACTGTAATTTATAGCCAGTGAGTCAGTAATGCAGGTAACAATCAGGACTTTCGACTGGCATCTGGCCTTGGGGGTGGAGTGCAGTCTTGTAGGACGGAGCCCTTACCCTGTGGGACCTGACGCTCTCTCCAGGTAGATAGTGTCAGAATTGAGTTGACTTGTAAGACACCCCCAACTGGTGTCGAAGAATTACTCATTGGCGTGAGGAGTCTTCCCACCCCCTCCATGGGCATTAGGTGTGGAAACTTTAGTAGTCAAGGCAGCACCTTTACAGAAAGTTGGGGACCCAACCAAGGTGAGGGCTTTATCAGGAACCACCTGTGGAGAGTTTCCCACCATTTCTGTGCCCAACCCAGGTCAAGTGAACCAAAATCTCCAGGTGTGGCTGCAATTTCAAAAAGCATCTGGTGCAATGTTGTTGTATACTCTCTCTGCAGTTGAGAACCATTCATGTTTAGGGCACCCTAAAATGGAGTTATAGGGCTGCTATCTGGCCACTAGGATACTGAGGGAAGATGGTCCAACCACGGGAACTCAGCATTCAACTTAGGTTAGGTTTGGTTTTCCTCCTATTCTCCTGGAACCCACAGAACCGCAAGTGGGAGGACACAAAAGACAAGGCAGGATGCCCTTTGCTCACCAGAGGGAATATCATGGGTGTTCTAATTTCTATGAAGAATTGCTGTGATGCCTGAGGATGAAGGTGTTCACTGTCTCCTGCCGGATTAAGTCATTCATTTTGACTCTTGGGATGTGGAATGGCATCCCAAAAATCTGTTTAGAATACTAAATGAAGTATGAAAATGGTTCTAGCAGAAGTGGGGAATGATTTAAATAATTCTGAGTTATACTATCCAGGGCAGGCAGTGATTTGTCTGCAGATAATGTAAAACACAGCTGCAGAGAATGACAAAGTGATTGTCAGGTGTGTTGGATCCCTGGGTTGACAAATAGGCTAAGTAGGAACAGTTAACGAAATCTTAGTCTTCTCTCTCTTCAGCAGCACATGGTAAATAAGTGCAAAGCTTGATAAGAGGCACGCAGAAATTTAGTCAAAGAAAAGAAATCTCCAAATCTTATTGAATCTTATGCATTTCATCTGAAGTTGAGCCTGCAAGAGGTCTTTGTCCTTTAGATGGTTATTTTGCAGCTTCTTTTAGAAGAAATTGAATATCAATTAACATTTTTCTCAGCCTTGGATTTATTTTCCTACTGGTTAAAAATAAAGAAATGCTTGATTTTTCTTGAAGAAGGATGAGAAATGGGGTGTAAATGCAGTAAGAGCTGAGAAGGTATCTCTTAGAAACAAATAGACCTACTTCTGGGCTTATGACCACTTTGGGGGCCTGGAGGCTTAAAGGCAAGTTCATTGGGTTGATGACATTGACACAAGGCAGCGAGTGGGCATCCGGTTCAAAGGAGGCAAGCTGATGTTTTTATTCTTTTTCAGAAGTTCCAGAGTGGATCTCCCTCAAGGCTGAAATGTTGGAGAATTTTATTCAGCTAAAATGCATTGTGGTTCACTATCTTTGCATTCTACTAAACCCTCCGGTTTTAAGGTGCTTAGGGATCAGCTGGGGATCTTACTAAAATGCAGTTTCTGACTGAGTAAATCTGGTGTGTGGCCTGAGAGTGTGCATTTCTAACAAGCTCCCAGCTGAGGTTGATGCTGGGGCCTGCGGACCACCCTGTGAGTAGCAAGGCTAGAGAACTTCTGTTTAAGCCATGTGTGTCAGGGTTTTCCAGAGACAGAACTGGTGCTGAAAGCTTGGCCTCTCTGTACATTGGTGCCGAGTCGAATCTCGTAGACAGAGTTTTGAGTGAAGTAGAAAAGGAGAGCTTTATTACTTTGCCAGGCAAAGGGGGACACGGCAGGCTCTTGCCTCCAAAAAACTATGTGTCCCAACCCGGGAGGATCTGATGAGGGGCTTCATAATAATGGTTCAAAATGAGGTCTCTGACGAGTTTAGGGTCTTGGGAGCAGGGCTCGCACTACCTTAATCACGTCTCAGGTGGTCGGTCTCCTAATGTTGATGAGCTTCTCTGGCCCCTTGAATCTCGCCTCAGGTGGTTTCTTGACTGCTCCTCCCTTGCTTAGCAACTGTTCTAATCCGCCCTTTGGAACTCAGGGAAGGTCATGGAGGCTGGAGTCTTGCCTACAAGAACCGGGGCCGGGGGAACGATGACAGAAGGGCCTCTGTGCCCGGGAGCCCCACAGGACCTTACTCGTTTTCAGAACCAACAAGATTGAGATATGTACACATATCCAGTCATACCTTGTTTTATTACAGTTTGCTCTATTGTGCTTCACAGATACTGTCTTTTTTACAAATTGAAGGTTTGTGGCAACCCTGCGTTGAGCAAGTCTGTTGGCACCATTTTTCCAGCACAGGATTTGCTCACTTCGTGTCTCTGTTGCATTCTGGCATTTCTCACAATATTTTAAGCCCTCCGCCCACAAAAAGATTAAAACTCATTGAAGGCTCAGATGATGGTTAGCATTTTTTTTAGCAATAAAGTATTTTTAGATTAGGTATGTTACATATTCTTAGACATAATGCTATTGCACACTTAATAGACTACAGTATAATGTAACCATAACTTTTATATGCACTGGGAAACCAAAAAAATTGCGTGACTTGCTTTCTTGCGATATTCACTTGACTGCAGTGGTCTGGAATGGAAACCGCGGTACCCCTGAGGTATGCTTGTATACACGTGTATTGAGAGAGTGATATTTATTTTAAGGAATTGGCCCATGCGATTGCGGGGGCCAGCAAGCCCAAAGTCTGTAGGACAGGCAGGCTGGGAACTCAGACAGGAATTAATGCTGCAGCCTTGAGGCAGAATTTCTTCTCCAGGGAACCTCAGTGTTTGCTCTTAAGGCCTTTCGACTGGTTGCATGAGACCCACCCACATTACTGAAGGTAATCCACTTAAGGCTACCCAATTATAAATGTTAATCACATCTACAAAATACCTTCACAGCCACACCTAGATTAGTATTTGATTAAGTAACTACAGCCTAGCCAAGTTGGCTCATAAAACTGACTGTCATACCTTGACACTCTTTAAAGGACGGTTTCCATTTATGCCTGATAGGCAAAATAGATAAAGCAGAAGGCTTGGTTCAATTAGGAATGGGAATCTGGAGGCTGGCCTCTCACTCATCAGGCTCCTGTCCCTTCCCATTTCCTGCCTCCTCCCCCGAGGGAGCTTTAAGGGACATAGTTTCAAAATCATTGCCTTTTATTTCTTCACTTGTAAAATGAAGATAGTAGTACTTGACTCGGGATTAAATTAGGTCACCTGAGGAAAACCATGTAGTGCAACGTCTGGCACATTTGTGGGAATTTTATACCTGTCAGCAACTTCTAGTATTATTATCAATAAGAACAACTGAAAAATAACCTTTCTTGCAAAGAAAGGAGAACTTGAAATATTTGGGTATAAGGCCTGGTGTTTGACAGTGAACTCAAGGCATATTTCTGCCTCTTTCCTTTTGCTGCTCACCTGGTGGCCACGTGAACCAGCTCCCTTATCCTCGGCCCCAGCTGAGCTCCCAAATGGAAGATGTCTTTGTGGGCCCAGTACTGGGACAGGCTATCAGACCTGAGGGAGAGAAGGTCGAAGGTTACTGCTTTGTTCTCTTTACTGCCTCTTGACCAAGAACATAACTGGTTTGTCTCCCCTGGTGGCTGGAGAAAGTAAACACTAGGTCTTCCTTCACTTCAAGGGCAAGGAAATGTCATGGCTGCAACCTTGCAATTTCCTGTTATGTGGAAGCAGACACAGTTCTCTCAGTAGTTTCCTTAGAAATTAGAATTTGAAAAGCAAGAGAAGTTACTTTCTAGAAGGCTCATTTTGCCTAGAAATAATTTAATAGAGGAGAGAACACAAATGTGTTTAAGGACAGGAAAAAAAGCCTAAGTTTATATGGGGCCTGAGCACCATGACTTTAAAAAGCGGTGTGGAACAACAAAGAATTTTCCTTCTCAAAACACGGGGCTAATAAAGTTACAAGATTGTATTTCAACTTTATATTTTATAAAATCATCCTGGAACTTGGAAACGAAGTTATATACTTTCTGCTTGTTTCAGTAACAAATGAAAACAATATATTTTCTTTGATTTCTTTGACGATTGGTGTTTATGATGCATAGGGTAGAAGAGCCTCCAGCTCATTGCACCACAGCTATATTGACTCTTTTTTTTTAAAATTAATTAATTAATTAATTTTTGGCTGTGTTGGGTCTTCGTTTCTGTGTGAGGGCTTTTCTCTAGTTGCGGCGAGCGGGGGCCACTCTTCATCGCGGTGCGCGGGCCTCTCACTGTCGCGGCCTCTCTTGTTGCGGAGCACAGGCTCCAGACGCGCAAGCTCAGTAGTTGTGGCTCACGGGCCCAGTTGCTCCGCAGCATGTGGGATCTTCCCAGACCAGGGCTCGAACCCGTGTCCTCTGCATTGGCAGGCAGATTCTCAACCACTGCGCCACCAGGGAAGCCTGCTATATTGACTCTTACAGTAAGATAGTGAAACAAAACCTCAGATCTGTTAGTAAAGTGGCAGATATAACTTGTAGACATGCTAGGAATAGTTTGAGTATGATGTTACTAGTTTCCTGATGACAGCCATAGCTTATGTGAAGTGGCTTAAGAAAATTTCTATCAATGTAACAGACATTTCTTATCTGTATTTCATATTAATTATTGCTCTAGTTAAGGCCAAAAAAAAGAAAGAAAGAAAGAAAGCCACATGGAGAGGCAGGGTGGAGTGAGTAGTTAGTGATTATGCCAGCACTTTGGTTTTAGACAGACTTGGGTTCAAGCAGTTCTGATTAGTTGCTGTGTGACCTTGGGCAAGTTCCTGAACCTCCCTAAGCTTTATTTTCCTTGTCTATAAAATGTAGTAATACTTCATAGGGTTGTTTTGAGGATTAAAGAAAATAAAGCGTGTAAGCATTCGATAAATGTACGATGCAACTACTGGGTTAAGGGGAAGAGAAAAGGGACACAGCCAGGCCAGGCCCTCTCAGGGATCATCAGACTACGGTGCCCCTAGGATACCACAAAAAAGTTCTAAGAGATTAAGTGAATCGCATGGAATCCTGTTTAAATCATTCTAGGGGCCTATTGGGATGAATCCTCCTACAGCTGTGATACTATGGGCAAGGTATCTTCTCTAAGTTGAAGTTCTCCATAAAATAGAGTCATAGCATCTACCTCATAGGGATTTTTCCTTAATAAACTTTTTATTTTAGAGGAAGTTTAGATTTACAGAAAAGTTGCAAAGACAGTATGGAGTTTTCCCTTAGACTTCTCGCCCAGTTTTCTCCATTGTTTACTTCTTACATTATCATGGAACATCTGTCAAAACTAACAAATGGATGTTGGTAAGTTGCTATTAATTAAACTCCAGGCTTTATTTTGATTTGCCCAGTTTTTCCATTGATGGCCTCATCACGTTCCAGGCTCCAATCCAGGAAGCCACGTTGCATTTTGTTGTCTTGCCCCCAGTCTCCTCTGGTCTGTGACAGTTTCTCGGTCTTCCCTTATTTTCCATGACCTTGACAGTCTTAAGGAGTAGGGTATACTGTAGAATGTTCCCCAGTCTAGGTTTATCTGATGTTTCTTTCAGGGTTGGACTGGGATTGCCTCATAGGGTTTTTGTGGGGATTTAACAAGAGAATCTGTAAGTACTCGGGACGCTATTTGGCAGGTATTTTTCATTATCAATGTGCATTTTTTTTAAACAGATTATTTTAAAAATTTATTTATTCATTTATTTTTGGCTGTGTTGGGTCTTCGTTTCTGTGCGAGGGCTTTCTCTAGTTGCGGCAAGTGGGGGCCCCTCTTCATCGCGGTGCGCGGGCCTCTCACTATCACGGCCTCTCTTGTTGCGGAGCACAGGCTCCAGACGCGCAAGCTCAGTAGTTGTGGCTCACGGGCCCAGTTGCTCCGCAGCATGTGGGATCTTCCCAGACCAGGGCTCGAACCCGTGTCCCCTGCATTGGCAGGTGGATTCTCAACCACTGCGCTACCAGGGAAGCCCCAATGTGCATTTTTTAATGCAAAGTTGAATTGTGGTGGAGAAAGGAGACTCTGCAGCCTACAGCCTGGGTCCAGGTCCTGCTGCCCCTGCTGCTGCTGTCTGGCTCTGTGACCCTGGACACGTTTTTAACCCCTCAGTTTTCCTCGCCTATAAGTAAGGATAATAGCACTTTCCTCGTAGGCTTGTTGTGAGGATTGAATTGATATACATGTGAGTTTATAGATGTAAAGTTGTTATTACATTCTGGTCACCTCATGAGCTCCCTTGACTTTTTGCTCTTCGTATTATTTATAAAAATAGTGTGAGGCCCTTTCTCTCTCTCGTTCACCTTCGGGGTAATTCTGAATCTTCATGGAGCCATTTATCTACGGTGGCTAAGCCTGTGTGTGACACCATGTGCCCTGAGGGTGCCTGATCCCAAGTGTCATTGTGAGCGAGCACAGGTCCTTGGGCAGGTTGCAGAATCACAAGAAACATTCTTCGGTAGCAGCCCTCACATCCTCCCTGCAGAATCCTCTGCTTCCCTGTCAGCCCCATCCACAGGTAGGACCAGGTGAAAAGGTGGAGACCTCACCTTGCAGGGAGGGTCCCGAATCAGGCGAACAACAGAAGGAGCCAGGGGTGGGGTGGGGGGGGTGGGGGGGTGAGCAGCGGTGAAGAGCAGGGCCTCCTGCTGCAGGACCGGGAGCCTGGGCTCCATGGGGTTACCTCACATCCTCTGATATCATTAAGGTCGGATTTCATGGAGGGATCCCTTATTCCACACACACAGACGATGACTCAGTTACACCACAGGGTGCTTTAGCTAATCCTGGAGCAATCTTCTAAAATTATGCAAGTAAAGACTTCACTAGAATGAAGTGTCTGAGTGCATGACTTAACAAAATGGATCAAAAGGGATATTTAAAAAAAAAAGAAAAGAAAGGAAGACAGAAAGTAGGGGGAAAGAGTGAAACAATAAGCTTGGGAAGAAAAAGAAAATTGAAACCAATAACCTCCCTTTTCCCACTTCCTGCTGTCTCATTCCTGTGGTGCCTTTTTGTCTAGTCTTATTTGTCTTACTTACATGATAATCCCCTTGGGCAAGAAGGGTATCACCTCAGTTTCAGTGCAGCTCTAACACACTGAGCGATTCTTTGGATGTTAAAAACAGCAATAACAATCGCATTGCACTGGGTTACATCCGACGGAGTCTTCTTTACCTCTTAATACTTTAACCAATCATGAAACATAATTTTGAAGTGTTATAAATCTGAAGATTTTAATCTTCCCAGATATCTCACTGGGTGGGTGGGTGGCAGGTATTATATTCATTTATTTAACAAATACTGAGTGCCTACCATGGGTCAGGCACTGTTCTAGACACTTTGGATACCTAAGACACAAAACAGACCAAGATATACACTCTTTATGTGCTTACATCTTAGTGGGTGGGGCAGAGATAGACAGCATTCATAAGCAAGGTAAACAAATATATTGTATGGTTAGAAGGTGAGAAGTGCGATTGGACAAAAGAACAAGAAGAGGGGAATTGGGAGTGGGGGGCTTGGAGGGATGGGTTTTCAATTCTCCCCATTCGGCACCGTAGGGGAAAAGCACTCCCCTCTTTCCCTCTTTCCCCAAGCCCTGCTCTAAGTTTTGTCTAGCAGTCTCCGACCCTTTTCTATATCTCTTTTTTTTTTTTTAAATGGAAAGAGACTTAAATGCAGTTAAGCTCTCTGCTCTGGAGCCAGAGTGTCTGGAGTTGATTTCCAACTCAGTGGCATGCTTCTCTCTGGGACCTTAGGCAAATTAACTTCTCTCTGCTTTGAATTCCCCATCTTCAAAACGTATCTACCTCACAGGGTTGTAGAGAGGGTTACATGCGTTACTGTAAGGTGCTTAGAACAGTGTCTGGCACAGAGTAAGCACTCAAATGTTGGCTTAAAAAGTGGTGTCTGTGTGTTGTGGAGTAGGGGAGGGTCATGAGTAGGAGAGTCTCTGCTACTCGGAAAATGATAGGCCATATGAAGTGCAAGATCCATTGCTATCCCTAAACACTTGTCAACCCAGCTACGTGGGGCTCCCTCCTTCAGGAACCCAAAGTATGAACTTGGTCTCTTCCGCCTTGTGCATTCAACAACTTTATTAAGACTGTTAATATCACCTTCAAGGCCGGAGGCTGCTTCAAAAATGAGTAAGGATGGCTCTTCCCATACCCCTTGGTTCATTCCCAAGAAAAACTTTTCTTTTCTGATAGTTTTTTTGTATTTTTTTTTTTTAATTTTCAAATTATTCTTCCATTAAAAGAAAATTTATTTATTTGGCTGCGCCGGGTCTTAGTTGTGGCATGCGGACTCTTGGTTGAGGCATGTATATGGGAGCTAGTTCCCTGACCAGGGATTGAACCCAGGCCCCCTGCATTGGGAGAACGGAGTCTTAACCACTGGACCACCAGGGAAGTCCCTATTCTTTCACTTTAACTTAAGTTTAATCACACCAAAAATTAGGCTTTTACTTTGTGGTATGGCTGCCTGAAACATTCATTGCTTTGGTCATTTTTTAGGCCATCGTATTCTGATGTTGTTTGGCCTGTACTTTGTTCCTGTTAACAACCACACCACATCCCCTACTTTCATAAAATAAAACAAGTAGCAAAACTTAAAATATTGAAGAGGGATGAAACAGGCCAAACCATTTTAGGCTGGAGAAAACACAGTTTCGCCTATTCTTTGGGATTTCTACAAATCTAGTCTCCTCTAAAACAGAGAAGGCAATGCACTGAAGGCAAAATTCAAAGGGGTGGCTGGAGAATTAGTGCAAATACTGCCAAACAAACTCAGTATATCTAGGCGACTTCCCTGGGGTAACTTATTTCCTGAGCGTTGACTCTCAAGGTCTCTCTCACAGTAAATTATTAAGCTTAGTGAAAGGTCTAAGATTGGGATAAAAGAAAAAGAATGTTATTTAAAGTGGAAGGTCAAACACATGTAATGCATCTCCATGATATGGAAATCTATTCTATCCTTTATCAAAATGACAAGAACAAGGAGTTGGACGAATGAAATGTAAGCCTCTAGTACTTTTGTAGCCCCCAGTACTCACACAGGTGCTACCTTAACCTTGTCTCAAGTGCAGGAAGTCCTCTTTGTCAAGGGAGAATTAAGGAGCTCCAAGTTTTCAGACCAGGCTGTATAGCATCTGGCCAGCCTTGCTTGAGGCTTCACTGAGCTTGTACTTCATTTTCCAATAACTGGATCCCTACCTTGGTTTCTAACTTGAGACCCCAGGTCCTCCCACACCCTTCCAGAAGCTGGTGTCCTAACAGTCTTGGGGGGAGGCCTTTGGGACTCAGGCTGCCTAGATCTACATACGATGCAGATCTCCATCATTCTTCTGTCCACCTGTCAGGACTTCTTATCCTGGACCTCTCCAGCCAACACTCTGCTATCTTAGACCACCTCCTGCCACCTAAATCTCCAGATAACACTCTGTCTGGACTTCCTCTATTACACCCGTGTCTCAGCTCCTCCTGCTCTGGCTGATTCCACGTCACCAGGTTCCCATCCTGACTATATGTGTTAGAAGTTCAATCCTGATCCAGAGTATCAGTACATCTTTCTCATGAGGGTGTCATGAGGATTAATGAGTATATGCCTCTAGATGACAACTTAGACGAAATCTGAAGCATTACCTATGAAATCTGAGGGCTTACCTAGATGTAGAGGAGGAATGGAGACATTCCGACTGAGGGAAGAGCCAAGTAAAGCCCAGACACCAGTGTCCACACTGCCGGGAGGCCGCTGGGTGCCCCACTGGACCAAGGAAGATGTCTATCACTGTGGATATCAGGGTCCTGAAATTCCAAGTCTCCTCAGAAGGATCCCATCTCAGGATACTGGTCACCCATGTTTCATCTCACCTCCTTCCCAGCCAAACCTAGACATTTTGATTAGATTGTAAGGTGCTAATTAAAATCACTAAGTGAAGCACTTCTCATTTACTCTTAATTTTCAAGCACCACCATAATGATGCACATTATTAAATGTGTCAGATTAGCTTGGCTCTAAAGTTTAATTTACTGCGGCACTGAACTCCATTTATGTAAGTTCTTCTTTCCAGTGGGTTGTTCACGTAGCAAAGTGATGTTTTGCTACGTTGCGAGCATTGGTTAAACATCATGAGTCCTGTATTCAGCTACTCACTGTCTTGTCTACTTACAAGTTTAAGTAATTCTTTATGTAATCAAAAGTTCCCTAAAATGCAGATTGATGCTTCTTTAATCCATATCTAATCCATATGCTTGTTATTTGCCTTTTTCCGCAGGAGCATCTTAAATGATTTACTTTCACCTTGTTTTTTCTTATGCTTTATTTAATTAATTACTTTATTTATTTACTTACTTATTTATTTTTTTTGCCACTGTCCCACGGCATGCAGGATCTTAATTCCCCAACCAGGGATCGAACCCACGCCCCCTGCAGTGGAAGTGCAGAGTCTTAACCACTGGACTGCCAGGGAAGCCCTGCATATGCTTTAGAATCTAATAAAGGGAGGAGGAATGTTCAGCAGGAGAAAGTTGATGGTATTTGATTATTTTCTAACTAATTTAGTTCACACATCTAGTAGCCTTTTCACCATTATATCCAAGGATTAATAAACAAAAGACTGATCTGCATTTTTCAACTTGCTTCTTTATCTTTTCTCTCTATGCTTTATCCCCTAGAGTATATTCGTGTTGCTGCAGGATAAAAACTCACTTCTGATTAAGTCACACAGGGGTCCAAGGGCTCTTGTCAACAATATGCAGCATGGAACCCCTTGATAAAGCTGACACTAGCCATCTCTTAGGATGAATGAGTTATATCACCCTTGGAATATGTGGAGTTAGTATGCTTTTGAGAATGTGATTGGATTTGTATAATAAACCATGTTCTAGTGGGACATCAAAAGTTAAAAGATGAACAATAAATTGGGGAAAAGAATTAAATGTTATACTGAGTGGCAAGGATTAATATCCTTAGTACATAAAGAACTGTTTTTGAGGATTCATTTATCCAGTCAGTCAGTCTTCATGCATTCATTAATTCAACAAAAATTTATTAAGCACTTTATGTATCGAATTATGTCCTCCCCAAATTCATACGTTGAAATGCTACAAAATACATTCCTCAGTATCTCAGAATGTGACCTTATTTTGAGATAGGATCTTGAGAGAGGTAATCAAGTTAAAGTGAAGTCATTAGGGTGAGAACTAACCTAATACAACTGGTGTCCTTGTAAAAAGGGGAAATTTGGACACAGAGATACCTATTGAGGGAAGACAATGTGAAGAGACACAGGGGGAAGATGGCCATCTACAAGCCAAGGAGAGAGCCTGGAACAGGTTCTTGCCACACGACCTTCAGGAGGAACCAACCCTGTAGATACCTTGATTTTGGACTTCTGGTCTCCAGAACTGGGAGAAAAGTCATTTTCTGTTGTTTAAACCACCAGTGTGTGGTCCTTTGTTAAGGCAGCCCTTGTAAACTAATATAAGCACTCACTACGTGCCAGCCTGTCCTAGGTGCCAGGAATATGGCAGTGAACAAAACCGACAGTGTCTGCCTTTCTGGAACTCACATTCTGACGTGAGAAACAATAATCTAGAACATAAATAGGCATAAAATAGCATGTCAAATCAAGATCTGTGCTGTGAGGAAGTATAAAACAAGTTAAAGAGACAGAGAGTGATGGAGTATGTTACTTAGACCGGAGGGAGGCTGTTCAAAGAAAATTTCTCTAAGGAGGTAGTATTTGATCAGAGACCTGAAGAAGGGAAAACTATGTGGTTATCTGGGGAAAGAGGGTTCCTGGCAGAGGAAACAGCAAGTGCAAAGTCCCTGAGGCAAACATGTATTTGACCTTTTTGCTCTTCCTTGAACATGTCAGTGTTTTGGAGCACAGCAAGAGAGGAGGAGGAGTGACAGACAGTAGTGTCAGAGAAGAAGGGCACTGTCAGATGCTAAAGAACCAGGCCTTGTAAGGGCTTTAGGTCTTATTCTGTGTGATGAGAGCCATCAGAATGTGTTAAGCAGGGGAATGATAGATCTGATTACTTTTTAAAGGCTCACTCTGGCTGCTGTGTGAAGAATAGAAGGTAATGATGCAAGAATGGAAGTAGGGAGACAAGTTGTATAGTAAGAGTCTGTTGCAATAATTCAAGAGAGAAGTCCTCATGGCAAGGACCCAGCTGGCAGCAGGAGAGAGGATAGGAACTGGTAAATCTTTGATCTGTTTCCTAGTTCGACTCTACATGATTTGCTGGTAGATTGGATATGAGACATTAAAGAGTCAAGAATGATGTCAAGTTTTAGGGCCTGAAAAACTATGTGAATCATGATGCAATTTATTACGATTGGAAGCACTAAAGGAAGGACAATTTTGGGAAAGAAAACTAAGAGTTCTGTTCTGGATATGTTGATTTGGGAGGGGTCTGTTGAACACGCAAGAGGAGTTTAGGAGAGAGGTGTCTGGTCTAGAGCTGTAAACTGGTGAGTCTTTAGGATAAAGATGATAGTTAATGCCAAGATCCTGGCATCTAGAGAGTGACTGTAGAGAAGAAAGAGGTCTGAGGCCAGAACCCTGAGGCTTCACACAGTAGAGGAATGAAAGAGGGGAGATCCAGCAAATGAGTCTGAGAATGGGGTCCACTAAGAGCAGAGGAGCAAGTTGTCCTGGAAATCAAGGGTGACAGCATTTCAAGAAGGAGGGAGTGATAAACCCTGTCAATGGCTGCTCATGGGTTGAGTAAGATGAGGACTGAGAACTGCTCTTTGGTTTAGCAACTGGGAGGCCATTGGTGACCTCAAGGAAAATGTTTCTGGGAAAGTGGGGAGATAGCCACCTCATTGGTGTGGGTTCCAGAGAGAATGGGTGGTGAAGAAGGGGAGACAGAAAGTCCCATCATCATTCTTTCAAGGAATTTTTCTACAAAGCAAAATGAAGCAGCAGCTAGAAAAGGTGGGCTCTAGGAAAGTTTCTTTTGTTGTCCTTACTGTTGTCTTCAACTGGGAGATATTGTGTCTTTGTCACATACTTCCAATTTTCTGCTGAAGGAAGTTATCGAATAGAAAGTGAGACATTAATGTGGTAGGAAACAGGATTCTTGCAGAGCTGCTGAGGGAGATGAAATCCACGCACAACTGAGAGGTTGGTCTCAGTGTGGCATCCTGGTCCTTCACATTCAGGATGATTCACCCAGTGTTGTAGGAATAAAGGCAGGCCTACAGGAACAGATGCAGAAAGGTGGGGAGATGAATGCTTGATTTTCTCAGTGAAATGGGAAGCAGGGTTAGGAGGGTGAGGAGACAGGAGGACATGTTGGATTTGAAGACAGAGGAGAAGGTATGAAATAGTCCTCTTAGGGAGTGGGTGAGTGGATGGACAAAGAATGTGTGTAGACTTGTCAGATGGGCTCACTCTAGGTATGAGATTCTGAATTGAAAGTGAGACTAACTGGCATTTTAAAAAAAAATTAATTTAATTTATTTATTTTTGGCTGTGTTGGGTCTTCGTTGCTGCGTGCGGGCTTTCTCTAGTTGCGGTGAGCAGGGGCTACTCTTCGTTGCAGTGGGCGGGCTTCTCATTGCGGTGGCTTCTTTTGTTGCAGAGCACGGGCTCTAGGCATGTGGGCTTCAGTAGTTGTGGCACGTGGGTTCAGTAGTTGTGGCTCACGGGCTCTAGAGCGCAGGCTCAGTAGTTGTGGCTCGCGGGTCCAGTTGCTCCGCGGCATGTGGGATCTCCCCAGACCAGTGCTCGAACCTGTGTCCCCTGCATTAGCAGGCAGATTCTCAACCACTGCGCCACCAGGGAAGCCCGACATAGATTATTTTTAAAAGAAAGATAAAACTCTATAGCATTGTGGAAGATAAATTAGAATGGAAAAGAACTTAGGCAGTTAAAATATCAATTTGGTGCTTGGGAGAAAGCTCAAGGCTGGAAGCCATGGATATGGCTGAGAAAAAGGTGTCTATCACTTCCTGAGTGTTCATCACACACCAAGCACTACACTTTACATGGATTATCTCATTTGAAGCTGACAGCAGGGAGTTCCCTGGTGGTCCAGTATTAGGACTCGGTTCTTTCACTGCCATGGGCCTGGGTTCAATCCCTGGTCGGGAACTAAGATCCCACCAGCCAACTGGTGCAACCAAAAAAAAAAAAAAAGCTGACAGCAAATTTTATTTAGAAGATACTATTGTTATTATTGTTTTTCAGATGAATAATCTGAGTTTAGAGAGATTTAGAGTTATTTGCTTAAATTCACATAATTGATAAGTAGATTAGAACTCAAGTGGCTCAAGTGGTCTGACCCCAGTCCCCTGCTCATTGCCTTGGAGATATCCATGTTTAAGGGGCAAGCAAAAGTGGGGTCTGGGCGGGAAATAGTTTTTATTTTTAAAATTTATTTTATTTAAAAATATTTTTATTGGAGTATAGTTGATTTACAATATTGTATTAGTTTCAGGTGCATAGCAAAATGAATCTGTTATACATATACATATATCCACTCCTTTTAGATTCTTTTCCCATATAGGTCATTGCAGAGTATTGAGTAGAGTTCCCTGTGCTATACAGTAGGGCCTTATTTGTTATCTATTTTATATATAGTAGTGTGTATATGTCAATCCCAGTCTCCCAATTTATCCCTCCCCCACTTTTCCCCCCTGGTGACCATAAGTTTGTTTTCTACATCTGTGACTCTAAGGAAATAGTTTTTAAAAAATTTGACAGCGAACCATGAAAGTAGATGATGGACAGTGAAGGCTCAAAAGCATTCAAAGGGAGGCCAATGAAGATGCGCTCTAAATTGAAGCCCAAATCAGATAAGAAGGCCATGGATGTACTTCCTGAGGGCAGACTAGGTGAACAGCAGGGCCAGAGGCTGACTGTAAATGCTGAGGAGCAGATGAGGCAGCGATTTGATGTAAAAGCCGTGCAGCAGGTCAGTTGCCACCGGAGGAAGGAGCTGAGGGGGCTGGCCACCTAGACAAGTATACAGGTGACATCACCTTGACCAACTTATCTCCAGTCCTCAGTCTGGCAGGCTCAGAAGCAGAGTTTGCCAACATAGGGTTCCAAGTCCATGAGAGCTTGTGTTTGAAAACCGAATGTTGATTGATTAATTGGTACTGAGTAATAGACTACTGAGAAATCCAGATGTTCATAGTTTACAGATGAGAGCACCATAGCTTGCTGGCAAAGCCTAATTATAATCAAAATGTTACCAGGAAGTGTGAACTCAGAGTGAGGGGACTCATCTAGATAATATGAGTGGTGTCCTCAATCTGTGATACCTGGTGCATCCATCTCCACCAGGGATGTACCAACAGGTGCTCGTGTTTACTGGTTGTGGTTCTGTCTCCTTTTAGCAGCAGGGGAATCATACTGACAGATTTTATTTCTTTGGATTTTTCTCTTAGAGAAACCATCCCATTCCTTCTGCTTCAGTGTTTCCCAAACATGAACATTCTCATATTATTTTCATAATATTTGCCATATCCATGTGCCTCCAGTGTGTACTATCTTTAGCTTAATTTCAAAAAATTAACTTACTTAAAAATTAAGAATATTTATTTTATTTTATTTATTTTTTTAAAACATTTTATTTATTTTTGGCTGTGTTGGGTCTTCGTTTCTGTGCGAGGGCTTTCTCTAGTTGTGGCAAGCGGGGGCCACTCTTCATCACGGTGTGCGGGCCCCTCACTATCGCGGCCTCTTTTGTTGCAGAGCACAGGCTCCAGACGCGCAGGCTCAGTAGTTGTGGCTCACGGGCCTAGTTGCTCCGCAGCATGTGGGATCTTCCCAGACCAGGGCTGGAACCCGTGTCCCCTGCATTAGCAGGCAGATTCTCAACCACTGCGCCACCAGGGAAGCCCAAGAATATTTATTTTAAAAGAAAATGTTATGGGGCTTCCCTGGTGGCGCAGTGGTTGAGAATCTGCCTGCCAATGCAGGGGACACGGGTTCGAGCCCTGGTCTGGGAAGATCCCACATGCCGCGGAGCGGCTGGGCCCGTGAGCCACAATTACTGAGCCTGCGCGTCTGGAGCCTGTGCTCCGGTACAAGAGAGGTCGCGATAGTGAGAGGCCTGTGCACCGTGATGAAGAGTGGCCCCCTCTTGCCACAACTAGAGAAAGCCCTCGCACAGAAACGAAGACCCAACACAGCCATAAATAAAAAAATAAAATAAAATAAATAAATAAACATAGAATAATCATTAAAAAAAAAAAAAAAAGAAAATGTTATGTTATGAGCATAAATGGAAAGCCAGTATCCCTTGCCACAAATAGAAGGCAACTGTAAAGCCAAAGACATAGCTTTGAAAAAAAAATTGATTATCTGTTATTCCCCCAAATCTTGAATACTAGCAATGATACGCTTTCTAACCTCTGGGAAGCACTTTTCTCAAAGAGCATAATGCAGTTGCTAGATGTGTGCGTTCTCAGCGACATTCTCAATTACTGGAGTGGCTCCACACTGTCTCCTGGGCAGGGGCAGATCTGCTGTGAAACTTATAAGATTTGAGCTTCAAGACCCATTACTTTTACCTGTCCCTTCCAAGGCCTTGTATGTTTGTACCTAATTTTGTGTTCTTTTTGCAAGGACAACCCCACTACTAGCCTGTATAAGGTTTAGGCCCCAACCCTATATCCTCTCCTACTTTTGGATCATTCTAGAGGTGGCTGAGTTCACCTCATTCCATACTGAAGGGGTAAGCTTTTTTCAGGCTCGGTGATGTCCTACAGTTTATCCCTGTACCAACTTTGTAGGGAAAGAGAGATTTGATGAGTCGCTTGAAGGTAGGCGAGGGTGAAGGGAAGGATGATGGGAAGAAAAATGTGAATGTGTTTATGAAGAAGAAGAGTGATTGGAGGAAGACTAAGTGTGTCTAACAGAGGAGGAAATTGATGGAGAGGGGATTTAGCACACAGGAGAGGGCTTGGCCTTTGAAAGAAGAAGGACCCCTTTCCCTCTAACTGAAAGAGGTGAGAAGAGATGCATTTTAGGTGGATCAACAAAGGCAAGAGGCTCTGACTCGTGTGGCCTCTATTTTCTCTTTGGATTCTGAGAACGCATCCCATGCCAAGGGTGAGGGATGTGGAGGTTGTGTGGGAGGTTTGAGGAGAAGTCTGTGTTTGGAGTTTTCAACATGGAGCCTGCGAGAGGGAGCTCACCAGAGGCAGGAGAAAGCCCTGTGGAGCATCTTGGATGGACCAGCTTGTAGGGACACCGGGCAGTGCAGCAATAGGATTCTTTCCCACATGACTCTGAAACCCTCGTGGTCAGATTCTGCCAGGGCCTGGGTCACTAAGGAAGGATGGAAAGGCCACCAAAGAGGCACAGGAAATGGAGTTGCTGAAGAACATGTCACGGAAGGGATTAACTAGAGAGTGGGTTGTTTACAGATCAGAATTTGGGGACTCAGGTCTTAGTGAAGTCAAAGAGCACGTTTAGAGGGAAGAAGTGGAGACCTTGGTCTGAATAGGATTTCTTTCGTTTTTTAAAAAAAATTTATTTTATTTATTTATTTTTGGCTGTGTTGGGTCTTCGTTGCTGTGTGCAGGCTTTCTGTAGTTGTGGCGAGCGGGGGCTACTCTTTGTTGCGGTGCGCGGGCTTCTCATTGCGGTGGCTTCTCTTGTTGTGGAGCAGGGGCTCTAGGCGTGCCGGCTTCAGTAGTTGTAGCACGCGGGCTTTGGTAGTTGTGGCTCATGGGCTCTAGAGCGCAGGCTCAGTAGTTGTGGCGCACGGGCTTAGTTGCTCCACAGCAAGTGGGATCTTCCCAGACCAGGGCTCGAACCCGTGTCCCCTGCATTGGCAGGCGGATTCTCAACCACTGAGCCACCAGGGAAGTCCCTAAGTAGGATTTCTGAAGTGCTTGAGGAGGTACAAATATGAGTGATGACAAAGCCCAGGGTTGCCAAAAAAAAAAGAGACCTAGAGGGATAAGGTGAAGGGCACAAAGAGATCAAGGAACCAAGAGATCAAGGCTAGACATCATTGAGGACGATGGGAGGGTTGAAGACAGAGATCTCTGCATTAGAGGAGCTGATATAAGGGGAATAGGGGAATGCCTGGGCTTTCTGGGGATGGGAATTATAGGGGTGGAGAGAAGGGAAATAACATGTCTGTGTCTTCATCCTCAGAACGTATAAATCTGTTACCTTACATAGCAAAAGGGATTTTGCAGATGTGATTAAGTTAAGGATTTTGAGATGGGGAGAGCATCGTGAATTATCCAGATAGGATCAGTGTAATTGCAAGTGTCCTTAAAAGAGAAAAAGGAGGCCGGGGTCAGCAGAAGAGATGTGAAGACTGTGGAAGCAGAGGTTTGAGTGATGCGATTGCCAGCTTTGAGGATGGAGGAAGGGGGTCACAAACGAAGAAATGCAAGCAGCCAGTAGAAGGTGGAAAAGGCAAGGGAATAGATTCTCTCCTGGAGCCTCCAGAGGGAATGCAGACCTGCTGACACCTTGATTCAGCCCGGTGAAATCCATTTTGGAGCTCTGTTATGCTAAGACAATGCATTTGTGATGTTTTATGCCCCTTAGTTTGTGGTAGTTTGTTACAGCAGTCATAGGAAACCAATAGAGCTGGGAAGCTGATTGATATGAATTTTTTTCAAAGCGAGGGCTTTTGAAAAAATGTGCAAGAGCAATGTGGCAGAAGCCTAAAGCCAGGAGAAACTACCTCTGGCCATCAGATAGAGCATGTGTGCACAGGTGAGCTGTCTCCACTTGCGAGGGCTGCAAGACACAAGAGTTCTCCAGGGAAATCCAAGTTTTCAGTTGCAGCCAGGAAGGAGAGGAGGTAGTGAGTGAAAAGGTTAAGAGTGTAGAGGATTATTTTAAGTTTTGGCAATACATCAAGACTTTCAAAGTGTACGATGTAAATAGTTAGAGGTCAGGTCCTGGGAGAAGACTGAACTGAATAGGAATAAAAATGCTTAACAGGATCTGTGGCCTCCATGGGTAGCACGCTGTGCACATACCACGGGCCGTTGCTGAGAATCACAGGGAAGAGGAAGGCAGGGCCTTGGGTGAGGGCTAGGAAGGCCAGAGAGGGAACTTTGTTCAGCAGTTTTAATCAAGAGCTTTTTGACTCCCCCTTCAACTTAGCTGGCCAGTTTTGATGCAGACTGCCTGCCTCTGGTGGTCTTAGTCAAATTCCAAAATTAAACGTTTGCTTTTTTAAAATTTATTTATTTATTTGTTTTGGCTGCATTGGGTCTTCGTTGCTGCACGCAGGCTTTCTCTAGTTGCGGCGAGCGGGGGCTACTCTTTTTTTTTTTTTTAATAAATTTATTTATTTAGTTATTTATTTATTTTTGGCTGTGTTGGGCCTTCGTTTCTGTGCAAGGGCTTTCTCTAGTTGCGGCGAGCGGGGGCCACTCTTCATCGCAGTGCACGGGCCTCTCACTGTCGCGGCCTCTCCCATTGTGGAGCACAGGCTCCAGACGCGCAGGATGGGTAGTTGTGGCTCACGGGCCTGGCCGCTCCGCGGCATGTGGGATCTTCCCGGACCGGGGCACGAACCTGTGTCCCCTGCATTGGCAGGCGGATTCCTAACCACTGCGCCACCAGGGAAGCACCGGGGGCTACTCTTCATTGTGGTGCGAGGGCTTCTCATTGCGGTGGCTTCCCTTGTTGCAGAGCACAGGCTCTAGGCACATGGGCTTCAGTAGCTGTGGCATGTGGGCTCAGTAGTTGTGGCTTGCGGGCCCTAAAGCACAGGCTCAGTAGTTGTGGCTCACGGGTTTAGTTGCTCCGCGGCATGTGGGATCTTCCCAGACCAGGGATTGAACCCATGTCCCCTGCATTGGCAGGCAGATTCTTAACCACTGCGCCATCAGGGAAGCCCTAAACATTTGCTTTTTAAAGGACTGGAACCAACTTTGTGAGGACCACATCACGTGCAATGCCAAGTCATCAATAACTGTCATAAACATGTCAAAATAAACTCGTTTCTTCACAAGCTATAATAAAAATTTGTTTCTGATTTTGAGAGAGTCTTGCCCATATTAGGCTCGTAAGTGCTCATTGGATTTAATTGAATTAAGATAAGTCATAAAGTGCTAGAAATCTTGGATTTGCTCCATGTGAGAGCTAAATCAGAGAATCATGAAGGAGCTATGTCGTAGGGACCTTCTATGCAAATGTCAGATTTATGACCTCAAACCCTTTAGCCCTGTTAGCTGGGCTCAACCACATGTGGGTCAAGGCTGTCCTTCTATACCTCTGGGAAAGACCTAGAACAAAAGCAGGTTTAGTGTCTTTCCACGAGGCCTACCCCCTGCATCCTGGCTTTTAGATATTACCACATCCATCAGGAGGGGAGGCCGGAAGGGCACCCCCAAAGGAAAGAACAAAGGAAAGAGAGCATTTCTCTAGGGGAAGTGGAGCAGAGCCGACCTTGGCCACCCACCCTCTGGTCCTCACCAGGATGGGCATCCCTCCCAAGCAAATGGTCGCTCCCAAGTCTCTTTTACCACACCGGCAGCAAAGATAAGAAGGAGAATCCAAGGGAGACAACAATAAAAAGAGATAGAAATCCAAGAGACCAGCCATTGGCAAGGCAGAGTTTTTTGTTTTGTTTTCCATATCCTTTTCCATTATGGTTTATTACAAGATATTGAATATAGTTCCCTGTGCTACACAGTAGAACCTTGTTGTTTATATATATAGTAGTTTGTCTCTGCTGATCCCAAACTCCTAATTTATCTCTCCCCCACCCCCTTTTCCCTTTCATAACCATAAGTTTGTTTTCTGTCTGTGAGTCTGTTTTGTAAATAAGTTCATTTATATCATATTTTAGATTTCACATATAAGTGATAGCATATGATATTTGTCTTTGTCTGACTTACTTCACTTAGTTTGATAATCTTTAGGTCCATCCATGTTGCTGCAAAATACTTATTTATTTATTTGGCTGCGTTGGGTCTTAGTTGTGGTGCGCGGACTTCCCTCTAGTTGTGGCGTGCGGGCTTAGTTGCCCCACAACGTGTGGGATCTTAGTTCCCTGACCAGGGATCGAACTCATGTTCCCTGCATTGGAAGGTGGATTCTCAACTACTGGACCACGAGGGAAGTTCTTATATTGCATCTTGTTTATCCATTCATCTCTTTTTTTTTTTTAATTTTATTTATTTATTTATTTATTTATTTATTTATTTATTTATTTTTGGCTGTGTTGGGTCTTCGTTTCTGTGCGCGGGTTTTCTCTAGTTGCAGCAAGTGGGGGCCACTCTTCATCGCGGTGCACGGGCCTCTCACCATCGCGGCCTCTCTTGTTGCGGAGCACAGGATCCAGACGCGCAGGCTCAGCAATTGTGGCTCACGGGCCTAGTTGCTCCGCGGTATGTGGGATCTTCCCAGACCAGGGCTCGAACCCGTGTCCCCTGCATTGGCAAGCAGATTCTCGACCACTGCGCCACCAGGGAAGCCCTCCATTCATCTCTTGATGGACATTTGGGTTGCTTCCCAAATGTAAATAGTGCTGCTATGACCATTGCCGTGCATGTATCTTTTCTAATTAGAATTTTCTCTGGATGTATGCCCAGGGATTGCTGGATCATATGGTAGCTCTATTTTTAGTTTTTTAAGGAACCTCCATACTGTTTTCCACAGTGGCTGTACCAATTTACATTCCCACCAACAGTGTAGGAGGGTTCCCTTTTCTTCACACCCTCTGTAGCATTTGTTATTTGTAGACTTTAAAATATATATATAGGGCTTCCCTGGTGGCGCAGTGGTTGAGAGTCTGCCTGCCAATGCAGGGGACACGGGTTCGAGCCCTGGTCTGGGAAGATCCCACATGCCGCGGAGCAGCTGGGCCCGTGAGCCACAATTACTGAGCCTGCGCATCTGGATCCTGTGCTCCGCAATAAGAGAGGCTGCGATAGTGAGAGGCCCGTGCACCGCGATGAAGAGTTGCCCCCACTTGCCACAACTAGAGAAAGCCCTCGCACAGAAACGAAGACCCAACACAGCCATAAATAAATAAATAAATAAAAATTAAAAATATTTATTTATTTATTTATTTATTTATTTGGCTGTGCCGGGTCTCAGTTGCGGCATGCAGGATCTTCGTTGCTGTGTGCAGGATCTTTGTTGCAGCATACGGGATATTTAGTGTGGCATGCAGGATCTTTAGTTGCGGCATGCGGGATCTAATTCCCTGACCAGGGATCGAGCCTGGGCCCCATGCATTGGGAGCGCAGAGTCTTAACCACTGGACCACCAGGGAAGTCCCATCCCTAGACTTCTTAATGATGGGGCAAGGCAGAGTTTTTAACCTTTGTTGATTATATCAAAAGTTCCACCCCTTCGCACCATGGCCCAATTATATCCTTGACTTTCACCCACAGCAAACTCTCTATCCCCCTTGGGGTGGGTAAGAAGGTGGGGAACATTGAGTTTCTCCCTACAAACCAGCAAATAACATTCCCTTTCAAACTCCAAGCTCTTAAATTAAAAGTTATTGATATCTATGTGTTTGTGTATATTTTCATCCGTTTGTTCCTTCTTGTGTACAAAGCTAATTGCTTCTTTAATTAAGCACTCTTCACTCTTATTAGAGGTGTTAGCATATTCAAGAACATTTTCTGCTCTTGGTTTCCCAGTGGACCAAGTCATGCATTTTCAGGAACCAGCTGGTATTGTTTATTTGTACAGTGTGTATCAGGTGCGAGAAGGATAATTTACTGCCTCTCAAATACTTATTTCTCCCCCTCCAAATGGGCGCACCTGCACCGGAACCCGGGGTGTCTGCACTCAATTATCACTAAAGACCAATCTCAGCTAGCTAACAGTCTCCAAAGCCAGACACAGAATCAGCTGTCTTGGAAATGCTTGTCTGTGCATCCTGAGGAGCTGTGCAGGCAGATGTGGGTGAGGACCCACCACATCTAGAGATGTGCTATAGAAATGTGCTATAGAAATAGGATTGAGACACACAGAATCTCTGCAGTCTGCCTGCCGGATCACCATGATGCCCAGTCTCATGGTAATAGTTATTCTCAGTGCAGGAAAAGTAAAAGGGTTATTCTGAATTATCTGACCACTTCTCCTTTCATAAATATTGAGCTGGGTATTCTCAGGGCTGGTCCTTATCTTTCTGAGACCAGAAACTGCAACAGGGCCAATCGGATGAACATGCAATCTGTATAGTTACACAGGATCCTTCACTTAGAAAGGCCCCATACTTGGTTGCTGCTGTCTTGAAATTCTGAACAACTTTTAAATAAGGAACTCAGCATTTTTATTTTGCACTGAGCTCTGCAAATGATGTAGCCTATCCTGGTCTCCAATACGGTTTCTTTGGTTGAAAATTTCTAGTTTCAGAGTTACTTCTCTAATAGTCTGAAACCCTATTCTGTGTGATTTTATTTATTGTGTCTCTATCCAAATTTCAGACTGCAGGTTTCCCAAGGGCATGGACTTTCTTATATCTTTTTCTCCAGGGCTTAGAAGAGGGCCTGACATATCATAAGTGGTCAGACAGTGTTTGTTGAATGACTGAATGCTTGAAAGAGGCCTCAGGGATATTCCCATAGCCAAGGTAACAAGCAGACTATTGGGATAGTGTCACATTTGGTAGCAAGCTCACCATAAAATGGTCATTAATTCTGGACACTCCTTCCTTACCTCCTCCTGAGCCACTTTTCTCTGTCTGAGTTGTAAGCTGCTTTAATGCTTGATTGCCCACACTGATTCTTTGTTCACCTGATTTCTGATTCCATAAGCTGAGCAGGGAACATTGTAATGACCCAGACAACCGTGTTAATGGGCAAGCTGAGTTGCTGTCGTCTGGGTTCAGGGGGACAGAGTTTTGACCTGGGGTGTGGGCACACCTTCACCCTGGCCAACTGAGCTGTGGGGTCTTAGAGAAGTAAATGTGAGAGCAAACATCGTGGCTTCTAAGATGGTTATATAAAGAGGTACCATCCTGCCCACTCATGGCAGTTGGACCATGAATGTGAGCACCGGCAGCCCCATAAGAGCTACATCTGTGCTGTGGGTCATTGTGGAGGTACTTCCCTTGGAATATTTAAGGTGTCCGGTCCAACAATTTTTATTTCATTTTAAACAAATTAGATGAGAACAATTTTTAAAAATTTTTAAAATTAATTAATTAATTTTATTTTTAGCTGTGTTGGGTCTTTGTTGCTGTGCGCGGGCTTTCTTTAGTTGTGGCGAGTGAGGGCTACTCCTCGTCGCGGTGTGTGTGCTTCTCATTGCGGTGCCTTCCCTTGTTGCGGAGCAGGGGCTCTAGGCTCACGGGCTTCAATAGTTGTGGCACATGGGCTCAGTAGCTGTGGCTCACAGGCTCTAGAGCACAGGCTCAGTAGTTGTGGTGCACAGGCCTAGTTGCTCCATAGCATGTGGGATCTTCCCGGACCAGGGCTCAAACCCGTGTCCCCTGCATTGGCAGGCGGATTCTTAACCACTGTGCCGCCAGGGAAGCCCTAGAGGAGAACAATTTAAAGCAAACACCTATGTCTGGGGACCACAAATAGGATTCATTTCCAAAGACAGCCTGGAACACTGTGTTGAATAGAGTTTTAAGACAGAAAAAAGTGTGGGGATGAACTAGGAATGCCTGCATGGGCACTTAACACTTGCATTTATTGAGAGTCTAGCACAGTATTGGATACACGGTAAATGCTTCATGTGCATTTATTGACTGAATAAATAAATCGATGAAGATTTGCCATTGAAGGGGTGCTTCAGAACATGTCACCCAAAATATGCCCGTTGGCGTATTGATTACTATTCTGAGCCAAAGGCATCTGAGAAACGGCAGATGCAGGAAGGCCTCTGTGACCTCCCCCTTTCTACCTAAAAGCCGGTCATAAAATTTCCCATGAGAAAGATGCCCTCCATGCACTAGGAAGAGAAGAACATTCTTATCGCCAGAGACTGGGAGTCAGTGCCTAAAAGGACCTGTACAAACAAACCTACTAAAATAACCCTGATCTTCCATAGTTTCCCCCATATGTTTCCTAGTCACTGTCTCACAATTTACTGCCTCCAAGCTCAAGCCCCTTTGTCTTGTCAAATTCGCAAAATTTATAGTTCTTCACATAAAATGGTATATAAGCTTTTTGGCCTAACGAGTTTTTGGCCTTCTTCGTGTCTTTATTTTTGTTCTGAAGACGACTGCATACACGTAAAAATGTTCAACAAAATCTGTATGCTTTTCTCCTGTTAATCTGTCTTATGTTGGTTTAATTCTTAGTCCCTGCTACAAAACCTAAGAGAGTAGAAGGACGTTTTTCCTCCCTTTATATCGTCAATGCTCTGAGTCTGTCCTTGGAAATAACTAGGTAATTTTAACGAGTTCTTCAGCCTGAGCTTCAGTTTCCTTAGCTGTGAAAAAGACTTGAAATATCTTCTAGTCCTCTTATTCTATAGTATCCTGTAATCATATCAATCTCTTTGTAAAATGAAGACAGCTTGTGTTAGACAATATCCCCCTCCAACTCCATTTTGTCTGTGTATGCTTAAGGCTCCATTTCTTTAAAGCCCTGCTGTGGGAGCCTGTCTTAATTTCTTTTTTCTTTCTTTCTTTTCTTTTTTTAGTTTTTTTTTTAAAAACATTTATTATAGAAAATTTCATATATATATACATATATGTATATATGTACATACATATATATGTGTATATAAATATATATATATATATATACACACACACACATACACAAGTAAAAAGAATAGAACAATTAACCTCCATGTACCCATCTTTCAACTTCAACAATTATCTGCTCATGGACAAGCTTGTTTCATTTTTACTTCCATTGCCACCCTCTCCCACAAACTGCATTGCTTAAAAGCAAACTCTAGATAGCAGATCACTTAATACATTAAAATTTCAGTATAATGCTTCAAAAGATAAGGATTCCTTTTTAAAAATATAGTCACAATTTTTTTCTGCCTTAATTTCCAGTGCAGCAAAATATATAGTATATTTGTCATAGAATTGTCAGAATACATTTCTTTTGAATCTGGATTGAGGCAAGTCTCGACTGTGGCTAATGCTGAGAGATGGGGATTTTAAGAATTACATCTTGAAGTGACCACTGTGACTTACGACCCAAACTCACAACCTTGTTTCTTTAATGTTTTGTAAGTCTAAGAGATGTACGTCCTCTCCAGAGATTTGGGACTCTTCACAGTAAAAACTGGAAACAGAGACATTTGCTTTTGACTATGGCTTCTATAGAAGGGGCCAAACCAAGAATATAATTAATTGCTTACTACATTTTTCTCTTTCGTCTTCCCAGCACCTCCCCTCAACTCATATCCAAACAATATTCTCCCTCCTAACTTCAAAAGAGGCTGCCCAGGGAACTTCTTTAGAAGATGACCCACAAAGTCAGATAACCAGAGAGGGTATCTGGGGGGAACTGGGATATGATGGATTTGCCATTATTTTGTTTGTTTATTTTGAATCATTAAGGAATCAGGAAGTCGCAAGGATTCTATTATGGAGCTGGTCCTCCTGCATCAGAGGAATTGTCTAACTTAATTTATGGAAAGCATCAGACATCAGGAAAGCTTATTGACCACACAGTTGTTCACGTGCAGAACTGACAACTGCCCTTATGGGGAAGCTTCCAGAACCCTGGGAATCCCTCCTGATCCACATGGTTTCTCCTTTAACCTACTTTGATCTCTGAACAGCTTCATTAGAGATTCGTTCTTTGGAGTTACGGTCTTGTCCCCTAATAAAAATAAAATGCTCAGGGGAGAGAGAACACATTGAATGACAGTCAGCCATCATTTTTTAAAGTTTATTTTTATTGCAAAAGCAATATGCTTTTGTTGTTAAAAAAACAAAACAAAACAAAAAAACAGTACAGAGAAGGCTAAGCATCCCTTGGCCAGGACCACAGTGTTGCACAAATTCACACTGACTTTTTAAAAAAATTTTTATTGGGGTATAGTTGATTTACAATGTTGTGTTAGTTGCAGGTGTACAGCAAAGTGAATCTGTTATACATATACATATAGCCACTCTTTTTTAGATTCTTTTCCCATATAGGCCATTACAGAGTATTGAGTAGCATTCCCTGTGCTATACAATGATATACACGCTGACTTTTCACACATGGGTTATGCAGCGTTTTTTATTTATTTATTTTATTTTTGGCTGTGTTGGGTCTTCCTTGCTGTGCGGGGGCTTTCTCTAGTTGTGGCAAGCAGGGGCTACTCTTTGTTGCGGTGCGCGGGCTTCTCCTTGCGGTGGCCTCTCTTGTTGTGGAGCATGGGCTCTAGGCACACGGGCTTCAGTAGTTGCGGCAACAGGCTCAATAGTTGTGGTGTGCGGGCTTGGTTGCTCTGTGGCATGTGGGATCTTCCCGGACCAGGGCTCGAATCCATGTCCCCTGCATTGGCAGGCAGATTCTTAACCACTGTGCCACTAGGGGAGCCCCAGTTATGCAGGGCAGCCCCTGAGATCCTGCCCCTCTGGGACCACCCGCTCCCTTATCCCAACTCTATCCTCCTGCTAGAGGGAAACATTTCTATTAGTTCAGTAGAAATCCTCTAGACCTTTTTCTGTGCATTTGCATACAAGGATATGTACCCACAGAACACAAGGAACTATTTTGTGTTGTGTTCCTTGTTATTTAAATGATAACGTAATGAATATATCATTCAGAGACGTACTTTTTAAAACTTTACTTGGAGATCTTCCCATATCAGTGTAGATATTTTTATTATGAAAACATTCAACCAATTTCACACGTGGTTGAAAAGATCAAATAACACAGAAAACATAAAAGCAGCTTTCGTCCTTCTTAATACTCTTTTCTCTTGGTCCCATGTCTTGAAAACCACGTGGAAAACTTGCGCTTTAAATTCTCCTAACAGTTACTTTTATTTCCGTAAAAAATATTTCTTGATTTAACAACTTGTAACATTGTGCGTTAACTTCCTGTTATGATGGGTGAGGATTTAACTTCCTCTCACTACCCTGCGTACCTGCTTCCCCTCCAGACACAGCTATAGTACCACTACCTCCACCGCTTACACCTGTACCTTCAAACCACCAACTCAACCTACACTCTTTTTTCCGTCAACGTAGACTGTGCCGCTCAAATTTCTGTTTTGAAAGACAGTGATAAGGTAATTGAGTGTGTCCCCTCTTCCACAGCAGACCTCCATCAAATTTTTTCTTGCCAAGACTGGTATTGTTACATTTTATTGTGTCACCATATTCAATTTTCCATGATTGATCTATGGGTTGGTTTTAAGCTGAAAAACAACCAACAGCATGTGCATTATAAAACCCACGGAAGCAGTGCTCCTGGCCCAACTCAGCAGTGCTGCCCATTGTATTTCTGTTCTTGAGATCTGTGGTCAGAGCTCCTGTACATTCAGGAGACACTCAGGAGCTTCAATTAGAAATGAATTCTCTTGAGGCTTCCCTGGTGGCATAGTGGTTAAGAATCTGCCTGCCAATGCAGGGGACACGGGTTCAAGCCCTGGTCTGGGAAGATCCCACATGCCGCGGAACAACTAAGCCCTTGCGCCACAACTGCTGAGCCTGCGCTCTAGAGCACATGAGCCACAACTACTGAGCCCGCGTGCCACAACTACTGAAGCCTGAGCACCTAGAGCCCGTGCTCTGCAACAAGAGAAGCCACTGCAAGGAGAAGCCCCCACTCACCGCAACTAGAGAAAGCCTGCATGCAGCAACAAACACCCAATGCAGCCAAAAATGAATAATTAAATAAATAAAAAGAAATAGAAATGAATTCTCCTCCTCCTCCCTCACCTCCTCCTCCTTTAGACTCACCTTTCATACTCATATTTTCCTCTTCCACTGTCTGTCTTTTATTCACACTTCCTGTTTTAGGCCCCTGTCTTCTCTCCCACTCTTCCTTTCCTTTGCTTCACCCAGCTGGGAGCCTCTTCTGGATTCAGACAGGCTGTATTAGTTTTGGCTTCCTTTGCTCTGTATCAACAGTCCTCTCTCCACTCTCTGTTTTCTAGAAATAGTTTTGAAGACTCTCTTATTCTCTCTGTTGTGGGTTTATATGCTTTTGTTTATTCCTTTGCTGCCATTTTAATGGTATCTTAGGTGAGAAAGAAGATAAATACTTGTGCTTAATCTACCATCTTGAACCCAGATGTTCATATCTTACAGTAAACTGTTTGATCTCCTTTTCCAAAAGGAGAACAATCTGAGAGAGGATTTTTGAATGTAGAAGACAAAAAATAATAACTAAACGCAAATAATATTTTCCAAATTCTCTTCATCTTTCTATGCATATGACACTATTGACCACTCCCTTTTTTGAAACCCTCTCCTCCCTTAACATTTGAGATCCTGTCCTTTTTGCTTTCTTCTCAACCTAAAACACTCTTTCACCAGCCCCTTTTTCTTTACTTGTCTCTTTCTTTAAAGATTCATCCTCTTTCTTCTCTCTCACTTTCTTGTTGTAATACCCACAAGCCAAAGACTCTCCAAATCTTGATCTCCAGTGCCAACCTCTTCCCTGATCTCCAGACCTTCCTTTCAGGCTGCCAACAGAACATCTTCGCTTGAATGTTCCACAGGCATTGAAGACTCTACATGCTAAAAACTGGGTTTAGTATCTTTCCATCACATCTTCTCTTCTGTGTGCTTATCTTGGTTAACAGAACTACCATCCAATGAGTCCCTGAAGCTAGAAATTTTGACTCTGTGGCAGACACTGGACACAAACTTATTTCTCATTTTTCCATAGCATTGCTAAACTACGTTCCCCAGGTTCAGTGCTATGAGGTATGGCCAATGGAATGTGGGAGGAAGTGATGGGTAAGCTCCAGGCCTAGCCCAAACAAAGTCTTCCTTGAGATCTTCTACTGTCTCCTTCTATGCCTCTTTGCTGGCTAGAGGTTGTCACAGCTGGTTTTTTCCTCTGTGCATTCTGGAAAGGGCAATATCTCATTCTCCTTGACTCAGGAAGGGAAGTCACAGCTTCTGGAGGGATCGTTACTGAGAACGCAGTGTGATGGATAATTACATGTGTTGATTTCGCTAGGCTACCTAGTCGTTTAGTCAAATATTAGTCTATGTGTTGCTGTGAAGGTATTTTTGTAGATGCGATTAACATTTAACAATCAGTAGACTTCAAATAAAGCAGATTACCCTCCATAATGTGGATGGGCCTCATGTGATCCATCGAACACCTTAAGAGCAAAGGCTGAGGTTTACTGAAGAAGAAATTGTGCCTCAGGCAGCATAGACACCTTGCCTGAGTTCCCAGCCTGCTCGTCTGCCTGACACACTTTGGACTTGTCAGTCTCACAACCGCATGAAGGGATTCTTTAAAATAAATCTCTCTCAATCTCCCTATTTTCCTGTGTATTTATCTAGCTATTGATCACATTGGTTTCATTTCTCTGGTGAACACTAACTAGTACACCAAAGAGCAAGCCACTTCCTTCCCATAGGATTCTTTTAACATTCCTATCACCATGTCAGTCGGACTGGATGTAAGCTGTGTCTGTACACACACCAGATACTGCCCAAGGAGAGAGATAAGCCACAAAGCTTTTTAAAGAAGTGAACCATAATGGCCCCTTCCCTACCCCATATTCTGAGGATAGGACTCTGGAAAAATGTGCATCCGGAAGTTTGGAATATCTTCTCAAAAAGATCCCATTTCTCAAGGCTTCTCTCATCCCATATGTGTGCAAGAACCCAGAATGAGGATTGAGCTGGAGAACAGCAGGGATCCTAATGTAACTTGTAGAAGTCACTTTTGTCTTGACTAGGGCCCACGATACGATATATGGCTCTTCCTGAGAAGGAGTTGAAGGAAGGAAAGGAAGGAAAGAAAAACACTGAAAATGTTGCCTGAGGCAGGGGTCTCCAACCCCCGGGCCACAGACTGCTATCGGGCCCGGACCGTACTACAAAGAAAGCAAAATTAAAATTAGTTTTCAGGACTTCCCTGGCGGCACAGTGGTTAAGAATCTGCCTGCCAAGGCAGGGGGCACGGGTTCGAGCCCTGATCCGGGAAGATCCCACATGCTGTGGAGCAACTAAGCCTGTGCGCCACAACTACTGAGCCTGTGCTCTAAAGCCCATGAGCCACAATTACTGAAGCCTGTGAGCCTAGAGCCCATGCTCTGCAACAAGAGAAGCCACCGCAATGAGAAGCCTGCTCACCACAATGAAGAGTAGCCCCCACTCAATGCAACTAGAGAAAGCCTGCATGCAGCAATGGAGACCCAATGCAGCCAAAAATAAATAAATAAATAAAATTTATTAAAAATAAATAAATAAAAAAATTTAAATACACTTTATTATTTTTTTTAATCTATTTATTTGGCTGCTCCGGGTCTTAGTTGCGGCATGTGGGATCTTTGTTGCAGCACGAGGAATCTTTAGTTGTGGCATGCAGTATCTTTAGTTGCAGCATGCAGGATCTAGTTCCCTGACCAGGGACCAAACCTGGGCCCCCTGCATTGGGAGCATGGAGTCTTAGCCACTGGACCACCAGGAAAGTCCCAGCTCCACTTCTCACTCTAATTCTAGTCCCCTTGCTCCTGCTCCCTAAAGGGCATCCACCCTTGGTCCATTCCAAACTGGCTCCTTTCTGTGGTCCTAGCTTGTCTCACTCCAAATGGATGCAAAATGCCAGCTGTTGGACCTGCTTTCAAAGATTGCGTAAATCACCTTCTGTTTCCTGCCTCCAAACCACTGCTGTCTACCTTCACTGACCCCTATTTTGCTCCACTCTTCCATATCCTCCTCTGCTCCTGCCTCTTCTTACTTTTTAACCACAACTCAAATTTTAGATATACATCCCATGGGTTAAATTATGGTTCCTGCCCTCCTGGCCCCATCACCACAGCCTCCATAAAAGACATTCTCATCTTTCTCCCTGGACCACCTCTCTAGTTGGGGTTATTTCTTACCCAGTCTCCCCACAAAGGTAAGAAGTTCAGATATACTCATAGGTCTCACACTCTCATTTCCCAATGTCAAAATCAAAGTCATCTGCTCCCTCCGGTACTCCTCCCATTCCCAGTTCTCTGCTTCTAACTGCCATGGTTTGAAGCTTTAAAGACATTTTAAAATCAGCCTTTTCTTTCATGCTCTAATTTCATTTAGCATCAAACCCCGATGCCTCTGTATTTCTACTTCATCTCTCTAAACCAGGGCCTCATCACCACTCACACAGTGGTTTCTACACGGTCTCCCAACCTCAGTTCTTCCTCCATCCATCCTGCTATCCACTTACTCTAAAGACTTCAGGGCTCATTGTTTCCTAGAGCCTCATGTCTCTACCTGATGCCTTGTTGCAGAGGAGGGATGATGCTGAGTTGGGATATAGTTAGAATTCTACCATATATTAATATTAGCCCTAGAAGTTGGGCAAGTTAGCTAGCTTCCTTGAACCCTAGTTTTCTTATCTGTACCATGGTGATAATGTAAGAGCACTTTAAAAAGAAAAACTATAAGCTCCTATATAAATATGAGATATAATTAGGGTGTTAACATACTCTTTTTTCTAGGCTATAAGGTTCCCCATAAACTGGTCCCCAGGCAGCTGGAAGATTTCCCTTAAATCTTGGTCTTGAAATTCCCAAGGAAGACGCTCCCAGGACATAGCTGGAGTCCATTGGATTGCCTCCAGATATTGAGTTTACTAAATTGTGACATTCCCTATTGGTCTTATTCTGGGTTAATAAAGTGGCTGTAATCTGAGAAGAGGTGTCTTTGGGATCAGAAATAGGATTTTTGTGATCCTCACATTCAAAGGTGGTAATTAAAGCCTCTGTAAAGTGCCCAGAAAGAGTGAGGCAATGAGAAGAGGACAGAGGGCAGAGCCTAGGCCAACACCAGCGCAGTCGAATCATTTATGAGATTTCCTAGAGCCTAGCTCAGTGCCTACAGTGTAGTAAGTACTTGATAAACATTTTTAAAAATTCCTCTTATTTACTTCACATCATTTTTTAAAATTTATTTATTTTATTTTTATTTTTGGCTGCGTTGGGTCTTTGTTTCTGCGCACGGGCTTTCTCTAGTTGCAGCGAGTGGGGGCTACTCTTAGTTGTGGTGCACTGGCTTCTTACTGCAGTGACTTCTCTTGTTGCAGAGCACTGGCTCTAGGCGTGCAGGCTTCAGTAGTTGTGGCTCGCGAGCTTAGTTACTCCACGGCATGTGGGATCTTCCCAGACCAGGGCTCGAACCTGTGTCCCCTGCATTGGCAGGCAGATTCTTAACCACTGCACCACCAGGGAAGTCCCTACTTCACATCATTTTTTAACACCCATAATGCTGTTATTATCCATAAGAAGTGAACAATAATTTCCTAATATTAACACATATTCATTTAATGTTGAAATTCAGAAAAGTAGTTTTGATAATTCATGGGAATCAAAAGTTCTGCTTTAGGCATATTTTAAGATGCTTATTGGAAAACTAAAAAGATATGTTGTCTACTAAAGAGGTGATGATATGAATTTAGAGTTGTGGGAGAAATTGGAGTGAGAGATGTGAACTTTGGAGTCAACACCTATATGCAGAAGATGGTATTCAAAATTATGATTTATGGATGAGATTCCAAAGGCAGAGTGTTCAGGGATTGGGCCTGGAGCCATGCCAACAGAAAAAAATTTTAATTGCAGGCCATTAAATAGTATGTATATATTTCATTCATTCATTGATCCAGTCACTCATTAGGTATTTATTAAACACCTAGAAAGGATTGGGTTATGTGCTGGTTATTGAGAATACTTTGATAATCAAAATAAACACTGTTCTGGGGGCTTAAAGCTGGGGGGGGGGAGGTTGGAAACTGACTTTAATCAAATAATCCTAACAGTACAATCACCAACATGATAATGCATAAACTAATCTGGAGTGTCAGGGAATGTGTTCCTAAGAAAGTGATATTTAAGTTAACATCTAAAGACTGGCCAAGTCATGGGATGTTCAGTAAATTCTTATCAGCAGTGACTGATGTCCTCTGCTAGCTGACCCAGTGAAGAGACTCTGACATGGAACTTTTGGGAAAGAGGAAGCAAGGGCTGTGCCAGATGCAGGATGCTAGGCAACCGCGTCCTTTTCTGCAAGTGAAGCCTGGTAGGGTATTTCAAATCACTCTGTGGAGGTTGTTCCCCCCCTGGGTACATAAAGTTGCCTTACTTAATATTAAAAACCTGAGTTTGAAAATTACTTGGAAAAATATTGCAAAGGCACACACAAAGTTTAAGGCCCGTTTACACAATTACAAAGTTGTCCTCCTCAGCCACATACTTGGGCGTGTCTTTGGGATAATCTCAGTGGAGAACCCTGTGTTTAGAACCTGGCTAACACAGCATCCAGCGCCATCCTACCTGGGGAGAATAGCGCACACTTTTGGCATCAGGCAAGAGACTTGGGCCTGGAGCTAATACCTCCCCTTTATATAAAACCCAGCCCTGGGTTTTTACACCCTACAATATTATTAATTCTCTTTGCCATTTGAAGGACACAAAGCTAAGTAGGTTAAGGATTAAAAGGAGTACGTGAGAAAAGCAATTTTTCTTGTTTCACTTTTGTAATTTTTTTTTTTAACTTTGAGTTTATTTATTTATTTATTTATTTATTTATTTATTTTAAATTATTTATTTATTTTATTTATTTTTTTTTTATTTTTGGCTGTGTTGGGTCTTCGTTTCTTTAATTTATTTATTTTTGTCTGTATTGGGTCTTCGGTTCGTGCGAGGGCTTTCTCCAGTTGCGGCAAGCGGGGGCCACTCCTCATCGCGGTGCGGGGACCGCTCTTCATCGCGGTGCGCGGGCCTTTCTCCATCGCGGCCCCTCCCGTTGCGGGGCACAGGCTCCAGACGCGCAGGCTCAGCAATTGTGGCTCACGGGCCCAGCCGCTCCGCGGCATGTGGGATCCTCCCAGACCAGGGCTCGAACCCGTGTCCCCTGCATTAGCAGGCAGACTCTCAACCACTGCGCCACCAGGGAAGCCCTATTTATTTATTTTTATGGCTGTGTTGGGTCTTCGTTTCTGTGTGAGGGCTTTCTCTAGTTGCGGCAAGTGGGGGCCATTCTTCATTGCGGTGCGCGGGCCTCTCATTATCGTGGCCTCTCTTGTTGCGGAGCACAGGCTCCAGACGCGCAGGCTCAGTAATTGTAGCTCATGGGCCCAGTTGCTCCGCGGCATGTGGGATCTTCCCAGACCAGGGCTCGAACCCGTATCCTCTGCATTGGCAGGCAGATTCTCAACCACTGCGCCACCAGGGAAGCCCCACTTTTGTAATTTTAAAAGAAAATAAAGCTTAGAAAGACAGGATGGAATTTCCCAGTAGAAACCACAGGACCAGGTTGCTATGTAATTGTCATGGTAAACAATGTGCTTTAGTAGGAGCTCACTGAGTTCAACCATTAAAAGGGTGCTTCTAGTGGTTGCTAGAACTTTCCAAGGCTTTCCTCAGGCTAACCGTGAGGCTATGCCCTCTAGCTATCTTTTTCCTCTCCTCCTTTTTACACCTTGCATAAAAGAATGTTCTAATCATAAAGCAGAATGTACATGCAGGGATTAAAAATGAATTATGGAAGCAAATATGATACATGTGAGAAAAACAGACCATGCTGTTTCTGTTTATCAGCTATATTTTCATCTTGCTTTTTTTTTCTTTAACTCGTGTTTTCTTCTCATCTGTCTTTGAGCACATCACAAACCTTTTGGGAAGCTGTCTCTTCATTAATCTTTCATGCTGTTTCTCAGAGCAATTTTGTATTTGATATTTTTACATTTTATAAATGTTGAGGGGGACCATTGCGGAAAATATTAATGACTTCATATAATACGATACTATGATATCTTCTAAATAAATACCTGCATCACAGCTAGATTGCAAAACTAGTTATATAGTTTGAAAGGACACTTTTCTTAACATTTGAAGTTATTATTCTATTTTTTTTTTTTTTTGCTTTCATTTCCTGCTCTTTTAATCAATAGATTCTTCCTTTTATTTAGCAAAGAGATTTGATCCTCCAGTCTTTTTGAGTTTGCAAGTCTATGGAATCTCTATCAAGTTGGAATGCACACAGCTCTGAAAACTGGTCTGGACCCACACAGGGCCTGCTTTGTCCTTGATCACCACAATTTATAAACCTCATCCCAGGCACTGTTTTTCTTTAGTCAGTAGTTTTTGTGTGTGTGTGTGTGTGTGTGTGTCCCTAAATCTCATACAAAAGTACAGCACCTCAGGGTTTAGAGAACATCATCCCCAAACCAAAATGCTTTTACTTTATGACTGTCCTTGTTCTGAAAACAGCATGTTTTCAAAAGGCATGAGGTTGATGCAAGGGAATAAAAGAAGGCACAAAGTAAAGTAGAAAGAAGATAACATTGGCCATGATCAGAGAAGAAAGCAGGAAAAGGAAAAAGGCAACTGAGACTAAAATTAAACAGGAGATCCCATGGTCTCTTATTTTTAGAACTTCCCCAAATTGATTCTCTTCTCAATATTTGCTGGATTTGGTATAAAAATTTTTAGCATTTGCAGAAACAGCCTGGATGGAGAGTGCTTGGATGGAGCAGGTACAGGCCACATGGGGTTAGCCTCCTTTCAGGAGCTGGACATGAATTCCTTTATTCCATGACTTCTGTGGACACGTAACAAAAATATATTCAAACTAGCTTCACCAAAAATGGGAAATTAACTTGAATAACGATTAAGGTATCTCCCAGCACCCAAGGCAGGAAGTCTGCTGAGGGTTCACAGGGATGGAACCAGAAATCAAGGACCACAGCAGCTACTCTATATTGGGATCCGTGTGGGTTTTTTCTAGTTTCTGCACATCTCAGTTTTATTCCTCTCACTCTCTCTGTAGACTAGCTTTCTCTGCTTCTCTGTGCACTGGGCCCCTCTCTTTCTTTGTCTGTTCTCTCAGTTCCAAGGTCCCTGGTAAACTGATTAGCAACACAATACCCAAACTAAAAATGCTGGGGATAGAAAAGCTTTTAGGCTCATGCCAACCAATGAATGGCCTCCCTCTGGATCAGGTGTCCCCTCTTATCCAATCAACTGAAGCCAGTGGAAGGGGCAGGGTTACATTATACAAACTTGACTTTACCATTGGGAATCCTTCTCAGAGAAGAGGGATTTGATGAAGCAGAATTTCCAAAAGCTGTCCATTACACTCTCATGCCTTAATTTTCACTGACTGTTTCAGCTCTGAGAACTCTAGAGGGGAGAGAGGAAGTGAGGAAGTCCTGGCTTGTCCACTGAAATTCTGACACAAAGTATCCAGACACTGCCAAATATTTATTGAACAAAATAGAAAGGTGACAATGTAATGTAGGAGAGGAAAAGCAGAAGGGTGGTAAGCATGGATGATAGTATTTAATTTCATAGTCACTTTCTTGCAATGGTCTTTTAAAATTATTCTCATTTGGAAATGACTCCAAAGTGACTGTTGTACCCATACACAAATGTATACATACTCAACATTATTAGACTTTGGGGAAATGCATATTAAAGCCACCTTGAATATAATTTCACACCCAGTACAATGGCTAAAATGAAAAGGATTGACAATTCTAAGTGAGGGTGAGAGTGTGGAGAAAATGGGAACTCTCATACGTTGTTGGTGGGAGTGTAGAATGGTACAACTTTGAGAAACTCTTTGGTTACATATAAACCTACCCTATGATCCAGCAATTTCATTCCTAGGTATATACCCAAGAAAAATGAGTGCCTATATCTGCTGAAAGACATGTGTAAGAATGTTTATAGAAGCTTTCTTCTCCTCCTACCCCTTCTCCTCCTCTTCTCCCTACCCCCTCCTCTCCCTCCCCCCATCCCCCTCCTCTCCGTCCTCCTCCTCCTCTTGGGGACTGCCCAGTCTGTGGGCTAAAATGTTGATGGCCAGCACCCTCATGACATCATATCAATAGATGACATCAACAGTGGTGTGGTGGAATGCCCAGCTAGTTAAGAACTACCCAAAAATTTTTTTTAATAAAGGGTTATTTGACAACCAATGGAAAAAAAATTTCATTTCCCTTCCCCACCCCTCCCCACCCACTCCCTCTCCTTCTCCTTCTATCTTTCTGTTCTTTATATGAAAAATGACATTACAAAATCATTGTTATATGAGGAGTATAGTACATTTTCTATTGCTACAGTAATAATACCATAAACTTGGTGGCTTAAACAATACAAAATTTATTATCTTACAGCTTTGGATGTCCAGAGTCCAAAATCAGTATCACTGCATTAAAATCAAAGTGTTGCCAGGCTAGTTCCTCCAGTAGGCTCTAGGGGAAATTCAGCTTCCTTACTTTTTCCAGCTTCTAGCTGCCACTTGCATTCTTTGGCTCATGGGACCAACTTCTTCCAGCTTCAAAGCCAACAATGTAGCATCTGACTTTTTTCCATCATCACATCTGTTTTCTGAAACCCAGGAAAGTTTCTCTGATTTTTAAGGATTCCTGTGATTAGATTGAGCTCACCTGGGTAATTCTGGGTAATCTCCCCATCTCAAGGTCTGTACCCTTAATCATATCTGCAAAGACCCTTTTGCCATTTAAGGAAACATATTCACATATTCCAGGGATTAGGCTGTGAATATCTTCAGAGGCCATTATTCTGTCTCCCACAAGGAGACAATCAAAAATATTATAGAGGTGTGTCAGGCAATTAATTAATTAAAATGTTAACACCATTATTCTGGATTTTGTGATGTTTGTTACTTGTCTTTATAATATTTGTAATTTATTATCATTTCCCTTCTCATTCTTTCTCACAAATATATATTCTCTTTTATACCTAATTATATATTTGAAATTTTATATTCTTTTTACTAAAGAAGACTCTCCCAATTGTATAAGCCTCAGACCCCACATAAGCTGACTGACGGCACCTCTACTCACCCACTGACTCAGCTAAGACTTTGATGAAATTTCTCCCACTGCAAGCTGGGGAGAGTTTGCTGTTGGCTGGGGCGGGTGACCTGTGGGCTCAAGGACCAGCAAGGGAACTAGGGAAGTGCAGAAGTGTCTCACACAGTGACCCACTTTCCAGCTGTGACCTTGGAGAGTCGCTTCCCTATAGAAGCTTTATTTTTAATAACCCCTAACTATAAAACAATCCAACTGTTCAACCACAGTACAATGCATAAATAAACTGCAAATTTTATATAATGGAATACTACACAGCAATAAAAAGGAATGAATTTCTGCTGCATGCAACATGGATGAAGCCCATAGTTATAGCCTTGATTAAAAGAAGCGTAAGACAAAAGAGTACATGCTATAAGTACATAGTGCATGATTCTATTTATATGAGGTTCAAGAATTGATTATAGATGTCAGATTAATAGTAACTTTTGAGGGATTATTGACTAATGAGGGCATGAGGGAACCTCATGGGGTGACAGAAATATTCTATATCTTGATCTGAGTGTAGACTTCTGTAAAAATTAATTGGACTGAACACTTTAAAAATGTTTTTTGTTTTTTACTGTAGGTAAGTTATACTTAAATTTTAAAAAGTATCCATTTTGTTCTCTTCATACAGAAAGACCTTGGTAGGATTTCTCCAGGGCCATAGAGAATGCTACCAGAACCATTTTGGTCCTTTCCCTTGCAGTACTCAAATATACCAATCTGACACCACAACTCTCTTCTGAATACTGCTTCTAAACATTTTGGCTTGATGAAATCAAATGAACAGATAATAGTAGGACTGTCCCTTGAGTCTTGTCTGGAGCGGTGGACTGGGCAGGGAGTAGTATTTTGGTGTTTGGCAACATGGCATGCAGGCGCGTTAGTTAGTTGGCGTGTTAGTTAGCTCAGAGCCTGTCTTGGCTAGAACTATACTGGCATCTCTACATTTCTCTTCCTCTGGTTTTTGACAGGAGAATGCTTTGTGCAAGGAGGTAATCAAGGGGTCCTGGAGGCCAGTAGGACTCTTCTTCATCTTCAGTGCCTTTCCCTAAGGAGCTAAGTTTGTGCAATAGCTAAGTGCACCCAGAGGTACATAATCTCCCCTCACATTCCATCTCTGCTGGGTCCTTCCTCCGTGCCATGTCATGTCCTGGACAGGCGCTTGTTATGAGTTTCCAGGCCCTGGCAAGATTTAGCTTTTCTTTGTGAACCTTAGGGTGGGCCCTTTTAATTAATCTCCAAAGCATCTGGATCCTGTTTCTCAACACAGGTTAAATAACTAAGCTTCTTGAGCCCCTCTATCTAAGCTCCATGAGAATGAAAGAGTGAACTGCTTTCTGAGGGATTTGTCTCAGCTCCATAATATCTTCCTTATATGAGTTGACAAGGTGCTGGGTTCCATTCCCAGGACTGGAAGTCACCACAGAGTGGGGGATTGTTTTAATTTCTGAAATGGGATCAAGCAGAAGCTTGTGTGAAATATCTCTGAGAGGAAGTTGAAGATTTTCGCCTCTCTGTTTTTGATAGCCTTGTGTTTGCCACTCCCTGCACCCTCTCTGCCTTCTCACTCATTTCCTCTGTGTCCTTTCTCTGAGGCACACTTCCTACTTTTAAGCTGAACTTTGCTAATGATTCTCTCCCATCAGGTGTATCTCCTAACACCCTTTCCTGTGGCATCACTTTTCTCATAGGAGAGCTAGACCAGACCACCCCATACTCGGCAAACCTCTTTTATTTCCCCTCCTCTACTCTGCGTCCTTTTCACAGTTTGACTACGGAGAGTTTTGAGAGCCATTTACACTGACACCTTCATTTATTTAAATCAAGACATGTTTTGTGAGAAACACACAATCTGTTTTTCATTTTAACCAAAATTCACCAGCAAGATTTGTTAGATGACCTTTGTGTGCCTTCCAGTTTGAGTGTTTGATTGTTTGTTTATTTACTTATATTGAAGTATAGTTGATTTACAATATTGTGTTAGTTTCAAGTGTATGGCAAAGTGATTCAGTTTTATATATATATATGCATATATATATTTCAGATTATATATATATATTTCAGATTATTTTCCATTGTAGGTTGTTACAAGATATTGAATATCTTGTATATATTCCTGTGCTATATAGTAAATCCTTGTTGCTTATCTTTTTTTTTTTTTTAAAGGTTTTAAAATTTATTTATTTTTGGCTGTGTTGGGTCTTCGTTTCTGTGCGAGGGCCTTCTCCAGTTGCGGCGAGCGAGGGCCAATCTTCATCGCGGTGCACGGGCCTCTCACTGTCGCAGCCTCTCCTGTTGCGGAGCACAGGCTCCAGACGCGCAGGCTCAGTAGTTGTGGCTCACGGGCTTAGTTGCTCTGTGGCATGTGGGATCTTCCCAGACCAGGGCTTGAACCCGTGTCCCCTGCATTGGCAGACAGATTCCCAACCACTGCACCACCAGGGAAGCCCCTGCTTATCTATTTTATATATAGTAGTTTGTATCTGTTAATCCCATACCCCTAATTTATCTCTCCCCTCTCCCTTCCCCCTTTGGTAATCATAGGTTTGTTTTCTATATCTGTGAGTCTGTTTCCGTTTTGTATATAGATTCATTTGTATTACTTTTTAGACATAATATATAAGCGATATCATATAATATTTGTCTTTGACTTACTTCACTAAGTATAATATTCTCTAGGTCCATCCATATTGCGGCAAATGGCAATATTTCATTCTTTTTTTATGGCCAAGTAATATTCCATTCTCTCTGTCTATATATATGCCACATATCCTTAAGTCAATTGTCCATTGATGGACACTTCAATTGCTTCCATATCTTGGCTGTTGTAACTAGTGCTGCTATGACCATTGGGGTGCATGTATGTTTTTGAATTAGAATTTTTTGTCTTTTCCAGATATATGCTGAGGAGTGGGATTGCTGGATCATATAGTAGTTCTATTTTTAGTTTTTTAAGGAACCTCCATACTGTTTTCCATAGTGGCAGCACCAATTTACATTCCCACCAATAATGTAGGAGGGTTCCCTTCTCTCCACACTCTCTAAGGAGTGTTTTTATGTCAGTTCTTTATCACTGGAAAATTTCCATGTCATTGACTTTTTTTTTTGATTTGGAAATTTCAAACAAATACAACAGTATGATGAACTCCCATGGACCCATCATCCAACTTTAACAATTATCTATAATTTGTCAATCTTGTTTTATTTATCCACATTTTCCTTTTCTGCAGCGTTTTAAAGCAAATCCCAGATACCATTTCATTTCCTTGTCCATATTTCAATGTATTCACTGAACTTTAACATTTACAACGAAACCCAAAGATAGAAGGTATAAGAAAACCATTAAAAATGTTCATAAAACTGTCCATTTTTATTGGTAAGTTTGTTTGGAAATGTAAAGAGCTGATTTATTTATAGGATAACAAAATTTCATTGAGTTTCATATTCTTGCAGAGCCCCAGAGATAGGAATTCATGATAAAAGGCATCTATTTTTCAACTAGCATTTATTCTTAGTGTTTCCCAGATATATCCACTTACCACATGTTCCTACCTTTCTTGAGGCCCATGGACGGGAACCAAAAATTGACACTTCAAATAATAAGTGGGAGGGAAGATGGCCATCACACACTGTAGTCTGTGGTTTACAACCAGTAGGGCAACTTATTTAGAAGTCTAAAATATCTTCGTTTTTGAAACGTCAAGCTCACCCAGTGCCAAATGGTTATTTGATGTTACAGCATTCAAACAAACCAGAGACAGTGGGAGATACCATGCATCAGTAGGTCAGAAACAAAGAATAATGAAGATAGCTTTTCTGTAGGGTATTTTCTCATTTCTCAGCTCTTCTGTGCTTCCTTTTCCAATTGAGGTGACTTGTTTATTAAGCAGGTCTGGGGTCCCAGAATGAAAGCCTTGTTAGCTTAGATTCTTCTGAGTTATGTGAAGAGAGCCAGAGAGGTCTCAATGGTTTCTACTGGAAAAAATGTTTTACTCTGTGTGAATTCTTTCCTCTTGGAATGAATTTGTTAGCTGGAAGCTGGGAGTTGGGCACTGGCTTGCCTCATTACAGCTCTTCTTTTGAGGCAGGGGTAGTAGAGAATGACCCTTATTCATAAGAAGTCTCAGGCCAGTGGTGGAGGGTTGTGGATTCGGCTTACAATATGTAACAATGGCAGTCCCAATACGCATATATGGGAGGGGCTTCAAAGCCAGTCATCTGAGGGTTTGTCTCAAAATTGTGTTTGTCTAGTGCTTTATGTAAAGTGTTGGAAGTGTCAGCTGTTCGTATCAGAGACTGGGGCACCGATAGATTTCTGGGGGGCAGTGGAGAGCTTGAAGGCTTCCTGCTTCCTGTCTATATGTGAGGGGGGGAATCCCATCATCTCTTCTCTCTACCCGGGTTTCTATAGCAAACTTTCTCCCAGCTGTTCTCTCCCAGAAGTCTTAGATGAGCTTTGCCTATGAGTGAAGCCATAGAGAGGGATGACCACTATTACCATTACTTTTTTTTTTTTTTTTTTTTTAATTTTATTTATTTATTTATTTATTTATTTTGGCTGTGCTGGGTGTTCGGTTCGTGCGAGGGCTTTCTCTAGTTGCGGCAAGTGGGGGCCACTCTTCATCGCGGTGCGGGGACCGCTCTTCATCGCGGTGCGCGGGCCTTTCACTATCGCGGCCCCTCCCGTTGCGGGGCACAGGCTCCAGACGCGCAGGCTCAGCAGCTGTGGCTCACGGGCCCAGCTGCTCCGTGGCATGTGGGATCTTCCCAGACCAGGGCTCGAACCCGTGTCTCCTGCATTAGCAGGCAGATTCTCAACCACTGCGCCACCAGGGAAGCCCTACCATTACTTTTAATTTACATGTATACTGCTTATTTCCAATAGTTTGAGGCAGCCCAGAATAGCCAGTTGTCCTCAGCTGATGCTCTGGACATTGAATTGTAATCTGTGTGCATAGGTGTCATTGATAGAGCTAATTCAGGATCACTCAGCACTCACAAGATGTATTTTCTTTGATTTAGGGTTCTTTGAAGGATCAGAAGGGTCTATCTTATTTGCCATTCTTCTTTCTAGATTCTCTACCAGGAAGGTCATCATCTGAAAGCAGAGGTTTTTATCCTGAGAATGGGCATCAGGAGGGTCTGTGGATCTCCTGAAACTGCAGGCAGAATTTATTGGGTAAGGAGTATTTCAGGAGAATTCACATTTTGTTTTTTCATTAGATTCTCAAATGATTCCATCCCACCAAAAGGTTAGGTTTTGCTCTTTGTTATCAAGATTTCTAGGTGGAATTTAGGAAAAACTCAGAAATTCTGCCTTCTCTTCCTTCAGTATGGGTCTTCACTATTTAGTCAGCATTGTCCCATTACCCTGGACAATCTGAAAAGTGAGTCTTCTGTGTTCGAACCCAGCTTTTCCATTTGGTTGTTAGAGTGATAGGAATCCTAAAATGTCCTTCTTGTTAACTTTATCAGAAAAGCCACGTACCAGCTGTGAAAAGCTGAATTTGATTCTCTCCCAAGGTCTTGTCAAAAACTCTCGGTGAGCCCACTTTCAGAGGCACTGCACTTAATTTAATGACAGAATGTCTACTTAATGTAGGTGAACTGCAAAAGTTGGTTCACTTCATCCCTTTTATGATCCATGGAAAACAAACATGTTGTATTTTTAGCAGTATGGTCAGGCGAACTCATTCCAACTGTCATTTTCTGTAAATGTTGAATTCTCTTTTACCAAATACAGACATAGTGAGTATGCCAGCAATGTCCTTGACCTACTTGGGCAGAAGGACAGCGTTTTAAAAATTATCCACGATAATGTTCACCTCCATGGATATAAATAATGGAGAAGTAAGTATTATTAGAGATGACAACTTTTAACTATAGAAAAGGCCTTTCATCTGAAAAGCTGAAATACAGGGATATGCTATTAGTGCCATTACAAAGTTATATAATTTGTCTTTAGAGTAGGTATTGTAAAACCTAGGCTTTCAGATTTCCAATTCTGCCTTGATGTGTTTTTGTTTTTGTTTTTTAATTTTCTCCTTCATATTTTTTGAGTTTTGTTGTTGAACTCTGAATACAAAAAGGACACTTGATTGCCATCCTTATGAACATCTTTTCAAAAAGTAACTTCAGCACTTGTAATCAAAAACCTCTAAAACCTTGGAAAACTGCTGTTCACAACCTTTAGTGGGTCATGAAATCAATTTACAGTGTTGCAACATGGATTTATTTTTTAATGAAATAGTAGAATACAAAATATCAGAGGGCATCATATATAGTAAGTATAAGTATTATTTTATGAAATTTTCATTTAAGTTATTTATGTGTCTGTGTTTTGGTGGTGGTGTGATATATGTTTAACAGCTGGCTCTCTGGGAAAACCTGTGTGTGTGTGTATGTTCATAAATCTATTATAAATTACTGATATAAAGTTTGTATCACTTGCAATTTACAAATAATAATATACATACTCTTTATTGTGAATTTCATGTAGCCAACTGATTTTCACAGAATGCTTTCATTGAGTTTTGCCTAACTTTTGTATCCATAGTCAACCTGCGGTTGCAATTTAACTCTAATTAGACAAAATCAGCTATGAATAAATGCTTGATTTCTATCTGATTCAGCAAAGAAGTCACTCACATTACTGATGAATGAGTGTCTTCTACTATGAATGTTAATTGATATTTTCATTTACATTAATAAGATGAAACTGAAACTAGGAAGGTACGTCAGAACTTCACTAGTTCATTGATCACATGAGTAAATCTTTATTAAAACAGATCATAATTTTCAAATACTTGTAAAATATTTCTTCAGTTTTTTTGGTGCTACTCACAATGTAGCAGCTGCAGACACTTCAAAATTTAATCTGCCTAATGAATGTTTTCTCTATCACTTTCATAAGTAGGCTATCAACAAAACAATAAATCAAGCCATGATTTACAGTGTTTGCCAACTTCTGTGGTGTAAGTATTCCCTCCATGGCTATCTCAAGCCACCACAGTGACATCACAAGACACAGAGTTGGAAAGAAGTACTTAGCACATCATTATATGGTATTTCTACCACACACATGCTGGAGACATAACCTCATGGGCAGAGAGAATAGTAAAATGTAGTAAAACAATTAGAAAGTGATGACTCTTGAGTATTTATTGTCTTTGTTTTTAATAGAATTTATTTAACTACATATTTATATAATTTAATTTTTTTTCATTTTGCACATAGCTTTTTTTATTTGATTATTTAGTGCTGGCATATTTCTCTATTTGCATGCAAGGACTCACCTCACTGATTTTAAGGTTGCCTGGGATGGCGCCTTGTGGGTGGCCCATCCATCATGTATTTAACTGGTCCCCATGAATGGGCATGAAGGTAATTTCCAAGTTTTTTGCAATCTTAGACAATGATACAAAGTCTATACATTTTTGCGCAATTGTCTGGGCACGTTTGCACGGTAAATTCCTACAAGTGAAATCGATGATTGGATGCATCTAATGTTCTAATGGATATTTTCCAGTTGACTTTCCTGCCCACCAGGTATGAGAAAGCCTGCTTCTCACACGCCCATGACACTGGCTGGTATCACACTTTTTAATCTTTTTTTTTTAAACATCTTTATTGGAGTATAATTGCTTTACAATGGTGTGTTAGTTTCTGCTTCATAACAAAGTGAATCAGCTATACATATACATATGTCCCCATGTCTCTTCCCTCTTGCATCTCCTTCCCTCCCACCCTCCCTATCCCACCCCTCTAGGTGGTCACAAAGCACCGAGCTGATCTCCCTGTGCTATGTGGCTGCTTCCCACTAGCTATCAATTTTACATTTGGTAGTGTATATATGTCCATGTCACTCTCTCACTTCGTCCCAGCTTACCATTCCCACTCCCCGTACCCTCAAGTCCATTCTCTAGTAGGTCTGTGTCTTTATTCCCGTCTTGCCCCTATGTTCTTCATGACTTTTTTTTTTTTTTTTTAGATTCCATATATATGTGTTAGCATACAGTATTTGTTTTTCTCTTTCTGACTTCACTCTGTATGACAGATTCTAGGTCCATCCACCTCACTACAAATAACTCAGTTTCGTTTCTTTTTATGGCTGAGTAATATTCCATTGTATATATGTGCCACATCTTCTTTATCCATTCATCTGTTGATAGACACTTAGGTTGCTTCCATGTCCTGGCTATTGTAAATAGAGCTGCAATGAACATTTTGGTACATGACTCTTTTTAAATTATGGTCTTCTCAGGGTATATGCCCAGTAGTGGGATTGCTGGGTCATATGGTAGTTTTATTTTTAGTTTTTTAAGGAACCTCCATACTGTTCTGCATAGTGGCTGTATCAATTTACGTTCCCACTAACAGTGCAAGAGGGTTCCCTTTTCTCCACACCCTCTCCAGCATTTACTGTTTGTAGATTTTTTGATGATGGCCATTCTGACTGGTGTGAGATGATATCTCATTGTAGTTTTGATTTGCATTTCTCTAATGATTAATGATGTTGAGCATTCTTTCATGTGTCTGTTGGCAATCTGTATATCTTCTTTGGAGAAATGTCTATTTAGGTCTTCTGCCCATTTTTGAATTGGGTTGTTTGTTTTTTTAATATTGAGCTGCATGAGCTGCTTGTAAATTTTGGAGATTAAGCCTTTGTCAGTTGCTTCATTTGCAAATATTTTCTCCCATTCTGAGGGTTGGCCTTTTGTTTTCTTTATGGTTTCCTTTGCTGTGCAAAAGCTTTGACGTTTCATTAGGTCCCATTTGTTTATTTTTGTTTTTATTTCCATTTCTCTAGGAGCTGGGTCAAAAAGGATCTTGCTGTGACTTATGTCATAGAGTGTTCTGCCTATGTTTTCCTCTAAGAGTTTTATAGTGTCTGGCCTTACATTTAGGTCTTTAATCCATTTTGAGTTTATTTTTGTGTATCGTGTTAGGGAGTGTTCTAATTTCATTCTTTTACATGTAGCTATCCAGTTTTCCCAGCACCACTTATTAAAGAGGCATATAGTTGCCTGTAGTAATCTCTCATGATCCTTTGTATTTCTGCAGTGTCAGTTGTTACTTCTCCTTTTTCATTTCTAATTCTATTGATTTGGGTCTTCTCCCTTTTCTTCTTGATGAGTCTGGCTAATGGTTTATCAGTTTTGTTTATCTTCTCAAAGAACCAGCTTTTAGTTTTATTGATGTGTGCTATCATTTCCTTCATTTCTTTTTCATTTATTTCTGATCTGATCTTTATGATTTCTTTCCTTCTGCTAACTTTGGGGTTTTTTGTTCTTCTTTCTCTAATTGCTTTAGGTTTAAGGTTAGGTTGTTTATTTGAGATGTTTCTTGTTTCTTAAGGTAGGATTGTTATAAACTTCCCTCTTAGAACTGCTTTTGCTGCATCCCATCGGTTTTGGGTCGTCATGTTTTCATTGTCATTTGTTTCTAGGTATTTTTTGATTTCCTCTTTGATTTCTTCAGTGATCTCTTGGTTCTTAAGTAGTGTATGTTTAGCCTCCATGTGTTTGTATTTTTCACAGATTTTTTCCTGTAATTGATATCTAGTCTCATAGAGTTGTGGTCGGAAGATACTTCATATGATTTCAATTTTCTTAAATTTACCAAGGCTTGATTTGTGACCCAAGATATGATCTATCCTGGAGAATGTTCCATGAGCACTTGAGAAGTATGTGTATTCTGTTGTTTTTGGATGGAATATCCTATAAATACCAATTAAGTCCATCTTGTTTAATGTATCCTTTAAAGCTTGTGTTTCCTTATTTATTTTCATTTTGGATGATCTGTCCATTGATGAAAGTGGGGTTTTAGAGTCCCCTACTATGATCGTGTTACTGTTGATTTCCCCTTTTATGGCTGTTGGTATTTGCCTTATGTATTGAGGTGCTCCTATGTTGGGTGCATAAATATTTACAATTGTTATATCTTCTTCTTGGATTGATACCTTGATCATCATGTAGTGTCTTTCTTTGTCTCTTGTAATAGTCTTTGTTTTAAAGTCTATTTTGTCTGATATGAGAATTGCTACTCCAGCTTTCTTTTGATTTCCATTTGCATGGAATATCTTTTTCCATCCCCTCACTTTCAGTCTGTATGTGTCCCTAGGTCTGAAGTGGGTCTCTTGTAGACAGCATATATATGGGTCTTGTTTTTGTATCCATTCAGCCAGGCTGTGTCTTTTGGTTGGAGCATTTAATCCATTTACATTTAAGGTAATTATCGATATGTAGGTTCCTATTACCATTTTCTTAATTGTTTTGGGTTTGTTATTGTAGGTCTTTTCCTTCTCTTGTGTTTTTCCTGCCTAGAGATGTTCCTTTAACATTTGTTGTAAAGCTGGTTTGGTGATGCTGAATTCTCTTAGCTTTTGCTTGTCTGTAAAGGTTTTAATTTCTCCGTCAAATCTGAATGAGATCCTTGCTGGGTAGAGTAATCTTGGTTGTAGGTTTTTCTCCTTCATCACTTTAAATATGTCCTGCCACTCCCTTCTGGCTTGCAGAGTTTCTGCTGAAAGATCAGCTGTTAACCTTATGGGGAGTCCCTGGTATGTTATTTGTTGCTTTTCCCTTGATGCTTTTAATATTTTTTCTTTGTATTTAATTTTTGGTAGTTTGATTAATATGTGTCTTGGCGTGTTTCTCCTTGGATTTATCCTGTATGGGACTCTCTGTGCTTCCTGGACTCGATTAACTATTTCCTTCCCCATATTAGGGAAGTTTTCCACTATAATCTCTTCAAATATTTTCTCAGTCCCTTTCTTTTTCTCTTCTTCTTCTGGGACCCCTGTAATTCGAATGTTGGTGCATTTAATGTTGTCCCAGAGGTCTCTGAGACTGTCCTCCATTCTTTTCATTCTTTTTTCTTTATTCTGCTCTGCAGTAGTTATTTCCACTATTTTATCTTCCAGGTCACTTATCCGTTCTTCTGCCTCAGTTATTCTGCTATTGATCCCTTCTAGAGAATTTTAAATTTCATTTATTGTGTTGTTCATCACTGTTTGTTTGCTCTTTAGTTCTTCTAGGTCCTTGTTAAACTTTTCTTGTATTTTCTCCATTCTATTTCCAAGATTTTGGATCATCTTTACTATCATTATTCTGAATTGTTTTTCAGGTAGACTGCCTGTTTCCTCTTCATTTGTTAGGTCTGGTGGGTTTTTGCCTTGCTCCTTCATCTGCTGTGTGTTTCTCTGTCTTCTCATTTTGCTTAACTTACTGTGTTTGGGGTCCCCTTTTCACAGGCTGCTGGTTCGTAGTTCCTTTTGTTTTTGGTGTCTGTCCCCAGTGGCTAAGGTTAGTTCAGTGAGTTGTGTAGGCTTCCTGTTGGAGGGGACTGGTGCCTGTGTTCTGGTGGATGAGGCTGTATCTTGTCTTTCTGGTGGGCAGGTCCACGTCTGGTGGTTTGTTTTGGGGTGTCTGTGGCCTTATTATGATTTTAGGCAGCCTCTCTGCTAATGGATGGGGTTGTGTTCCTGTCTTGCTGGTTGTTTGGCATAGGGTGTCCAGCACTGTAGCTTGCTGGTCGTTGAGTGGAGCTGGGTCTTGGCATTGAGATGGAGATCTCTGGGAGATTTTTGCCATTTGATATTACATGGAGCTGGGAGATCTCTTGTGGACTAGTGTCCTGAACTTGGTTCTCCCACCTCAGAGGCACAACCCTGATGCCTGGCTGGAGCACCAAGAGCCTGTCATCCACATGGCTCAGAATAAAAGAGAGAAAAGAAAGAAAGAAAGAAGGTAAAACAAAATAAAATAAAGTAAAGTAAAATAAAATAAAGTTATTAAAATAAAAGATAAAAATAATTATTAAAAAAAATTTTTAAGTAATAAAAAAAAAAAGAAAGAAAAAAAGAAGAGAGCAACCAAACCAAAGAACAAATCCACCAATGATAACAAGTGCTAAAAACTATACAAAAAAAAAAAAATACCAAAAAAACAAAAAAACAGACAGACAGAATCCTAGGACAAATGGTAAAAGCAAAGCTATACAGACAAAATCACACACAGAAGCACACACATACACACTCACAAAAAGAGCAAAAGGGGAAAAAATATATATCCTTGCACTCAAAGTCCACCTCCTCAGTTTGGGATGATTCGTTGTCTATTCAGGTATTCCACAGATGCAGGTACATCAAGTTGATTGTGGAGATTTAATCTGCTGCTCCTGAGGCTGCTGGGAGAAATTTCCCTTTTTCTTCCTTGTTCACATAGCTCCTGGGGTTCAGCTTTGGATTTGGCCCCGCCTGTGCGTGTAGGTCGCCTGAGGGTGTCTGTTCTTCGCTCAGACAGGATGGGGTTAAAGGAGCAGCTGCTTCAGGGGCTTGGGCTCACACAGGCTGGAGGGAGGGGTATGGATGCGGGGTGAGCCTGCGGCGGCAGAGGCCGGCATGACATTGCACCAGCCTGAGGCGCGCCGTGCGTTCTCCCGGGGAAGTTGTCCCTGGATCACGGGACCCTGGCAGTGGCGGGCTGCACGGCTCCCGGGAGGAGAGGTGTGGATAGTGACCTGTGCTTGCTCACAGGCTTCTTGGTGGCGGCAGCAGCAGCCTTAGCTTCTCGTACCCGTCTCTGGGGTCTGCGCTGATAGCCCGCAGCTCACGCCCGTCTCTGGAGCTCGTTTAGGCGGTGCTGTTAATCCCCTCTCCTCGCCCACCAGGAGACAAAGAGGCAAGAAAAAGTCTCTTGCCTCTTCGGCAGCTGCAGACCTTTTCCCGGACTCCCTCCCAGCTAGCTGTGGTGCGCTAACCCCTTCAGGCTGTGTTCACACCGCCAACCCCAGTCCTCTCCCTGCGATCCAACCGAAGCCGAGCCTCAGCTCCCAGCCCCGCCCGCCCCGGTGGGGGAGCAGACAAGCCTCTTGGGCTGGTGAGTGCTGCTCGGCACCGATCCTCCGTGCGAGAATCTCTCCGCTTTGCCCTCCGCACCCCTGTGGCTGCGCTCTCCTCCGTGGCTCCGAAGCTTCCCCCCTCTGCCACCCACAGTCTCCGCCCGCAAAGGGGCTTCCTAGTGTGTGGAAACCTTTCCTCCTTCACAGCTCCCTCCCACTGGTGCAGGTCCTGTCCCTATTCTTTTGTCTCTGTTTTTCCTTTTTTCTTTTGCCCCACCCAGGTACGTGGGGAGTTTCTTGCCTTTGGGAGGTCTGAGGTCTTCTGCCAGCGTTCAGTAGGTGTGCTGTAGGAGTTTTTCCACATGTAGATGCATTTCTGATGTATTTGTGGGGAGGAAGGTGATCTCTGCATCTTACTCTTACACCATCTTGAAGCTCCTCTCTAATTTAATTTTAAATAATGACTCTGTTTAATAACCAGCTTACAAAATTTCTGAAAATATAATAATCAACTCTCATGAGCCCACATAAACTGTCTCCAGCACACCACTGACAGTTGTAGTTAAAAACAAGTCTGGGGCTTCCCTGGTGGTGCTGTGGTTAAGAATCCGCCTGCCATTGCAGGGGATATGTGTTCGACCCCTGGTCCGGGAAAATCCCACATGCTGTGGAGCAACTGGGCCCGTGCACCACAACTACTGAGCCTGCGTGCCACAACTACTGAAGCCCATGCGTCTAGAGCCCATGCTCTGCAACAAGAGAAGCTGCCGCAAAGAGAAGCCCACACACGGCAACAAAGAGTAGCCCCTGCTCGTCGCAACTAGAGAAAGCCAGCGCACAGCAACGAAGACCCAAAACAGCCAAAGATAAATAAATAAAATAAATAAATTTATTTAAAAAAACCACAAAACACAAGTCTGACAGGGACTTCCCTGGTGGTACAGTGGTTAAGAATCTACTTGCCAATGCAGGGGACATGGGTTCGATCCCTGGTCCAGGAAGATCCCACATGCCGCCGAGCAACTGGGTCCATGTGCCACAACTACTGAGCCTGCGTGCCACAACTACTGAAGCCCATGCGCTTAGGGCCTATGCTTCAAAACAAGAGAAGCCACCGCAATGAGAAGCCCACGCACTGCAAGAAAGAGTAGCTCTCGCTCTCTGTAACTAGAGAAAGCCCGTGCAGAGCAACGAAGACCCAATACAGCAAAAAATAAAAACAAAAACTAACAAAAAAACCCAAGTCTGACAAACAGCGCTCTAAGAACCTACCACTGGTGCTATTGCTGACACTCTTGAGTGGCCAGGTGGTTTGACACTGAACTTCATGGAGTTATCTACATATTAGAAGAGAACTGTAAATTTGGCCATTTCCCACATTTTCCTGCTTATTCTTTGGCATTTGATTCCTTAACACCTAAATTCAGATGTTTCCCTTTGTCTTGTTTTTAGTTCAGCAGAAGAATTTTACCCAAACATTCTAGCTCAGACTACTTTTTAGGGTTTGTTTCCACAACGATTTTTAAAAAAAAGTAAACCCAAGAAATTGGAAAGCCCAGTGATCTTGGTCATTTATTTATTTATTTATGGCCACGCCACGTGGCTTGTGGGATCTTAATTCTCCGACCAGGGACTGAACCTGGGCCCTTGGTAACAGTGTCCTAACTACTGGACCACCAGGGAATTCCCACAGTGATTTTAAATCCAAAGGGGAACTACTAGAATTCCGTAAGTTTGACTTCAAAGGGGCCCTCAGTTGTGCATGGCTATCCTATTTCCCCTCCTTTTCTCTGAGAGGACTCTTTCCTTCCTTCTCCTCTTGTCCCAGACATTGTCTCCCCTTCTCACAAGCCAGAGGCATCAGAGATTATCATAGTTAATATTTTGGTATAGCCTTCCAGTTTTTTCTTTATGGATGTATAGACATTTAAAGGCGCTCATAATGTACAAGGATTGCTCCTATTAAAAAAATAATATATTATTTGTAATTCTTTACTAAATAATAATAGCGAATATTCATTGAATATTTGTGTCTACCACTACCCTGTGTAAGTGTGTATGTAATAGAATCTCAATTTGAAATGACTGAATTTTGACTCACCTAACCTATAGTCCAGATGGTTGATGATGTCATGGAGGCGCCAGGTCCCCTCTGTTTTTATACGCTACTCGACACAAAGTTGGCTTCATTCTTTGAGTGGTTTTTCCCTTGCTCATGGCTGCAGCAGCAATTTGCTATGCTCCTCTGTTCATATCCAGCCAGGGTCAGAGAGATTGATTATATGTAGCTTCTTTCCAGAAGTTTCCAATAAGGCTGTCCTCATGTCTCATGAGCCCAAATTGGCTGAGGTCTGTCTATCCTTGAACAACCAGTGGCATGTGGGGTCTGAATACCACGACCAGCTCGGACTAGCAGCAAGAGGGGGCTGGATGTGGAGGAGTCACTACAGGCCTTCTCGATGGCACTCAGGTTATTTTTTAGTCCTACTTTGTCACCCACTTTTCTTAACAATATCGTACGAACATTTTCAATTTTCCTTCTAAATTGTGGCTTGAAATAACTGCATTATTTGTTTATTCAGTATTTAATTGGCATATGACCAATTATCTCACTATTTCATGGAACCTAATAGATGCAGGACTATAGTGCATATTAAAAAATAAATAATTTTTTAAACATTAATAGTGGCTAATTTCTTATGAGCGTTTACTATTTGCCAGGCATTATGCCAGCAACACTGCCTACATTATTGTCAGTAACTCCCTTACTTCCCGAATCCTGACTTCAGTCCTCAAGTCCCTTCAACACTTCAACTCACTCCAGGCTAGCCTCCAGCCCCACAATTCCACAGTGCGGTGTTTGACAAGGTCAGGCTCCACATTGCTAAATCCAGTGGTCACTGCTCTGTCCCCATTCTCCTCCATCTTTCAGTAGAATTCAGCAACTACTCTTTCCTGCAAAACTGAACTCTTGTATCTTTCAAGATCCCACACACTTCTGATTTTTCTCCTGTTCACTGGCTGCACCGTCTCAGCTTCATCTCAGGGCTTGTTGTTGCATCTCAAGGCTTGATCCTAGGCCCTTTTCTCTGTCTATCTATGGTCTCTCCCTAGGTGAATTTATCTATCATCTATTTGCTGATACTTCCCAAAGTTTTATCTCCAGATGGGACATTTTTCCTCAGCTTCAGATTGTCTAATGGCCCTCCATGTCCGCATGTCTGCTGTGACACCTAGCAGACATCTCAAAGCGTTATGACCAAGGCAGAATTTTGGATTCCTCCCCCTCACTCTCCCAACTCTTCCTTCCCCAGTCTTCCTAATCTCAGTAAGTGACACCCCAAATGATCACTCAAAGTCCCATCAGAAGACAAAAATCACATCAGCTATTTGAACAGAGAATTAACTAGGTATAAAATTGTTAACTAGAAAGTTAGTATAAAGTTGCTAACTGAAAGGATAAAAAGAGGACTCTAAGGTATGGTGGAGATAGCAACTGCAGGAAACAGCTACGGCCCTGAGGGTTGAAAACAGAGGGAAGAGACGGGAGTTATTAACATTTAGAAATGTAAAGGAGGGGGACCCCTGCAGAACGGAAAGTCTGACTTCTGAGAAGGGGCTCTACTTGGCTGGCATTGCTGTCTCTCCACGGAGGGTACAATGAAGTTAGTTCTGCAAGCGCTGGAAAACTGTGACCTGGATTCAACTGCTGCTACTGGAAGGAAGAGCTGTGGCCGGTGGAAGAAGCTTTGTTAGGATGACTCATTCAGAAACAGGAAGCAGAGGGGAGGAGCAAGTCCTTTCTTCCTCCTCAGCCTTGCATCTCCCCGAGCACCTGCAACTGTCAGGGCCCAGTGGAGAGCCAACTGGCCAAGCAGAAAAGTGATTTGCAGAGTTCCAGCCCCCAGTGTTTAAAGCAGAGTAGAGAAGGGGAAGTTTGGAGCGAAAGACAAGAAATAATCTCAAGACTATCACAGCCGTCTGCCTGGTTGATCAAGACAAAAGCCTAGGAGTGATCACTGTTTCCTCTTTCTGTTCCTTGTATCCAATGCCTCACCACATCCTGAAAGTTCTACCTCCAAAATATCTCCTAAATCTGCTTGCTTCTCTCCATCCAGACACTGCCACCCTTTAACCCAAACCACCATTGTCAAGGGTAGATGAGTGCAGCGGTCATCCTGGTATTTCTGACTCCTGGCTTCCTGAAATGTATCTTCTCACAGCAACCTAAATGGTCTTTTCAAACATAAACACTCTAGTAGCTGCATGTAGAATAAACCCAAACTCCTCACCGTGGTCTGGGTTGCCTCTCTCTTGGTCTTCTATCACTCTAGCCACACTGGCCTTCTTTCTTTTTTGAACCTGCCAAGCTGGATCCAACCTCAGGCCTTGCTCTTGCTCTTCTCTCTGCCTGAACCTCCCCCACTCCCCCGCCCCCCCCACACTCTTCACAGAACTGGCTCCTTATCATTCACACCTCAGCTCAAGTATCCCCTTCTCAGAGAGGGCTTCTCCTTTAAAGTAGTGCCCTTTCGGGGCAATTACAGTGATCTCGTTCATTTATTTGTTACAGTGGGCCCTTCTCCCCAAAGGAATGAAAGTTTGAGAGGACAGGGGCATTGCTCTATTTCTCCCTCTATCCTCAGCAGCTAGGACAAATGCCTGGCAAGTAGAAGGAACTTAATAAATGTTTGTTAAATTATGAATTTCATTTAGTTCTCAGAACAATTTTCCCCCGTTATACAGATGATGAAATAAGGGTACAGAGAGGATAAATAAAATTACCCCATGGCAGGACCAAAAAAAATTTAACCTATATAAGTCTAATTACAGTTTAAACTCTTAATTTTAAGACTACATTTTAACCTTTAATTTGTACGTGTAACACCTAGATTGTATGCTCCTCCAAAGAAACTATAGTTTAGATACATTTTTCTCTTTATCTCCTAAGAAAAATGTCCATTAGCTTTTCACAGTCATCTGTTCTATTGTGGAGCAGCTTTTTCATTGCAACTTCTAAAAGTCATGGAGGGAATTGATAGCCAGCTTTTTTGAATGAGCAAGGTGGATTATTTTAAGAAGATAAAATTTTTCTAGATGCTGCCGTCCACGAATAGGTTTTAGGAAAGAACACCATAGGTGACACAAATCTTCCTTTTTGAAAAGGAAAACTAAGTGTTGGATTCCAGTTAGTAAATGGAACACAATTGGTTCATCCAAGCTTTCACATCATATTTTTCTGCCTATCTAAGTTAGCTGCTCAGAGTCTAACTGATCCCCTTTCTCTGTCACAACTCTTTAGGTCACATTATGAAGTAAGAAAAAATTCTCAGATCTTGTATCACTTAAAAAAAATTCAAGTTATTATGCTAGGAGGGTTTTCACAGAGGTAGAATCAGCACTATCTCAAATTTCCCATGAGTATGCCAACCATAATGAAAGGTTGCTGAGAAATATTTTATTTCCATCAAACAACCACTTTGGGGAAATGGAGCCATGGGTGTTTCCCATTGCCCCCGGCTCTAAAGCCCTTCTAAACAGGTTCATTTTAGTTCCTTAGGTATTAGCTAGAATCATACTGGAAAATCTCTACAAAATGAAATAGTAATGTGTTCCTAAATTATGGGATTATTTTCTGTGCTTTATGCATTTAAAGGATCTATATGAATTAGCCGTGAGCAAATATTTCCAGATAAGGTCTACACTCATTACCTTACCTCTTGTTAAAATGACAGTCCTTCCGATTGCTAAGATTTCCCACCAATAGATATCCAATTTACACAGCTCCTCACTTTCCAGTAATTTCTTCTACCAGAAATTGGCTTAAGAGAAGTGGCAATCGAGGAAGCCTGGGATGCATTTAATGAGACACGTGACAAAATAAATTCTGTTTATGTTAGGAAGAAAATATAACATACTGAAAACATGTCGCACACGTACTGATTTCCAAATCCTATTTAAAAGTTTCCTGGCCTTATGCCTAGCTGTGGCAAAAGGTATAGGATGGTAAAACTGTCTTGTAATCTTCCTGCAGGACTATGCTTATCCTGAAGTTCAGTCATGGCTTGGTCTTAGTGCCAATTTTCTCATCACAACATGAAAAGCCAATAACTCTGGTGTTCTCATACCCCAATGCCAGGATTATAATAGGGTAGCCATTTTTACCTTGTTCTTATGTCTTCCTAGGAAACACTACACTGCAGGATTTCACCTTATCAGGTTGGCAAAGAATAAAAGTCTGACAGTACTGAGTGTTGACAAGGATGTAGAACAATGAGAACATTCATACAATGCTGATGGAAATATAAATTGGTCAATCCCCTTGGAAATCAACTTGTCAAGATTTAGAATAGTTAAAGATATACATAACCTCAGACCTAGCAAAATTACTTCTAGGAATAATGAATTTTTATGTAAGAAAACACTTATAAGAATGTTCATTACAGCCTTATTGGTAATTGTAAAAATTGGAAACAGGATAAATTTCCATCGAAAGTAGAATAAATTGTGGGGTATTTAACACAATAGAATACAGCAATGAATGAACTCATTAGCTCTGCATGTTTCAACATGGATACATCTTTAAAATATAATGTTATAAAAAGCAAGTTGCAGAAGGATGTGTACAGTATGATACTATTTATATTACTTGTAATAGCATAATAGCATGCAAAACAATCATCTGTGCTGTTTATAATCATATATATCAATATATAGTATAAGAACATGAATGGGATTGGCAAACACCAAATTCAGGGTACACAGAGAAATTGGGTAGAGAATACAGGAGCTTGAAATAAATCTGTACTTCATTTCCTAAAACAAATACAAGCTCTAAAACAAATATATCAAAATGTTAAAATTTTACAGTGTTGGGCTGTGGATACATTGACATTTTGTATACTTTCTTATTTTTGAAATGTTAGGGGGAAAAAGCCATTACCTTTGTGGGTAGTTTATCTTCATTCAGTAAACAAGGGTTGAGCCTCTTCTATGAGTCAGGCACTATTTTAGCTGCTAGAAGTCAAAGAGTCCCTGTCCTCAGAGGATTTAGAATCTAGTGGAAGATGATCCTGAATGCACTCACTCTGGTCCCATGACAATTAATTTTTACCTCTCTTATCACCTTCTGCTTCATATTACGGTTTCAGTTTTAATTACATCTTTCTTTCTATAGTAGTGCTATCCAATAGAACTTTCTGCATTGATCAAAATACTCTATATCTGTGCAATCCAATATGGTAGCCATTAACCACTATGTAGCTATTAAACACTTGAAACGTAGCTAGTATGACAGGGGAACTGAATTTTCAATTTTAATTAATTTAAATTTAAATAACCACATGTGGCTAGCAGCTACCATATTGGACAGCACCATTATAAGAGTTTATGCCCTTTGAGGGCAGAGACGGTGTCTTTCTCATCTTTATAGCCCCACCTCAAGTCCCGCCTTCACCCCCAGGGCACCTGACCAGATACTGTATCTCATACAAGACATTTGATAAATATCTGTTAAATCGAATCCCCGGAATTGAGTCCTTTCAGTGCCATTAACTAGCATGTGCCCCAAGGAAATTCCCTTAATCTCTGTATATTCATTTACCTATTGATCAAACATGAACTGTACACCAATTCTGTTCCAAGCTGAGGGGATATAAATATAAATAAAACATGGTCCCTTTCCTTGAGGAATTCATAATCTTGCCTGGGCAATAGTTCATTCAGACATAAAATGAGAGGATTAATCCTGAGGATTTCTAAATTCTCTTCCAGCCCTAACATTCTATAAATACATTCACTGAATTGTTCATCTGTGCCTATGTTCACTTTCAGAGTTTATGCAAGTAGGCAATAAATCAATAAAATGAAGATATCTAAACCCATCAAGAGCCCTTTGATCTCATTCGTTTATTCATTTTACAAATATTTACTGAATATCATTTATGGATGTTTTGATTGCCTCTTCTTTACTCCATTGGTGAGGGAGGGATTCTCGCCTTAGGATTATGGGGATGGCCAAACACACAATACCCACCACTGGACACAAGAGCTTGAGAGCAGGTTATTAGTCACATATAGTCACAGCCCAGGCAAGAAGGACACCACAGACCAGGCAGGGCCACGCAGGGGTTTCACTTAGGAATAGAGTAAACAACCAGGTGCTGTGAAGGCAGGCTTTGTAGTCTCAAGAGGGTGAGATGCCCTCTGGTTCCTGAAGGATACTGTGATTGACTCATCTGAATGATTCCATGGGCTGGCAGGGAACACCCTAGTCAGGGATAAGCCGGAACTGCGCCTGGTGCATTTGATAAGGAGGATTGTCTGGCTAGGAGACCTTACCCACGAGAGCAGAATAGGGTAGGAAATTGTAATTAGGCCATTTGAGGCCCTCCTGATTTTACCACCCATGTCAAGGCAGTATATGATGTTAAGCCTTGATTTTAGGGCTTACACCAAGTTCTATACTAGGCACCCTCATGTGCAAGATAAGAATAAGAGGTTCCTGCCCTTATGGGTCTTATGGTTTAAGTTTCAGAGACATATTGGTGGAATTAGTGGACTATAATGGTCTTTCCATCTCTCTAATTCTGCCATGGGCCCAGGGCCCAACGGAATGGAGAATGGCTCCTTTGGCCACTGGAGGGCATTTCCTGCTTTCTGCATAGGCCTCTGTTTCCCTGAGGTTTAACTACAATGGCGAGTTTCGTGCACTGATTGATTCTTAAGGTTGATACACATCAGAATCACCTGGGAAAAAACTTTAAACAGAGGTCTACCCCCAAAGATTCTGATTCTATAGGAATAGGATTGAGCTTGGGCTTCTGTCATTTGAACATGTTTCCCAAGCGATTTTGATAGATGAGCAGAGATGAACCACCAAACAGTTTAGTGAGATAGCCTACATTCTGATTTTCAGGGGGTTCCTGTTTTATTTCTTTTCTAGCTTTATTGAGATATAATTGACATATAACATTGTGTAAGATGTACAACATGTTGATTTGATATACTTATAAAGTGATTACCGCCATTACACCTCTATCACCTCACATAATTACCATTTCTTTTTCTTTTTTTTTAACATCTTTATTGGAGTATAATTGCTTTACAATGTTGTGTTAGTTTCTGCTGTATAACAAGGTGAATCAGCTATATGTATACATATATCGCCGTATCTCCTCCCTCTTGCGTCTCCCTCCCACCCTCCCTATCCTACCCCTCTAGGTGGTTGCAAAACATTGAGCTGATCTCCCTGTGCTATGTGGCTGCTTCCCACTAGTTATCTATTTTATATTTGGTAGTGTATAAATGTCAATTTTGCTCTCCACTTCATCCCAGCTTTCCCTTCCCCCTCTCCATATCCTCAAGTCCATTCTCTACATCTGTGTCTTTATTCCTGTCCTGTCCCTAGGTTCATCAGAACCATTTTTTTAAATAGATTCCATATATATGTGTTAGCATACGGTATTTGTTTTTCATTTTCTGACTTACTTCACTCCTTATGACAGACTCTAGGTCCATCCACCTCACTACGAATAACTCAATTTTGTTTCTTTTTATGACGGAGTAATATTACATTGTATATATGAGCCACATCTTCTTTATCCATTCATCTGTTGATGGACACTTAGGCTGCTTCCATGTCCTGGCTATTGTAAATAGAGCTGCAATGAACATTGTGGTACATGACTCTTTTTGAATTCTGGTTTTCTCAGGATATATGCCCAGTAGTGGGATTGCTGGGTCGTATGATAGTCCTTTTTTAGTTTTTTAAGGAACCTCCATACTGTTCTCCATAGTGGCTGTATCAATTTACATTCCCACCAACAGTGCAACAGGGTTCCCTTTTCTCCACACCCTCTCCAGCATTTACTGTTTGTAGATTTTTTGATGATGGCTATTCTGGCCGGTGTGAGGTGATACCTCATTGTAGTTTTGATTTGCATTTTTCTAATGATTAGTGATGTTGAGCATCTTTTCATGTGTTTGTTGGCAATCTGTATATCCTCTTTGGAGAAATGTCTGTTTAGGTCTTCTGCCCATTTTTGGATTGGGTTGTTTGTTTTTTTGATATTGAGCTGCATGAGCTGCTTGTATACGTTGGAGATTATTCCTTTGTCAGTTGCTTCATTTGCAAATATTTTCTCCCATTCTGAGGGTTGTCCTTTCTTCTTGTTTATGGTTTCCTTTGCTGTGCAAAAGCTTTGAAGTTTCATTAGGTCCCATTTGTTGTTTTTTTTTTTATTTCCATTTCTCTAGGAGGTGGGTCAAAAAGGATCTTGCTGTGATTTATTTCATAGAGTGTTCTGCCTATGTTTTCCTCTAAGAGTTTGATAGTGTCTGGCCTTACATTTAGGTCTTTAATCCATTTTGAGTTTATTTTTGTGTATGGTGTTAGGAAGTGTTCTAATTTCATTCTTTTACATGTAGCTGTCCAGTTTTCCCACCACCAGTTATTAAAGAGGCTGTCTTTTCTCCATTGTATATTCTGCCTCCTTTTTCAAAGATAAGGTGACCATCTGTGCATGGGTTTCTCTCTGGTCTTTCAATCCTGTTCCATTTATCTATATTTCTGTTTTTGTGCCAGTACCATACTGTCTTGATTACTGTAGCTTTGTAGTATAGTCTGAAGTCTGGGAGCCCGATTCCTCTAGCTCCGTTTTTTTTCTCAAGATTGCTTTTGCTATTCGGGGTCTTCTGTGTTTCCATACAAATTGTGCAATTATTTGTTCTAGTTCTGTGAAAAATGCCATTGGTAGTTTGATAGGGATTGTATTGAATTTGTAGATTGCTTTGGGTAGTATAGTCATTTTCACAATGTTGATTCTTCCAATCAAAGAACATGGTATATCTCTCCATCTGTTTGTATCATCTTTAATTTCTTTCATCAGTGTCTTATAGTTTTCTGCATACAGGTCTTTTGTCTCCTTAGGTAGGTTTATTCCTAGGTATTTTATTCTTATTGTTGCAGTGGTAAATGGGAGTGTTTCCTTAATTTCTCTTTCAGATTTTTCATCATTAGTGTATAGGAATTCAAGAGATTTCTGTGCATTAATTTTGTATCCTGTTACTCTACCAAATTCATTAATTAGCTCTAGTAGTTTTCTGGTAGCATCTTTAGGATTCTCTATGTATAGTATCATGTCATCTGCAAACAGTGACAGCTTTACTTCTTCTTTTCCGATTTGGATTCCTTTTATTTCTTTCTCTTCTCTGATTGTTGTGGCTAAAACTTCCAAAACTATGTTGAATAATAGTGGTAAGAGTGGGCAACCTTGTCTTGTTCCTGATCTTAGTGGAAATGGTTTCAGTTTTTCACCATTGGGGATGATGTTGGCTGTGGGTTTGTCATATATGGCCTTTATCATGTTGAGGTAAGTTCCCTCTATGCCTGCTTTCTGGAGAGTTTTTATTATAAACAGGTGTTGAGTTTTGTCAAAAGCTTTTTCTGCATCTCTTGAGATGATCATATGGTTTTTCTCCTTCAGTTTGTTAATATGGTGTATCACATTGATTGATTTGCGTATATTGAAGAATCCTTGCATCCCTGGGATAAATCCCACTTGATCATGGTGTATGATCCTTTTAATGTGTTATTGGATTCTGTTTGCTAGTATTTTGTTGAGGATTTTTGCATCTATATTCATCAGTGATATTGGTCTGTAGTTTTCTTTTTTTGTGACATCTTTGTCTGGTTTTGGTATCAGGGTGATGGTGGCCTCGTAGAATGAGTTTGGGAGTGTTCCTCCCTCTGCTATATTTTGGAAGAGTTTGAGAAGGATAGGTGTTAGCTCGTCTCTAAATGTTTGATAGAATTCACCTGTGAAGCCATCTGGTCCTGGGCTTTTGTTTGTTGGAAGATTTTAAATCACAGTTTCAATTTCAGTGCTTGTGATTGGTCTGTTCATATTTTCTATTTCTTCCTGGTTCAGTCTCAGAAGGTTGTGCATTTCTAAGAATTTGTCCATTTCTTCCAGGTTGTCCATTTTATTGGCAGAGAGTTGCCTGTAGTAATCTCTCATGATCCTTTGTATTTCTGCAGTGTCAGTTGTTACTTCTCCTTTTTCATTTCTAATTCTATTGATTTGAGTCTTCTCCCTTTTCTTCTTGATGAGTCTGGCTAATGGTTTATCAATTTTGTTTATCTTGTCAAAGAACCAGCTTTTAGTTTTATTGATCTTTGCTATCATTTCCTTCATTTCTTTTTCATTTATTTCTGGTGTGATCTTTATGATTTCTTTCCTTCTGCTAATTTCTTTTTTTCTGCTAACTTTCTTTCCTTCTGCTAATGGTTTTCTTTGTTCTTCTTTCTCTAATTGCTTTAGGTGTAAGGTTAGGTTGTTTATTTGAGATTTTTCTTGTCTCTTGAGGTAGGATTGTATTGCTATAAACTTCCCTCTTAGAACTGCTTTTGCTGCATCCAATCGGTTTTGGGTCATCGTGTTTTCATTTGTTTCTAGCTATTTTTTGATTTCATCTTTGATTTCCTCAGTGATCTCTTGGTTATTTAGTAGTGTATTGTTTAGTCTCCATGTGTTTGTATTTTTTTTTTTTTTTACAGTTTTTTTCCTGTAATTGATACCTAGTCTCATAGCATTGTGGTCAGAAAAGATACTTGATACGATTTCAATTTTCTTAAATTTACCAAGGCTTGATTTGTGACCAAAGATATGGTCTATCCTGGAGAATGTTCCATGAGCACTTGAGAAGAAAGTGTATTCTGTTGTTTTTGGATGGAATGTCCTATAAATATCAATAAGTGCATCTTGTTTAATGTGTCATTTAAAGCTTGTGTTTCCTTAGTTTTTTTCATTTTGGATGATCTGTCCATTGGTGAAAGTGGGGTTTTAACGTCCCCTACTATGATTGTGTTACTGTCGATTTCCCCTTTTATGGCTGTTAGTACTTGTCTTATATATTGAGGTGCTCCTATGTTGGGTGCATAAATACCTACAATTATTATTTCTTCTTCCTGGATTGATCCCTTGATCATTATATAGTGTCCTTCTTTGTCTCTTGTAATAGTCTTTATTTTAAAGTCTATGTTGTCTGATATGAGAATTGCTACTCCAGCTTTCTTTTGATTTCCATTTGCATGGAGTATCTTTTTCCATCCCCTCACTTTCAGTCTGTATGTGTCCCTAGGTCTGAAGTGGGTCTCTTGTAAACAACATATATACAGGTCTTGTTTTTGTATCCATTCAGACAGTCTATGTCTTTGGTTGGAGCATTTAATCCATTTACATTTAAGGTAATTATCGATACATATGTTCCTATTACCATTTTCTTAATTGTTTTGGGTTTGTTATTGTAGGTCTTTTCCTTCTCTTGTGTTTCCTGCCTAGAGAAGTTCCTTTAGCATTTGTTGTAAAGCTGGTTTCATGGTGCTGAATCCTCTTAACTTTTGCTTATCTGTAAAGGTTTTAATTTCTCCATTGAATCTAAATGAGATCCTTGCTGGGTAGAGTAATATTTGTTGTAGTAATCTTTCCGTCTGCCTTGCAGAGTTTCTGCTGAAAGATCACCTGTTAACCTTATGGGGAGTCCCTGGTATGTTATTTGTTGCTTTTCCCTTGATGCTTTTAATATTTTTCCTTTGTATTTAATTTTTGATAGTTCGATTAATATGTGTCTTCGCATTTTTCTCTTTGGGTTTATCCTGTATGGTACTCTCTGTGCTTCCTGGACTTGATTGACTATTTCCTTCCCCATGTTAGGGAAGTTTTCGACTATAATCTCTTCAAATATTTTCTCAGACCCTTTCTTTTTCTCTTTCTTCTTCTGGGACCCCCTATAATTTGAATTTTGGTGCTTTTAATGTTGTCCCAGAAATCTCTGAAACTATCCTCAATTATTTTCATTCTTTTTTCTTTATTGTGCTCTGTGGTAGTTAGTTCCACTATTTTATTTTCCAGGTCACTTATCCGTTCTTCTGCCTCAGTTATTCTGCTATTGATTCCTTGTAGAGAATTTTAAATTTCATTCATTGTGTTGTTCATCATTGTTTGTTTGCTCTTCAGTTCTTCTAGTTCCTTGTTAAACGTTTCTTGTCTTTTCTCCATTCTATTTCTAAGATTGTGGATCATCTTTACTATCATTACTATGAATTCTTTTTCAGGTAGGTTGCCTATTTCGTCTTCATTTATTTGGTGTTGTAGATTTTTACCTTACTCCTTCGTCTGTAACATATTTTTTTGTCGTCTCTTTTTGTTTGTTTGTTTTTGATGGGTGGTGCTGTATTCCTGTCTTACTGGTTGTTTGGCCTGAGACGTCCAGCACTGAAGTTTGCAGGCAGTTGGATAGAGCTGGGTCTTGGTGCTGAGATGAGGACCTCCGGGAGGCCTCACTCCGATTGGTATTCCCTGGTGTCTGAGGTTCTCTATTAGTCCAGCAATTTGGACTCGGAGCTCCCACCACAGGAGCTTGGGCCCGACCTCCAGCCTAGGAACCAAGATCCCGCAAGCAGCTGGTTTGTCAAAAAAAACTTTAAAAGTGTGGTGGAGGCACACAGTGGGGATGAGGAAGTGTCTAAACTTCACTGTCTGAAGTGAACAGTTATGTGGAAAGGACAGCTGCTGTCACAGGGGTCCATGGTGAGGAACGGCATCTTGGCTCCCGACAAGTCCTGGAAACCCACTCTTGGCTGAACAAACACTGCTGTTGCTGGTCAGGCTCCTCGCCTCTGAAGCAGAAACCATTTCTTTCTTGTGGTGAGAACATTTAAGATCTACTCCCTTAGTAACTTTCAAGTATATAATAAAGTGTTATTAATTATAATAACCATGTTACATATTAGATCCCCAGAACTTATCCATATTATAACTGGAAGTTTGTAACCATTGACCAACATCTCCCCATTTCCCTCATCCCCAGCCTCTGGTAACCAGTATTCTACTGTTTCTATGAGTTCAGCTTTTTAAGACTCTACATATAGGCGATAGCATACAGTCTTTGTCTTTCTCTGTCTGATTTGTTTCACTTAGCATAATGCCTGTTTAGTGCACATGCTTCTTAAGCATAATGCCCTTAGCATAAGGCTGCCCTGAGTCTGGATGCAAAAGCTGGGTTGAGATTTGAAGCAAAGTGAAGGTGGAAGATTGACTCTGTCACCAGTGCCGTGCTGTGCTTGTCATCTGGGCTCCTAGAGCCACATGCTTGGAAATCACATCCTTTGGTTTCTGGCTCTAGACCAACCCCTGTGGCCCGTGGAACCTGTGTGGGTGTTGGGTGAGGGGTGGGAGGAACCAAAAGAGACAGAGGATATTATGCCTTCTTTCTTTATTTTTGTCACCAACCCTCCCCGACCTCCCTCCCAAGCCAGACACAAAATTCGTCTCTTCTTCCTCTCAAAGAAATAAATGCTCTCAAGCACTCACTTCCCCAAGTAGAAGTCAGCAGCCTGCGGACAGTTAAGCCTGAATAGATTCTAGACTCAGGTAGGGTGTCCTGCCACAAACAAATACGTGCAGGTTATCACCCTCATCCCCTGACTCATTCCCATCTCATTCGATTCGAGAAACAGGAAGCAAGGGGCCATAATGATTAGAAACAACCTGATTTTCCATCACTTGAACACTGAGTCACTGAGTCTTTAATTGTCCTCTTTCTGTTAAGGTTTTATCGTGCTGGTTTTGTTGTTATTGTTGCTTTGTTTTGTGAGTGAAATGGGCTCCCCATTTCAAAACCTTAAGTGCGTCCTTGAGTGATATTTTTCTAGTTGCTTGTTTTAAAATCAATGTAAATACTTGATTTTAAATATACCTTTAAAAAAGTTGAAAGGAAGACTCCAGGCAAAGAGAACCACTGAGTTATTTAAGGATTATAGACTTCCTTTCAAAGCAGTTATGCTAAATTATGAAAGATGTACTCCCTGCAAGGTAATGCGAGTTCATCTAGAAAAGGCAAGTGTTCTACTTGTAGGTAAGCTGAGAATTCATCCCTGCCCTCTGGTGGCTGTAACATACACACAAGCACCACTACTATATTTATTAGTTGTCAGGAATTTTTTTAAAGCTCCCAGAGCTAAATTACAAATGTCCTCTTCCAACAAATGTGATTAAATAAAGGAAGATGGTATGTATATCTGGTCCTAGGGGTGGACATCAGAGCTGCTGACTGAGCATACTGGGACCTTACCTGTCCTAGGAACTGCTCGACAGCTCCTTTTTCTTTCTTCAGCCTAGCCTAAGAAGCTGATTTCCGCGCCTATGTAAATGAGACATTCCTCAGTGCTGGCCCCTGAATTACTCACTTGTATCGCTCACTCTACCACACAGGCATAGAACAAGAATTCACTGAATAACAACTTGAATGAGGTTGTCTGTCCCAATGCCCAAGATATCCAACAAAATGAGAAGTATTCTCCAGAGGCGTAGGTGTGTCAGGGTGTGGACTTATAAATTACCCTCTCTTGAACTAAATGTTTAATTAGACAATCCATATCAGATCTGCCAACTGCAGGCGGTGCCCAGAAAGAATGATAACAGTAATATTTATATTAAAATGATAATCTATTATGAATCTTGCCTCCCTTTTTCATAATTGTCCTCCATTTACCAAATACGTTTCTAGGCAAATCAAGCTTCTCAAGAGAGTAGGAAAAATGGTAGGCTTTTCTTGTTTTATAAAGCCAAGTCACAACTTAAACAGCTAGTAATAACAACTACCATTTTATTTAATGCCTGCGGACTACGGGACAGGCACCACGCCAGGTGGTTTACAAGTTGTATCTCATTTAACCTCCTAACAACTTTTGACGTAGGTACTATTATTTTGCCTATTTTATAGGTGGGGAAACCAAGGCTCTGAAGGGCTAAGTAACTTGCTCAAGTCACCCAATAGTAAAGGAGGATAGGGCACCCACATACAGTTGACTAAGTCATTCACTGCACCTAGCCTTGTGATCCACTTGGTAAGCCACACACCAGCAGGGCAGCGCCTACCCAGAGGGCACACCCTTTCCTAATATAAACAAAGGCATAGTATGGGCTAGCTACTGCCCTGAAAATAGAACATACAATCAAACCCATTAAGCTGATTCCAGATCCTACTTGCTTCATGCTATACTGCCTTGCCAAGCACATTTTCCTACCTCAAAGGGTCCCATAATGGTCACAAATATTCATTCTTTCCCACTGGCTGGACTTGGGGATGGGTGTAAGGGGAAGGATGAGTCGACAGATGCCCTAATACCTTTGGAGTAGCCTGGTTTTCAGGTGTGGTGGCATGGGTAGTGATTGGGAACAACAGCAAAGTACAGTCTTGGAAACTGCCAGTGGCCTGACCCCTTGGAAATTTTCTTGGCCTGCTTTATGGAGGTTACCCAACCGTGGGAGTCGAGGTGGCTCTGCCTGAATGGCTGTGAGTGTCCTGATGAGAAACATCACTTCAGTGCAGTGTGCCAACAGATGGGAATTCTTGGGCTGACTCCACCAGAGGCTGGCATTTTGACCTTTGGCTGGTCACTTAACCTCAGTGACTCCCATTTCTCATCCAAAAATGCAGACAATTATCACAGGTACTCAGAAGTAACACCAAAAACCTTTTAAAGCAGGCAGAATTTTTCTTTGGTGCTTACAGTCATCTGTGAAGTTCTTTCTCCCCCATTTCTCTTTCCCTGTAGCATTCCCTTCTTTCATAATATCAAATATCTTTCCCCAAACTATCTTTATCCTAAAGAAGAGGCAAGGAAGGCTTTGCACAAAGGATTGAATCACTGTTGGGTGAATTTTAGTAGCAGATGAAGGTTTGGGGTTTTCTCAGAGCCTGTAAATCACAAAGGTCAGTAACTGAGGATTAGGCTGTCCTGGGAAAGTATTGTAAAGTACATTTTAAAAAATCACATGAATGTATCTACTTAATGGAATATTATGCAGTCATTATGAATGTTCATTCAGGAAGACTTTGAGGCAACATCAAGGAAAACTCCCAGATATAATGTGATATGTAAAAAGCAGGAGCCCAAAACATATATGTGAGATACAACTACATAAAAATTATATACATATACAGAGGGAGCCTGGAAAGTAATACAGAAAAATAAATAATTGGTTGAAGTGGTGGGATAATGAGTGGTTTTTAAATTTTTAGTGAACGTTATTATAACAATGTGAAGTATATTTAGAAATACTCACAAAGAGGAAATTTCATCCTTTTAAAAACATCTGTAGAAAAATGACCACATAGGTAAACTGAATTCTCTGTTGTCATAATTTCAGGCTGATGATTTGTTTCACTTGGTACAAGATGTTTTTAAGACTTGACATTTCTGTAAATCTCTTAAGTATTGTTTTTGATGATATAAACACACTATCATCAATCCAACGACTGAGAATCTTTATGTTGAGATGTTATGTTTGTACAAGAATTTGGGGAATACTATTTAAAAGAGAGAACCTGGTTAAATACTATATAATAACCCCGTGATGTCTCTGAGGACAAAAAATATGGGCACCTTCCCACCTCAGAACTTTGACTTAGAACAAATCACAGGTATGTGCTTCACCGAATAGACAAGTGGCTTCTTTCACAGCAATGTGCAAATGAATCTAAAATCTCTTTTAATCACCACCTTTGCAGGAATTTCTGGATGAGCACTCACAAGTACCTGCTAGATATAGAGCTCCTACTTATGTCTTTCCCATTTCCCAAATAAGAGACAAGATTTTTCCTGTAAATGTAATTTGTGCTGTAACCTAAAGGAAAAATAACAATAGAAGTTTTAGACACTGCAACTAGCTTTTTGTGTGATTGCCTTAAAATTTTTTTCCCCTACATACCACCTGGGAGCCTTGGATCTTCTCTGGATCTCTTATAACCACCCTCCTGTTCTTCACCCTTCAAAAGCAAACTTTTGAGTCATAGTCTGCCAAAGCTAGAAGGTACTCATGAATTATTTGGTTCAAATGGCTTACAGATGAGCTCAGAACATAAAATGAATGACACAGAACGTAAAATGAATGACTTGCCCAAGGTCATACAAAAGGTTAGAAGCAAAATCAGGATCCTTTCTTTTCTTTGGGCAATTATCTTGCTCTAAGATCTTCCAGCTCATGGCATAGATTTACATTCACGGGGTTTCCCCTTGATTACAAGAGCAATATACACTTGCTATACAAAATATGAAAAATAGATCAGATGTTTAAAGAAGCATATAAACGTTACCCAAAATTCCACCACCCAGGGATGGACCACTATTAACACATTGTATATATATATTTCTGGTCCTTTGGGCACTACTTCAGATGGAGAGCAGTGAGGCAACAAGTGTGCAGGGGGTGGGGGACACGAGGCATGATTGAGCTCTGGTCAAGGGTAGGATTGTTGTGCTATATGATTCTGCTTCTCCCATGGGGTGACCTTGGCACGTGGAGCCCAGGGTAGTCTATGAGAGGGAAATTGCATCATGGGCATCTCTAGCCATATCTGTGCTGGGAGAGAATGCCTGAAATATGACAGCATCCAGTTTGGGATTCAAGCTGTCCCTTTTCTGTCCAATCCACTACACCTAGTAAATAGGCTTCTTTGCTTTTCAGCATTAAAAGCACTCCTTTCTATAGGCTTAAATGCATGGGTTGGGGAGGAGTTAGTTAGTCTTGGATACCACTAGCTATCACTGAGACTTTCTGCAAAATTTACTTGCCAATAAATTGTGAACATTTTCCCACATCGCTAAACATTCTTCTACAGCTTGATTTTTAGTCCTTCCATAAGCGCTCACAAATACGAGTCAGAATTTATTTAATTATCCTCCTATTTTTGTTTTTTTAATTTAAAAATTAAAAAAATTTTTATTGGAGTATAGTTGCTTTACAATGTTGTGTTAGTTTCTGCTGTACTGCAAAGTGAATCCGTTTTACGTATATATATATCCCCTCTTTTTTAGATTTCCTTCCCGTTTAGGTCACCACAGAGCATTGAGTAGAGTTCCCTGTGCTATACAGTAGTTATCTATTTTATACACAGTAGTGTATATATGTCAATCCCAATTTCCCAATTCATCCCACCCTTCCTTCCCCCCTTAGTATCCTCCTATTTTTGGACATGTGAATTGCTTCCAAGTTTTTACCATTAAAAATAATACTGGAATGAACATCCGTGAATAGTACTTAAGTAATTGGGATATCTGTTTCTTTAGTATAAATTCTTAGAAATAGAATTGCTGGATGGAAGAGTATAAATATTTGAAAGGGATTTGTTACATATTATGTAATTCACTCCAGAAAGGTGGTTTTAATGTTCAATTCTACTTATAAGATTTGGCCCTGTTTTAGGTTCACCATTTAAAACTCACCTCCTGGGCTTCCCTGGTGGCACAGTGGTTGAGAATCCGCCTGCCAATTCAGGGGACACAGGTTCGAGCCCTGGTCCAGGAAGATCTCACATGCTGCAGAGCAACTAAGCCCATGCACCACAACTACCAAGCCTGTGCCACAGCTACTGAGCTTGTGCTCTAGAGCCCGTGAGCCACAACTACTGAGCCCGCATGCTACAACTACTGAAGCCTGCACGCCTAGAGCCTGTGCTCCGCAACAAGAGAAGCCACCGCAATGAGAAGCCCGCGCACCGCAATGAAGAGTAGCCCCCACTCACCACAACCAGAGAAAGCCCGCGTGCAGCAACAAAGACCCAACACAGCCAAAAATAAATAAATTAAAAAAAAAAAAAAAGAACCGTCAGTCAGCTTGAAAAGAAAAATCATCTATTTCACCTACATTTATCAGTGATATTTGATAGGAGTATCAGGTACCAAAGAAGTAAAAGATGGGTCTCAACGCACCCTATGCTGCAACTCTTTGTAATCCCCCAGCTGCTGGTGGTTTCACATAAGGTACGCAATCTGCCTGGAATGCCCCTCAATTTGTACTTCCTTTTTTTTTTTTCTTATAAAACATTATCTCCCCCTCTCTCTTTCTCTTTCTCTTTCTCTCTCCATATAGATATCATAAGATAGATTTGTAAATTGTCATAAGACACACTGATTTATAAATAATATAAACACTGTGTACACATATATATATTGTACATATATATGCACACACACATATGCATAAATGTAATCATGTCTTTTTTACTATATTTTTTTTCTCTTTTTTCTTGGGTCACCCTTCTCCCCTCCTCTTCTTCTCACATGAGCCACCCTCTAAAAGAAACCATGTTGTTTCATGACTGTATCCTTCTATAGTTTTATCAATGCTCCTATAAGCCTATTTAAATAAATATACACACACACACATGTCTATGCACATACATTTTATACAGCTTGCATGTCTTTTTTTTTTTTGTCTTTTTTTTTTAAACAAAGATGGGATCATACTGCATGCACTTTTCTATATCGTGCTTCCCTCACCCAGCATTTTTCTGGTAGAACTCCCTTTAAGTCAACTTGTGCAGCTGTAATTCAGTCTTTTTAATAGCTTCATACTATTCCGTGGTATGAGCTGTCCTGTAATTTACTTGGCCATTCCCCTGTTGATGGATAGTCACATTGTTTCCAGAGTTCTGCTACCAAGAAATATAGTGTAATAAATATCTTTGAATTTATAATTTTATGCATTTTTAATTTTTTATTTCCATAGGCTAGATTCCCAAGAATAAGATTATGCATCAAAGTATGTAGACATTTTTAGTGGTTGTTACTTGATTACTCTAGAAAAGATCTTTTGCTAGCAAATTTAAAATAAATATTTGTATAAAATACTGCTAACATTAATTTTTTAACCATTACTTGCATCAAAACATTAGTCTAGATATAAAAGTTTCTTATTAATTCTGTCCATTATTTCCTTTATGATATGAGTTAATTTTACATAAACACATCTATATTTTCTATGATGACTTCTTGATTTTCTTCTTTACCTCCCTCTCATCTAATCTTTCTAAGACTTACTCAACTTCCCAGAACCAGAAGTCACTTCTTGTGTGTTAACCTCCTTCCTTTCCTCTATCCCAAGCATGGGTAATTCTCTCTTCCCTGTACAAACCTGCTTAGTACACTGTTATTCTTGTATGAGTTTGTCAGCCCCACTGGACAGCAAGTTCCTGGAAGGCAGAATCAATGTCCTATTCACCTTTATTAAATGCAGCACCAAACAGTGCTTTAATACAGAGCTACTCAACTGTTAGTGGACAAATTTTAAGTGTTTTTATGTAAATTCTTACTTTACACCTAGTTTAAATGACTTCATTTGTGCTTCTAAAAAGCAAACTGAAAGCGAAAGATGGGGTTAACTCTATTCCTGAATGAGATGACAACAGTGCATATTTGTGATGCTTAATAGATATTTTAGAGGGAAAAAGAAAACTTGTATCCATTGCACCACAAACTCTGAATTACAACACAGAGGGGATAAGAACCCATGTATGTTTTTTTGTGTGTGTGTTTTTTTTTTTAAGTCATGTTCCTTTTTATTTTTTTTAAATTTTATTTATTTATTTATTTATTTATTTATTTATTTATTTATTTTTGGCTGTGTTGGGTCTTCGTTTCTGTGCGAGGGCTTTCTCTAGTTGCGGCAAGCGGGGGCCACTCTTCATCGCGGTGCGCGGGCCTCTCACTATCGCGGCCTCTCTTGTGGCGGAGCACAGGCTCCAGACGTGCAGGCTCAGTAGTTGTGGCTCACGGGCCTAGTTACTCTGCGGCATGTGGGATCTTCCCAGACCAGGGCTCGAACCCGTGTCCCCTGCATTGGCAGGCAGATTCTCAACCCCTGTGCCACCAGGGAAGCCCCCATGTATGTTTTTATGGACATTAAGTCCTTATCCAAAAATGAAATGCCTGCTTGAGTGATGTGAATACTTTTGAGAATATAAAGTGAGATTGATACTGATGTTCACAATTCTTAAATGGCCACCACCCTTGAGGCTCCCCTGCTATGTTATAGAATTTTTGTTATTTTCCTGTCAGAAAATATCCTATTGAGTAAAATTTCTTTTAGAATGTGTGTATAATGCAGAGAGCTTGTATGTTATCAGATCTTCTTACTTCCTTATTTTCATCTCATGTCTATTTCATTGATTATTGAGGAAGAAAATTTAAGAATATAAATATTAAAAACAATAGGCTTGACTTTGCATAATTCTTAATCAAAATCTTTTTTTTCCCTAATAGAACCAGTCAACTTGAGAACTATTGGAATAAAAATATAAAGAGGTGATTATCTTGAAACCTAGTGTTTGTTTATGTTTCTGTAATTACTGTTTGGAAGGTAACAGTAAACTCAAATTTATCTTAAATTTGTCTTAAATCAGCATGTAGTTCCTGGCAGATAATAGGTGCTCAATAAATATTTATTGGATCAAGGACTGATGAAGTGTGGTAGCAGACAAGCTCATTGATAACTTTGTTATATTCAGAGTTGTTTTAAAATACACCCAACATTCTCTAGCTGATGGCTATTTTTTAAAAAAAGTTAATCCCCCAAATGTACATTTAGCAGAAATTAATATTGCTCAAGGACCTCAACAGGAAATCTATGTTTGGCTTCTTTCCTCTTGGCAATCTAGGGCCAAAAGCAGTTTCTAGTGACAAGCTTATGGCAGTGTTTTTTGAGCACTGGCTCATGTAAATTTTTTGTGATTCTGGTGCCAAATGTAAACAAACTGAAAAACTAAAACTAAATCTAAAAGCAGGCTTCTCTCCAGAATTTGGCTCAGGAGTACAGGCTTTACTCTGTATGTTATTGGACAAATGATTAAGCATATTAAGGAAGTTTGGTGGGCAGCAGTTCTAAGAAACACAGAATGATTTAAATTTTATGGCTCCGTTCAAGGCATTTGGAAGGGAAATCAGAGAATAGAATTCACTTATAGAACCTGTTAAATAATGTATCAATTCTGTGGCAATAAATTAAAATATAAAATATTGCCCAGTCTTCACTTTAGCCAACATTCCACTCTCCCAACATCTGGGAAAACTGGGCAGTGGAGGAAACAGACTGCTTCTAATTACTCTGTGTCAGCCAAAGATTGTGTAAACTTTCAAGGTATGAGATGGAGTAAGGGAGAATATTAAAAATAGTAAATAGTTTTCACAAAGCTTTCACAGACCATTATCTTGAAACATAAATGAAAACAGACAGCTCTAGTTTTCTTCTTTTGCTCTTGGCATCATTTTCCGAATACTTGACTCTGATGGAGAATTGTTATTTTTGACAGCTGCCATTAGGGTTCTGTGAACCCTCCTTGGGTACCAGAGAAAGAAACAGGTCCTTCTGGTCTACCCCATAACAATGTGGTTGAATCACAAACATGGTCATGGGCATAGGGAGAAGAAAATCTGGCTCTCAGAGGCATCTAACTCAAGTGACATTTGATAAAATTACTTTATGGACAGTTGGAGGGCAAAGATGAATCAAAGGAAGAGACAACTTCCTAGAACTCTCTCTTCTCCTTCCAAAGTCTGGTCTCCTTTCTCCTGACCAGGGGCTAATCTCTATTAAAACAAGACTGCTAAACTAGCCTACCATTCAAAATCTTGTAGTTTTCAGAACAGTGATTTCAGACCTTTTTTTTTTTTAAGCTAAGAAACTCTAAGGCTGACTGATGAGTTTTCCCCTGGACTTCTCAGGTCTGAAGAAATTGTACCTCCCTCAGGTTCTCCCTGAGGCTTCTTCCCAGCACTTATCTGGAAGAACAGGTGAAAACAGCACAAGAGTGAACTGGAGCAGCCAGTTTCTGTGGTATGTGACCATTGTGCCGGAAGTGGGAACAGCCTAAACTCCAGAATCCTTTAATCTGTATTTAGCCCCGAGAAGTTGAACCTAACATAATCACCCTCCAGAGACCTAACCTCATATTCTCAGGGCTCCCATGTATGGTCAGGATATATTTATTGAGCACTTACTTAATGCTAGGTTCTGGGAATATAGCCATGAATAAAACATACACATTTTTGCCCTCAGAGGTCTCATAGTCTAAGAGAGGGAAGTGGGTACTTAAACAGCAATTGTGTGAGTGTTAAGTGCCAAAGGATCACATAAGAGGGACCACTCAGAAAGAGCATTGCACCTTTGAGTGCAGCCCTCTCTGCCCCCTTTCCCCATCTCTTTATGACTGGGCAATGTTAGTCTCCCAGCCTCTGAACATGGAAGCTGGCAAATAGGAAATAATGGCCAATTGTCTCCAAAGTTTTCAATATACATTTTGCTCTTCAAACACTGCCTTTGCTGCAGTGATAGAGTTTTTCACTTTGGGAAACTAAACAGAATCAAATGTTACTCAGTAAACAAGTGATAGGCACTCTCCATGGTGACAGGTATTCTCAAACACCTTTCATACCTGAGGATTTGGACAATCAATAAGCCAGCAGATGAAACGAAATGTAATACTACATTAATGTTAGACTTAAAAAGACCTTAGTCCGGGCTTCCCTGGTGGCGCAGTGGTTGAGAATCTGCCTGCCAATGCAGGGAACACGGGTTCGAGCCCTGGTCTGGGAAGATCCCACATGCCACGGAGCAACTGGGCCCGTGAGCCACAATTACTGAGCCTGCGCGTCTGGAGCCTGTGCTCCGCAGCAAGAGAGGCCGCGATGGTGAGAGGCCTGCGCACCGCAATGAAGAGTGGTCCGGGACCACTTGCCGCAACTAGAGAAAGCCCTCGCACAGAAACGAAGACTCAACACAGTCATAAATAAATAAATAAAAAGAACGTGAATTTCTTAAAAAAAAGAAAAAAAAAACTTTAAAAAAAATAAAAAAAAAACCTTAGTCCTTAGCATGTACAGTTATATAGACCATGCATTTTGAACTTTGGATGTTTCTGATTGTGAGCCAAAAAGAACCTCCTAGGAAAGTGAACTCTCCATAGATGAGACTTTCCATGTGATTCTGGTCTTTGTGACCAGTGATTAAATCTTGCTTAGCCTTCTATTGCCTTCCATATAACACAGGTTTTAGTTCAGTTTCCCCAGAAATAGACTCTGAGGTGATGACTCATGTGCAAGTGATGTACTGAGAAAGTGTCACCACAAGAAGGCCATGAAGTGGATAAGAGAAGCAGGACAGGGAAAGGAAGAATCTAAGCAAAAGTGCAATTTCAGGTAAAGTCCTGCTTGATCCTGCAGGAAAGCAGCTTAACTCCAGAGTTCATCCTAACTGGAGGCCAGTAGTTGGTCTTTCATGAGCCCATATCAATCATCCATTGGTCACCCAGGCAGATATAAACTCCTAGGCACTTGGACACTTTACTGTGTATGGGTAAACAGCTCTGGTAGCCAAGGGCAGTTCTCAAAGTGAGTTACAGATGCAGGTCATTTAGAAGTAAAGATATGCAGAAGCCGAACTAGAGGTATACAGAACCCATAAAAGGGATCCAAAAGGATCTGGGTAGAGCAATGACAGAGTTGCTACAAGTACTAGTTGTTACCGTAGATACACAAAAGATAAAAGGATCAAAGCAACCAGTACAGAAACTAATTAATTCACAAAGGGAGGCAGAAAAAAGAGAAGAGGAAAGGAACAAAGAAACTACAAAAAAGCCAGAAAGCAATAAGATGAAATTAGTAAATTCTTACCTATCAATAATCACTCTAAATGTAAATGGATTAAATTCTCCAGTCAAAAGGCATAGAGTAGATGAATGAATAAAAAACAAGACCCAGTTAAATGCTGCCTACTAAGACTCTCTTCAACACATAGGCTCAAAGTGAAGGAATGGAAAAATGTATTCCATGCAAGTAGAAACCAAAGAGAGCAGAAATAGCTCTACTTATATCAAACAAAATAAACATTTGCTCAAACTCTGTAACAAGAGACAAGGTCATTATATAATGATGAAGAGGTCAATTCATAAAAAAAATCATAAATATATATATAAGGAACCAACATCAGAGCACCTAAATATATTAAGCAACTACTAACAGATCCGAAGGGGGAAGTAGACAAACTCTTCCAAAAATCTTAAGAGGAGGGAATACTCTCAAAGTCATATTATGAGGCCAGCATTACCCTGATACCAAAGCCAGAGACGAACACTACAAGAAAAGAAAACTACAGGCCAATATTCCTGATGAATATAGATGTAAAATTTCTCAAACAATATTAGCAAACTGAATTCAACAGCATATTATAAGGATCATATAGCATGATCAAGTGGAGTTTGTCCCTGGGATTCAAGGATGGTAAACATGCAAATCAATAACTGTGATATACCACATTAATAGAATAAAAGATAAAAATCACATACTCATCTCAATTGATGCTGAAAAAGCATTTGAGAAAATACAAGATCCTTTCATGATAAAAATGCTCAAACAATTGGGCAGAGAAGGAAACTACCTCAACATAATAGAGTCCATATATTACAAGCCCACAGCTAAAATCATACTCAACAGAGCAAGATTGAAAGCTTTTCCTCTAAGATCAGGAACAAGACAAGGGTGCCCACTCCTACCACTCCTATTCAACACAGCACTGGGAATTTTAGCCAGAGCAATTAGGTAAGAAAAATAAAAGGCATTTAAATTTTGACAAATTCAACATCCATTTATGATAAAATCTCTCCAGAAAGTGGGCATAGAGGGAACCTACTTCAACAAAATAAAGGCCATATATGACAAACCCTCAGCAAACATCATTCTCAATGGTGAAAAACTGAAAGCATTTCTTCTAAGATCAGGAACAAGACAAGGATGTCCACTCTCACCACTATTATTCAACATAGTTTTGGAAGTCCTAACCATGGCAATCAGAGAAGAAAAAGAAATAAAAGGAATCCAAATTGGAAAAGAAGAAGTAAAGCTGTCACTGTTTGCAGATGACATGATACTATACATAGAGAATCCTAAAGATGCTACCAGAAAACTACTAGAGGTAATCAATGAATTTGGTAATGTTGCAGGATACAGAATTAATGCACAGAAATCTCTTGCATTCCTATACACTAATGATGAAAAATCTGAAAGAGAAATTAAGGAAACACTCTCATTTACCACTACAACAAAAAGAATAAAATACCTAGGAATAAACCTACCTAGGGAGACAAAAGACCTGTATGCAGAAAACTATAAGACACTGATGAAAGAAATTAAAGATGATACCAACAAATGGAGAGATATACCATGTTCTTGGAATGGAAGAATCAACACTGTGAAAATGACTATACTACCCAAAGCAATCCACAGATTCAATGCAATCCCTATCAAATTACCAATGGCATTTTTTTTACAGAACTACAACAAAAAATCTTAAAATTTGTATGGAGACAAAAAAGATCCCGAATAGCCAAAGCAGTCTTGAGGGAAAAAACCAGAGCTGGAGGAATCAGACTCCCTGACTTCAGACTATATTACAAAGCTACAGTAATCTACACAATATGGTACTGGCACAAAAAGAGAAACATAGATCAATGGAACAGGATAGAAAGCCCAGAGACAAACCCACGCACCTATGGTCAACTAATCTATGACAAAGGAGCCAAGGATATACAATGGAGAAAAGACAGTCTCTTCAATAAGTGGTGATGGGAAAACTGGACAGCTACATGTAAAAGGATGAAATTAGAACACTCCCTAACACCATACACAAAAATAAACTCAAAATGGATTAGAGACCTAAATGTAAGGCCAGACACTATAAAACTCTTAGAGGAAAACATAGGAAGAACACTCTTTGACATAAATCACAGCAAGATCTTTTTTGATCCACCTCCTAGAGTAATGGAAATAAAAACAAAAATAAACAAATGGGACCTAATGAAACTTCAAAGCTTTTGCACAGCAAAGGAAACCATAAATAAGACAAAAAGACAACCCTTAGAATAGGAGAAAATATTTGCAAATGAATCAATGGACAAAGGATTAATCTCCAAAATATATAAACAGCTCATGCAGCTCAATATTAAAAAAACAAACAACCCAATCCAAAAATGGACAGAAGACCTAAATAGACATTTCTTCAAAGAAGACATAGAGATGGCCAAGAAGCACATGAAAAGATGCTCAACATCACTAATTATTAGAGAAATGCAAATCAAAACTACAATGAGGTATCACCTCACACCGGTTAGAATGGGTATCATCAGAAAATCTACAAACCACAAATGCTGGAGAGGGTGTGGAGGAAAGGGAACCTTCTTGCACTGTTGGTGGGAATGTAAACTGATACAGCCACTATGGAGAACAGTATGGAGGTTCCTTAAAGAACTAAACATAGAATTAACATACGACCCAGCAATCCCACTACTGGGCATATATCCAGAGAAAACCATAATTCAAAAAGACACATGCACCCCAATGTTCATTGCAGCACTATTTACAATAACCAGGTCATGGAAGCAACCTAAATGCCCATCGACAGACAAATGGATAAAGAAGATGTGGTACGTATATACAATGGAATATTACTCAGCCATAAAAAGGAACGAAATTGGGTCATTTGTAGAGACGTGGATGGATCTAGAGACTGTCATACAGAGTGAAGTAAGTCAGAAAAAGAAAAACAAATATCATATATTAACGCATATATGTGGAACCTAGAAATTGTACAGATGAACCGGTTTGCTGAGCAGAAATTGAGACACAGAAGTAGAGAAAAACCATATGGACACCAAAGGGGGAAAGTGGCGGGGGGTGGGCGTTGTGGTGTGATGAACTGGGAGATTGGGATTGACATGTATACACTGATGTGTATAAAATGGATGAGTAATAAGAAAAAAAATTTTTGATAGTGAAAAAATAAATAAATTTTAAAAAATAAAAATAAAAATAAAACTCTTGGAATTTCCTAGGTGCTGAAGAGACAAAGGAGTCTCTTGTTATGTTAATGAGGTGACCTATGGACCGCACCTAAGGATGGGGGCTGGTTGCCAGGAGAACCAACCATGTGATTGGAGGGTTGGAACGTTCAGTTCCAACCCCCACCCTCACGGGGGAAGAGGGACTAGAGATTGAATCCGTCACCAATGGCCAATGATTTAATCAATCATGCCTATGTAATGAAACCTCCATAGAAGCCCAAGAGGATAGGCTTCTGAGAGCTTCTGGGTTGTTAAACACACGGACATCTGAGGAGAGCGTTGCACCCAGAGAGGGCATGAACGCTCCCCACCTCTTCTCACATACCTTGCCCTACACATCTCTTCTATCAGGAGGTTCATCTGTATCCTTTATCACCTTTTTACAATAAACTGGTGAATGTAAGTAAAAATAATAATAATAATAATAAATAAATTGAAAAGGATAAAGTAAAATTGTCTCTCTTTGTAGATGATGTTATCACATATGTATGTGTATGTATATGAATATATATATATTCCTATAGACTCCAGAAAAAAAACTGTTAGAAATAATCAACAAATTCAATAAAGCTACAGAACACAAAATCAACAGACAGAAATAAGTTTTTTCTATATGCTAAAAATGAAATATTTGACAAAGAAATCAAGAAAACTATCCCACACATATTGCACCAAAACAATAAAATACTTAGGAATAAATTTAAACAAGGAGGTGAAAAATCTGTACATTGAAAACTTTAAGACTCTGATGAAAGAAATTGAAGAAAACAAACAAAAGAAAATATACTCCATGTTCATTCGTCAGAAAAATTAACATTGTTAAAATGTCCCTACTACCTAAAGCCACGTATAGATTCAGTGCAATCCCTATCAAAATTTCTATGGCATTTTTTTCACAGAAATAGGAGAAACAGGGCTTCCCTGGTGGCGCAGTGGTTGAGAATCTGCCTGCCAATGCAGGGGACACGGGTTCGAGCCCTGGTCTGGGAAGATCCCACATGCCGCGGAGCAACTGGGTCCGTGAGCCACAATTACTGAGCCTGCGCGTCTGGAGCCTGTGCTCCGCAACAAGAGAGGCCGCGATAGTGAGAGGCCCGCGCACCGCGATGAAGAGTGGCCCCCGCTTGCCACAACTAGAGAAAGCCCTCGCACAGAAACGAAGACCCAACACAGCCAAAAATAAATAAATAAATAAAAAAAAAAAAAAAAAAGAAATAGGAGAAACAATCTTAAAATTCATATGGAACTACAAGAGATGCCAAATAGCCAAAGTAATCTTGAGAAAAAAAGAGTAAAGCTGGAGGCATCACACTTTCTGATTTTAGACTGTACAAAACTATAATAAAACAGTAAAGTACTGACATGTAGACAGATGCAGCAGAATTTAGAGCTCAGAAATAAACCCTCCCATGGATGGTCAACTAGTATTTGACAAAGGGTCCAAGAATACTCATGGGAAAAGGATGGTCTCTTCAATAAATGTTGGGAAATCTAGATAACCACAAGAAGGACAAAATTGTACCCCTATCTTATACCATTCACAAAAATTAACTAAAAATGGATTAAAGACTTAAACAAAAGGCCTGAAAACATAAAATTCCTGGAAGAAAACATGGGGAAAAAGCTCCTTGACATTGGTCTTGGAAATAATTTTTTTGGGTATGACACCAAAAGCCCAAGCAACAAAAGCAAATAAAAATGAATGGGACTATGTCAAACTGAAAGGTTTCTGCACACAGTGAGTAAAAAAAAGAAAAAGTCTTCTGCACAACAAAAGAAACAACAAAATGAAAAAGGAACCTAGAGAATTGGAGAAAATATTTGCAAACCATGTATCTGATAAGGAGTAAATATCCAAAATATATAAGGGATTCATGCAACTCAATAGTAAAAAAAACCCCCAAACAATCCAATTAATAAATGAGCAGGGGAACCGAATAGACAGTTTTCCAAAGAGGACATACAAATGGCTAATGGGTATATGAAGAGATGCTCATCAAAATCGCAATGAGATATCACCTCATTCCTCTTAGAATGACTCTTGTCAAAAAGACGAGATAACAAGTGTTGGGGAAGATGGGGAGAAAAGGGAATATGTATACACTGTTGATGGGCATGTAAAATGGTACAGCCATTATGGAAAACAGTATGCTTGTTCCTCAAAAAAACTAAAAATAGAACCACCATATGATCCAGCAATTCCCATTTCTGGGTATGTATCCACAGGGAATGAGAACAGGATCTCAAAGAGATACCTGCACTCACCATGTTCATTGCAGCATTATTCACGATAGCAAAGATGGAAACAAGCAAATATTTGTCAACAGATGAATGGATAGAGGAGAAGATGTGAGACTATATGTATATAGTGGAATTATTATTCAGGCATGAGAAAGAAGAAAATCCTGCCTCTCGCTGTTTGTCACAACACGGACAGACCTTGAGGGCATTATGCTAAGTGGAATAAGTTAGAGAATAATAAGACAAATAATGTATCACTTCCATGTGGAATCTAAAAAAGCTGAGCTCAGAGAGAGTAGAATGGTAGTTGCCAAGGACGGCTGGGTGGTGGGGGAATACTGCTCTGCTTTTTTTTTTCTCCAGATGGTCACACCTGGAAGACAGATGAGGGGACAGCAGATCCCCATCCTCCCCCCGCCCCAACTCCTCTACATTTGGGCTTGGACTCCTTACCAGGAATTATGCAAATGGTTTAAATAATTCTCCCTCTCCCCCTTCCTTCTCCCTCTCCCTGTTGCTGAGTGTACATATCTGGATCTAATACTTAGATAAGTGTGAGCCAGGATCCCACTGTGTACCATATCATAACTTAGAAGAAGGATCTTTGATCAGTATCCTCATAGTGAACTCCCCACATTGGCTTCCTGTTCCCTCTGCATGTGCTGACCACGTGCTGGGTCGGCCACTCTCCAGTCCCAGCCACGTCTGCTCTGCTGGGAGTGGGGTGCTGGCTCACCAGGAATCAGCATGTCTGTGCCCAAACCTGCTCATGCTATTTGTACCTGTTATTGAATTTTGCTGCTTTAATAAATCGTCATAAGTCAATGAGATATGAGGGCAAAATAGGGTTGTTCTTTCTATGAAACTTGACTTGAAAGCCTGAGGTTCACTTAATAGAGATGGTAAAAAAAAAATTCTTTCTAAACAGGTGTGGTTGAAGCAACTGTAGAGACCTGGGTAAAAACCCTGAAGGATTTTGTACTGAAATTGATTGTAGGTTTAGTTGTTTCATTGAAAAACAAACAAAAAACAACCACCCAAAACCCCTGAAACTATAACTCCTAAGAACTATACTATGGCTGTGGTAGATGTAATGGGAAGTAAGTGAATCTCAGTTGTCAAATCTGTATTCAAAGTATCAGCAAACAATTGTATATTTACATGCTTTATGTTGAAATAATATTTTCAAAAGTTATGGGTCTTATTTTTATCATGATTCTCCACTTTACCTAACTTTATTCAGTTGATCAACCAATCAATACAAAACTCATAGGCAGAAAAGAGAAAGAAAGCCTCACTTTTGGGAGCTGAGATTTTTTTTTCTTTGTCTGCGTTGGGTCTTCGTTGCTGCAAGCAGCCTTCTCATTCTTGTGGCTTCTCTTGTTGTGAAGCACGGGCTCTAGGCGCACGGGCTTCAGTAGTTGTGGCTTGCGGGCTCTAGAATGCAGGCTCAGTAGTTGTGCCGCACGGGCTTAGTTGCTCCGCAGCATGTGGGATCTTCCAGGACCAGGGCTCGAACCCGTGTCCCCTGCATTGGCAGGCGGATTCTTAACCACTGCGCCACCAGGGAAGCCCGAGGTTTTTCTTTTATGCTTTGATGCTCACCCCCTTGAAGCTCAACACTGGTTGACCTCTGACTCCATCATCCTGACAGCTCTGCCCTCACCTTCTCCCTTTCCTCCCTCCCTGGCTTCCATTGCCTGTGCTCCCACCTGATGCCAATCTTACTTTCCATTCACCTGGGTAAGGCTGTGGGCTCACTCTTCTCTCTCACCACCCCAACCTGTTCCATCCTCCATGTTCCTGAGACACGGCCCACTTTAAACATCCCCAGTGAGGGAGCAAGCAGTGGAGTGGATAAATGCAGGGAGTACTGAGGAGCCCCTTGGCCGTGGGCACTGCCCTAGGTGTTCCCTGCGCCCCAGGTTCCATTCTCCACGCTCTTCACGTCTGGTCCACTCCTCTCACACACAGGGAGGGGGGCCTCCATGCCCACTGGATACGTCCTGCCAGAGCCACAGTGCCCTTACTAGGGACAGAACGGCTAGACCATGGCTAGTTCACCCAGGAGACTTCAGGGATGGTTTTACTGTTCCTGAGAGAGGCTGTGGCACTGGCCTCCCAAGTGCCCAGCCTGTAAGCACCACGGGTACTCAGACAACACACTGCAGCTGAGGGGCTGTACGCATTCAAGGGGGCTGGTATCTGTCTTCCTTCCCTGAAGAGCTGGGCTCAGTTCTTGAGTGTGGGGAAATGATTCACTGCGAAAATGTGGAACAGCACTTTCTTCACCTTTCTGCAGGCCTCTCCCCAGAGTTCACCCAGAAGGTGTCTTACCCGAGAGAGACAGGCAGACATCTCAGTCCTGGGGTGTCCTCCCCACACTTGGCATCGGCATTGCTACCAGCATCTAAGTTGGTCGAGGGTCAGGTCCTTTAAAAATGCCTGTAAAATTCAGTGTTGTACTGTTGACATCTGATGTTTTTATTTGTTTATTTTTAAAATTTTATTTATTTTTGGCTGCGTTGGGTCTTCGTTGCTGTGCGCGGGCTTTCACCAGTTGCGGTGAGCGGGGGCTACTCTTTGTTGTGCATGGGCTTGTCATTGCGGTGGCTTCTCTTGTTGCGGAGCACAGGCTCTAGGCACACAGGCTCAGTAGTTATGGCTCGCGGGCTCTAGAGCGCAGGCTCAGCAATTGTGGTGCACGGGCTTAGTTGCTCCACAGCATGTGGGATCTTCCCAGACCAGGGATCGAACCCGTATCCCCTGCATGTGTCTCCTGCATTGGCAGGCGGATTCTTAACCACTGCGCCACCAGGGAAGCCCTGATGCTTTTTAAATGCTGGGGTCCAGGAGAACTCTGGCCAGGCTGTGAGAGAAAGACTCTCTGAAGGAGCTGCACACACAGCCCACACAGTGGCTTACACGCCACAGATATATTCAACAAAGTGGTCAGTTGTACCCCAGAATATTCCTTCAGGGAGGAGCCCTGTGTCTGTTTGGAAGATGCCTTGGAACAGCCACGGCTGGGATCCGCTGGGGTCACGGCATCTGGGTAAGTGAATAGTTGCCCTGCTGAACCTGGAAAGAAGTTTATAATCTTGTATTGTATTTAGACGGGGTAAGGGCAGTGGTGAATCATCTTTGCAGGGTTCTCAGTGCTTTGGGTCTTGGGTTTGGGGTTGGTAGAAAGACTGGGGGTGGGAGGTGCCACCTTAGGGGGTTGCATTTAGGCTGAGGCCTGGCTGGAGAAGTGGGAGGAGAATGTTCCAGATCCTGAGGTGGGAGTGGGTCTGGTGTGTGAGAGGACAGAAGGCACCGGTGTGGCTGGGCTGAGGAGGGAACTGTGCATGATGAGGTGCAGAGGGAGGGCCCCGTGGGTCTGGTTGGCCAGTGTTCAGGCTCCGGAAGAAGCTGCCCTGGACATCTTGCATTCTCTGACTGTCTTTGTGTACTCCCTAACTATGTGGACATTTTCCTCACTGTGAGTCTCACTGTCCCAAGGTGGAAACCACACACTGGTTTCCCAGCATCCCTTGCAGCCATGGCCTGTCATGTGACCCTGGGTGCAGTCATGTGATCCAGTTCCCACCAATCAGAGTTCTGGAGATCTAATGTATAGCATGGTAACTATAGTTAACAACATTGTATTATATAAATGTTGCTAAGGGTAGAACTCAAATGTTCTCACCAAAAAGAAAAAAAAAAGATGAAAGAAATGGTAATTATGTGACGTAATGAAGGTGTTAACTAAGCTTACTGTGGTATCATTTCATAATGCATAAGTGTATCAAATATCACATTGTACACCTTAAACTTACACAATGTTGTATGTCAATTATATCTCAATAATGCTGGGGAAAAAAAATCTGGAAAAGCAGTTTGGAACCTGATATTCGGGCCTTGAATATCCAGTTGGGATGTTTAATTTTTTAGATATTGGCTCATCACTGAAAGTTTTTGAGAAAGGCAATGACATGATTATAATCACTTAATCCTAGGACAGGATAGAGGCCTGACACATGCAAGGCTTTCTACAAATGTTTGTTGAAAAAAATCAGGTATCTTTTCCAATTCCTTACATGTAATTTCCCTACATGTATAAAAATGAAGGCAGTTGACTAGGTATGCTGTTAAATTAGAATTTGGAAATTATTATCCTGAAGTATTTGAAGGATCTTTTCAATAAGAAAAACTCATAATTGTTCTGAATCTAAAGATGTCAGATACTGTCTGAATCTATAGATGCCTGAGTAAACGGAAACAGCTTAAATGAAAGGAGCTATTTTAGTAATTCAAAAGAATTCAAACATCAAGCAATAAAATAAAACACTGGGTTCTAAGGGTGACTAATGAGGATTAGAACAAAATTATAGCCCTCCTATATAGAACTTTACATGGCAAATCAAAGATGAAGGCTCATAAAGAGTTCTGCAGCAGAAAAGATCCAGGAAGTATCGTGGGAAAGAGATAGAGCCACACTCCGGCCCTGAATGCACCAGAGCAAAAGGTTTTTGGAATTATGTGGCCAGGAAAATTGAAGGCATCTGCAGTTCCAGTTTTGTTTGCAGGACCTTATAAAAAGGAAAGGCGAGAGAAAAAGAACAAAGAATCTCAAAGAAAAAGGTTCTAGGGTAATAATGACGTATATAATTGATGCTCAATAAATGTTTATTGATAAAAATTGGTGCACAGAAATGGTAGCACACACAGCAGCATTAAAAAAAAACAATTAGGAAAGTGTACAAAAGAATAATTGTTTTTCCATCCAACTACTGTTTGTGGGAATTTGGTTAAGGGGAGAAGGTGTTTAGTGAAAAACTCCATCAGATAGTACATGAAACCCGCTGTGCCCGCAGACCGCATCTCATGAAGTGACTTACAAGCAGTTCTGTCTTCATGTATCTGCCATGCCTGTGCCGCAGAATTCTCTACTCTAGTCCCAAATGTTTGGACAAAGGGTTAGTTCTTGAGCAAGGGAAGGTTAGGTCAAGTGCCTAGGAAACAATGCCCACTGGGGTGCCCCATATTGAATGGTAACACACGTAGCCTATCAGATGCAAGATGCCCACAGAGAAGAGAAGAGTGCCAGGCAGTCAATCCTAGAGTGAGACATGGTGTCTGGGATATCTGGAGCTACCACTCTGACCCAAACAATTAGAAGCCACTATTTCTGATTCTTTGAGCCTGTGCTACATTCTAATGTTGCAGTTCTAAATGACTATATGCCTGCTCAGATAGTTCCATGGGCTTCCTTAATTCTATGTGTACTGTTACAATAAGTCCAGTGACCTAAGGGTATCTCAGCAGGCCTCCTCCTTGCAACCTGAAAGAAACAAACTATTATAGACTTTAGTTGTAAATATCAATACCTATTATGTGTGTAACTATTGGGTAAAAAGGGGAGACTTACCCACTCTAATAAACTAACTTTAAAGATTATTATTACTGCCCCTGCAAACCTGTGGGTTAGCTCTTCCTTACCCCTTGGATAAAATCTAGGACAGGATGTATAACTTTTCTGGTTATTCTTAATTAATAGATCTCTTCATTTCCATCAAAAACAGCCTCTGTTTGGTAATTTAGTATTACTGTACTAGGAAACTGTGCTTAAAGCAAGTCAACAGACAAACAAAACCCTCCAAGCATCAATTAAATTTAAAGGCTCTCCTCTCCCCCAGCTAGACCTGCTGCAGTCAGGAGGCATCCGTGGAAAGGGGGCTGGTAGGTGGTTTCCCTCCTTACTCTCTGTGACTCCACCTTGCCCATTAGTCAACTCTGCCAGTGGGGAAACAGGAGATGGGTCAGGGAATATTTTACTTGAATGGCACCCATACGATGCTGGGTTTTGTCAGCCTTGAATGGTATTTAAAGCTGGCTCTCTTGGGAGTACTTTCATGGGTTCTTCAGAGACCCACCTCCATCCCCAATCACCAGGGATCTCTCATGTGTGGTTTCTAGCTATGGGCATTGTACTTGCCAGCTGGCTACAAAGGACTCCTCACTTGGCCTGTGGCTGTGGACGGTATACCTTCAGGATCTCTCTGCTAAGCAGTGTCTCCTCAGCACTTCATGGCAGAATCTAACATAGCAGCTCTCTGGCTCTTCCTCCTGGTCCACTAGGACCCTCTGTCTCAGGAATACAATCACTACTTACACCATAGCCGCTATTCTACTTCCAGGTGCTACTTGGGTGAGCCTATTGCCCTCAATATTCCTCAAGTGGGAAACAGACCCTGGTCCATTATGTGCCCCAAACATCAATCTCTCCTTGAAGCCCCTCTCTCTCAATACCTCCCAGTGAGGGGAGAGGGGGGCTGTGGGACTCACACTTAAATCCTCTTTCTGAAAGAATCCTTCTAATTTCCAGGTTTCTGGCCACATCAACACTTACCCAATTCTGGGGCAACTCCTTTGCAAGTCCTGCATAACTAGGCTGGAGTCTCACTTCAAAATGGGGGAGTATTTGGTACCCATAATTATGGGACCTGAGCCAAAAAATGAGTCTGAAATAGTTCCATTTTAATATCTTGTTGCATTTGTAAGACCTTTCTATAATTCAGGAGACTTGTGGATTTTTTTGTCATTGTTTCACTTTTTAAAAAAATTGGCAACAATTGATCTATTAGGGGACTAACTTTTTAAGTCTAGAAAGTCAAGTCTAACAAAGGACTAAGTGAGATAGCCCATGAAAAGTCCTTAGCATAGTGCTGGACATATAGTAAGTGCTAAATAAATGCTAGTGTTTATTATTAGACGTCCTTTCACTTACATGAAGAAAAAGAAGTGGATTTGAACATCTCAGTTGGATTTAACACATTAATAAATATTTGAGATACATTTAGCCCCTTTGATCTCCATGAGGTTGTTAAGTATATATGAGGTAATCACCCTGTTGAAAGTCATCTTTCTTCCCTTGGCCCACCAGTAGGGAAAATCCACTGATTAGTCTAAGAGGTAAAGGATAATATATAAAAATATACATTCCTTAGAGAACAGACCATCCATACAACTCCTGAATTTGCACTGTTCAACATCTTAGAAAGAATCCATGCTTAAGACCTCTGCCCTCAAGAACATGGAGTTTCACAATCTTTGTTCCAATAATCTCATTTCCTTTCATTTGAATCCTACAATGTTTCTTTCTTTTTTTTTTCTTTTTAACACAGGCATCATAAAGGTCATTTATTATTATTCTCTTTTAGTTTGGATAAATGTAACAGGAAAAATATTAATAACACATGTATTCATAGACTTTTCCATTTTTCTCCCTCACCACACCCAATACTTCATGGAGGAGAAAGGGAAAGGGTGAAAGTTATGCAGGCAGATTCTCACTAAGGAGGAATTCAGAGCTGAGAACAGCGCTCTCTGGAACATGAATCCTACAATGTTTCTTATAGTTTGTTTTAATTAGTTTTATATAATAACCAATGCATCTTGCTATCACCATCATAAGAGTGTACTCTACTCTTCAGATTAATAACTCAAAGCCTCACCTATTACAGGAGTGATTTCTTTCCTTGTAGAGTTTTTCCTTTATAAGGCAAAAGCCCCCAGGGGTTATTCAATCTAATACCTATTCTGTTGCCTCACAGAGAATCTGCTTGGCGCACTGGAGTTCCACATCCTCCACGGCTACTGCTGAGGTTCCTACAGAAAGAGGTGGTCCAGTGTGATGGACATTCTGTAATGCATGTAGAGAAGTGTTTAAGAACATATATGATAAAGATCTCTGTAAGAGTACTGAAAAATAAATAACTAAATACATAGCTAGGTAGGTAGGTAGATAAATAAATAATAAAGCCCCCACCCCCCGCACGCCCAAGAAAAAGAAGTGGTCCAGTACTCTGCCCAGAGCCTCTGCTTTGATGATAAAGGCATAGGTAGTAGTTTCTTTGAAGGGAGCCCGGAGATGAATGCAAAATGAAGAAGCAGGCCTGATTTCCATATTATAGCTCTTAGTTACATAACTCTTTCAGCTTGCACACACTCTCTGTCATTTCCCCAAGGCCACCAACAGTGACAGAGTGGCTGGGAGAGGAGGGTCTCCAACCTCAGCCACAGGTGGAACTCTCTCCCATGATAATCCAAGCCCTGGGGAAAATCTGGACCACTAGATGATCTGCCCTCTCCACTGGTAAGCTTCTCTTCAGGGTTGAGTGCCCTCCTGCTTGGTGGCCTTGAAATGTGACCAGTTTAATCCTATAGAGGTGTAATGTTAACATTAAGGAAAGGGGATTGGTGTTCCTATCCCTCTGCTTTGAATTTCCTTGGCCCTTATGCCAGTTTGTCCATTTGTTCCCAGCAATGTCTGAGTCTCTTACTAATAGGGGTCAAGCAGGTAGAGCTTCCCCAGAAAAAGAAGACCTGTGCAAGGCAACTGGATATAGCCCCAGCTAGAAAGACACAATATTCATTAAAATAGTGCCCATTGTTTACATCTGCGTGGCAGTTTCATTTAAACGGGGTGGGGAAGGAAAATTAATGTTCTCCTTCGTTGGGTATCTTGCTACGCATGTGGTTGAACTACTTAAAAATTTCAAAGCATGCAGTGGTTTATGTCAATATTGGGAAGATCTAAACTCCAAGATAGACTTACTATAACTAACCAGGAGTCAGACATCTAAGAAGCTAGCAGGAGAACAAGTCCTGAAGGCCATCCAAGCTAAATGAGCTGGAAAAAATTTAAAAACTTGTATCATCTTACAGGTTGACTAACCTCAAAACAAATCTGTAATTGCCTCATACAGCACACAGAACACATGATGATTTGGTGGCAGTTCATGTGCAACGCCTATTATGGCGGCAAAAACTCTGCAATCAGTTGAGAGAAATTTCTGATCCAGACGCCAGACATACTGAGTCACCTGTAATCCCCTGCCACTTACACCTCCCACTTCTGGCTGCACAAATATGTACGTGTGGTTTCAAGAGGTGATTTAAATAATTTGCGTCTGGGAGATGGTTTGTACCACATGTAGAAAAAACAATTCCATCAACACACACAAAGCTGACCATTAATTCTTCTGCCCAGAACAAAAAGCATTTTGTATGTTTGTTGACCTACCCTTTACTTTGCAGTGAAGGACATGCCAGGGAAACCGGCTAAGCCATGCTCTTTGCCTTTCAGATTATTTTTGGTAGGTAATCTTGTCTTAAATGGATGGAACAAAGCAGCAATATAAAATTTTAAACTTAAAACATAGAAACACAAGAGAAAGTCTAAAATCTGCATTTGGAGTCTGGCTCCAGTGGAGATTTGCCAAAATATCAAAGATGACAAAACTCTGAGGAGTGGAACAAATTTTGGCTTCCCTGATTAAAAACAGCTAGTATAGTATTTGTGTCTTTCCACATTTTCTACCCTTTTGCATCCTTCACTATTTTCTATGGGTAAAACTTCCAACTCCTTAGCCGGAAACACAAAGACCTTGACAATCCAGCCAGAATTCTCCTTCCAGCTTTATGTCCCGCCATCCCACCCCCCATCTCTAGGATCTACACTCCAATCTCACAGGACTACCCACAATTCCCTGTAAATAACATGTACTATAACACAGTCCACACTGCTGACAGGGTGTTTCTTCTATCCAAGGGGCTCTTCCTACCTTCTCAACCTAAAAAATCTTATCTCAAAGGTCACCTTTAAAACCGGTCACTCCCTCCTCTGTGCTCCTAAAACAGTTAGCACTTAATTAAATTATACTATTTTATCACATGGTATTGTGGTTATTTGTTTACTTATCTGTCTGCTTCATTAGACTTGAGCTCTTGCAGGGCAAAGACAATATCTCATTTTCTACATCTGCCTTGGGCCCAACAATGCCCGGCACAAAATAGCTACTCAACCAATGTATGTTCATCAGCGTTAGTTATTGAGAATCAACAGCTTGTTGAACAACCCCCTTTCCTGACCCATAACTTAGCACTCAGCACCAGGCTTAGCCTGGTTGGGTTCTGAGACCAACCACAGTTACCCAGGAGGGTATGAAGATAATCTTACTCAGGTAACACAGAATCAAAGGGATATTGAGTCTCAATCTGCTTTGAAGTTATGGTCTAGTTATAGGACCTGGGTTTTGGTCTTGATCTTGGGAACATATCCTCAACTCAGCACTATATCCACTTTACTCTCGTGTGTCCAAGTTCCTATTTTGATACATGCTGTCCCAAGGACTATGAAAAGTGAGATTCTTCTCTTTCTTAATGCAACGAAAATTGCAAGACATCAAGAAGCTAGCCAAAAAATTTCACTCTTAATTCCCTACTAAGCACGATGTTAAGAGCACCCATACCTGTTTTGCTTCTAGTCCTTGACTTAAAGGTGAGCTTCTTCAAGTGGCTAAACCGTTCTTGTCATGGCTCACTTAGCAATAGGGGCTTTACCCAGACACAGGTAAAGGCGAGTGATGTAGGGGCACTGGGACGTTTCTAAAGCATTGTTGCAAATGTTTTGACATTCCCCCCGTCTAAAAGTGGCATCTCGGTCCCCAGTCTTTGAATACGGGTGGGTATGTGACTACTCTGAGCGATAAAGTATGACAGAACTGTTGCTGTGTAACTTCTGAGGCTAGATCATTAAAGGCCATGCAGCTTCCCCTTGTTCACGGGAAGACTGCTCTTGGAGCCCTAAGCCACTATGTAAGAATTTTGACTACGTTGAGCCAAGTGTAGGTGCTCCAGTAGACAGCTCAGCTTTCCAGTTATCCCTACCAGGTGCCATTTTGTACCCTCGAAACCAATCATTCCACCAGCCGAATATTACCAGGTCACCTCCATCAATGTCATGTGAACAGAAAAATCACCTAGCTGAGCCCAGTTCAAATTTATGACCAATATAATCACGATATGTAATGGAATGATTGTTATTTTAAGTCACTGAGTTTGGGGGTAGTTTGTCATGCAACAATAGGTAACAGCAACAGAGGTAGACAATGAAATGCCCCGATTCCTTTTATTGTTTTCCTCAGGGAAGAAACTGAATTTCTATAGCATTACTGAAGTTTCTGATAGACACATTTTTTAATTAATTTTTTAACGGAAACTTAAAAAGCAAGCAAGTATGATTTCTAAAATTAAAAGGAACTATTGCCAGGAGATTTGCAAATGTAGTATTTCTCTTTCCTCATTACAGACTTGGAGCCCATCTCTGGGAATAGATACACAGACTTGTGTGCTTTCTTAAATACAATAGACAATAGTCACAGTGTCTGTTAATCCCATCTGCTTCCCTGGAAAAGGAAAACTCATTACATGAGACTGTCAAGAGGTCTCAGATTCCATGAAGGGGAATTTTTCTCTATATCTCCTATAACATAAGCCTAATATCTAGTTATTTCAAGATTTGCATAGTACCTAATCTGTATCTCTAGCAGTGCTTACTCCCTTCTACTTTGCATTTTAGTTTATTTCTATAGCAATCAAAGTTAATTGCAAAGACAGAATGTAGTTTAAGCAGGAAGAAACCTTTTGTAGGATATTAAGTGACTTGCCAAATTGTTGGAAGGATGAAAGAAAAAGAATTTAGACTGAACCACACAGCAGAGCCAAGCCACTAAGTTTTCTGCTGCCCCCTCTGTGATCAAAAAACCACTGACTCTTCAATTATATCACCACTGCCATGATCTGAAAGCCACCATGATCAGGAAGTCACCAAAATCTGGTGGCTATTCCAACCCCAGAACCACACCATTTCGGCTGCAATCTGCACCAGCAGAATAAATGCCATGAACTCCATCTCTGAACAACCACAACCAAAAACTCAGTGACCCTGGTCACAGGCAGAAAGAGCATAAGGAGAAGATGTTATGGCTTCTAGTTTGCTTGTGTTTTCTTAATTTCCTTCAAGTGCATATGCGTGGTTGAACCTAAGAACATATGTTAGGTTCACATCCAGAGTGTAGCGGCAATAGAATCTGGGAAATGCAGTTTTTGCTTTTGCTTTTATTTGTTTAACTTTCCAGGCTTTGTAGTATAAAAAGGCACACTTGAAAATAAGTGGGATGGATTTCAATGCCAGTCTACAATATCATCATAATGTGTATTTCTTCTACTAGACTACAAGCAATTTGCATCTACTTTTCTGTCCCATCTCCCAAAGCATCTAGCAATTTCCAGGGAGTCAATTGTTTGAGATAAGGAAGGGGGTTTAGTGAGGAAAAGAAGAGAGAAGAATCGTGAAGTCCCACACACCTCTTTCAAGTCCCCACCAGGAAATGGAGTCTTCAAGGGCAGGATATGACGTGAGTCTTAAAACTGCCTCTGTCTTAGATATTCTCCATTTCTCCTGTCTGCTCTCAGGTCCACTTTCCACTCATGCCACCCTGCTTTGTGCCATGGGAAGCTGACCAGGTGGAGATGGCTCCACCTGAGTTCTTGTGCCCTCTGACTTCTGGTTAGGCTTTGGCAAGGAGAGAGTGTCAGATTATTTGTCCCCCAGGTTTCTTCTGTGGTTCAGCTATAGCTACTACTTTCTCTATCTAATGTAACTGGGCAAGTGGGCTCGTTGCCTGCTGCACAACAGAAAGACCAAGTGCCAAGGCAAAGGTGTTTTTCAGAGAGAAAAAGGCTTTATTGCAGGGTAGCCAAGCAAGGGGACAGGAGGCAATACTCAGATTTGTCTCCCCATCAGCTCTTGAGTGGGATTTTTATGTTGGAAGAGAGAGATGGGCTGGAAAGTGATTGGTGGAAAGTAATCTGTAAGTTTCAAGAGTTCTCTGCAGAGGTGTGATTGTTCTTCATGCCTCTTCATGGGTGGCATGTGCAAATCTGAAGTGGGTCCGTATGTAACGTGGGCTGGATATTCGACCTGTGGTGTCTAAGGTTAACTATCAGTTTTCCTAGTCCCTCAATGTGCCTGCGACTGTCGGGCTGCCAGCAAGTTGTTTCCATGTCTGTGGTTTCCATGGAACTCTGCAAAACAAGCTTGGTGTTCTTGAAGTATCATTTTGTTTCTGTTTTGTTTCTACCTTATAGGCCTTGAGGGTGTAAAGTACAGGGTATGGTTTCATGAATGCCAGTACCCAGATCAGAGGACCTGTTAGGTGGCCCCAATCCGCCAGCCACAGCTCTCACTAGGGTCTGATAACTGCTCCTTCTCTTGTCCCTTCAGGGCCCATAGTATCAGTGACTTCCCACTAATACTAGTCACAGAATGCATCACCATGCTTAACCCTAGTAAGGGTACTGGTTAATGAGTGTGCTGTGTGTCAGCTGCCAGGACACAGACTTCAGTGATGGTGAGCATTTCCAGACCCCGTCAGCCCACACGCTCTCCCACCTCTTCACAGCACATTCCATGCTCTACCTGTCTGGTCAGACTTGCCTCCTTCGGCTGAAGCTGGGTCAGCTTCCTCATGGTGCCCATGGTCCAAGAGGCAGTTGTGGTTCCACATAAAGTGTGTCATGATCAAGGGAGCTGAGTCTGAGAGGACAACGGCTGCCACTGGCTGGATGTAACTGCTCATTTCACCCCACCTGTAAAGATGAGACAAGCAACTACCTGTCAGGTCTGGTGCAAGGATTAAATAAGGTGGTTATGTATGTCAAACAGCTGAGTGAACTGTAGATGGTTTTACAAATATTAGCTATTACCTAAACATTTCCAAAGCTTGGAGTTCTTTCCTTTCATCTTTGCTACTACATTTTTCCTTCTGCTAATTAAATTTCTTATCAGTATTGATAGTTTAACTGGTATTGCAATCCTGGTGGTCTAAATCTTTGTTCCAGGGAGAGAGGAATGGGGGGTGGAGGGGGAAGACAAGGCAGAGGTGACATATAAAAAGGCGTTTTCACTCCTAAGTAGAAAATACTACCGCAGGGGCCCGAAAATTTCTCACTTATTAGTTTGGGATGGAGAATTGGCAGAAAAAGTCATTACTACGGTTTGCGTCTGTGGTAAGTCAGCTGAGACTTTAGCCTTGGGCTGAAATAGATGGTTTAGAGTAATTGTGACAGGATGAAACCAGAGTCAAGTGTGGCCAATCTGTGATTTCCACGGCACTTGCACCCCCGGTTGTTCTAGATCTCCTCCAGATCGTGGACAGCTTTTAGGATTTTAGCTAAAAGAGTGGCCGGGACAGCTGGACAGCGTGGCAGAGTTTTCATAGGCTTGGAATCCTGACTTTCCATTTTACCCGACAAGGAAGCTTTTAAAATATTTAGGGGCTCTAATTACAAGCAATGATATAAGGCCTCTTAAGCCAAGCTTCATATAATTATAAAAGATTAAAGTTTTTAAAAGAATTTACAGGTTTAGGGAGAATGATTTAATTGTGTCAGAAACATTAAAATCAAGTTATACAATCCAGGTAAAATTTACCAAAATTTTCCAGAAGACTATTTGAAAAAAGATGGTCTACATGTTGAACTATTCTAGTACAATCACATATCCCAAATCTAAACTGAGTCATGTTAAGCCCCAAAAGTAAGTCATATCTGGACTAAAAAGTATGACATTATTCCATTATGATAAGAATTTATGCCTCACTGCCTAAACACAAACAGTTTTAAGAGAAAACTGAAAAAGGTATCTGTCCCCTCACATTCAGGGTACATAAATCTTCCCTGAAGGGATGATAGTAAAAATACTTAATAACTGGTGCAGCACAAGCTCCCACCAAGTAGAGTAGATCCCACTATGATCTGCCTTGTGGCTGAGCCAGTACGTCCTGCCTGAGTACCAGCTCCACCTGCATCCCATGCACCCGCTCTCGCTCATCACCTGCAGTGGTTCCTCAGCCTGCACCAAAACAGTCCGCCATCCAGAGTATTCCACGACTTCCAAAATGTAACCCAAATTCTTTAGGATAGTCTTACTGTTTGCTGTCTACCTTCTCCGTTCCACTACCAAAGGCAACTTGCAACTTCTTGGCAACTCACAAGAACGTGATCCCCTTAGCAGGCAGAGCACAGCTCCACATAACAGATGTTGTCTTGAACAACATCTGGCCTCAGTGAGTCATTGCTTTCATTTTTTGAGGTATGTGGCTGTCCCCACTTATCAGAGAGTAATGGCAGGTGGGGACAGCTGAGCAGAATCAAGCCTGCTGAGATGTCACTCATCACCACAAGCCCGGTTGCAGTGGCCTCCATCCTGATCAGCCCAGTAAAAAATCAAAAACAAAGAGTTCCTGTTATGAAAAGAGTCAGCCAGCTCAGTAGCAAGTAGGTTTTTCATTTTTGGGGTTTCAAATTGAGTAGCTCTTCCTTTAAGCCCCTTGTTTGGGCTTTCCCAGCCCCCTACAGTTAGCTTTATTTGCACTTACCATGCTGGATTGAAATCATCTCCTTGCATGTCTGTCTCTGCTGCTACGTCTCTTTAAGGGCAGGCAGCTTGTCTCATTCTTCTCTGTATCCCCAGCACCTAACCTGGTGCCAGGCACATTGCCGTGTGCTTAGAAACAGTTTTTTGACCCAAACAGAATTAGTCTTAGTGTGAAATGAAGAAAAACAATTGAACCAGTGATCTCTCTGGATCCACTTTGTGGTTAATGCAATATAAGAAAATGATTATTAATTAAATTAAATTATATTTAATGTTTTATAATTATCTACTTCCAGTCTAAGAATTTTCGTAGTTGATGAGAATGAATTTGACACCCACGGACGGAAGCTCTCAAAGCATACCTTTAATGTTAGATTTAAGCATGAATCAAAAGTAAGCCAGGGCTTCCCTGGTGGCCCAGTGGTTGAGAATCTGCCTGCCAATGCAGGGGACACGGGTTCGAGCCCTGGTCTGGGAAGATCCCACATGCCGCGGAGCAACTGGGCCCGTGAGCCACAATTGCTGAGCCTGCGCGTCTGGAGCTTGTGCTCCGCAAGAAGAGAGGCCGCGATAGTGAGAGGCCCGCGCACCGCGATGAAGAGTGGCCCCCGGTTGCCGCAACTAGAGAAAGCCCTCGCACAGAAACGAAGACCCAACACAGCCATAAATAAATAAAAATTTAAAAAACAAAACAAAAAAAAAACAAATAAAGTAAGCCAATATGCTTTAAATTGTCTAGCATTCTCTTTTTAAAACTTATCTGTAAAATAATTTTCTTAAAAATGGAAAATAATCAGTCTAGTGAGTCTTTTTTAAATGGTCCCAGATTAAAGTTTTCCAAAAATGAAAGTTATAACTATTACTGTAGTTTTAAACAGAGATGTGAATCACAGGAACCAATTTTTCCTTTATTTAAAAAAGTAATTCTTTGATTTCTTTTTATTTTAAAAGGAATACATGTTCATTAATGAAACTTAGAAAAATATGGAAAAGGTTAAGGAAAAAATCACCATAATCTATAGTTCAAAGATAGTGGAAATAGTTTATTTCTTCTTAGTCTTGTTTCAATGCATATGCATATTTTTTACGTGGCTGACATTGTATTATGTATATGGTTTCATATCTGACTTTCCTACTTAATGTCATAGCTTAAACTTCATTTAAAAGATAAAATGGTGACAGTGCTGTGCTCTTGGTCAGTAGCCCTCTGGTCTGGCCTTTTTCATGTTGGTGAGTGACAAGCTGAGTGTTTCATCCTTGTCAGCAGTGCCCCGCCCTGGGTAGAGATTGGCTGGGTTGCCTTATGGTCTCCGGCTTTACACACAACTGGGTTTTATTTTCAATTTAATCTGGTTTTCTTTCAAAATCCCCAACCAAATCTTGGACTTTACAAGAAGTAGGAGGAGAACAACAAATGTGACTAAAGGGACATCTGAAGAAGGAAAGAACTCAGGTTGCTCTCTCTCAATACAAAGGAGGTTAGTGAGTACGCGGCCCCCAGTGGAACCTGGGAATTAGGATTAACTTTCCCTTCAGTCTTATCCTGGGGATCTTCTGAGGCCCCTCCCGCTCCCCCCTCACCCTTCTCCACCTGCTGTGTTCCCTGGGAGGCTGGCCCAATGCACTGCTTCCCGGGCTCTCTTGCCCTCTACCCACTTTAAGGGGGCTTTTGTTTCCTGCCAAGCCTCTATTGATAGAAATATTTAACCCACATGACCTTCTTCCAAGGCTAGAGTACTTCATTCAGTCTTCAGAATTAAGCTATTACCTGAGTTTCCTTAACAGGGTCATTTGGGGGTAATAAATGTATAAATAACCTATCTCCAGTTCCAGCAAGCGGCTATTTATAATGGCCGTGCTGCTGTTACTGGTGATGGTGATGATGAATACAGTAATAATAGCTGTTGTCATGCTCCTATTTAATGCCTGGGACAGATCCTCAGAACAAATCAGCAAGGTGGCTTCTGTTCCCATTTCAGAGTTGAGGAAATCAAGTATCTAGAAATTTAGGTAACTTTTACCTAATATCACACAAACTAACGCATGCACGTCCAATGCTTCACCTCCTTCAAATCTCGTCTCAAATGACATTTTCTCAGATAGACCTTTCCTGACTAGCCAGCTTTTTAAAAATTTATTTTATTGACGTATAGTTGATTTACACTGTTAGTTTCTGGTGTACAGCAAAGTGATTCAGTTATACATGTATATAGTAGATTGCATTTGCTAATCCCAAACTCCCCATCCATCCCTCCCCCACCCACCACTAGTTAGTTTTAACATTTTCTACCCCCTCCCCTGCTTTGTCTCCTTAGCACTTTTTAGCAACTAACATACTGTGTTTTTTTCTCATTTATCTTCTTTAACGTCTATCTCATTCCCCTTGAACATAAGCTCTGTGAGGGCAGGGATCCTTGTTTTTTTCACTGCTTTATCCCAGCACTTAAAACAGTTCCTGGCACATAATGGAGCCTTCATGAGTATTTTCGAATGAGTGAATGGTAAAGCTGGAATTCAGAGCCATGTCTGCCTGACTTGAAGGTCTTTGTTTTTCAACAATACCCTCCTTAGCAAGTCACCTTCAAGGTAAATACATAACAGCCTCAAAGAGAAAAAAAGACAACAGCATTATTTTTGAACTAGATGCCACCATTATGCCACCTGCTATGACTGCAACATAAGACAGCAAATGAAAGGAAACAAAACGATGCCCACGTCTTTGTTTAAAAAAATATGTTTACCATCAAGACACCCAGACGTATGGGCAGGCGGTATGGGTTTTGCCAGAAGTGAGATGCCATTTGGAATGAATACCAAGCAATGGGTGTGGGTGCTGACAGCAGCCACCCACTGTCGGCTCCGTACAGGTGCTCAGTGAGTGAGTGGAGGCTTTCTTCAGGGCCCGGGAAGCTGGATGGGGGAGGCCCGTAAGCCGAGCAAGCACGGCCGACTTGAGGGAGCGTGGGTCTGGAAGGGGCAGACATTCTGGAATTCAACCCTGAATATTGCCTTTTCCTGGCTGTTCAGGTGCTTTATGCTTCATTTCCCATGACACTTACTTAGGAAAAGGGCAAGGAAATAAGAGTCCATGAACAAAGTAAGAAATAAGTGCCTCCTTGACATATATACACTACCGAATGTAAAATAGGTAGCTAGTGGGAAGCAGCTGCATAGCACAGGGAGATCAGCTTGGTGCTCTGTGACCACCGAGAGGGGTGGGATAGGGAGGGTGGGAGGGAAGGAGACACAAGAGGGAAGAGATATGGGGACATATGTATAGGTATAGCTGATTCACTTTGTTATACAGCAGAAACTAACACACCATTGTAAAGCAATTATACTCAAAGATGTAAAAAAAAAAGAAAAAAAAAAAGAAGTGCAGCAGAAAGCCCATGTTTTCCAACTACATATATACCAGGAAGATGATTATTAGCAGGCAATTTGAGCATGGGCAGTGACCTCATACGTACATGGCTTTACCTGCCCACTGTACCACTCACTTTAACCTTGGGCAAGTTAATCAACCTTTCTAAACCTCAGTTTCCTCAGTTATAGTTGGAGGATAATGGTATTTATCTCGTTGTTGTAAAGATTATAGGAGATAATTCTTGTACTTGACACATAAGAGATGCCCGATAAGTTTTGTGCTCAAAAATCACAGTTATACTGTCCAATAACTGGATTCCAGTGGAGTGCTCTCCTAGCCAGAGAAAGTTATCATTTTCTCCAGCACCAGTTCTCAACATTACAGCAAGAGGCAGTTTTGATAGAGGACCTCAGGAAATTCTCCCCTACAGGTTCTGAGACATAGGATATCACCAGGTGACAATGTTTCCTTCTCATAGGAAGCAGGTAGAATTAAGAGACTGGACTGTTAGTTGCGGTTCTTAAGCAAAGCATTAAGTTCTCTGGGTGCCCCTTCCCAGAGACAGACTCCATATTGTTCAAAGTCTTCTTAGTTAGAGATAATGCCTGCTTGCTGTTTTACATTTCTATTAGAGCTGTGTTGAAACTTGCCCTTCAGTGTCCCAAATGAGATAGGAAAATTATGTGTGACTGTCGCCAAGGGCCTGTAATTTATTCCCTTAAAGAAAGTATTAAAATGTTCAGAATACCTCCCCCTTAGGAATTGTAGCCCACCAGACCCACGGGGCTCACCTGTAATGCATGAGTCCTCCCTGTCTTGTCTGCTAGGAATCTAGACATTGACTACTAGAACACAAGGCATTTACATTTAAGTTGGTTGAACAAAATTAAAAATTCAGTTCCTTAGTTGCAGTAGCCACCTTTCTAGTGTTCAATAGCCATATGTGTCTAGTGGCTACCATATTGGATAGTGCAAATATGCAATATTTCCATCATTACAGAAAGTTCTCTTGGAGCATGCTGCTCTAGAGGGTAGTGTCCACTTAAAGTCCAGATGGATTCAGTCAAGTGAAAAGTCCCATTTTCAGGCCAGGGCTGCAAGCAGTGGGGGTAAGATTTGAATATTTCTAAGCCTCGAATTTCAAAAGGAAAATAAGAGACCACAAAATCCTTTCAGCTGGACTCTTAGTGTCTCTAAACTTCCATGTTGCTGTGATTTAAAAAAAAAATGAAATAAAAGCCCAGAGAGCGGAATCATGCCTGCATTTCTGCCAGATCTTAAGATAATGGTTCAAATTTCCCCCAAAATACCATTTGACTGTTAAACAGTAAGTCAGGCACACACTTGGAATCCTGAAGAATGTTCACTCAGTTCCTTGCTGAAGGGTCCAACCTTGTTCCAGTTAAGGAGGAGAAGTTTCTGGAAATTCTTAGCCACAAGGACAGGGTCATGGTCCTAGAGGTCTAGGTACGTCCCATGACTCAGATCACCACATAGTACCCCGTGACCCTCTCCATCATGTCTTCTTCCCCACCAAACACCTGCCCTTAGTCATCTTTAACCTTTTCTATTTCACTCCCTGCCTTGCCTCCTTTTATATCCAACCTCCGGCTTGAGCTGCAGGTCATTCTCAGCCATTACAGGCTCCACCTATGGGTAAGGTGCAGTGCGGGGTAGGGGGGGCGGGAGGTCCTTCATACCTTTGAGGGTAGAGCAGGATAGTATCAGAGACCCCCATGGTCATCTGACTGCAGGGCCACAGAATAAGGTATCTAAAAAGCAATCAGAACTTTTGCACTGTAAGAAAACACAAGCAAAACAAAAACCTCCTGCTAGGAGTTTGCCAGTGTCTTATTCTGAGTTTCTGTCTCCTTCCCAGTCTTGAGTTAAATTTTTAAAAGCTTTTAGCCTCAGTAGTAGCTGAGTCCTAGAACAGAAGGCATAAAAAGACTTGTTCTGCCACGTTAGTAACCTCTACTAACCCACAGGTTCACGGTCATAGAGCGCATCCTCAGTGCCAAATAAAATGAGAGATTTCTGAATTAGAAGCATGGGAGAGTCTTAAATTAAACAAGCAAACAAAAACCATCCCATTTCCAAATGAAATAAGTTAAAGGTAAGGTGGTTGCCCCACAGTTTGGCTAAAGGTCCAGTAACATCCCCAAGTCAGTGTTTGTGAAGTTCTCCACTTTTTAGAAAAACAGATCGACGGTCCCACAACCATCTCCTTGGGCAACTTATATTTTTCCTGCTGGGCCTTGCCATCTTTAGGATAATGTGTGCTCACTTACACAGTGCTGCCACTGCTTATGGAAAAAAGCACACTGTGGCCCAGCGATTTTCAAAACCAGCAAAGCTGTGGAAGTCACTCTCCAAATGAAATCTGACCAGACTCCCAGTATATAAAAGAAATAGAAGTGAAGCCACTCCGGCTGAAGAAGGGAGCCCCAGGCTATCCCCTTGGAGGGTCTGCAGAAGCTTGAGGGCTTGCAGAGACCTGTTAGAGACTCACTTCTCCAGGTGGACTCAGAAACCTCACATTAGACATTTCAATGTCTAATGTGAGGTTTAAAGGATTAAAAAGAATCATTCTTCCACATGTTTATTGTTCTTCTGCCCCTCTCATGCAGAAGAGTGAATGCTATACAGTTTTAGTGCTATTTTCGTGGGTCATTGTTACTGCTGTTACCTTTATGGCATGAGAAGGCGGCTTCTGCATGTGTATAGGCAAATGTCCATAAGACCAGTAAATGACCACACAAGAGATTTTAGAAAAAAGCAAAATTTCATTTTCAATTTACAAAACATTTTACAAATTATTACTTAGTATCACCTTTGCATTTAATTTTAAAAGGCGTAGTATTTTCACACTAGGAGAAGAAAAAGAAGCTATTGGTGCCAAGGGCAGCTGCAAGACAATAGAAAAAAAGAAAAATGATCATGGGAGTTTTACAGTATTCTTAGAGGTGACTGTCATGCCCTGAAAAGATTGTTCAAGACCTTTTCTGTTTTCCTTTAAATTTTGAATTACAATCTAAAAAGGTTTGTTCTTTCTTAACATTTCAACTTATAAATCTTATTATTGCATTTACAAATCCAGAAGAGGTCAATAATCACTTTCAATAGAGTTTATACAACTTAATTAAATAACATTTTAAGCATTTAAAATTGTATCTATAACTTAAATATATTTAATTTTTGTGCTTTAACTGGTTATCAAACAAACATTATCCTATCTTATACAATTCTTATATGTCTACTAAATTAAATTTACAAAAATGGTTAAAATTAAGTTCTTTTAATTATCCAATTATTGCTTATAATCCAAGAAAATTTATCTCATCGCTCTGAGGTCTAAATCAATTAAGTCAATTAACTTTTTCTAAATTGGAATCACAACTTGCCAGATACCTTGATATACCAAATTCTTAAAGTCTCCAAGTAATACTTAAAATACCAAATATATACAGATTATTCTAAACATTAGAGTATAAATAATTTGGGTTTTATTTACTTCATCATTTCCAATGAGGAAATAATTATGTCAGCTCAAACCCCAGCGGTGTTTTGTCCTAGTGCACTGACGTTTCCTATTGCACCAAGAAAACTTCTTTCCAGATCACAGGACTTATTCTTTTTCTTAAACCTGTGGGTCACATGGAACCTGAACCCTAATAGTGGTCGTAACATGGTTCCATAACTTTCAAAAAGAGCAGGTGTTAGAGCCTGTTCCTGAGTTTAAATCATATCTTAACCTAATTCTTCCCTCAATGATCAGAAGTCCGTAACTCCACTAAAATTTTAACTATGCATTTCTTTGGTTCTCCTAAGATATAAATGTCATTTAATTTAATTCGGCTCGTCTTGAGGGTCGTTCTTTCGGTCACAAATAAAATCGTGCTAATAACAAAAAGCAAAGACAAAAAGAAAACTTTTAGAGGACTGAAAATACTGAAACAAAAAGCCATATCAGTGAAACTGTGGAATTAAATACAATTTTATGGAGAAGGTCTAAGCCCAAATAGTTTTGGGTACATAACGCAATTACAGATAAAGGAAATGACTGAAACGCTAGTTAAATGGTCACTAATTAAGACCACTTAACCAGGGTGTACCATCTAGCAGAACTGTAAACATGGAACTAAAGAGTAACGAAGAAGCACTGTTTAATTCTAATGCACCATCTATTACCAGAAACACATTTTTGTCAACACTGCTAAATATTTAGCCACATAAATTTATAACCCTGTTACCTGAGCCTGGCTAAATCTAAACAGGAAAGTCCTCTAGGCTGTTATTAGAAAATCCAGGTCACTATTTAGACTACAGAACGTTCTGTTTTTTCGCCACAGACTAGTTTCATTAGAAAGTGCACATTTTATGTATTTAATGTACCCATTCATTTTATTCATCTACTTATTTATGCAGGTTCATTACTACTTTTACCCAGAACAATCAGTAGCTTAATACAGTATAAGTTTAATTTGCAATCATGTCACAGCATGGTCCAGTGTAGATTGGGGAGGGGTTGGGTTTCTCCTCCTCACTGTCACTCGAGGACCCGAGTTTCTTACATCCGGAGTCCTCGGTTGAATCCTCTGTGTTCTGGCCAGCAGAAGGGGGCAGGAAGAGAGCGTGGAGAATTCTGGGAAAGGTATTATGGGCTACACCTAGAAGCGGGCTTCCTGATTTCTGCCTGCTTCCTACTGGCTAGAACTTAGCTGCATGGCCTCACCTCCCTGAAAGAGCATCTGCTGGACCCAGGAGGAAAACAGAAGGAGCATGGTGAACAACTAGCCAGTCTCTGCTACATTACATCATCGCTCTAGCTTAATGTTTAATGTTGCATTCAGTAGTAATTAAATCAATCAGATGAAATTATAATCAGAATACAAATTGATGAACATGAAACAAAACTGGTATAATTTTATCATGCATGCTCACACCACAGCAGGAAAAGTACTGGTGGTCATACTCTTGTACACTTAATTTCTTATGCACCACATTTGCACAACTTTCTACAAGTAGAAACTATCTACAGCTCTGAGATAGATGCTTGTCAAATAAGTGCTTGGTTTTTTTTTGTTTGTTTTTTGTTTTTTCTAAAGGAGACATTTATGGTCAACTTTCCAAATAGAAAATGCTACCAGATCACAGTGACTACTTGGTGAGAGCTCATCTTTATATTATGATCCATTTTATGAAGTACAAGTTTACTAAGAAGGGAGATAATTTACCATGACTCATGTTTTAGGAATAAACTCTTAGCTGGGTGAAGCCTCGGGAAGTAAGAGACTGAAGACATAGAGGCTACTGCCAGTGACACTGCAGGTCAAACCCATGGCCAGTAAGACCTGGTTCTGAGTCCCTGATGCACCTCTCACTAGCTCTGAGACCTTGGATATATTAACTAACCTCTATAAGCTTCAATTTCCTTATCTGTAAAATGAGGATAAGACAACCTTTCAAAGAGATGTGAGAATTAAATATCCATTTCTCTCTCTAGAATTTAAAGTCGGTGAAGCTAGAAACCTCTTCCTTACTATCATATTCCTGGCACATGCTAAGTTTTCAGTACTAGGTAGTTTTAATGATAGCTTAATAATACTTTACTATTATCATTACCCATACAAATATATTCAGGAGACAGCTAAAAATTCAAGCTTTTAATTCAGGAGTAGTGCACCCCTGAGACCCAGGCAAGAGGGGGCCTGTCCTGGGCCTGGGTTTCAGAGCAGGGCTATTCATGAGGTGGTCCGGGGACTAGTCAGTCCACAAACTGCTACTGGGCCACATGGGATAAGTACAGAAATTGAGAGGAAGCATTTAGAAACTTCTGAACCAATTTGATATTGGTACATCATATCATTAAACAGGGTAGAGACCAGTTTGAAATTGAGTGGTGAGTCACATGCGGTGTAGACTGCAGACATCAAGGACAGCAGGACCACTTTTCAACATATATTTAAAAAAATTTTTTATTGAAGTATAGTTGTAAAATATTGTATAAGTTACAGGTGTACAATATAGTGATTTACAATTTTTAAGGGTCATACTCCATTTATAGTTATTATAAAATATTAGCTATATTCCCCATGTTGTACAGTATATCCTTGTAGCTTATTTTATACCTAATACATTTTTTTAACGTCTTTATTGGAGTATAATTGCTTTACAATGTTGTGTTAGTTTCTGCTGTATAACAAAGTGAATCAGCTATACGTATACATATATCCCCATATCCCCTCCCTCTTGCGTCTCCCTCCCACCCTCCCTATCCCACCCCTCTAGGTGGTCACAAAGCACCGAGCTGATCTCCCTGTTCTACGCAGCTTCTTCCCACTAGCTATCTATTTTACATTTGGTAGTGTATATATGTCCATGCCACTCTCTCACTTCTATACCTAATACTTTGTTCCTCTTACTTCCCTACCCCTTTATTGCCCCTCCCCTCTTCCCTCTCCCCACTGGTAACCACTAGTTTGCTCTCTATATCAGTTGAGTCTACTTCTTTTTTGTTATATTCACTAGTTTCAACATATGATATTTTAAGATTAGTCACCTATAACCCAAAAGTGAGTAAAATATAAGTAAATGAAAGCATTTCTTTATTTTTATGTTATTTTTATTATCATTTTCATTTTAATCAAATCAGTTTTATTTATATAAATACATAATATATAATAAATAAGCATATAATATATTTAAATATTTTAAAATTAAAAAGTATATTTTTAACCCAATAGCTAAAGTAAGGATGTGAACTGTTTTTAAATTTAATTATAGTTGATTTACAATGTTGTGTTAATTTCTGCTGTACAGCATAGTGATTCAGTTATACATATACATACATTCTTTTCTTAATATTCTTTTCCATTATGATTTATCACAGGATACTGAATAGTTCTCTGTGCTATAGAGTAGGACCTTGTTTTTATCCATTCCATATATGATAGCTTACATCTGCTGACCCCAACCTCACACTCCATCCCTTTCCTAACCCCCTGCCCCTTGGCAACCACAAGCCTGTTCTCTATGTCTGTCAGTCTGTTTCTGTTTCATAGATAGGTTCATTTGTGTCATATTTTAGATTCCACATATAAGTGATATCATATGGTATTTGTCTTTCTCTTTCTGACTTACTTCACTTAGTATGATAATCTCTAGTTGCATCCATGTTGCTACAGTTGGCATTATTTTGTTCTTTTTATGGCTGAGTAGTATTCCATTGTATATATGTACCGCATCTTCTTTATCCATTCATCTGTTGATGGACATTTAGTTTGTTTCCATGTCTTGGCTATTGTAAGTAGTGCTGCTATGAACACTGGGGTGCATATATCTTTTTGGATTAGAGTTTTGTTTGGATATATGCCCACGAATGAGATTGCTGGATCATATGGTAATTCTAGTTTTAGTTTTCTGAGGAGCCTCCATACTGTTTTCCACAGTGGCTGTACCAACTTACATTCCCACCAACAGGGTAGGACGGTTCCCTTTTCTCCACATCCTCTCCAGCATTTGTTATCTGTAGAGTTTTTAATGTGGCCCTTCTGACTGGTGTGAGGTGGTACTTCATTGCAGTTTTGATTTGCATTTCTCTAATAATTAGCAATGCTGAGCATCTTTTCATGTGCCTATTGGCCATCTGTATGTCTTCTTTGGAGAAATGTCTATTTAGGTCTTCTGCCCATTTTTCGATTGGGTTGTTTGGTTTTTTGTTGTTGTTTTTTTTGTGTTTTTTTGGGGGTTGTTTGTTTTTTTGTTGTTGAGTTTTATGAGCTGTTTGTATATTTTGGAAATTAAGCCCTGTAGGTCACATTGTTTGCAAATATTTTCTTCCAATCTGTAGGTTGTCTTTTCATTTTGGGTTTGTTTGTTTGTTTGTTTGTTTTGGTTTCCTTTGCTGTGCAAAAGCTTGTAAGTTTGATTAGGTCCCACTTGTTTATTTTTGCTTTTATTTCTATTGCCTTGGGAAACTGACCTAAGAAAACATTGCTATGATTTATGTTAGAGAATGTTTTGACTATTATCTCTTCTAGGAATTTCATGGTGTCATGTCTTATGTTTAAGTCTTTAAGCCATTTTGAGTTTATTTTTGTTTATGGTGAGAGAGTATGTTCTAACTTCATTGATTTACATGCAGCTGTCCAACTTTCCCAACACCACTTGCTGAAGAGACTGTCTTTCTCCCATTGTATATTCTTGCCTCCCTTGTTAAAGATTAATTGACCATAGGTGTGTGGGTTTATTTCTGGGTTCTCTATTCTGCTCCATTGATCCATATGTCTGTTTTTGTGCCAGTACCATGCTGTTTTGATTACTGTAGCTTTGTAGTATTGTCTGAAGTTTGGGAGGGTTATGACTCCTGCTTTGTTGTTTTTCTTCAGAATTGCTTTGACACTTCTGGGTCTTTTATGTTCCATATAAATTTTAGGATTATTTGTTCTGATTCTGGGGAAAATGTCATGTGTAACTTGATAGGAATCACATTAAATCTATAGATTGCTTTGGGTAGTATGGCCATTTTAACATATTAATTCTAAGGAAGTAAACTTTATATCATTTATTTTTTAACCCTAATTTACTGATTAGGGAACAAATTTTTTTGGTTTTTTTTTTACATTCATTTATTTTTGGCTGCGTCGGGTCTTTGTTGTGGTGCGTAGGCTCTACATCCCATGCAGGCTTCTCTCTAGTTGTGGCACAAGGGCTCAGTTGCCCCGCAGCATGTGGGATCTTAGTTCCCCAACCAGGGATCGAACCTGCATCCCCTGCATTGGAAGGCAGATTCTAAACCACTGGACCACCAAGGAAGTCAGTAAGAAACAAGTTTTACAGACTTCTTTTTCAAGAAAAGACACATTTCAAAATGTTAGTAGTAGTAAACCGAATGATAACAATAGAAGTGATTCTGAAAGAATGAATACCAAAAGAATTCATACCAGTTTTACTCAGAAGTATGAGCTCTTGTTACTGAGTTCAGTTTGTAGCCATAATTGATGATGAAGTGCTAAAACTACTGTATATTATCTGTAGAAATGTACTGACTAATGAAGCAATGAAACCATCAAAACGTAAGCGGCTTTTGCATATCAAATGTAAGCAATAAGTGAAAAGAGAATTATTTGAAAGAAAGAGTATTAAATTAAAAAATAGAGGAAGATGTTAACTATTTCACATACAAGCAGCTTTGCAGTCTTCTTATAAAGCAGTGTTTGGGGTTGCTAAGACCAGGCATACATACAACTGCCAAGACATGAATGCAAGTCTAACAAAGATGTTGCCTTAGAAATGTTGGGTGATATGGGGGCAAAGGAGGTAGCTCAAATGCCATCTTCCAGTGAAACTATAGTTCAACATATTTGGGAACTGATTAATGATATGGAAGGCTAATTCACAGAAAAAAAAAAAAGTGAAACTAGCGAAGTATCTTTCATTGAAGCTAGATGAATGCACAAGTACTATTAAAATGGCCATCCTTTAGTGTAAGTATGATTTAAACATGACCATGATAGGAAGAAATAGTCCTTCTATTTTCTCACTTCATGACTAATAAACATAACTGTGAACTATATAAAACTATAAAGGATTACATTGTCCATAAATGTGTCTGGGTTAGGCTTTTGTGTAGGATTATATTCTGATGGCACAGCTGCGATGACTGGAAAGAATTCTGAGTTATTTACCCCATTTAAGGAACTGGTGCCAGAATGTAAATCAACATACTGCTTCCTTCAAAAGTTTCACTACAAAAGTCAGCTGAACTAAGTAGAAAATTTGTGGATCTAAACTCTTTCATAGGAAGATAATTTAAATTTCATTATGATTTCAGAGGATAAGTCATTAGAACTGGCTATTGATGGAGGACTAAGGATGAATTTTGCTCTATTTTGTATAAAAACTTTAAATGAGAAACCTAAGTTTGCTCAAATTACTCTGAAATATCTTCTTCTGTTTTGTCAAAATAATCCTGTGAGACTAGTTTCCCTACTCTGAGTACTATTACAACAAAGCATGGAAACCCTTTAGATGTACCTTGTTCCCTACAAGTGGTGTGTGATCATCAACCCAACAAGACTGAAGAGTTAGTAAGCAAACTCACTTGTTTTATTAAAACCCTTAACTGTTTATATTAGTGGTGCTATTTAAAGTGGGCATATAGCATCTAACAGGGGGAATCTTATTTCATTCATAAGTTTTTGTTTATGACCATGGAATAACCAAGAGTTATAAAGGTAGTAGTGATTGCCTAGGTCAATCATTTATACCACACTTTCAAGAACAATATGCTCAATTTTTGTAATTTTTCCCGTCTTCTACATTTGTTCTGATTATATTTATTGAAATATAATTTTATGTCTAAGAATCTATAAATAAATGAATTTAACAATAAAAAATGTACACTCGAATATTGTGTGTATTTTTATCTCACTTTTCTAGTAATTCTTTTTTTAATTGAATGAAAGATTCTTTAAATTCTATAGTGCTTTACAATTTTCAGCAGTTTCACACACATGATTTCACGTAATTCCGTAATAACCCTTTTTTTCCTCCTACCCCAATATTGCCCCTCCCCCTTCCCTTTTCCCACTGGTAACTAACTTGTTCTCTGTATCTGTGAGTCTGCTTCCTTTTTGTTTTATTCTCTAGTAACTTATTTTTATTGTATTAAAAGAAGTATTGATCTGTAAAAGATTGGAAGTGGTAAAAAGGGGGTTAGATCCTTCTCAACAGATTGAGGAAGGCTGCTTTAGAGAGACAGTCTGGCATAAGGGATCCATGGCTCAGAGGGAACCTGCTTACCCAGACCGCACGGTCCTAGGACCCAAAGAATCCCAGCCCCACAGGCCCTGAGCCTGTGTCCAGGAACCAAACAAGCTTCTTCCCTGGGAACACAGCTGAGGGTGAACGGTGCTACCAGTGAGTGAAGCCCTAGACCCTGAGTGTTTGGGGGGTTATGGGCAGAACTAGCATGTGCAGGCCGTGTGTGCACCGTATGATAAGGAAACGAAGTGGGTAGGCCAGGGGTTAAGAGCCGGCTCACTCAGTGCCACCATGTTCTAGCCTGAACTCCATAGAACCCAAGAATTCAAAATTTGACAGACTGTGAAGAAGGTGTATTTGTCAAAGCAGGTTGATAGAATGCATTTATTCAACAGTCGATAGCTTCGTTTATAACTTTAAAAGTTTCAGGCGTTTGGAACGTGGGCCTCAATTTTGTTCTTTTGTCAGGGCCCCACCACTGTTAGGGGATGACCTAGCCAGGAGATATGTCAAAGCTGGAACTATGGGTTTGGCAGTCAGCGTGGAGGGGATATTTGAAGCTGAGGGAGAGGCAGTCAAGGGTAAAGAGGGCAAGCCCAACATTCAGACTTCCTGATTTGAATCCCTTATCAGTAAACTTCTAGCTGTAGAACTGTGCGCTATCTTTCTGTACCTCGATTTTCTCATCTGTAAAATGGGGGTGTTAATAGCCCCTATTTCATGGGATGGTTTTGAGGATCAAATGAGCTCATCTATGTAAAACACTTAGAACTAGGCTTGGTGTAGAGTAAGCTCTCAACACCAAGGGAGTCATAAATTACCTGGGGAAGGAATAGAGAGCAAGAACAGACGGGCCTCAGGGGAACCTTGGAAATACGGAGATACAGAGAGGGTGGAGAGTGTGTCCCAGCACCCACTACCAAGCCTGACAGGTGGTACGTGCCCAGTAAATGTGGATGGATTTGAAAGGGATCTGAGAAGGAGCATGTAACACACTGGATGCAGCAGAAAAGTCGAATGGGGGAGTACTAAGGAGAGCCTGTTGGATTCATAGTCAGGAAATACCTTAGAAAGATGTTTCAGTTCACAGGAAATCAGACCGCAGTAAATTAAAGAATGAAGGGAAGATATTTCTCTTTTTAGTTTAGCTTAGTAACTCTAGTGGAAGCTATGCTTTTAGAAATTAGTGTTAGAGAATGAAAGCGATAAATAGTAGCTTGAGGGGCGTGCAAGGTTGAATGAAAGTTCTTTTCTGTTCAAGGAAGTAGGGCAGATTTGTTGCTAAGAGAAAGAAGGCATTGGAGAGGAAGAGATGATTAATGAAGCAAGAATCTAAGAGAAGGATGGGAGGAGATGGAATCAAGAGAAAAAGACCTAGGGTGAGTCTTACAAAAGGATATTCTGCCTGGGGTGAAAGGAAACAGGATCATAGATAAGAATATAGAGAAAAGTTGAGGGCTGGGAAGTTGAAGTTCTTAAAGTTTAAAGTGCAGGGAAACTTTAATTTCCAGAAGAGCAAATAAATATAACAGACTAGTAGGAAGCATATTCCTTTACCCATTGCGGTAGATACGATGAGTCTGCACACTCATTTGAGTGCTTGGCTAGCTGATCTTCCTATACTACAGAACAGTAGTTGGCAAGCCACATACAGCCTACAGGTCAAATTTAGCTTACTGTCCCCAAACTGAACTCGGGTTCATTCACCCATCACACAGCAAAGCAAATCTACTGACATTGGATTGTGGTGAAAGAAAGTACAGCGTTTATTTCCTAGGCACCAAGTAAGGAGAACTGGCAGTGCATGCTCAAAAGACTCAAGCTCCCTGATGGCTTTTGGGCAAGGGTTTTTACAGGCAACTTTAGGGGTGAGGGTTGCAGGGTGCATCTCAGCTTGTGGTTCTGATTGGTTGGTGGTGAGGTCACAGGGTGATGTTTGGGGAATCTCAAATCAACAGTCTTCTAGTTCCAACCAGTCTGGGGTCTGCGTGCTAGTGGTCAGCAGTTTCCATTCAGTGGGGGTCCTGGTTTCTGAAAAATGACTCAGGGATGCTTGTCGGATTATTATCTATAGCTCTTGAGGAGGAACTAGGAGTCCTGTGACTAGTTGCTGAACTATTATTCAACCTACTGTTACTTTTCTTGCTTGGCTGCTTTCCTTTGTTTCTGCATTATCTCTCTACTCTAATCAAGTGCTCGAGTCTGCTCTTTGGCACTCAGGGAAGGCCTAGGACACTAAAGCTTTTTCTACAAACAAGAAGCAGGGGACACGAAGGGGCTTGTACACAGGAGGGCCCCGTAGGGTTCTGCTCAGTTTCACTTCTGCCTGTTTTTCTATAGCCTGTGAGCTAGGAATGGTTTTCACATTTATAAATTGTGGTAAAATCTACATAACATAAAATTTACCATTTTAACCATTTTTAAGTATACATTTCAGTGGCATTAAGTACATTCACATGTGCAACCATCACCATCCTTCATCTTCAGAGCTCTTTTCATCTTAAAAAATGGAAATGCCGTACCTATTCAACAATAACTCCCCATTCCCATCTTCCCCCAACCCCTGGCAACCACCACTCTATGTTCTGTCTCTATGAATTTGACTACTCTATGTTCCTAAAGTGGTCTGATCCCCAATTCCACTGTGTGTGTGGTTGTTCCACACACATCCAAGCAATTCTCAGACATCAGTTGGGTGTCCTACAGTTCAATGCAAATCTGACACCATCTGCATGGAGATAGCATCAGATCCCACAGGGTAAGTGTTCACTTCTACAAGTCTGCCAACCTCCTTCAGACACCAGTTGCAAGCTCAGGCCATCATCTGTTGTGCTTCTGGCTGACCAGCTATAGATGGGAGGTTCCAAAGACTCCTCTTTGGTTTCGATTAATTTGCTAGAGTGGCTCAGGACCTAGAGAAACACTTGATTTAGTAGATTACTGGTTTATTATAAAAGAATATATAACTCAGGAACAGCCTGATGGAAGAGGTGCATAGGGCAAGATACGGGGAAAGGGCAGGAGTTTCTACACCCTCTCCAAGTGTACCATTCTGCCCGAATCTCCATGTGTTCACCAACCTGGAAGCTCTCTGAATCCAGTTCTTTTGGGTTTTTATGGAGGCTTCACTGCATAGGCACGATTGATTAAATCATTGGCCACTGGCAATTGATTCAACCTCCAGCCCTTCTCCCTTCCCCAGAGGTCGGGAGGTAGGACTGAAAGTTCCAACCCTCTAATTACATGATAGGTTCTCCTGGCAACAATTACCCCTTCCTTAGGTGTGTTCCAAAAGTAACCTCATTAACATAACAAAAAATACCTTGATAATTCTCATCACTTAGGAAATTCCAAGGGTTTTAGGAGCTCTGTGCCAGAAATGAAGATGAATACCAAATACATATTTTTTTTATTATAAATCACAATAGTACAACATCTCATATAAGTGGAATTATACAGTTTTTATTCTTTGTGACTGACTTAGAATAAAGTCCTTGAGGTTCACCCATGTTGTTGCATTTCTCAAAATTTCCTTCCTTTTTAAGGCTGAATAATATTTCATTGTCTGTGTATACCACATTTTGCTTATCCATTCATCTGTCAATGGACACTTGGGTTGCTTCCACCTTTTGGCTGTTGTGAATAATACTACTATAGATATGGATGTACAAATATCTGTTCTAGTCCCTGCTTTTAATTCTTTTGAGTATATACCCAAAAGTAGGATTGCGGTCATAAATTCGTTCTATTTTTAACTTTTTGAGGAACTGCCGTACCATTTCCCATAGCAGCTGTACCATTTTCCTTTCTCAGCAATGCACAAGTGTTCTAACCTCTCCACATTCTCACCAACACTTATTATTTTCTGTTTTTTGTTTTTGTTTTTTATAGTAGCCATCCTAATAGGTATGAGGTGATCGCTCATTGTGGTTTTGATTTGCATTTCCCCAATGGCAAGTGATGTGCTTATTGGCTATTTATATATTTTCTTTGGAGAAATGTCTTTTCACAACCTTGGTCCATTTTTGAATTGGATTGTTTTTTCTTGAGTTTTAGGAATTCTTTATATATTCTGGATATTAATCTCTTATGAGGTACATGATTTGTAAAGTTTTCTACTATTCTGTGGGTTGCCCTTTTACTCTATTCACAATGTCCTTTTGCACAAAAATTCTTAATTTTGATGAAGTTCGATTCATCTATTTTTACTTTTGTTGCTTGTGCTTTTGGTGTCATATCCAAGAAAATCATTGCCAAACCCAGTGCTTGAAGACTTTCCCTTATGTTTTCTTCTAAGAGCTTTATAGTTTTAGTTCTTATGTTTAAAGTTCTTATCCATTTTGAGTTAACTTTTGTATGTGATGTAAGTTAAGGGTCCAGCTTCATTCCTTTGCATATGGATATCTTTCTTCCAGCACAATTTGTTGAAAAGACTATCCTTTCCCCATCAAATGGTCTTGGTACCCTTATTGAAAAAGTCGATCATATATGTAAGTATTCCTTTCTGGGCAATTCATATTTTTAAATGTTTGGGAAAAAATCAAAAGAAAAATAACATTTTGTAACATGTGAAGATTTTATGAGATTCAAATTTCAGTGTCCATAAAGAATGTTTTATTGCAATATATCCTGGCTCATTTGTTTCTGTATCATCTATGGCTGCTTTTGCATTATAGCAGCAACGTTGAATAGTTGTGACAGAGTCCATATTCCTGCAAATCCTGCAAATATTTACTATCTGGTCTTTTAAAGAAAATATTTGCCAACATCTGCTATAGATAGAGGATAAAGAGCTGTAAGATGTATTTCTCAGACTCTCTCACAGCTAGGTGGTAGGCAAGTGACACAGTTTCCACAAATCAGATTTATGCACACAGATTTGCATGTGGAAATGACTCACAAGAGGCAGCCACATGTGGGGAGATCAAATTCTCTGGTAAGTAAAGTAGTGGGGCATCCAGTTCTTCCACTGAGGTTGTTGGAGGGTTCTGGCATCTGATTGTTTATATCATCAGTGCTGAATGGCTGAAGGTGGCTGGAAGTGATGTCCCACAGGAAAGGTTCTGTGGTATGTCGAGGCATTTTTCCAACTGTGCTTTTTCTGGCCTCTTTGTTCCTGACTGTGTAGGATCAAATCCTAGTTCTCTGTTCACTTTGGAGAATCTGTGAGTTGCCTGATGTTCCTTTAATAAATCTCTTCCTACTTCAACAGTTAGAGTAACATCTGTTGTCTGCAACCTAGAACTCTGACTGATATATTCAGTAAAGACAATTATATTATACTCAGTAATATTTCCTCAAAAGGTAGAGTAGTGTTTTCTGAGAAAATCTTAATTCTAATCATGTCTTTTCTACCAACTTTTATTGCCCATAACCTTCCAATATCTCAAACTGATTTAATGGAATTTATAAATCATAAGGGGATAGAATAGAGATTATCAAAGGAGTAGATGCAAAATTTAGATGCAAAAAATAAAGACTCTGAGTGAGAAACCATAATTACAATAGCACATTTAATTGTAGGAACTTCACTCCCAGCCACTTTGATTTCATTGCAACTGAAAGAAAAAGAGATGTTTCTGAGAAGAAAGAAAATTAAGTTTCAGGACTATAACTTTGTAGAGCAGAAATCCTGAGAGTAATTCAGAAGAATAAGATTGTTTATCATGGAAGTGATTGTTTATCATGGAAATTACATCTTGGAGGTGATGGGGGTGAGCATATAGGGAAAGAGGGAATGCTCTAGACCTAGAGGTAATAATTCAGAATTTTAATCTCAGTTTTTCCACTTAGATGCTGAGTAAATCACCTCTTTCAGAGCTGCTCCCTTTTCTTCCAGGTGATGATTACACTCTTGAAAAAACAAAGTGCTCAAATTAAGATGCTGGTTTTATTGTTATTTATGCCCACTCTCCATTTTCCCACACAGTCATGTGGGTGAGTAATAGTGACATCACCACACAAACAGAACTCCTTACTCGGACTCTGCTTCAGGAATGTGCATGATTTTCAGACCCCTGCTTTTTTTCCTACAGGATATGTCTCTCTATTATTAGAGATTTCCACTTTTTCTTCCTAATTTGAACACACCGGTCCTATTGAGACAGTAATACTTCTCTCCATGTTCACCTCTCCCATAAAAAGGAAAAATTTCAAGTCCTACTCCACATGAGAAAAGTTGAGAGAGCGAAATGAAGAAAGTAATTAAAAATGGAATTAAAGTAAAAAGCACACACACACCCTAAAAGTTGACAAGATGATTCTTGAAGAAATCAGAACAGATGAAGAAGCAAGGCACAGAAAGTCAGTAAGCTAGTGCCACATGAAAGGTCGATAGGGAAAATAAAATGTCTCTTCAGAGAAAAGCATACTCTGGCAGAGGTAAGATGAGGGTTTTGCTCTTGAAGTTCACGCCCAGTGGACGGTGTCACTTAGGCAAAGAGCAACCTATGCAATTACTTGTGCCACAACCAGCTAGTGAAAAGCAGCATCAGACATCTGAGAAATAATTAACTGCTTGCCCTGCATTTTCAGCCTACAATTAGACAACTGTGAGCGCAATTATTTGTGTGGGCAATTTTGTAACAACAGATAATTGTGACTAAAGAGCTACCTTCATTGTGAAAGGGAGATATAATTGGGGCCCTCTTTTAATAAGTTTGTGTTTTAAATCTGAGCAAGTGTATAATTTGATTAGTGGAAAGACACCTGTGACTTTTTAATTACACTTTTATATTTTAACAAGTGCTTTCCCTAGTCTGTGGGCCTCACTGCAGCATCATTGGCACAGTACAATCATCATAAAACTGTAAAGAAATGCCACATCACAGATGGACCAGTCATGGATGTTATCCAGAACACATAGGTATTCTATAGCCAACACAGAAAAGGTACAAATAAAAGACCCAAAAGCTGAATCCAATGATTTGCAACATGCTTGAACTGTAAAGAAATCGACCAAAGGGCATCCAGCTCAGTGCCTGACATGTGGAAGGCACACAGCGAGGATTTCCTGAATTGATGCTGTTAAAAATCCCCTCCCTTTGTGCCCTCATAGTATTCAAAACATGCCTTTACTTAGCCCCCAGTGCTTTGTGTGTTTGTTTGTTTGTTTGTCTATCTCTCCCTACACCTTCTGGGCTATTGGAAGAAAATGCTCATGTCTTTTTCATCTTTTATTTTCCTCAGTCTATTTCCATCTCTGACAGCAGAAAATGAACTCAAATTAGTTTAAGTCAAACAAAACAGAACAGAATGTCTGGCCAACAGAGGTAGGCTCTCAGCAGGACTCTCTTCCTTTCCTCTATCTCATGAGTCAGCCCTCTTCAGGTAAAGTGGCCTCATTCCCTCTACTGTGGTTGGGTGTCCTTCCTGCAGGAGGGCAGGATAGGCTGATGGTTCTCAGTAAGACTGCCAAGGCTTGAATGTGACTCCACCCCTTAACCTAAAATAAGTTACTTAACTATTTTGGGCCTCAGTTTCCATATCTGTAAAATGGGGACAATAATAATACTTACCTTATCAGGTTGTTGTAAAGATTAAATGAGATAGTATATGTAAGGAACTCACCACGGTGTCTGACACATAAAATATGCTCAATAAATGTAAGCTATATTAGTTTGTTTTTGTTTTTGTTTTTAATGGAGGAAGCAGGGAGAGGTATAACTGTAGACAATTCTAGGCTTATAACATCCTAACTTAGTGACCCCAAATGAAAGAGGGAACATTTATATCCCAGCGTCTATAACAACTTCTCAGCATACACAATTTCGAGGAAGGATTCTGATTAGCTAAGACTTATTGAGAGTTTACTCTATGACAGGCACCATAGTAAGTGTTTCCATGCATTATATCAATGAATTTTCACCACAACTATGATGTAGTTGCCATTTTTATCCTCATTTTATAGACAAGCAAACCAAGGCTTAGAAAAGTTTAGTGCAGAAGGACACAGAGGTTGGCAACCCAACTACTCAACTCTGTACTGTAGTGTGTGTTAAAAAAACAAAATTCAACTGAGTACATTTTACAGGTCTAATTGGCTTCTCTGAACAATTCACAATTTGGGCAGTATCCCATCTAGCAAGTGCTCCAAAGGGCTACTGAAAGACAAGACAAGGAAGTCATAAATAGAAAAAAGGATTATTTCAGATTAGGTCATTTCCCTTTTGGGAAAAGATTGTCTCATTAGGTGGGTTACCTCATCTTCCTTTGGAGGATGCAGAGGACCCATGTGACAGGTTACCTCATTGGTGCTGACCAGAAAATTCCTGGCTGACCAGTTAAGACTACACTTCTAGGGGAGGATGAAGCTTCATAGGTTAGGTATTAAGCCCTGATTTGGTGGCATGGCCTAGCATAAGTGACTCCATATTGGGTCTGTGACTTTTCTTTTTTTTTTTTTTTTTTTAGAAATTCACGTTCTTTTTTTTTTTTTTAATTTATTTTATTTATTTATTTATGGCTGTGTTGGGTCTTCGTTTCTGTGCGAGGGCTTTCTCTAGTTGCGGCAAGTGGGGACCACTCTTCATCGCGGTGCGCGGGCCTCTCACCATCACGGCCTCTCTTGTTGCGGAGCACAGGCTCCAGACGCGCAGGCTCAGTAATTGTGGCTCACGGGCCCAGTTGCTCCGTGGCATGTGGGATCTTCCCAGACCAGGGCTCGAACCCATGTCCCCTGCATTGGCAGGCAGATTCTCAACCACTGCGCCACCAGGGAAGCCCTCTTTTCTTTTTTTTTTTTAAACAATTCCCCCTCAGCTTAACTGAAAGGGGTGATCAAAATTTAAGACATTAGCACTACGCTCATCTACTGCTCTGAAATTTTCAGTTTTCGTTGTTCCTTTGTGTGGTATCCATAAATTATAACATTTTTGCTTAATCCCTGTGACATGCACAGGTCACAGCTTCAGGCTCACAATCCTCAGTCAGTCATCCTCTTCATTTCTTTTCTGATGGTCCAATCTTATGGAGATCATTTGCTTGGTGGTTAGTGGCTACGGACTTGTATTTAAAGCTTTTGAGAAAATACAACACACCAGGGAGATCATAATGATTCTAATAAGCACGATAATTCCCAATGTCTGGACACCCAAACCAATCAAAATCAAGTAAGTCAAAGAAAAAGGCCATTGAAGGAGTCACCTTTTTAAGCCAAGTGGCTTGCTCAGTGATCTTGTGTAATTGAGTTTCAACTTTCCCAAAAGTGCACGGGTGGCATTGACCACAGCATAGACTCCTCGCTTAGCCAAAAGATAATCAAGGGTTATCCTATTGCCGAGAGCAACTTTGGCCAGAGAGCCTAAGGATCTTTGTTGGGCAGCTATTGTCTTAATGATGGAATCTGCGATATTTTCAAGAGTTAAGGAGAAACTTCTGATCATGTCCTCATTTGCATTTACTCCTAGCTAGGTAAGTATGGCCCTGCCGAAGGAGGAAGATCCTGAGTCATAAGTGCTTCCCCCTAGGTCCTTTCTTTTATCTTTCTTTTTTTTTTTTTTTTTTGGAATTTTTGAATTTTATTCATTTATTTATTTTATACAACAGGTTCTTATTAGTTATCCATTTTATACATATTAGTGTATATATGTCAATCCCAATGTCCCAATTCATCCCACCACCACCCCTGCCCCCCTTTCCCCGCTTGGTATCCATATGTGTGTTCTCTACATCTGTGTCTCTATTTCTGCCCTGCAAACCAGTTCATCTGTACCATTTCTCTAGGTTCCACATATATGCGTTAATATATGATATTTGTTTTTCTCTTTCTGACTTACTTCACTCTGTATGACAGTCTCTAGATGCATCCGTGTCTCTACAAATGACCCAATTTCGTTCCTTTTTATGGCTGGGTAATATTCCATTGTATATATGTACCACATCTTCTTTATCCATTCGTCTGTTGATGGGCATTTAGGTTGCTTCCATGACCTGGCTATTGTAAACCCCGCTAGGTCCTTTCTAACTCAATGATGTAAATCCAGGGGAATCAACCAATGAGGTCTCAGTTTGCTTGTGAAAATGTAGAGGCACTGTTGGATAACCTGAGGCATTGGCCGGCTGTGTGCCAGCCATCTAGGCATTCTTGGCACAAGAAGAATGATAACCAGCACAGACAAAGACAAACCCTGTTGGGGCACAATCATTTTCATTAAGGAGGTACTTTTAATGGATTCATTCTCAGGGATTGAGATCTCTTAGTGGATGGCGCCAAATCTGATCCAGATAATCATGGGAACGTAGAGGTGCAAATGTACTAAGATTTACGTAGGTAATTGTGTCTAATTGAGTACATACAGGTATGATCAGAGACAGGAAAAAACAAGGCCCAAGTCCTGGCCATAAAAGTTGAACTCTGTAAGAGACTTTGGGGTGGGCCGGGAGGGTTGACTGTAGTTTGCAGTGACATTGGGAATAGAAGAGAAATTGGTCACAGGAAGGATCAGGAAATCTCTGGCATCATGGATAGATCAAAATCTTTGATGACAAATCCAGCAATCTGGAAGTTTACCCCCCTTAACTATGAAACCTGGGAGATATGGATGAGGGTGTTACCTTTCCAGGCCAACCCCAGAGTAAAGAGAAGAAAAAGAAGGAGGAAGGTTTTCATGTTTAGTTAAAGTATGATGTCTCAATCCAGCATCTTAGGTAGAAGCAGTCTACTTCGAAATGAGCTACTTCTCCTTCTCGTCAATTCAATTTGGAGGTCTCCAGTGTCTGGTCTCAGGACCAGGTGTCAGGTGGAGCCTTTTTTAGCCATGAGAGAAATGTGTACCCAAGGTTCCATGCCTTCTAGTTTTGTAGCAGTGTCAGTGGTCAGAGCACTTGGTAAGGTCCCTTCTAATGGGGCTTGAGGGCTGTCTTCCTCTGATGATGTTTCCAGAATACCCAGTCACCAGGCTCCAGACTGTGACCAACAGGATCCTTTGAATTGAGATCTGGGAAAACTTCTTCAACCTGTTGATGATAGACTTTAGCATAAGACTTACAGTAGCTGGTCATACAAGCATGAGACATGCTTGTATGTCTCATGGGATCAGCTCAAGGGATCAGCAGAAAGTTGCATACTAATGGACACTGGTCTACCAGTGACTGTCTCAGGTGGAGATATGACTTTTGTTTTCCAGAGGGGGTACTGCATAGAGTCAGCAAAGCCAGAGGCATTACCTTAGGCCAAGGGAGTCCAGTAGTTTTCTCTTGACCTTGCCCGATGATTAAATGTGATAGAGACAGTGTAATTCCAAGAAGTTTATGAGGTTTTCATTAAGGCTTGTATGATTTGTCCTGTGAACTGGGTGCCTCAATCACTGGAGATAGGGGAAGGTCTACCCCAGGTGGGAAACACATTTTCTAATCGTTTCTTTGCCACCGTGAGGGCATCAGCCTTGTGGCAGAGGAAGGCTTCAACCCATCTGGAAAACATCTATACAATAACAACATATTGATCACACATGTTAAGTGGCAGTCAAGCTGCAGGTGCAGCTATAGGTGCTCAAGTGGTCCAGAGGGAGGAGGTCTGAGGCCTAAATAGTTTTTTCAGGATTATGGACCTGGCACGTCAGACATTACTACTTTTGCAGTTTTATCAAAGTCTCCCCACCAATGTCTGTTCATAGATTGAGTCATCTTAAATGCACTATGATGGGTGAAGGAATGCAAAAGCTGAAAAATGGGGTTTGCCAGGGAGTCGGGAAGAACCAAGTGGCTGTCTTGGGTTTCCCATAGCCCTGACTGTTCATTTAATCTACAACCATTGTTTGCCTATCTTAATTTCTCTGATTCAGGGGCAGACTGTTGCCATGTTACAAGGACATCAGGATGACAAAAGTCTGGCAACAATGGGTCATTCTGAGAGGCAGAATGGACTTCATTCACAAGAGCCATAATTTTTATAGACTTTGTTGCTACTGCTCTCACATGAAAGTCAGCTAGGGCATTCCCCTGATACTCACTCAGGTTCAGTCCTTTTAGTGTGAGCCTCAGTTTTGAAGACAGCAATTTCAGAAGGGAAGGAAATAGCATTAAGAAGATCATCTATATTACTTGTTGCCCACTGTGGATTGGGGTCCCAGAGGCTGTAGGAAAACTCTTCTGTTTCCATAATATCCCCAAATCATGCATGACTTCAAGACATACCACCAGTAAGTGTAAATGTTAACAGTTTGTCCCCAGATAACTGCCATGATCTGATAAGGGCATCTGCTTATTGAGCTGATTTAGTTTGTGGGAGGTTTTCTCTTTCAAGTCATTCATGTTGGGTTGTAATAGCATAAACAGCTTGGAAATTTCCATTGTCATTTCTACAGTATAACCCATCAACAAACAGGATTAACTTAGGATTGGTTAAAAGGGGTACCTTGTAAATCAGGACGCAGTGTCACAAAATGAGATATTCTTATCTCATAGTCTTGGGGCTCACCTTCATCAGGTAGAAGTAAAGTAGCACGATTAAGAATGTTGCAACGTTTAAGATGGAGATTAGGAGGCGGAAGCAGAAGAATCTCATAGGAGGTTAGCCTGCTTGCAGAAAAATGTGTCAGTTCAGAGTTAAGACAACTCTGGACTACATGAGGAGGTTGTAAATAAACATTATTTCCTAGGGTTAGGTCTGCTGAGGCTTCCACAAACTTCCACTAACGGGCAGGAGCAACTGAATCAAGTTGCCTGCTACAATAGGCAACAGGTCTGTGTTTATTACCGTGTCCTTGCATGAGCATTTCCAGAGCCTGGTTCTCTCTCATGCACAAAACGAGGTGAAATGTTTTGAATCATTAGGCAGCCCTAGGGCAGTGGTTCTTGCAGAGTTTGTTTGTCTTATAAAAGCCTGCTCATGTTTATCTTCCCAAAGAAGGTGTTCAAGGACTGAAAGTTTAGCAAGTTCCTAGAGTGGGGAAACTAATAGAGAAAAATTAGAAACCCATAGCCTGCAATAACCAACCAAGCTTATTAATCCATGAAACTCTCATAGTTGCGGATCTAGGATCTAGGAAATTCTTAAATTAGCTTAATCCTTTTTCGAGATAGTTGGATTTCTTCAGTGCTTAGGTTATGACCTAGGTAATGAGTGGTATCTAGAAATAATTGTAATTTTTCCTTAGTGACTTTATGTCCCTTTTCAGCTAATCTTTTATGGCTGCCTCTTTGGTAACTGAGCACAGTAAAAGGTCATCTACATATCATAAAAGGATTGATTTCCAGGGACTGAAGGGAGCTTACATCTTGGGGGAGAACTTGGGAGAGTACTTGGGAGAAATAAGAAGGGGCCTCAGTGAACCCTTGAGACATGACTGTCCAGGTATATTACTGATTGTGAAACTGAGTCCCCCGACTTCGAGTTACCCTGCTGAGTTACTTTGTTCCCTTTCTTTTTTTTTTTAAATTGAAGTACAGTTAATTTACAATGTTGTGTTAGTTTCAAGTATACAGCAAAGTGATTCAGTTATATATATATGGATATATAAGAAGATATATGGATATATAAAAAGAATAGATACGGATATGGAGAGATATATAATATCTCTCCATATCCGTATCTATTCTTTTTCAGATTCTTTTCCCTTTAGGTTATTACAAAATATTGAGTATAGTTCCCTATGCTATACAGTAGGTCCTTGTTGATTATCTATTTTATATAGAGTAGTGTGTATATGTTAATCCCAAACTCCTAATTTATCCCTCCTCCTCCCCTTTCCCCTTTGGTAACCATAAGTTTGTTTTCTATTTCTATGGGTCTATTCTGATTTGTACATAAGTTCATTTGTATCATTTTTTTAGACTCCACATATAAGTGATATCATATGATGTTTGTCTTTCTCTGTGACTTACTTCACTTAATATGATAATCTCTAGGTCCATCCATGTTGCTGCAAATGGCATTATTTCATTCTTTTTTATGGTACTTTATTGCCTTTCTTGTCCTGCCCCTGTTTTCCTCAGGATTGAGTAGTATCAGAGAAAAGGGGGGATTGAAAATGAGTCGGGCACTTCCAGGTACAAAAGCCCCTTCATGTCCCCTGGTTCTTATTTGTAGAAAAAGGCTTTAGTCTCCTAGGCCTTCCCTGAGTTCCAAAGAGCAGACTCAAGCAGTTACTAATTAAGGAAGTGAGGAAATGCAGAAACAAAGGAAAAGCAGTTGAACCAAAAAAGTAATGATAGGCTAGGCAAGAGTTAAGTGATAAAACAGAGTCTTAGTTCCTCAATCCATATACTAATCGGATTACTGTATCCAATTATATACTAATCAGATGCATACCTCTGAGTTGTTCTGTAGAAACTAAGACCCCCGCCCAGGTGGAGGATGGTGACTCATGCTGACCACAAGCACGGTAGACCCCAGACTGGTTGGAAACAGAAGGTTGATGATTAAGATTCCCAAATCATCATCCTGTTACCTCACCACTAACCAATCAGAAGAAAGTCCATGAGCGGCAACCCTCACCCCAAATGTTGCCTTTAAAAAATCCTCCCCTGAAAGCTACCGGGGAGTTGAGTCTTTTGAGAATGAGCCACCTGTTCTCTTTGCTTGTTGCCTGCAGTAAGCGCAGTGCTTTCCTTCACCACAACCTGGTGTGAGTAGCTTGGCTTTGCTGCTCACGAGCAAGTGGACCTGAGTTCCATTCGGTAACAATTGTTCCAAGTAAAGGAAAATAGTTGTTGGTTATTGGGGGTCTAAGAATGTTGCAAAATGCTGAACAAAGGTCTACAATAGTGAACCATTTTGAGTCTGGTGGGACTTGTGACAAAAGGGTATTTGGGTTTGAGACAACTGAGAAACTGGGAAAACGATCTTGTTAATAGCTCTTAAATCCTAGACAAATCACCATCCCAATCCATTTGGTTTTTAAACTGGCAGGATCTGTGTGTAGCAGGGGCTGGTACAGGGAATGACTAACCTTTGGGTGATTACATCTTCTGATGTGAGTGTGAGGCCCTATATGGCCTCAGGATTCAGTGGGTATTGAGGTAATTTAGGAAGAGGTTTAGTAATATCTACCTGTATCTTTATAGGCTCTGCACTTGTTATTCTCCCAATGTCAGCACTAGAAATTGCCCACAGATTTTTGGACATCTCGATTAATTTAGGGGACTTTTGTTGGAATTCTTCCTCTTCTGTATCAAGAACAGATTGCATGAACATAGAAGATCAGGTTCAGGTTGGTCAGGAAATTCTAAAGTGAGGTCTCCATTGGAAGCAAAACGTATTAGCCCTTTTAATCTAGAAATAAGATCTCTGCCTAATAGATTGACTGGAGTTGTGTCAAATAGCAAAAAAGAATGCTTTTCAGTAAAAGATTCTGGAGTCATTTCTACTGGCTGAGATAGAAATTCTCTCTGAACTTTATTAGCTACCCCCACTATGGAAACCTCTGAGGGATTTGTTGGCCTATGAAAATGGTTTAAAGTAGAATGGTTTAAGGTAGAAAGAGTAGCTCCGATATCAACTAGAATTTGACAAGGTTTCTCATTAATTTTAATTTCAGTTTCCCCTTGGTCATTTAAGGAAATTACTGATAATAGTTTACTGGAGAATCCCTTGGAGTCCTGTCAACTCTGGGAACAAGCCATATGGGCCCTCCCTTGGGAGTAGACATGGGGGCACTCGAGTTGAAGCATTTGCATAGGACCTTGGAGGACAATCTTTTTTTCCAGTGTCTCAGTTGATTTCAAATGAGACAAAGGTCCTTAGGCCAGCATTTTGGTGGTGGACCCCTAGGAGGGTGTAATACGAGAGGCTGAGAGGTATTATTTTAGGTCTCTGGTCTTGGAGCTGTTATAGCTGTAAGGCCAACAGGTTGGCAGATTTTTGTTTGTGGTCTTACTCTAAGATCCTTTCAAAATGCTCAGCTGTGGTCATGAACTCAGTCAGGTTGTTGCCTCACCCCGCCCCCCATCCTATTTTCTGCCTTTTTATCAATCCACTAATCTCAGGAGATAACCATTTACAAATAGGGTAGCTAGAGCATGTTGGGTGACCCTACTTATGTGGAACCTAGAATGCCACAGGAAGAGGGCTTCTAGGTGGGCCTTAAAATCTGCCGAAGATTCAACTTTCTTTTGTTTGCATGATTGAATAATTGGCCAATCAGTGCAGACAGGGGAGACTCTAGGAATGGCTTATAAAAGGTCAGTTGCTATTTTGCGAGGTTTTTCTGGTCAAAGATCTCGAATATTATTCACAGGGCTTTGCTATTTTGCTTCCTGCATCCATTTTTGGGCTTCACCAGGTCCTATGAACACGTGCACAAGTTAATAAGGTTCTGGCATCCCGGGATCATAGACCTCAATAATGACTCTTCAAAAAAAATTAGGGGGGATCCTCCATAGTTTAGGAAATTTCTTAACTATGTCAGTCTTTGACAAAGGGGTGAAAGATACCTGAGGAGGTTGTCTGCAACTTCAGGTATTCTTATGTTAAAAAGTAACTGTTTAATAGTCTTTTCAGAGTGGAAAGACACTTCACACAGAGAATCAGTAAAACATGAGGTAAAGAAGGATAGAGGGGAGCAGTGTCACGTCAGTCCTACTCTCTTTTGCTTTAGGTGCTTCTTGTATTTTTAATTTTTTATTAGCCTGTTATAACGAGTCTTTTAATGAAGGTATTTTGGAATTTGAAGGCTTTTGGAAGTTTCTGCAACCCAATTAAAATAGGTATCCCATTCTGTTTAATTCAGGAAGCCTTACTTTCAAATGCACTTCCTAAATGAATTATTTTGTCTAATTGGAACATTCTCCATAACGGCCATTGTAATTCTAGATTGTTTTAGTAATATTTTTCCATTTTTATAGATATTTACAGTTTCCAGGATTATAGTTCTTGGACATAAAATAAGCAGGTGTGCTGGAAGGTGTCACGCTTGGTTCTTTAGAAACTAAAGATCCAATCTCTTTTAGCTGGCCTTTATCTACACAAAACAAGACAAACAAATATGTGCACTTTAACACTCCAGCAGTAACAAATTACTGCAGCTTGGCCAAGAAAAAGGCTCTCTGTGCACCACCAACAATTCCCAATGTGGAACTTGGGACTGGAAGAAAGGATTGAACAAGCAGACCTCAAATGGAAGCTGCAGACTGATTTCAGATAAATGGGGAATCGCAGCTGCCACCAGCGGTTCCCAATGTGGAATCTGGGGAAGGATTCTAAACAAATGCGGAACAGCAGACCAAACTGCCAGCAGTTCCCAAAGTGGAATCTGGGAACAGAACCGAGGGCTGGGGGTTTCCAATCAAATGGGGAATTGTGGCTCAAACTACCAACAGCTCCCATCGTGAAACTAGTGATTCTAGACAAATAGGGAATGGGCTGGAAAGCCAATTAGATTGGGAGCTCGACACAAAGAGAGTAGAGTTCAGAATCAAGAGAAACTTACCCACAGCCTTTGGAAATGGTGAGAAGGATAGTGAACTCAAAAAGGGGTTCATGGGCACCATGCCTGTGGGTTTTTTTGTCCCCAAATGTCATCAGAAGTTCACTTCAAATCCCATTGCTGCCACCAAATCTGTTTTAAAAACTAAACCAAGTAAACTTTAAAGATCTAATTGGCTTTGTTGAATATTCATGAATCAGGCAGCATTCCACCTAGCAAGTAAAGGGGACCTCCAAAGGGCTATGGAAAAGGAAGGATTTTTAAAGGCAGGACAAGAAGTCATAAACAGAAAAAAGAATTATTTCAGGTTAGGTTATCTTCCCTTTGGGAAAAAAAAGAGTCTTATTAGTTGAGTTAACTCATCTTCCTTTGGGGGATAGAGAGGGATACCATGAGAAAGGTTACCTTATTGGTGCTGACCAGAAAATTCCTTACAGACTGGTTAAGACTACATTTCTGGGGGATGTCACAGCTTCACTTAGATTAGGTATTAAAGGTTAAAGGTATTAAAGGTGGGTTAATGTGTGGCCTAGCATAAGTGACTGCATTTTGGGCCTGTGGTTTTCTTTTTAAAATGTGAAAGCAGCAGTAGACAATATGTAAACAAATGAATATAGTGGTATTTTAATAAAACTTCTTTTATGGGCACCAAAATTTAAATTTTGTATAATTTTCATGTCATGAAATATTATTCTTCTTTGGATTTTTTAATCATTTAAAAATATAAAAGCCATTCTGAGCATAAGGGCTGTACAAAAACAGGCAGTTGGTTGGATTTTACCATTAAGCCATTGTTTGCTGATGCCTGGCTTCGTCACTTTCCCAAGGCCACACAGCTTAAATGGTGGACCCCAGCATTAGATCCAGGTGGTGTGACTCTGTAGTCTGCACATTTAACATGTCTCTCATTTTGTAAAAATGTACTAGTGTTGAAGAATTGAGTCAATAAGACTATAAGGAAACATTGAAGACTTTGAGATAAGCAAAAATGACTACTGGATAGTTTTTCAGCGGAATGCGGGAGTCTCCAAGAATATGACTGGGCTATTTTACAACTCTGTATGTTGTAGCAAAGCAATAGCAATGCAAATAATTCTTGACTATAGACATGCAAATAAATTCTGTCTGGTGGAAGAGCAACACTACCCCACTGTGAAAAAGTCAGTTTTGTATACACTTGTAAATTCATTTCAGTATTCCTGATCTATACATATGTCTATTCTTTGGATTCTCCTTTTGAACTGGTTGTAACATCTACCCGGTTCCATCAGTAAATAATGAGTTAAATAAAATCTTTACCATGTATTCATTTGATATCTGAGTGAAAGTCAGGATTTTACCATTTTGAAAATTATCCTCTTAACAGTTTTTTTTGTTTTTGTTTTTTATTATTTATTTTTGGCTGCATTGGGTCTTCGCTGCTGTGCACGGGCTTTCTCTAGTTGCGGTGAGCGGGGGCTATTCTTCGTTGCAGTGCACGGGCTTCTCATTGCGGTGGCTTCTCTTGTTGCGGAGCATGGGCTCCAAGCGCACAGGCTTCAGCAGTTGTGGCCTGTGGGCTCAGTAGTTGTGGCGCATGGCCTTAGTTGCTCCACGGCATGTGGGATCTTCCCGGACCAGGACTTGAACCCGTGTCCCCTGCATTAGCAGGCGGATTCCTAACCACTGCGCCACCAGGGAAATCCCCTCTTAACAGTTTTGAAGGTCTTCGTGAGATGCCAAGTGGATTCACCTGACAGAGCTGGTTGACCTTTGCTTACTCTCTGTTTTTCTAATTTTAATTGTATCTCTACTAATTTTGTGTTCTGATTTGTTTATGGCCAATTAGTGTTTCCCCACTGGTGAGAGCAATGACTGGGAATTTGATTTATGGTCTGACTATTTAGTAATTTCTGTAAAGGGATTATTGGATTATAAAGGTCTGTAGACATGTGTTCATTTTTTTATGTTTGTTTATATGTCTGTTTGACTATTTTGAGCTAACTCAAAGGTGAGAGAGAAAGAAATTTGAAGAGGCTACACTGCTGGCTTTGGAGACATGGTAAAGGGCTGCAAGCCAAGGAAAACAGGTGGCCTCTAGAAGCTGGAAAAGGCAAATAAGTGTGTTCTCTCCTAGAGCTTCCAGAATGAATGCAGCCCCTTTATTTTACCCCTTTTCAGACCTAAGACTTTCAGAAGATAGTAAATATGTGTTATTTTAAGCCACTAAGTTTGTGGTAGTTTGTTACAGCAGCAAGAGGGAACTAATACAGATTCTTTACCAATATGTCCTCCTTTCACCAGGATATAATTGTGAGGAGAAAGGAGACTTGGGAGGAACTGTTATAACAAAGAATCCATCTGAGGAAACTGAGAGTTCGATATGCAGTAGCTTTTCATTTGCTGAGTTGTGATAATCTCTCATTGACTGGGCTGTTGCCAGGCAAGGAGAAATTCTTCCTTCCTCCTGCTGGGGAGTAAAATAGTACCCTTCTTCCTGTTGGAGTTGCAAGGAATATCTTTTCCTGTTGGGTCTGCAATTGGGGTCAAGTGCTAAAGCGTGAGAGCTCCCCTTTCTGGTCTTCCAACTCCATTTTAAATGAAGTTTCTGTTCATTAATTTCCACACTGCCATCTGACGGCTGTCAGTCTCACTTCTCCTCCTGGCTGGCTTTTCCACTTTTTCTGTTTATAAGTAGCGTCCTGACTGGACCGCCCACCAAGTTCCTCTTTCTGGTCTAAGGATTACCAGGATGCTGCACACACCTGAGAGGAAGGAAGTCCTTCCTGAACCAGCGCTCCAGCTGTGCACATCCCAAAAGATGTCTTCCTCCAACTGTGTCCTTGTGATACTGTGATATAATAAGAAATATATATTTGGTCTTCCTCCCCAGTTTCTGGTACAGAGCTCCTAAAATCCTTGTAATTTCCTAAGTGATAAGAGGTGAAAGGAACACCTTTTGTTATAGTATTTAGTTTTTGTCCCCAGTTTCTGAAATAGCTCTAGAACAATAAAGGTGGAAGGAGTATATTTTGTTATTCATAACAAGCCCCTTCCAACCAGAAATAAGTTTATGTGAATGAAGTGATTTTTGAAAAGTCCCTAAGGATGGGGGCTTTTTGCCAGGGAAACCAACCATGTGATTAGAGGGTTGGAACTTTCAGCCCCACCTCCCCAGCTCGAGGGAGGGGAGAAGGGCTGGAGATTGAGTTAATCACTAGTGGCCAATGATTTAGTCAATCGTGCCTACCTAATCGTGCCTCCAAAGGGGTTTGGAGAGCATCCAGGTTGGTGAACACATCCGCATGCTGGGAGGGTGGCATGCCTGGAGAAGGCTTGGAAGCTCTCTGCCCCTTCCTACATACCTTGCCTTGTGCAGCTCTTCCATTTGGCTGTTCCTGGGTTGTATCTTTTTTATTTTTTTAATAGTTGATTTACAGTGCTTTTTTTAGTTTCAGGTGTACAGCAAAGTGATTCAGTTATTTCACAGATTCTTTTCCATTATAGTTTATTACAAGATATTGACTTGTAAAGTTAACGGCAACTTTGCCAACCACCTTGACTTTTATGTCCCACCTCTACATTTTTCTTCACTGTTTACTGAGCACCTACTGTGTGCTGCTTAATGCAGGGGACACAACTAAATTGTCCTCCTTAGTCCTGCTTAGAACATCCAGTTCACAACAGCCCCATTTTTGGGGGGTGGGGCACACCACACAGCTTGTGGGATCTTAGTTCCCCGACCAGGGATTGAACCCCTGCCCTCGGCAGTGAAAGCACTGAGTCTTAGCCACTGGACCACCGGGGAATTCCCTGTGTTATACAGTAAGATTTTGTTCTTTATGTGAGTTGTATCTTTTAGAATAAAGTAATAAACATGTTTCCCAGAGTTCTGTAAGCTGTTTTAGCAAATTATTGAACCTGAGGAAAGAGTCATGGACACCTCCAGTTTGTTGCCAAGTAGGACATGAGTTGTGGGTAACCTATGGACCTACTGCTTGGGATTGGCATCTGAAGTGGGGACATCTTCTGGGACTGAGCCCTTACCCTGTGGGTTCTGATGCTACCTCCAGGCAGATAGTGTCAGAATTGAATTAAATTATAAGACACCCAGTTGGTGTCTGCAGAGAATTGGAGAATAGCTTGGTGTGGAAAACCCACTGGTTTGGTGTCATAAGTGTTGTGAGTAGAAAGAGAAATGAAGTTTTCTCTTTCATTCCTTCTTCCCTCCCTCAGCCCTACAAAATAGGGCAGTCCTTTAGAACTGTCCTTTTAGACTGACAGACAAAACAGGAATACTTCCTTATTATACATTGCTATGGTTTCTGGTCTCCATACAATATGCATGGATTTTGTTTATAGGTGGGGGGAAGCTATTTTTATTTAAAAACAAGAAAGAAAAAGTTATGAGACAGCGATCCCAGTTTTATTTAAAAAAGAAAAGAAAAAATGTGTATGTGTATAAGAAGACACTGGTTTTTATGGTAGACATTGCCAGTGATAGGATTACAGCTAATTTTAATGGTTCACTTTCATCATTTTCCAATTTATTACAAAAATAATTTTTAAAAAAGGTACGTCATACATAACATCCTCATATTTTTTATTTTTTCATGGTTCCTCAATGATCCACCAAATTGTAAGGAAATCATGAGTGAGAAGCATGCAAGTCAGATTGACTTGTCTGGGGACCAGAAGCACATCAAATAATCCTAAAAACACTTATCAGAGCTGCAAAAATAAAGAACTAAGGATCTGGACCCAAAGCCAGGCCATGCAGCTGTGTTCCCAGTACATTAAGTAGCACCTGACACACAGATGGTGCTGAGTAAATGAACAAGAACTCTGCGTGGCCTCTATTATGCAGAAGTTATCCTCTATGACACTGTGCATGGATTCTCCTCTCTTTTTGGTCCGATTCTGTGGGCCTCTAGAGAAGGAAACCTCTCTCCCTCTTTTCTCTACCAGGCAGGACTTGGCATGCCCAAGGAAGCACAAAATGTTTTCATTCTTGAAAAGAGTGTTGGAAACTGTGTACACTTCATGGTCAGTTAGACTTGGCCCCAAACCTCAGCTTCCCCTTTTCAATTGAGGTCTGCTATCTATGGAGCATCTGCATATATCTATGCACACAAACACACTAGGATTACAGAGGAGCTTACCACCTAGTTATGCAGTTCTCAGGGGTACTGTTTTCTCTTCTGTCAAATGAAGCTGGTAATTACCAGGCAGGGTTGCCTGGAGCATTAAATGAGACAGTGCTCAGAAAGCACCTAGATGCTTGGCAAACATTAGCTGCTGTTGTTGTTATTATTATTATTGTGTTGAATTGGATTTAAAGATAAATGACTGTCCTATAATGTTTTCGGAAATCAACAAATGTCTGAGCCCCTGTATGTATATGCCAGACACTGCCCTAGGTAGGAACTTTTAGGATTAGGAAGGTGGGTACTATGCTCTTAGAAATCATTATCCATATCTTTACAAAGGTAATCATGTTTTCCTTGGCAACACCAGCCTGGGGATAAAAATTGTCAAAAGTACAGTCCTAGAGCTGTATTTCTTAGGTTCTGCCCAACCTATCCAATCATAGGGACCCCAACTCTTCTCAAATTCCATTAAAGTCAGTGTGTCATCTTTGCTGGCCAATGCGTCCTCTCATCCTGGCATGTAGTACCGCTCTTGCTGGCAAAAGTAGAGCTGATGAAACCAAAATCATACAACTCACATTGGGACTTGAACCCTCGGTCTTTTAATTGAAATCACACACCTGGTCTCAGGACTTAATGAAGCTCTGGTTCTTGATGTCTTGTTGCAGAAAGAATTCAGTGAGAGACAAAGTGATAGGTAAGAAGTGGATTTATTTAGAGAGACACACACTCCACAGACAGAGTGTGGGCCATCTCAGAAGGTGAGAGGCCTGAAATATGTCATGGTTAGTTTTTATGGGCTGGGTAATTTCATAGGCTAGTGAGTGGGTGGATTATTCCAACTATTTTGGGGGAAGGGACAGAGATTTCCAGGAATTGGGTCACCGTCCACTCTTTGACCTTTTATGGTTGGCCTCAGAACTGTCATGGCACTGGTGGGTGTGTCATTTATCCTATGCTAACATATTACAATGAGAATATAATGAGGCTCAAGGTCTACTGGAAGTCAAATCTTCTGTCATTTTGGACCTAGTTGTTTCTAACCAGTTTTTGTCATGTCGTATGGCTATGTCATTCTTTTAAAGGTTGTGCTGTGCTCCCTTGCCTCCTGTTTCACTGACACCAGGTGAGGTCTCCAATCCTTCTTCCTGGGTCTAGTTGCTTTCTAGACCCTTTCCCTGTACCGTCTATCTTTCTACTGGGATTAGGTCCAGACAAGAGCACGAGAACCCCCACATGAATGCCTCACTGGAGTGAATACAGTGAGGCTCCATCTGTGAGGAAGAACCACAGTAGAGCAGCCATTCTCCTCCAACAGCTTAGAGAGATGCTAACAGAACAGTTTTTGTTTTCATCTCTCCTCTCCTCAGGACTCTTTCAACAGTCCTGATGAGGAGACCATGGTGAGCAACACAGTCCCCACTGTAGGGGAGCAGAAATTACCACCGTAAAATATGTCTCTTTGGCATATTAATTGTTTTAAGCTGTTATTTTCTGAGAGAGAGCAAACTTGGGAAGAGCTCTGGAAACCAAGTAGGAGTTGCTCTTTTGTAGGAAACTTTTACATTTGTAAAGAAAATCTTCATTTGTAAGGGTGTCTCCCTCTCTGTGCCTGGAGGAAGAGGATGACAAAATATCTAGAAACAGTTATCAGTGGAGAAGGCAGACTTAAATCTGCATCACAATCACCCTTGTGTTACTGTGCTTTTCCTGGTAATCTCCCATAACTGACTCTCCCTACCATCAACCCCTCTTTTGTCTTTAGCTGAGGATGGTATTTAAGGTAAAAGCTTGGATCATTTTGGCAAGTTACTCAGTTTTTCTGTGTTTCTGCCATGTATACATGTTATTAAACTTTGTTTCATTTTCTCCTGTTAATCTGTTTTATGTCAATTTTAGTTCTCAAACCAGACGAACCTAGAAGGGTAGAGAAATATTTCTTCCTCCCAGACACTGCTTTCCTCTGGGCTGATAACATGGCTCTCTCTGCTTGACTTCACTTCCCCCAGAGGCCTCCTTGGTTCTTCCTTTGATCCTTTCCTGGACAGAAGTTCCTACCAAACCTCTAGACACACTCCACTCCTGAGTCCTTAGACTCTCAAGATGGAACCCCTGCTGCACAGTAACTGAAATACAGGCAGAGCAAAAACTATGCTATTTTTAAAATCACATCTCTGTAACTAAGCCCTAGACCCTTTAACTGTACCCCAAGTAATGTGATTTCAAGACCCTTCAGTTCTTGGGTCATCCTCTCAGGACATTTTATAATGTGTCAATTGTTAAAAAAATATTCTGATATTTGTTAAAATGTTAAGGAAGACATTATTCAAGACTATTGCAGGGCTTCCCTGGTGGTGCAGTGGTTAAGAATCCGCCTGCCAATGCAGGGGACACGGGTTTGATCCCCAGTCCGGGAAGATCCCACATGCAGCAGAGCACCGAAGCCCCTGCGCCACAGCTACTGAGCCTGTGCCCTAGACCCCGTGAGCCATAACTACTGAGCCTACGTCCCACAACTACTGAAGCCCATGTGCCTAGAGCCCGTGCTCCACAACAAGAGAAGCCACCATAATGAGAAGCCCCCAAATCACATCGAAGAGTAGCAGCTGCTCGCCGCAACTAGAGAAAGCCCACACGCAGCAACAAAGACCCAATGCAGTCAAAAAAAAATTTTTTAAAGGCTATTGTAATCGAAGTATTGTAATGGGGGAGAAAGATTCAGCTCATCTCCAAATACAGCCAAGACAGTTGGGGATTTATAGCCTTGAGCTGAGTGAGGAGTCAGTGGATGGAAAATTACTAGGAGGCAACATCAAGGGTAGAAGGATTCTAAGTAAACTGACTTAGCAGGATTCTTGCTACAACTGGGCTAGGTAGGCTGAAGATAAGACATGGGCCAAGTTCAAGGCCTAGTTGAAAATAGGTCTTAGAGGAGCCTAAGTTTGGTTAAGGAGAGAATCTTTGTTACAGTATTGCCTGTTTTAAAATGTGGGTGCTGCAGGAATTCCCTGGTGGTCCCGTGGTTAGGGCCTGGGTTCGATCCCTGGTCAGGGAACTAAGATCCCACAAGCTGCACAGTGGCCAAAAATAAATAAAATAAAATAACATAAAATAAAATGTGAGTGCTGAAACTGAATAATGTAACACAGACATGATCTGATCAGTGCATGGTCTAGAAGGGTTCTGTCCTTTCTTGATATGAATGCTAAATTTCTCTAATGTCTAAGGTTGATGTGAGATTGCTGGGTAACCACAGAACCCCATTATATGGTTGGCTCATAATTAAGATTGCAGGCAACTAAAACATCAGGTGTTTACTCACAAGAATTCTCTCTTTTTAATCTTTCCATCACCGTACTACTAATGCTGAAAACTTGGCCTCTGTGCATCAGTACTGAATCAAATCTCAGAGAGTTTTGGGTGAAGTAGAAAAGAATAGCTTTATTGCTTTGGCAGGCAAAGGGGGACACAGTGGGCTCATGCCCTGAAAAACTGTTTGTCCCAACCTGGGAGGATTTGGTGAATTTTATAGCAATGGTTCAAGGGCAGAGGAATTGCTGATAAAAAATCAGGGTGTGTGCAGGGCCTGCACTCCTTTAATCTGGTCTCAGGTGGTCTCCTGATGAGCTTTTCTGGTTCCATTAATCTGGCCTCAGGTGGTCTCCTGATAAGCTTCTCTAGGTTATCAAACTGTGATCTTCTCTGGAATGAAGAATGCTAACATCTTCCATTTGTTGGGGGTTTTAGTTCTGTAAAGAGCTCAAAGATATTGTTATGTGTATCCCTTCAAGGGGAACCAGGACCTTGCCCCAAGGCTGCACTATTGTTTCTTGGCTGCTCCTCCCTTGTCTCTGCATCCTCTCCCTTCCCTGATTAGCAACTTCAAATCTGCCCTTTGGAACTCAGGGAAGGTCATGGAGGATAGAGTCTATTCCCTACAAACAAGAAACAGGGGACACAGAAAGACTTCTGTGCCCAGGAGCCCCAGGGTCCTGCTAGGTTTCACTACCCAAATAATATTGCTCAAATATAGACCTGAGTGTTTTCCAGCTCCAGCCCTGAAGGCTACAGCATCAAGATCTTGATGCCCAAGAAGAACCAGATTGCCACTTATTGACTCCTTTTTAAGGAGGGACTGATGGTGGCCAAGAAGGATATCCTATGCCTAAACACACTGTCGGGGAGGAAGAAATTTTCCTCTACCCTTCTAGGTTCTCTTGCCTGGTCTAGAGATTAAATTGACATGAAACAAATTAACAGGAGAAAATAAAAGTTTAGGTTACATGGGAGAAACCCAGGAAAACTGAGTAACTCACCGAAATGGCCAGAGCCCTCATCTTGAACACCACTGTCAGCTAAAGACAAAAGAAGATGTTGAGGGTGGGGAGAGTCAGTGATGGGAGGTTATCAGGAAAAGCAAGTAAACAAGGGTAAGTGTGATGCAGATTTAAGTCATTGCCTTCTCCATTGATAAGTGTTTCCAGAGATCATGGTCATCCTCCTCTTCCAGCAAGGAGGGAGACACCCTTACAAATGGAGATGTCCCTTACAAAAAGGCAACTCCTACTAGGTTTTCAGAGGCCTTCCCATGTCTGCTGTTTCTCAGAAAATAACCACCTCAAAACAATTAACATGCCAAAGAGACATATTTTAGGGTGGCAAATTCTACTCCCCTATAGCCTGGAGCTGGCAGATAAGAATGTGCCCAATCTTCACATTATGAAGGCCATTCACTCTCTCAAATGACAAGGCTATGTGAAAGAACAGTTTGCCTGAAGACGTTTCTATTGGTACCTTACCAAGGAGGGTGTCCAGTATCTCTGTGATAACTTCCACCTGCCCCCTGAGCCACAGCCGTCTTGAGATTGACAGGTCAAGGCCCAAGGGTCTGGAGAGAGAGTAACCTGCAAGACTCACCTGAGGGGACGCTTACAGAGACACCTACAGAGAAGCTCTGTGCCCCCTGGTGTGGACAAGAAAATCAAGGCTGGGGCGGGGTCAGCAACCAGATTCCAGTTTAGAGGTGAATTCGGTTGTGGATATGGTCAGCTACCTCAATAAAGTTGGAGGAGATTGTTTTCTGTTAAATAAATCTATAGCCAGGAAAATGTGTGTGTGTGTGTGTGTGTGTGTGTGTATTTATATATATATAACAAGCAGAAATCTGTGGAACCCTTCTGGGTACAAAAGCCCCTCTGTGTCCCGTTTCTTCTTTGTAGAAAAAGGCTTTGGTCCCCTAAGCCTTCCTTGAGTTCCAAAGAGCAGACTCAAGCAGTTACTAATTAGGGAAATGAGGGAATGTAGAAACAAAGGAAAAGCAGTCACGAAGCAAGTTCAGCAGTAAAACAGTTTTAGTTCCTCCTCAAGGGATATACATAACAATCCGATGCATATCGTTGGGTTGTTATACAGAAACTAAGACCCCCCACCCAGGTAAAGAATGGTGACTACATGCTGACCCCAGACTGGTTGGAACAAGAAGGTTGATGATTAAGATTCCTGAAATATCACCATGTTACCTCAGAACCAACCAATCAGAAGAAAGTCTGTCAGCTACAACCCTCACCCTAAATATTGCCTTTAGAAACCCTTCCCTGAAAGCCATCTGGAAGTTTGGGTCTTTTGAGCGTGAACTGCCCATTCTCCTTGTTTGGCACCCTGCAGTAAACACTGTACTTTCCTTCACCACAACCTGGTGTCAGTAAATTGGCTTTGCTGTGTGGTGGGTGAGCAGATCCAAGTTCAGTTCAGTAACAATATCAACTTCCAATTATCTACCCAATAAAATCCATCCACTTTAGCACAACACATAAGCCCATCACAGTGGGATCAATTAGTGTTAGTAAATTCTCCCATGTAGGGAAGCAGAATTTGTCACCCCAAAATTGTCTCTTTGGCATATGAATTACTTTAAGCTGGTTATTTTTTGAGAAATAGCAGACATGGGAAACACTCTGAAAACTGAATAGGAGTTACCCTTTTGTAAGAAATATTTACATATATAAAGGGAAATCTCCATTTGTAAGGATGTCCTCTTCACTGTACCAGGAAGAGTAGGGTGACCAGTACTCAAGAAACTTATCAATGGAGAAGGCAAAGACTTAAATCTGCATCACAATCTCACCCTTGTTTACTGTGCTTTTCCTGGTAACCTCCCAAACTGACTTTCCCCACCCTCAATATCCTCTTTTGTCCTTAGCTGAAGATGGTATGTAAAAGTCGGCCATTTTGATGAGTTACTCATTTTTTCTGGGTCTCTCCCATGTATACATGTTATTAAACTTTGTTTCATTTTCTCCTGTTAATCTGTCTCATGCCATTTAATTCTTAGGCCAGCCAGAAGAACCTAAAAGGGTAGAGAAAGATGTCTTCCTCCCCAACACCCACATCTGAGAATCTCAGAGTCTAATCCAGACTCCCCAGAGAAACAGACCAACAGTATAGATAGAAAGATAGACATAAAAGGAGATTTATTATAAGGACTGGTTCATGAGGTGATGAAGGCTGAGAAGTCCCATGATCTGCTATATGCAAGCTGGAGAAACAGGAATGCTGGTGGTGTAATTCAGTCTGAGTCCAAAGACCTAAGAATTAGGGAGTTAGTGGTGTGAGTCCTGATCTGAGTTCAAAAGCCTAAGAAGCAGGAGCACCAATGTCCAAGGGCAGAAAATGGATGTCTCAGCTCAAGCAGAGAGAGCTAATTTATCCGTTCTCTACTTTTTTTGTTCTATTTGGCACTGTCAATGGATTGGATGCTGACCACCCACATTGGGGAGGGCAATCTGCTTACTATGTTCACTTCTTCAAATGCTAATATATTTCAGAAACACCTTTGCAGACACACTAGCTATCAGGACATCCCTTAGCTCAATCAAGTTGACACGTAAAATTAACCATCACAGGAGGGGTAGGACCTAAGGTGGCTTGATGGGGGTGGGGTCCTACTCAAGACCCCAGAGAAATTGGGGCACAGATGCCAAGAACCATGTTGTGGAGGGCTGCTGAGATCAAAACCAGCAAGTGAGTCCTGAGGTGATCAGATGCGCTGGGCTGAGAGGAGAAGCTAAAACACTAACTCCCAGTGAAGGAGGTTTCAAGCAGCCATGGGAGAAAAAAAGAGCAAAATGTACCCATCAAGGTAGGCAGGGGGTGGATGAGGGGTTCTGGGCAAATTCTAGAGACAGATTTAAGCTCCTACAATGGTTCCCCCTCATTATTTAAGTGTGAGTCTGTGTGCACAGGCCAGTTTTAATCACAGGTGTTGAAAAAGTTCTGACAAAATGAGAAATTCTGTTTTTGAGACTGTGCAGCTGTGAATTAGATTTATAACAGGGAGAGCAGGTAGGTTTTTTTTTTTTTTTTTTTTAAGGATTTTCTTATTTATTTATTTATTTATTTATTTTTGGCTGTGTTGGGTCTTCGGTTCGTGCGAGGGCTTTCTCCAGTTGCGGCAAGCGGGGGCCACTCTTCATCGCGGTGCGGGGACCGCTCTTCATCGCGGTGCGCGGGCCTTTCTCTATCGCGGCCCCTCCCGTCGCGGGGCACAGGCTCCAGACGCGCAGGCTCAGCAATTGTGGCTCACGGGCCCAGCTGCTCCGCGGCATGTGGGATCTTCCCAGACCAGGGCTCGAACCCGTGTCCCCTGCATTAGCAGGCAGATTCTCAACCACTGCGCCACCAGGGAAGCCCCGAGCAGGTAGGTTTTATCTCAGGTGTCAGCTCCAACAGATGATTGGCTGTCTGAGCACTGAGTTGAGAAGGATTCTGAAGATGTGTTTAAACTCAACAGGGAAGTATGTCCACGTAGGTCAGTGGCACCTGCCAGTATTTGTGGACAGAAGTATGGGGTGGCCTGAGAGTCCTATATCACTATTGTAATGCTACCATGGAGAGACCACCTCAAAGATCAGCTGGAATGTCTACATTCTACTGCCTCATGCCCCTCGAATTCCAATACCTTGTATATTCCTCTCCAGTATAAGTTTTATATTACATCCTCCAGTTTTTCTCATGCTCTTATTCATATTTATTTCTTTGATACTTTGATACAAAGGTTCCCAAACTTTCTCCATTTGTGGCATTCTTAGTGTCTTGGTAATTTTTTCAGTATCCCTAGGACAAAAGAAATACCTAATAGTTCCATTTATTAATTAGGTCTAAACAACTTAATAAATATTTATGTCTGAACAACTTAGTAGCTGTTTGAAAAAAAAAATTGTACATGTAAATTGAAAGAAAAATAATAGTTTTTTTTCATTCTTAAATAACCAAAATTACTTATTAATGGCTATGTAGTCTGTTAGGCACTGGAGAGCTTCTCAAACCTTGTGAGCAGACTTATTAAAAACGATTAAGGGCTTCCCTGGTGGCGCAGTGGTTGAGAATCTGCCTGCTAGTGCAGGGGACACGGGTTCGAGCCCTGGTCTGGGAAGATCCCACATGCCACGGAGCAGCTGGGCCCGTGAGCCACAACTGCTGAGCCTGTGCGTCTGGAGCCTGTGCCCCGCGGCGGGAGGGGCCGCGATAGTGAGAGGCCCGCGCACCGCGATGAAGAGCGGTCCCCACACCGCGATGAAGAGTGGCCCCCACTTGCCGCAACTAGAGAAAGCCCTCGCACGAACCAAAGACTCAACACAGCCAAAAATAAATATAAATAAATAAATAAATAAATAAAGTAGCTATAAAAACGATTAAAAGAGACAATTTAGGTGATACAAACAAACTTTATTGAACACTTCAGTGCAAAATAAGGTAGATGGCAGGAAGCTTTTATAGGATAAAGAATAAGGAACAAGAAAAGAAAACTTAAAAAGGAATAAGGAACAAGGAAATAAGACTACAGCCCAGAGCTGGCTTGGTGTTTGGGGATTGGCTGAATGGATATCCTGTGATTCTGGTCAAGCAGAGCATTTACAGGGACGTGAAAATTACCTAAGTTTTGGTTAGCTGATGTGGTACCCAGGGTAGGAGTGAGACCGAAAACTCGGCCTCCAGGCACCAGTGATGAATTAAATTTTGGAGACAGAGTTTTGGGTGAAGTAGAAAAGAGTAGCTTTATTGCTTTGCCAGGCAAAGGGGGACACAGCAAGCTCGTGCCTCGAAAACCTGTGTGTGTCCCAACCTGGGAGGATTTGGTGAGGAGATTTTGTTTGTTTGTTTGTTTGTTTTGTTTTCTTTTTCGGCCATTGCTTGCAATATTAAAGTTCCCTGACCAGGGATCAAACCCATGCCCCCTGCAGTGGAAGCGTGGAGTCCTAACCACTGGACTGCCAGTGAATTCCCTGGTGAGGAGTTTTATAGCAATGGTTCAAGGGTAGGTTTGCTGATAAGATTAGGGTGTGTGCAAGGCCTGCACTCCTTTAATCTGGTCTCAGGTAGTCTTCTCTAGAACGAAGAATGCTAACATTTTCCATTTGTTGAGGGTTTTAGTTCTATAAAGAGCTCAAAGATATTGTTATGTGTATCCCTTGTGGTGGAACCAGGACCCTGCCTCAAGGCTGCACTACTGTTTCTTGACTGCTCCTCCCTTGACTCTGCATCCCCTCCCTTCCCTCATTAGCAGCTGTTCAAATCTGCCCTTTGGGACTCAGGGTAGGTCATGGATGCTGGAGTCTATTTCCAACAGACAAGAAATGGGGGACATGGAAAGACTTCCTTGCCCAGGAGACTCACAGGGTCCTGCTCGGTTTCAGGAGTGGCTCCACTCTGGGCTTAGAAATTTATTTCAATAACTGGACATCATCGTCCTCATTCCCTGTTCTACGCTACTTTGCACAATATTTCACAAGTATAGGCCATGGTAAGGGATGCTGCACAGTTTAATGCTGGTCCTGTGAACTACCTTGAGCTTACAGTTGGTGCAGCATCTGAATAGATCCTGTGCTTCTCTTCACGTTTTCAAATATCCCGTGGCATCCCTGTGAGTTTGCTGTAGCACCCCAGGGCACCTTGGAGCACAGCTTGAGAACCATGGCCTTGGTAGGCACTTCTTCACTTTTCATACTAATATCTCTGTGGACGAGGAACTGCCATTCCAGTAAACAAAGAATGTTGCCTGCCATCCCAGTTCTTCAAGGATCAAGCCACTAGCCACTGTAGCTCCCCACTGACGGTGCACCCTCAAGGGAATTCAGGATGGAGAAAAACAGGAAGCATTCTGTGCTTTGGGTACTGGCTTAGACAGTTAAGATACATATCTAAGGAATAATTTCAGTGAACCCAGATTTTTTTCATCTTCCCATACATAGAAAAGCACTAAAATCATTAACTTTAGGTGACTATTTTTTGTGATTAGCAGTAATCTTTTGTTGTTTGCAGTAATCTTTTGATGTTCGACTACATGTTTTTTTTCCCAGCAAAAATCCCCACTATATATCCTGGCTTCTCCCTTACCTCTTCAGAGCAGTTCCTCAGATCTACCTGAGAGGCTATCTCCCAGGCAGGAGTCCTCAGTAAGGTCCCTGAATAAAATTTAACTCACAACTTTGAGGTTGTGCGGTTTTCTTCAGTTGACAGCTCTGTTTTCTCTTTAAATTTTTTTTTCTGTTTTCTTATTTGAAGACTTATTGGCCAGAGTCACGCAACTAATGAAGTGTGAAGAGCAGAAAAAGATAATATTTTGACCATTAGAAGAAAATGTCAGTGAAAATGATGACAAATGGGGAAAAGATGAACTCAGGAAGTCTTGGAAAATGAGATGAGAAACCATGATCTTACTAAATCATCCAACACATGTCAAAGTGTGTCATAAAAGACATTTTCTTCTCTTGAATTAGGGCCAACTTTGGTTGTTTGGCTTTGATTGACAGCTGGGATAGACTGGAATGGAAGGGAGTTGGTGAAACTACACTTCCACAGCAAAATGTAGTGTTGTTTTGTTTTTTCTTAATCTTTAAAAACCAAGTGTTAAAAAATAACAAGCCCCAAATGGAGTCATATGCCGCTGACTACAGCCAACCAGGACTTAATTGTTGTTTCAACCCCTCCTAGAAATGTGAGCTTTAAAACAGTCTATCTGAAGGTTCCTGATCAACACCTGAAGTGACCTGTATGATAAAGAACCCTGCCTTTCCCCACCCCAGAAAAGATGATGTCCTGGCCCAGAATAACCTTTTCTTTTTTTTTGCTAATGACTTCCTTCCCCCCGCCCACCCCTTTCTATGAAAGTCTTCCATTTTGTACCGCTCCTCTGAGCCCCCTTCTAGCTCCTAGATGGGATGCTGTCCTTTCACAAATCCCCTCATAAAGCAAATGAGATCTTCAAATTTACTGGGTTGACCTTTGTTTTTAGCACAAGGAAGAGAGAGAAGGACAAGGAGAGGAAGGGTAGAGGAAATTGTCGCTCCCCTCACATAATTTTTTTTTAATCACTCATTTTATAGTCATCTATATTCCCTTGCCTAGAGGCAATCACGTTTGCATCGAATGCATTAATACAGGATGTTAAAGAAACTAAACCTGGTCAGAACTTGGGATAAAAAGGATGAAAGAATCTTTGGGCTTGCACAGTGCTTCCCTCTGCCCCATTCTGCCCCAGCCTTGGTGAGGCGGCCTTGTCCAGGCCTATTCAATTCTTTCTTTTGTTCCATTTTAGGCTTCTTTGTAAACCAGTCACTGGGTCCATCTGGACCAGAACATGCTGAAGCAAAGCCTCACGGCAGGAAGGCTTTGCTTGTGTTCAGAGTTGCTTAGATGGTCAGAGCTATTAAGTCTTCAGTCATTCCGGAAGTAGGGACTATTGTTCTTACCCAGGAGGAACTTTAATTATCCAAGAGAATGGGGCCCTCATGGGTGGTTCCTTAAAAACTCCGTGAGTCATACCATCAAAAAATGGAAAAAAAAAAAGATCCTGCAATCCATGAGTAATAGAGCACTGTTTCAGAATCAGGGGCACATTTTTGCTTTTGCTTCCAGATGCCTGAACTTAGGTTTCGCTATCTTAGAAATCTGAGCTGGTGGTAAAAAGAGCACAAATGAATATGTTATGAGCTCCTTGGTTCATAATCAGCATTTTCTTATAGCCTAGCCTTAGAACAAGGAGCAGTGGTAAGGTTTCGTTCTCATCCCACAAAGCAGCTGTGCTGACACTTCAAGCAGCTGGCTGTAATGTCAGCAACTGACTTGACGTTAGTAATTGCATAAGCTAACTTAAACACTCCAGTCTGCTTCATAAGCGCTGGCAATAAGGGAAGCACTCTGCAGACAGTCTGTGAGAAGAACCAGCCCCTCAGCCTTGGGAGGAGAAAAGTTTCCCTTGTTATAAACTAAAAGGGAAAAAAGGCAAGGCACCATATTTTAAATTACTAATTAGCTATTTCATGCTGCAACCAAAGTACTTATCTTTTGGAGCGAATATATCACTGTAATGGTTTTGTTTAATGATGTTTGGGAAGTTAAAAGTCGACAATGTGAAATATTCAACTCATTTGCACCATCGTTAAGAAATGAATTAGGGCCATGGCATTTAAGAGTTGAATGTAGTGCTGTGACACTAAAAATAAGCATCCTTTGAGCCCACAGCCCAGGCAGGCCTCCAGATTTCGGGAACTGTGAATGACTGAATCAGTGGGATTATGGAAGGTATGGAAATCAAAACATCTGCCCTAAACTGTCTCCTTTTACTTTAGGAGCTGTCAATTTCCAAAACCGAATTGAAGAATAAACATTTTTTAAAAGGCATAGACGAGGAATAGCTTGCCCTTAACCAAGGGCGGCATTAAACAAGCCCTGCAACAAGGTTCTTGGAAGGATCACAGCTGCACCGTTAGAGAATGTGGGGAGGTAGTCTTGAGGCTTCAGATGCAGTCTAGTTTAAACTTTGTAAGAAAGTTAACTTAAGAGCAGGGAAAGTGGAAAAATATAGGTTCCAGGGCTTTGAATTCCACCAAAGAAGAGAACCAAGAAAGGAATGTATAGTACAATTATTATCTAAACTGAACAGAACTCTGAGGGCTCATGGAAGAAGCCAGCAACCACAGGTGTTTCCATGGGGCCAAAGGGACAATGACCATGGGTGGTTCCCAGATATAGATCAGGGAAGAAAGGAACAAGTGGAGACTTCAGATTTGGGATCTCAGGTGCAGATACTGCTAACAACACAATAATAGCAACACACAAATTCTTTCCTTCCTCATGGCCTTTGAACTTGCCCTTCCAGAAGGACATGCCCCCTATATTCACACAGCCAGCTACTTTTAGTCATTCATCCCTCTGTGAGCTTTCCCCAACCACTGGTCACTCTCCACCATATCACTCTGCTTTAATGCCTTCATAGCTCTTCCCACCACCTGGATTCATCTTATTTATGTATTATCTGAGTATCTGTTAATGGTCTGTCTCCCCAGTGGTGGTAAATGTTTAACAACTGGCTGTGGGGGAGGGGGGATGATAGTAAATACATGTAGCACACAATTTCCAAATAATAATAAAATCTGCAATACTCTTGATTGTAAATGCCATATGGTCAACTGATTCCCTCAGAATGTCATTGAAGATTTTTGTCAAACTCTTGCATCTGTAGCCAAACTGTGGTTGCAGTTCGACCATGATTTAACAGAGTTGCATCCCATTCCCAATAGAAGTATTGTCGTTAAATTTGATATGTCATCTGCTATTAAACTATTTCTCACCCTCATACAAATTATATTCACTAAATTGGCACCACTTTCTGCTTGGGCACTATTGGTTGCAACAGTGCTAGCCATGGTTTTAGATTTCTGTGCAGTTGCAAGGTTTGGAACATTGTTTATTAATAGCTTGCAAAGTTCCTGAAAGTGTAATGATCCACTCTCATGGGTCAACACAAGCTCTGTGCCTCTCCAGCCTAGATGGTAGAATGTTCTATGAGAGGATGAAGGACACCTGAAACATGTCACATATACACAGATCCTTTCCTAATATAAAACATACTAATATCTTCGTTTTGACTCTTTTAAATTTTTCTGTACCCGATTCTTAAGCTTCCTGGGATGGAAAGACTGGGAAGAGTGCTACCATCCAGACTATGGTTGTCCAGCTACTAAGGATGACAATTAACCGCCCTAATTATTAGAGGATTCTAATGATCAGAGATTTTGGTCAGAGGTGGGACCTGGAGCTGCAGATATCTGAAACAATTCTTCTCACTGTCAGACCATCTTTTTACAGACGTTGTATCATAGATATCAAAATGTGGAAAGAGTTTTGGTCTTCTGACTCACACTGTTTAATTCTGCCTACTCACAGAGGTCTGCAACTTTTACCCAGACTGGTCATGTGACCAGATGTGGTGTTTCTTTAGCTCTTAGGATATGGAGATGTATTTGTTTGCTAAGGCGCCATAACAAAATACCACAAACTGGATTGCTTAAACAATAGAAATTTATTATCTCAGAGATCTGGAAGCTATAAGTCTGAAATCAAGGTGTTGGTAGTGTTGGTTCCTTCTGAGAGCTGTGAGGGAGAATCTGTTCCAGGCCTCTCTCCCAGCTTCTGATGGTTTGCTGGTAATCTTTCACATTCCTTGGCTTGTGGATGCATCGTCCCTATCTCTTCCTTCATCTTCAAATGGTATTCTCCCCGTGTGCCTGTGTCCAAATTTTTCATTTTTATAAGGACACCAGGCAAATTAAAGTAGGGACCCCCTACTCTAGTTTGACCTCATCTTAACATTATATCTGCAATGACCCTATTTCTAAGGTCACAGTCTTAGGTACTGGGGTTAGGACTTCAACACGAGAATTTGTAGGGAGACACAGTTCAACCCAAAATAGTAGATGCTTTTTTTTTTTTTTTTTTCTGGTCTAACTCTAAAGACCTTTAAATTAGATGGGATTCTAAGATAAGTAAATGTATTTTCTATCTATTTAAAAAATTTTAAACTTTATGGGATCTTTCATTCTTTCATAGCTTTGGCACCTTACAACTCTTAGAGCTATTTAAAGATACATCATCACGCAGCTCTGTCTGTCTTGGGGTCAAGAACTCAAGAGGTCATTCTTCTGATAACTTGGCTTGAGTTGACAGTGTACACTGCTGGATGACATGCTATGAATGTACCTTATATCTCTGAAATCCACTCTGAAATCTCTATTACTCCCATAATCCCTTTAGATATTCAACACAACAGTTCAGTGATTACTTGCTATAAATCAATTCTAAGTTGAGAATTTTCCCCCATATTTTAACATGGCTGAAATCAGAATCTGTTTATGATCTCTGGCATGTTGTAGTTTAATTAGCAACATTTTTTTTCTTTTTGATGGGACATAAAATAATGATATGATCTTAATTGTGCTGTCTTTCTTTCAGTGATATACAGAATTGAATAACTACTATTTGCAGACACTGCTAAGTATTTAGAATCTAAAGAATAGTAATAGAAAGAATAGCCTTCACAGTCTCTTAGGAGAGACAAATAAACAATAAACTTCAATGTAGTAATTTGGGGGGATAGTTTTTTCTTTTGGACTCGATTCTCACCCACTGCCTTTTTCATTCATGTTGCATTGTAATTATTGGTTTTCTTGACTATCTTCTTCTCTAGCAACTCGAGGGCAAGTGCCCTATCTTTATCACCCTTATATCCTCACTGCCCAGGACTAGGCATGGCCCAGAGTCAATGCTAAATGATTAAATGAATGGATGTATCTCTAAGCCTACATTGTGTTGGAAAATCTCACTAAAGAAAACTCAGAATATATTCTTATTAAGAAAACTAAGTCAAGTTTAACTGCTTTCTCCAACAGAACTTTCAAGCAGGACTTTCAAGCAGGACTGCCCAGAATGCATATCATTAAGTGGCTTTTTGCTGTGGTGGTTCTTGGCAAAAGTTGGAAAATCAGAGTAAAGTGTAAGGATTGTTCCAAGGTTTGTGCTGATTTCACAGCCAATTGTCAACTGGACTGGACTGCAATATCATTCATAAATATAGCAGTGTGGAGTGAGGTCTTCCTTCTATTCCAGGGAGGAGTTCTGCCACCTTAAATGTCCTATTGTGCTCTACCTTGTTCTCAGGACAAAATTGAGCCTAAATGAGCTTTAACTGGCACTTTGAAGAGGTAAATAGATGTGCAGTGGAGAAACAGAAGAGGATTAAGATTTATTAAGGCAAGTGCAATATAAAGCATGCATGTTAGTTTTCTATTTCTGCATAATAAATTATCATAAACTTAGCAATTTAACACAACACACTTTTATTATCCCACAAGTTCTGTTGGTCAAGAGTCTGAACATGGCTTAGCTGGGTCTTCTGCTTAGGGTCTCATAATACTACAACCAAGGTGTTAGCCGGGCTGTATTTTCATCTGGAGGCTCAATTGGGGAAGGATCTGCTTCCAGGCTCCTTCAGGTTGTTGGCAGAACTCATCTCCTTGTGGTTGTACAACTGAGGTGCCTGTTCACTAGCCGGTTATGGCCAGGGGCTGCTCTCAGCTCTAAAGGCACCTGCAGCTCCCTGCCATTTGCCTCTCCATAGGCTCTCTCACAACTTGGTACTGTACTTCAAAGCCAGCAATGGAGAGAGAATCTCTGACCGAAGGGAGAGCCTTGTCCTCTGTTAAGGACATTTAACTGATTAAATCAGGTCCATCCAGGATAATCTCCCTTTCAATTAACTCAGAATCAACTGATTTGGGACCTCAATTAGATCTGCAAAATCCCTTCCCCTTTGCCATATTCGGTTGGCTAGAAGCAGGCCACCAGTCCCACCCAAAGGGGGATTATATAGGGTGTGAACATTAGGGAGGGAATCAGGGGACCCATCTTAGAATTCTTCCTATCTTGGCATAGATATCCCCTCACTGTAACTTCAGAGCAAATCCATGGAAAAATAATAACTTGGAAGTTAACTTCATGGAATTCCAGGGCTAGAAAGGACCTCCAGAGTCTTTAATTAGAACTGAATAAATGAGGGTTTATCCTTTTATAGATCTCCAAGGAAAGTGAGTCTCTTTATAATCAGTCCTGTGGATAATAAAAGTTAGCACTTCTACGGGGGAAATGGGTTTTCTTATCCCACACTAGGTTCAATTCCTTGGTAGTGGCTTTCTAGCTTCCTGGAACATGGAGTTGGGAAGGTTGTGAAGCTAAGAGCTCAGTGGAAAAGAATTCTGGGATAGACTATTGGTGTCTGCCCAGGAAAAGTTAGTGGGAACAAACATATAATGTAGTTGTCAATGTTGTAATGAGAAGAGGACCAGAACGGAAGATCTCTGCTCTAGTCCCAGCTCCACTCAAGCAGGTGACTTTGAGCAAATCACTTTACCTCTCAGCTCTTGTTTCTTCATCTGTTTAAAAAAGAAAAGGCAAAGCTGCCTCCTCGGGTTTTCTTGACAATTAAATGACGTAGCTCCGATGAAGTTGTTCTGTAATTGTAAACATTAAACAACTATAAGATGTTATTTCCATCTAACTTCTTGAAAGAAGAATTATTCCAGTATAACTTCTGACACAGCCTTTGTCCCCAGCACCTTATTTCTGCTTTCTTCAAATCTCATGTAGAAAATATCTTTCTCAAACTTGTACTTGAACTGACAGCTCCCCGGAATAGATGTCTGGCTTATCCAACTGATGAACAGGATGACAACGCCATCAGGGCTAGCGAGGCAACCCTAATGTCCTTTAACCCCTTTGAGTTTGATATGCTAAGATCATGGTTCACCTAAACAAACAAACTTTATTTTAAAATCGTGTGTGAACCCTAGGGTTGCTAAAAGCGTGGACTATACAGGTACATAGAGCAATCTTGGGATCAGAGAAACAAATATTTGTAAAGTAAAGGCAGTGCAACTACCCCGAACTCTTACTAAATGTAGGAAGTGTCAATTCGGGAGCTCTTACCTACAGGCTCAGCTCGTGTCCCTCTTCAGTAACTCGTTTTTCTGATATCAAGCAGAATATGCAAGAGAGGAAACAGTTACTGCCCATCAAATGCTTGCTACTCTTAGTGTGATCTGCAGACCAGCAGCACTGCCATCACCTGAGAGCTTGTTAGAAATGCAAACTCTTGGGCTGCAACTAGGACCTGCTGAATCAGAATCTGCATTTTAACAAGCTCTCCAGGTCATTCACTTACACATTAAAGTTTAAGAGGCCTGTACTAAACTTTCCAGAGCAATGTACCTCAGACCTCCCCAAACAGTTCGAGACATCCTGCCTCTTATCAGTTGGTCTCTATTTTGCAGGAATTACTGTCATTTTATTATTATTTGTTGTGATGCTATTTTTAAAATTTATTTATTTTCCAGCTTTATTGAGATATGATTGACATAACACTGTATAAGGTACAAAACATAATGATTTGATATATGTATATATTGCAAAACAATTACCACAATAAGGTTAGTTTACACATCCATCACCTCACATAATTACATATTGTGTGTTTGTATGTGGCGAGAACTTTTAAAATCTACTCTCTTAGCCACGTTCAAATATACACTACAGTATTGTTAACTATAGTCACCATGCTGTACATTAGATTTTCAGAATTTATTCATAACTTATAATGACATCTGTACCATTTGATCACCTTCACCCATATCCCCTCCCCCCAGCCCTGGCATCTTAAACATGATTCAGAATCATTGCTCTGACTGCTATTTCACTTTGCTGCCAACAATATGCAGTCTGACCTATTATCAGTTTCTATGTATTGGGTGGGTCAAAAAGTGGCTTCAGTTTTTTAAGTAAAAATAAAAGACACATTTTTCATTTTCACCAAGAACTTTATTGAACAATGTATTCACCCTTTTGTTCCACTACCTTCTGCCATTTTTCAGGCAACTTCATAATTCCATCGTCCCAAAAGTTCTTATCTTTTTGAGCCAAGAACTGTTCCAGGTGCCTTTTACAGTCTTCCAGGGAATTGAAATTTTTTCCATTAAGAGAATTTTGTAAAGACTGAAATAAATGGAAATACGAAGGTGCAATGTCTGGTGAATATGGCGGTTGAATCAGAATTTCCCAGCCAAGCTGTAACAGTTTTTGCCTGGTCATCAAAGAAACATGCGGTCTTGCATTATCCTGATGGAAGATTATGCGTTTTCTGTTGACTAATTCCTGATGCTTTTTGTCGAGTGCCACTTTCAGTTGGTCTAATTGGGAGCAGTACTTGTTGGAATTAATCATTTGCTTTTCCGGAAGGAGGTCATAATAGAGGACTCCCTCCCAATCCCACCATATACACAACATCACCTTCTTTGGATGAAGACTGGCCATTGGTGTAGTTGGTGGTGGTTCATTTCACTTGCTCCACGATCTCTTCCTTTCCACATTATTGTACAGTATCCACTTTTCATCGCCTGTCACAATTTGTTTTAAAAACGGAACATTTTCATTACGTTTCAGTAGAGACTCGCATGTGGAAATATGGTCAAGAAGGTTTTTTTCGCTTATGTGGAACCCAAACATCAAAGCGATTCACATAACCAAGCTGGTGCAAATGATTTTCAAACGCTTGATTTGGATATTTTGAGTATGTCGGCTGTCTCCCACGTGGTATAACGATTGTTCTCAATTTATTGTTTCCATTTGGTTGCTATCAACTTCAACTGGTCTACCCTACTGTGGAGCATTGTCCAGCGAGAAATCTCCAGCACAAAGCTTCCCAAACCACTTTTGACACGTTCGATCAGTCACAGCACCTTCTCCATACACTGCACAAATCTTTTTGTGCATTTCAGTTGTGTTTTTACCTTTCTTGAAATAATAAAGCATAATATGCTGAAAATGTTGCTTTTTTCTTCCATCTTCAATATTAAAATGTCTACACAAAAATTCACCAATTTTGATAAGTCTTTTCTTAAATGCATGCTGATATGTCAGCTGTCACATACAATCTAACAGCATTGTTTCAAATGAAGTTAAAGACAACTAAGTGCTACTAGACCCATCTTACGGAAAAAATGGAACGAACCTTTTGGCCCACCCAATAAGATGAGAGAGCACATTATTAGGATTTTGCCAACTTATTTTTGCGTTTGTGACCTGCTTGTTAGAAAACAGTTTGGTTAGGAGCATATTTGGACACATTCAGTGACAGTCCAACACCAATTTGGTGGTGTTGCAGTGACCAAAATGTCAATATCCTTATATATATATACTTACGTAGTAGAACACACACATATCTGACTCTGACTCTGCTTCATCCAAAGGATGTATGAGACCCCAGTGAACTCCTAGGGAACCTTGTTGTATTCACATCTAGATGGTCTCTAAGGCCTTTTAAAGTTTTTGTGACAGAAGCTGAGTTAATAAGGACACAAGGCCTGGAAGACAAGGCTGTAGATGTAGAAGAGAAGGAAAATGGTGGGAAAAGAAAACAGGAAAATAAGGTCTGAATTTCATTGATCTGTAGCCTAGGTGTCATGGTTCCTTGTGAGCCGACTCTTCTCCAGCTTGGAAAATAGGGCTCGGTTTACACAAAGCTTCAGGGAACAACATCAGTCTTACTAGAGATGCTGTGGCAGAAAAAGAGAAGGCATATATTGCATCTTAAGCTGCAAACAATCTAGTAAAACTTCCCATTAGAACTTTCTGTTATCCACTATCTCTGGGCTGCCCTACAAAGTCTCTCTCAACACGTTTTCCTCCCAGACCGCTAATTTTCCATCTCCCCCACCCCTGAATATTCATCCTTTCCAATGGAACAATGTGGCCCTGTCTCAAGTCTTTCCATTTTGTATAACTGCACATTACTTAATACTCTCTTTAAGAAGGATGATTTCACTTTGCGCTCAGGAAACAAATGATCCTCCCGTGGTGGGGTTCTATCCTCCTTATGGGGCTGCTGGGGATTAAATAACAAGCAACCTACAGTCTAACTTAGTGGTTCAGGGTTTGGGTTCTAGTCAAGATTCTGCTCATGTAAGTTACTCATATAATTTACCTCATGTAAATTACTCAACTCCTCTAAGCTTCACCTTCCTAATATGTAAAATGAATTGTGGATCCTGAGCAATACAGGCTGTATCATTAATAATAAAAATAATGCCTATCTTACATGTTTGGGGAGAGTCATATCAGATATTATATAAAAAGTACTTCCCCAACCTCAGTGCCTGTCATAAAATAATAAATGGGTTATAATAATAATTATTAAATCACTCCTAATCTCAGTCACTCCAAGCATATGAGGGTCTACCAAATTAAACTATAAATACTCATTCAATAAGCATCTATTCAATGACTACTGCATGCATAGTACTGCAAAAAGAAAATAAGGAAAAAGGAAGTAGGGGATAAATAACCAGCTACATAGAGCCATCTATGTGTCAGGCACTTTACATATATTATCTTATTTATTCCTCCAAATAATGTAATGAGAGAGATTAGTGTCCCCAGTTCTATGGACAAGGAGATGGATCTTTGAGAGGTGTTGGAGGACAGAGAGAATGAAAAGTGCCCACTGTACTAAGAAGGTATCTTGAGACTGAAAAATGAGGCAGGCAGCTCAATATAATCAATGGATGAGTTTATTATAGGGTCACTTACTCACAGGGTGGGATGGGGTGACAACGATACAGAAGCATTTGCAGTTGCACTCAGCACCACCAAGGGGCCATTGGGACAATTTATAGTTAATCTGTGGAATGGAGGTAGGTTCTTGGAAACAGGGTATGCATTCCTAAGTCAAGATTTATGAATGGGTAACTAGTCTTGTGGGTGCCAGCAATACATCAGCAAAAGTTTTCATCATTGTTTGGGGACTAACAAGGCATAGAGGCTACCTGGCCCTAATGATTATTAAACAATATCTATTAACTACAAAGCCCTGGATGATAGAGAAGTGATTTACTGCACAGTACATTCCTGGGTAGGGTCAGCAGGAGGACAGGAGAAACTGTAAGGGCCCAAGATTGTGTCGGTTATGCTAACAACCATACAGGAGGTTATATAACTTGCCCAAAAGGCACAGATTTGAGTTTGCATGCAGGTCTGTGAGGCTCAGGACCCCTTTCTCTTCTATAAATTGCACCCTCAAAAGTAGAATATATGGGACTTCCCCGGTGGTCCAGTGGGTAAGAATCTGCACTCCCAATGCAGGGGGCCCGAGTCTGATCTCTGGTCGGGGAACTAGATCTCGCATGCATGCCACAACTAAGAAGTCCTCATGCCACAACAAAGATCCCTCGTGCGGAAACCAGGACTCGGAGCAGCCAAAATGAATGAATGAATGAATGAATAAATAAATAGTAGAATATATGATGAAATCTCATATCCTAAAGGAAAAGGGGAGAAGAGCAACATTGAATAATAGGAGAAAAGGAAGAACAATAGAAAGGGGAAGATAGGAAAGAGAATCAGAAGTTGAAGGAGGGATAAGAAAGCAGGAGTAGGAAGCTGGGAGGGGGGTTCCTCCAGTCCCATCTACAACAGTGGCTGGTGGAGACCCCCACTAAGCTCACCCTTATCACCTTCGTGATGTGTGAACTTACCAACAAATGCAGCCACAACAAATGATCTTGCCCTCTCCTTTGAGAGGCTCAGACAGAAGTATTTTTGCCTTCTGTGTAAACTTAATTCTCTGTGTTACTTATAATTTAATTTTGTACTACCCAATAATTGTCTCATGTGGGTTCACCTCATCCCCAACACCAGACTATAAAACACTCAGTGCATGTACTTTGGCTTACCTTCTGTAAGAAGGTAGTCAATGATGAGAACACATTAAACTTCATGAAAGCTTTCTAAGGAGAACTGAAAACATTACAGCTGGATAGAGAGAGAGATTTTAAGAGTAAATACACAGCATAGAGAGTCCAGACATAAACCCATGCATATATGCTACAGTAATTTTTGACAAGTATTCCAAGGATACACAGGGGGAAAGACAGTCTCTTCAATAAATGGTGCTGGGAAAACTGGACATCTACATGCAAAAGAATAAAACCTGGACGCCTATCTTACACGACTCACAAAAATTAACTCAAAATGGATCAAAGACTTAAATGTAAGACCTAAAACCGTAAAACTCTTAGAAGAAAATATAGGGGAAAACATCCTTGACCTTGGTCTTGTCAATAATTTATTGGATAAGACAACAAAAGCACAGGCAATAAAAAATAAAGTGGGACTACATTAAACTAAAGAACTTCTGCACAGCTAAGGAAACAGTCAATAACTTGAAAAGGCAACCTACAGAATGGGAGAAAATATTCACAAATTATGTATCTGATAAGGGGTTAATATCAAAGTATATAAAGAACTCATACAACTCAATAGCAAAAAAAAAAAAGCAAATAATCCAATTAAAAATAAGCAAAGACTTGAATAGATGTTTTTCCAAAGAAGACATACAAATGGCCAGTAGGTATATGAAAAGATGCTCAACATCACTAATCATCCGGGAAAATGCATATCAAAATCATAATGAGATATTACCTCATGCCTGTTAAAATGACCATTATCAAAAAAGACAGGAGATTACAAATGTTGGCAAGGATATGGAGGAAAGGGAACACTTTTACATTGTTGGTGGGTATGTAAAATGGTACAGCCATTATGGAAAGCATAGCGATGCCTCAAAATACTAAAAATTGAACTATCACATGATTCAGCAATCCCACTCCTAGGTATTGCTGGATATCCAGCAATTGAATTGAGGTCAGTTTCTAGAATTGAAAGGAGATACAAAGGAATTGAAATTAGTATCTTGAACAGATATCTGCACACCCATGTTCATTGTAGTTTTATTCACAGTAGTCAAGATATGGAAACAACCTAAGTGTTTGTCAATGGATGAATGGATAAAGAAGATGTGGTGTATACATACACAGTGAAATAGTATTCAGCCATGAGAAAGAAGGAATTCCTGCCATTTGCAACAACGTGGATGGACCTTGAAGGCATTATGCTAAGTGAAATAAGTCAGACACAGAAAGGCAAATACAATATGATCTCACTTATATGTGGAACTTAAAAGAGCCAAACTCACAAAAACAGAGAGTACAATGGTGGCTACCAGGGCCTAGGAATGGGGGGAATGGGGAGATGTTATTTAAGAGTACAAATTTGCAACTAGGAGATCAATAAGTTCTGTAGATCTAATGCACAGCATAGAGATTAGAGTCAACAGTACTGTATTATAAAGTTCAAAGTTGCTAAGAGACTAGATCTTAATTGTTCTCACCACAAAAAAAAGAGATAGTAATTATATAATGTGATAGAGGTGTGAGCTAAGGCTACCGTGGTAATCATATTGCAATATATACATGTATCAAACCAACAAGTACACCTTAAACTTACAGTATTATATGTCAGTTATATCTCAAGTTAAAAATTTAAGAATAATTAAGAGTAAGTAAAATAGATTTTGGAAATATACTGCCAGATATTATAAACTTACCTTGTTGCTCCCAGGGAGGAGAGGGTGTCCTGAAGGGAATGACCGCTCCTCAGCTACCCTGGAAAGAGGTCGGTTTGGGAGTGGGGAGCAGACTTTGGAGGAGGCGCAGGTATGGTAGGTGTAGGAAGGCAACAGGAGGCCCAGTCTCAGGTTGTGAAATTGCCTGAAGCACTTTTTTCCTTTTTTAAAGGCCTGACTTGATCTGACCCCTGTCTGCTTCCCCATTCTTTTTTTTTTTTTTTTTTTGTCTGCGTTGGGTCCTCGTTGCTGCGCACAGGCTTTCTCTAGTTGTGTCGAGCAGGGGCTACTCTTCGTTGCGGTGCACGGGGTTCTCATTGCGGTGGCTTCTCTTGTTGTGGAGCACGGGCTTTAGGCATGCAGGCTTCAGTAGTTGTGGCTCGCGGGCTCTAGAGCGCAGGCTCAGTAGTTGTGGCGCATGGGCTTAGTTGCTCCGCGGCATGTGGGATCTTCCCGGACCAGGGCTCGAACCCGTGTCCCCTGCATTGGCAGGCGGATTCTTAACCACTGCGCCACCAGGGAAGTCCCACCTGAATCACTTCTATTGATAGGGGGTGTCTGCTCCTCGTCACTGAGTGGTAACCTGGGAGGGAGGCCGAAGTGGGCAGAGAAAAGGGCCTTAGGTTAGGTCCTGACTCTGCAGCGTCTCTGAATCATTCTCTGTGCCACGTGTCCTTTCGTCATCCACACAGCCTATTCTGCAATGGATCAGGGAAGGTCCACGCCCACGGTTTGGTCAGAGTGATACAAGGAAATGCTGGGTCCCCTCCCAAGGTCAGAGGATGGTTCGAGCAGGGAACAAATGGGCTCAGCTGGGGCACTCCCTAGGGGTGTTCCTTTGAGGAAGGCACTTAACCAAAGTGCTGTCTCACTTCCCCATTTGTAAGAGGAAAAGAAACGATATCTACCTCTCAGGGTTGTCACGAGGATTAGAAAAAATATGTGTGGAGTGACTGGACTTTCCATATTCATTCAATGTTTACTCATCTCACCCTGTGTTATTGTAATTACTCCATGCCACCAGGCAACAGGGGTATGCAGCAAGCAAGACAGATCAAGTTCCCACTCTCTTGACTTTACATTCTAGAGAGGAGAGGAGACAGACCATCAGCAGATAAACCACTGTCAGCCGGAGACTGTCAAGCCGTGTATTTGCACCGGTCATGTACAGCGAACCCTTCCAGCACCCAGATTTAGCTGGCAAGAGCTTCCCAAAGCAACTTTCAGTTGCTTCCCTTGATATCCACCCTGGTCACCTATATTCCCAACCTTTATACAGATATAGCCATTCATCATTAATCTGGATTCTCTGAAGCCCCAATTCTATAACTAGCCCCAATTCTATAACACAGAATTGGGCCTGATGAATTCAAAAGAACTACTGCCATTTGGGTGCACGTGATGTACTCAGAAGAAACCTGTAAAAGGTGAGGGAACCAGGCTGGAGATGGGGAAGAAGCTGAGCAAGAGTGAGCTCAGGTCAAAGCCCACCTTGGCCTGATCACTGGGGGCTCTGGCGTGCAAACCGTATCTTCCAGTTGTACTTTAAAGCAAGGGGATGAAGCTTTGCAGCCCTGTCTCTGTCAGTCCTTGGCCACCCCAGCTGAAGTGGCTCCTCAGTCAAGGACGAGTCCGCAGAGAAGGTCACAGGTGTAGGCTGTCAGCTGTGCCATTCACAGGAGGGGGGCTGCGGGCTCACCCGCTGGTAAAGGGGCTCTGGGCGAAGCATCAATGCCCTCTACATATATTCGAAAGGGAAAATGTCACAGAGTGATAAGTGCCAGGAGAGAATGGACATTCAGTGACATGAGACTGTGTGATTACTTTAGATTGGGTGGCCATGAAACAAGGGGTAGATTCAGATTTTGTAGAACCTGAGGCTTGAAGTTTGGGGAGGGGTGTCTTCTAAAGTAAAAGGATATAAAATCATAAATACAAAACTAATACAAACATGAAGATTTGTTCAGAATGAGAAATCACAACAAATTACAAATAGTAAAAGCCAATAGATATCTCAAACATCACAAAATCCAGAAAAAAAAACATGATATTTATATTAATTAACTCCCTGACACACCTCTATAATACCTTTTCCTCCATATTTTGATGGTATATTTTTTGACTACCTCTCCGTTTGATATTTGATAATAAACTCTCTGTTAAGAGAATAAAGACATTTTTTATCTTTCCCCTAAAAGATAAAATGGTAGACAAAAAAAAAATTTTATTAGTGATATTTTGTTAAAGTTTCTTTCAGCTTCAGAACTTGTTACTTGGTAAAATCATGTGACTTTTGAGGATTATTGTCAAGTTTGAGAAAGCCTCTAGTAAGTTCCTTTCGTAAGTGAGCTACGAGCTTTGGGAAGGTATACTGCAGACTGGCTTCTGACTCCACACATTTCAAGCTCACTCTCCTCCCGTACTCCTCATTCTTTGGTTGCTGGGTTTCATGGGGCATATTCATAGTGAGATGCCTGCATATGACAAGGATAAGCAGTCAGCAGCAAGTGATAATAATATTCCAGGAAATCTTTACTGTGCAGGGGGACATCTAGCAATAATGTACTTACACACAGAAATGACCACAAATCACTTAAATATCTCCCCTAAACTCAGATGAAATGAATCCTTAAATCAACTTCCCTTTAGTCAGGTCCCCAAAATGCCCATAGCCACTCCAATGCTACCTGACCAGAGGTAGCAAGAGGGTGGGATATTTGGAGTAAAAAGAGAGAGTAGCTTTTCATTTCTACTGATTGTGCTTAAAATATTTTACTCTTGCAACATTTATAAAAACACATAAGCAGGTGAATAGATCACTAGAGTCTCTCCCAGGACTTAGAAAGGGCCCAACAAGTCACCTTAAATCTGCCTGTCAGTGAGGGCCTCTGGGAAGAGGTGCTATAAAAGATGAAAACACTTAGTTGACACCCAGTAAATTATTATTAACTGGAGACTTGGGGTGAATCCACTGTGGTCTCTGAAGGCAGGGACCCTTGGCTGTATCCCGAGACTCAGATCAAATGACAAAAGGACAGGAACATAACACTTCCCCAGGAAAGGCTGTTTTAAAATAGAAGTGGCCCACGTCAGACTCTCCCTAACAGTACCCCATTTACGGTTTTCAGCCACCCAGCATACAGGCAATGAATGGTAGCTGTCTAGCTGTCTGTGCAGTGTTGGTTGGAATCAGTAAAGATTTAAAATCGTTGCTTTATTTCACTGTGATTTGCATCTTCTCTTCCTTTGCTGGCTCTGGGTCTCTGGGAAGGGTGACAGGGGTAGGAGGAGGGTCCCTTGCTCCTGCCAGGTGTTCCTGATTAGGGCCTGTGTCTCCCAGCCTTGGGATTATTTGTTTACCTGCCTTCCTCTCTTCCAAAAGTAAGCTGTGCCAGGGCAGGGACCCTGTCTTCTTTTATGTGCCCAGCACACACCCCAGAGGCACTTGATCCATGTTGCGAGCTGAATACATTATTGCCCACCCAGGAATGTATGAAAGAAGGAAGATCATTTCACCAGTGTCTTTCTTTTATCTCAAATTCCCAAGGACAGGTAAGTTAATACTTTGTTCAGTTTGTTCGGTACTGTAACTCTTGACCCTGAGTGACTTCTCATTTACATAAATAATTTTCACTGTTGGCTAGAAAGCAGTCACAAAATAAAGGAGAAATAACACACAATATGCAGTTTTCATTCTGGTGACTCTGCCCCGAAATATGGAACAGATTCTCTTTCTTATTTTTGAGAAAGACAAGAGAGCTGCTTGTCTAGAATCACTGTTCTCTTTGTCAATGAATAAAAGGTTCTTGTGTTTGCAAGGATTTCACATGATGTCCTAAAAAAAAAAAAAAGAGTGTAAAGTTTTCATAGCAAGTATGCTTACCAAGTTTGCATGAACCACTTAATTGCAGAGAATTCAGAGGGATAAACTGCACTTCTGGGCAGTGTTAACAGAAAGGGTGCAGGATGTTAGGTTGTTTTTCCTTTGGTTTCCCCTTTCCTCTCTAGCTTTCACAGATCCCAGAACAACAAAAGCAGTAACAACAACAAAAACCCCACAAATTATTATTTATTTATTTATTTATTTTTGGCTGTGTTGGGTCTTTGTTGCTGCGCACAGGCTTTTCTCTAGTTGTGGCGAGCGGAGGCTACTCTTCGTTGAGGTGAGCGGGCTTCTCATTGCAGTGGCTTCTCTTGCGGCAGAGCACGGGCTCTAGGCACGTGGGCTTCCGTAGTTGTGGCACGTGGGCTCAGTAGTTGTGGCTCGCGGGCTCTAGAGCACAGGCTCAGCAGTTGTGGCGCATGGGCTTAGTTGCTCTGCAGCATGTGAGATCTTCCCGGACCAGGGCTCGAACTCACGTCTCCTGCATTGGCAGGCGGATTCTTAACCACTGCACCACCAGGGAAGCCCTATTTTTTAATTAAATCTGAAAATTTGAAGCTTATTTCCCAGGGAATAACAATATCTGACATCAAGCCAAATTAATAGCAGGAGAAAAATTTTTCTTCTGTACTTAAACTACCGACTGTTTAATAGAAGATACTTAAATCCTTCATAAACTTTCTAGGGTTCTCAAATAAACCCTGGATTAAAATAAAAGCCTTCTTAACTCCAAATATTTCAAAGGAGTTAAAAAATATAACTATTTTTATAAAAAATTAAAATCTAGATGAATCCTGAAACTATTGTAGTACATGAAGATTAACTCTGGATATTTAGGAAAGATCTATATGTATCAAATATCTCAGTGTGTAAAGCAAAAAGAACATTAGTTTCATTAATAAAGGAACAACAGGGGCTGGTAAATGGAATTTTATTAAGTAAAAGTTAACTTATGTTAAAAAAATTAATAAGTTAATCCATGTAGCTTCAGGTGATAACCCTCTAACCCAACTGCCCTATTTCTAAGGGTAATTATGAATGATACTGAAAGTTTTTGCCTAACTCCACTCAACGATTTCTCTGTACACTGGTCTACTATGTATGTGAAAATCTGGTACCATGATTGGACTCTGCTAAAATAAGTTAGCTCTTACAGATCATTAATACGTTGTTTGAGTTGGCATTTGAGCTTGCAAACATGAGAAAGCAAGAACTCTGGGTAAGTAAGTGGGTTTCAGGGGTCAGGAAAGGTAAACACATAAAATGGTAAAAACAAAACAAAAACAACAGTCTCTGGGAGCAGATATCCTCTCTTTGGGTGCAACCTGTAGAATGAGATCACACCCTGGACTATGGTCAACTCACCCAAGTCATGTCATGCTCAGAGGCTTTTCAGGAGATGGCAGATAACCTCCGAGGCCCATGTTCTCTCCGTGTGGCATAGGGTAGAGGTCAAGCCCACAGTCTCTGCAGCCAGACTTACAATTCAGCTGTATGACCTCGGACAAGGTACACTTTCATTTAAGCATGTCTGCCCCTTTAAAAAGTAACATTCATGAGGGCGAGAACTTACTCTAGCTCACAGCCATAGAAGAGGACCTAACGCATAGTAGGTGCTCAATACTTACTTTTTCACAGCTTAATTGCTCTAGGCCTCTACTAGTTAATATTAACACAGCAAAGAGGGGACAAAAGCTCACAAACACTTTATACAGTTTCACAAGATGCATGGCAGGGAAAAAAGTGACTAAGAAGGACCAATAGTATCCTAGGGTCTCAGTGGATGCATTCCTGGGGGAGGTGGACCTCTAACTCCTGGTGGAGGGGGTCTCATACCTGGAGGGGACCTGCCTATGGGTGTCCCTCAAGCAGGGGGAAGCCCAGTGCGTGGGCCCATGGGTGGTCTCATACCAGGTGGAGGAGCCATAATGCCATGTAAGCCATTCCCAACTCAAAAGAGTCCATAGCCTTTCATTAAAAACCAGTATCCAGAGACTTCCCTGGTGGTCCAGTGGTTAAGACTCCACACTTCCACTGCAAGGGGCTCATGGAACTAAGATCCCACATGCTGCACGGCGTGGCCAATAAAATAAAATAAAATAAAAAAGAAATTCAACAAGAAAAAAAGATAAATTAAAAAAAAAAAACCAGTATCCAAAAGTGGGAAACATATTCCAAGCTCCTATTTAGGTTCTTAGGCTAAGTCTTCATTCAGTATCTTCAGAGAAAGTTTAGTCATCACTTCCTCAAAATGATACAATCTCTTCACAGGCCAGTACTTATTCATTGAATGAGTGAATGAAGTGTTTAGCTTCTCTGGACCTAGTTTTTTCAGTTGTAAAATGAGGATAATGGTAGTACAACATGACATATACACAGGTAACAGCCTTCATCAACATGCAGGAACAGGGTTTACCCGTCCGAGGGGCCCTTTATGTTCTTCCTGTTCAGAGAGAGCATGGTTTCAGGATGTGCAGCTGCTGACAAAGGCGGAGGGGGGGGTGAATAAACCACTGCAGGTGGGTCCTCTTATGCACTGTTTAACCATGTTTACTTGGAAATTCACTCGGCTCTTTCCAGAAACAGATTTGATCATACGGATGTCCTTATGCTCTTATTTTTGGTTTCATGGCACTAATATTTAATGAAATGAAAGTGACTCAAATAAAATGTGATTGAGGGAGGAAGAGGGATGGGAGGAAAACTTTTCAGTTACATTTTGAAGCCCTCATTCTCATTTCACTTCCACGTGGGTGGGAAAATATTTTTAGAATTCAGTATGCTCAGTTACAGAATAAGTGTATAAACACTGGAATCTTTCCTACAGATGGCTGTGTTCAGTTGAGAAAAAACTAGTGGAAATATTTTTGCAATAGCAAAACTAAATAATAAACACCAATGAATAAACTTCAGAAACATGAAGGCCTACATGAAGAACCCTCTACAAGTTTACTCAGAGGCATAAAAAAAGATATTATATGAAGAGACACTTTATTTATGGATGAGAAGATTCATTATTATAAAGGCACCAATTCCCAAATTCATTTATAAATTTAATGTGAAACTTTCCACTGTATTTTTCTTTGGACCTATTCAAGATAATTTTAAACATCAATTTGTTAGACTAAACATAAGAATAACCAATATAATTTAGAAAAACAGGAGAATATTGTAAAGGAAGGATTTATCTTATCAATTATTTAACAAAACATAAAGGTGTAATACTTAAAGTGCAATAAATAAGACTGCTAGTCATGACCTCCAACATTTATTTTATGGCCTACTAAGGGTCATGAGCTGCAGTGTGAAAAACACTGGTTTACAGATATCAAAAATGACCAATTTGGTTAAATACAGTATAGTCATAATGCAGAATACATGCAGCTATTAAAAATAATGTGGTAGAACTATATTTATTGGCATGGGAAGGTATTGACAACATATTGGTAACTAAAAACCCTACTAGAATTATCCCTTTTTCTTTTGGCTGTGTTGGGTCTTTGTTGCTGCACGCCGGCTTTCTCCAGTTGTGGCGAGCAGGGGCTACTCTTCGTTGTGGTGCCCGGGCTTCTCATTGTGGTGGCTACTCTTGTTGTGGAGCGTGGGCTCTAGGTGCGGGGGCTTCAGTAGTTGCAGCACGCAGGTCCTAGAGCATGTGGGCTTCAGTGGTTGCAGCACATGGGTTCGGTAGTTGTGGCACGTGGGCTCTAGGGCACATGGACTTCTCTCAGGCTCTAGAGCGCAGGCTCAGTAGTTGTGGCACACGAGCTTAGTTGCTCCTTGGCATGTGGGATCTTCTTGGACCAGGGCTTGAACCTGTGTGCCCTGCATTGGCAGGCAGATTCTTAACCACTGCGCTACCAGGAAAGTCCAGAATTATCCCATTTTGAAAGAACAAAATAACCATATATGAATATATATGGAGAGAAAAAAACATATGGACAGATAAGTGTCAATATGTTAAAGGTTATAGCCCATTTGTCTTTAGCTTAAACCGTTTTTCCTTTTTATTTTTGCTATTATAAATAATATTATGATTACTAACTTTATGAAAAACAAATTTTCTGAATTTCAAATGATGCTCTTAGGATAGGTTCCTAGAAATAGAATTACCACAATACACATTTTTAAGGTCATGTCATAAAATTATTTTCTGAAAGGGTTGCATCAATTTTCATTCCTACCAGCAATGTATGAATGACCATGTCCTTGTACTCTTACTCATATTAGGCATCTCATTTAAAAAATTAATAGATACAAAATTTAAAATATATTTTAAATATATTTGCTATTTTGATAGGCTAAAATTTTTTCACTATTGTTTTAATTTGTATTTCTTTTATTTCCATTGAGGTTAATCACTTTCCACACGTTAGTCATTTGTAGTTCCTCTTTTGTGTGTTTGCAAATGCTTTCTGCCTGGACCATTTCCTTTCGAGTAAGAATGAACATTCACACCACGATGATTACTTTGACCCAACTCTTCTTTTTTAATTTTAATTTTATTGGAGTATAGTTGATTTACAGTGTTGTGTTAGTGTCAGGTGTACAGCAAAGTGATTCAGTTATACATGTACATGTATTCATTCTTTTTTTTTTTTTTTTTTTTAATTATTTTTATTTATTTATTTATGGCTGTGTTGGGTCTTCGTTTCTGTGCGAGGGCTTTCTCTAGTTGTGGCAAGTGGGGGCCACTCTTCATCGCGGTGCGCGGGCCTCTCACTATCGCGGCCTCTCTTGTTGCGGAGCACAGGCTCCAGATGCGCAGGCTCAGTAACTGTGGCTCACGGGCCCAGTTGCTCCGCGGCATGTGGGATCTTCCCAGACCAGGGCTCGAACCCGTGTCCCCTGCATTAGCAGGCAGATTCTCAACCACTGCGCCACCAGGGAAGCCCTGTATTCATTCTTTTTTTGGATTCTTTTCTCTTATAAGTTATCACAGAATAGTGAGTAGAGTTCCCTGTGCTATACAGTATGTCCTTGTTTACTGTGACCCAAGTCTTTTCATTTTCTAGAGAATATATTATTACATAACTCCATATCAAAACTCAGGGTCTAAAACCTTCTCCCATCTAAAGTCCTACCTCATGCACTGTGGTGACCTGAATGGGAAGGAAGTCCAAAAGGGAGGGGATATTTATATATGTAGGGCTGATTCATTTTGCTGTACAGTAGAAACTAACACAACATTGTAAAGCAACTATACTCCAGTAAAAATTAATTAGAAAAAATAAAGTTCTACCTCATCATAAAATGAAAAGTTTTAGAACATCTAGGGACCTATATGCTCTATAAATTTATTATAATCATCCATTGCCAAAGCTATTTTTCATCTATGCTTGATACTTCTAACATAATGGCGTTTAAATTTCCCCCTTTTCCCCCTCTAAATGTGCCCCCCCAAAGTAACTTTAATATGTTGGGCCATTACTTTAACAAATTTATTTACACAGCACAAAATTCCCCTATGAACAACACTGAATAAATAAAGTTGTTTAGAAAAAAATTGTGTCCAACAGACTTAAAAAATTAAATAATCTTACTGAGCTGGAACTAATTCTTGGTCTGTTTTCAGCAATCAAAAGAGCTATGGTGGAACTTTCAGGACATACTTGTAGAGCCATAGTGAAGACACTCATTATTTTATTTTCATGAGCTGGGTATTTTGTCAAGTAAAAGCACTTTAGATCAGAGTTTTTCAAACTGTGAGTAGGTAATGAAATCAGTTAAGTGGGTCAGACTGGCTTTTTTTTTTTTTAATGAAATGGAATGGAAGGGAAAAGAAAGGAAAAAACAAGAGAAGAGTACACATGTAATAAAGGTTCGTGTTAACTTCATATGATGTGCCAGGTCACTATGTCAAATGTATCCCTACTATGCGCTGTGGTCGCATAGGTATAAAAGCACAAGACTGTAGGTAATAGCCAGTGTTCTTCTCATTAAGAAAGAATCCTTAATTAACTATATCCTTACCCCAACAATTACTGCTCATTAACATAGCCCTTAATAACTTAATTTTTAAAATTTTTTTAAGTGTTTTAATTTTTATTGGAGTATAGTTGATTTACAATGTTGTGTTAGTTTCAGCTGTACAGCAAAGTGAATCTGTTATACATATATATGTGTGTGTGTGTATATATATATATATATACACACATATATCCACCCTTTTTTAGATTCTTCTCCCATATAGGCCATTACAGAGAGCTGAGTAGAGCTTCCTGTGCTATACAGTAGGTCCTTATTAGTTATCCATTTTATATATAGTAGTGTGTATATGTTAATCGCAATCTTCCAATTTATCCCTCCCCCCGCTTACCCCCTGGTAACCATACATTTATTTTCTACATCTGTAACTCTATTTCTGCTTAATAACTTAAATTTGTTTTGAAGGAGGTTATTCATTTGCTGCTACCAAATGCTAGGCATTGTTCTAGGCACTGAGAATACAGTGGTAATACTGAGATCCATACTCTCATAGAGCTCCCATAGAACAGAAGACAGATGATGTATAGCATCAGTGGTTCTATAAGCAGCGTGACAAGAAGGAGCTTAAAGGGAATGCAAGTGACTCAGGTGCAATGTTAGATAGGATGGTCAGGGAAGGCATCGCTGAGAAGGCAACATCTGAACAGAGTTCAATATTTAATTTTTTAATCTGGCATTTTAAATGTTATTTTATATCTAAATGAACATCTTAATAAATAATAGACAACTACTGAGATTAAAAATATAGAAACTATTTAATGCCCTATTATGATGTTTAACTTTTCATTTATATATTTAGAAATACGTATAAACTGAGAAAAAGACAAACTTCGTTCTTGCTCTCAAAAATGTCCAGTCTACTGGGGTGTTCAGGCAAAGGGAATAGTCAAAGGCAATCAGAATGTGATAAGTATATAAGGGGAGGGGGGTACAGATTGCAATTCCCTTCTTGGAGGATCAGGGAAGGCTTCCGGAAGGAATGATGGCCATACTGAGTTATCAAGGGTGAAATAAAATTATTGCAAGTTCAAATTTTTTTGACTCATCCTCATTTAAAGTTGTACTTGTGATCATAGGCATTTCAATAGTGCTTAATGAGAAACTTCGAGTTGTGAGAAGTGCTTCTAACTTCACATAACACTGGATTGGTCATTACCCTCTCTTAAAAAATACAAAAGGTTAGAGAATGTTTACACACCTGTTTCCATTAAATTTAAGTTCAATCTGTAATGATTCTTTACCTTGTAATGGTAAAGTTAGGTTTCCTTCTCTCTGTTTACTGAGAAGGGCAAAGAGTGTTCCTGTAATATTCAGACATGTTCTTTAGTTGTAGGGACTGTTGATTCATAACATGGAGACTATGGATATTTGTACTGCAGAACTACATTCTACATGTTAGGATGTTGTTGCAGAGAACCATGTTTCTTCACTTGAGGTTGTAAAGTGTCATGGGAGGTTAAACTAGCTCACCAGCCTTGTGATAATTACTAGTAAGACCTCAATGATGCTGTTATAATGAACTCAACCAGGATAAAAGACTGGTTTTTCTTGGCGGAAGACATCTGAAGCTTTTTCCTCCTGTGCAGATTATGCAAATAAAAATAAATGGGTAGGGCTTCCCTGGTGGCGCAGTGGTTGAGAATCTGCCTGCCAATGCAGGGGACGCGGGTTCGAGCCCTGGTCTGGGAGGATCCCACATGCCGCGGAGCGGCTAGGCCCGTGCGCCACAACTACTGAGCCTGCGCGTCTGGAGCCTGTGCTCCGCAACAAGAGAGGCCATGACAGTGAGAGGCCTGCGCACCGCGATGAAGAGTGGCCCCCGCTTGCCACAACTAGAGAAAGCCCTTGCACAGAAACGAAGACTCAACGCAACCAAAAAAAATAAAAATAAAAAAATAAATAAAACTATTAAAAAAATAAATAAATAAAAAAATAAATGGGTAAAGTTAAACCAATTACTTTTAAGCACAACCCCAAATCTCATTCTTCCTCCGAAGTCAGCACACACAGTGGAACGGAGGAGTCCAGCATTCCAGATTGAAGGAACAGAATACAGCAAAGCCTGAGCATTAGCACAGGCAAGTTTCAGGAACTCAAGTCGTTCAGAAGCGAAGCTTCCAGATGAAGATGGCGGATTGAATAGATGTCTGTGATTTTCCTCCTCAACCCGAACTGAATCTACTATTGCAATACCCTCTGGAAATGCCATTTCATAACTACTACCACCCAATTTTTATACAAAGCATTTATTGCCACTAAAATGCTATATATTTTACCCACTTGTTTTCTGCTCCCCTCCCCAATTAGTATGTCAACTCATAGAGAACAGTACTTCTGTCTATTTTGCTTATTAACCCCCTCAGTTAACAATAGAAGACTGATTGGAAGTTCAAAAAGAAGGCTTTGATCTTCACTCTAGGTCCAGGGTGATATGGGTGGATTACTTGCTGACTCTCCTCCTCCTCACCCTCTACCCTCCATATTAGTATTTTCAAGTATTTCCCCTTGAGCTGGTCAGAAATTTTCCAGAGGAGAGTATTCCTATCTCCTACCTGGAGGATAAGGTCTGGCAAATTATCGGATCCGGGGAGCTGAGTAGAGAAAGAGAGTTTCTCTATTCAGTGTATTTTAAATCAACTTTTCCACATTGCCCTGTAGACTCATGGGAGCAAATCCATGTCCCAGTTAGCTAAGTTCAAGAAATAGAAGCAGAATGCTGATTATGTGTCCCATGTCTTCCCATTCTATGCCTTCAACTTCTGCCAGTTCCTTTGGTAATCTCTCTTTGGTCCAATTTATCAACTTAAACATGAAGATACATCTGTACATCTTACCTTAAATCTTTGACATGCTTTGTGTGGATCTTTGTTCTGAGGCTTCCTCACTCATTCTTCTTTGTCCTTCTACCCTCAATGAACCCCACCTGCTCTTCTTTTTTGTTTTTTTTTAAATACAGCAGATTCATATTAATCATCCATTTTATACATATTAGTGTATACATGTCAATCCCAATCGCCCAATTCATCCCACCACCACCACTTCCGCCCCCAGTGGTGTCCACACATTTGTTCTCTACATCCGTGTCTCTATTTCTGCCTTGCAAACCAGTTCATCTGTACCATTTTTCTAGATTCCACATATATGCGTTAATATACAATATTTGTTTTTCTCTTTCTGACTTACTTCACTAGGTATGACAGTCTCTATGTCCATCCACGTCACTACAAATGACCCAATTTCATTACTTTTTATGGCTGAGTAATATTCTATTGTATATATGTACCACATCTTTTTTTATCCATTCGTCTGTCGATGGGCATTTAGGTTGCTTCCATGACCTGGCTATTGTAAATAGTGCTGCAATGAACATTGGGGTGTATGTGTCTTTTTGAATTATGGTTTTCTCTGGGTATATGCCCAGAAGTGGAATTGCTGGGTCATATGGTAATTCTATTTTTAGTTTTTTAATGAACCTCCATACTGTTCTCCATAGTGGCTGTATCAATTTACATTCCCACCAACAGTGCAAGAGGGTTCCCTTTCCTCCACACCCTCTCCTGCATTTGTTGTTTGTAGATTTTCTGATGATGCCCATTCTAACTGGTGTGAGGTGATACCCCATTGTAGTTTTGATTTGCATTTCTCTAATAATTAGTGATGTTGAGCAGCTTTTCATGTGCTTCTTGGCCACCACCTGCTCTTCTTATTTAGGGCAGGACCTGTTCCATATAGAAGAGGTCTTACTTATTTCCTTTATACAAGGCAAGCATAAGCCTCATACAAGATGGAAGCTGCATGTATCTCTAATCAAAGAGGAGGAGATGGAGGGAAAGGGAAGCAAGGGAGCTGATTGGAAGGCTGCAAGCACCATAACAGCATATTTGGATGTTATGGAAAGTTCTTGGAGTTCCTTAACTCTACCACATGTATATAAAGGTTCCAGCTGAGTTTACACGAACTTGATGAACTTCATTTCTCCGTGAAGTCATATTGGCAAGAAAAATGTTCTTCAAAGTCAAGTCCTTCTTGGCTGAACTTTCCATTAATTCTTCTGTATCAACCCAGTACGTTAAAATTAACAAACTTTCCTAATTATTACCGAGGATGGCAGTTCCCAACACTCAGTTGTGGAGTCCCTCAAATGGCCTTTCATCTGCCTGACTGAGTATAGTGAAAAGTCAAGATAAATAGGCCCAAAAGGATGTTCTATTTACTATTTTTTTCTATCTGCTTTCTCACAGGGAACTTAGGCCCAAGAGATTCTGCATAGGTTTGCAGTGGGAATCTGTACTTTTTAAATGGTCTCCAAATATTTATGATGATCAGCCAGGCCTGGTAACCACTAGATGGTAGGGAAAGCATTAAAATATTTGCCTGGGCTAGTAAATATTGGGGACTAATATTCTCAAGGATTTTGAAGCTCTTACAAAAGAGTTCCAAGTTTAAATTAGAAGACCCTTGCCAGGAGAAACCCTTATACTGTAAGATTTGTTTTAAATTTTTATTTTTTCTTACTTAAAGATCACAATTACAAAAACAACTTGATTTCCTCCCTCAGATATTATAGGCAATCAGCATGCTTAATTGAAACTGTGTTCTTCCTCTTACCTATCGTGCAATTAGGGAAAGGTAGGTTCAAAATGGCAAGTTCACTTGAACAAGTCATGCTTAGAGGATCTAAAGTAAAAACTTATGCAGGGCCAGCTTTCTGGGCTCAAGACCTCTGCAGCCACATAGGGCCTCATGCTTAGAAAGGCCTCATGCTGGGTTTAATGCTCTTCTCTTGCCATCTTGAAACGCTTAATAATTTTTTTGCAAGGGGCCCCGCATTTTTATTTTGCACTGGGTCCCACAGATTATCTAGCTGGTCCAAGACTTAGGTCACTGATTCCAAAATGTGATGCTCAGCTGGGGGAAGGGTCATATGAGTATAGAAGAAGAATGTCCCTTTTATTCAAGATTCAATGTAGCCATTTTATACAAAATTTTCATACTAGTTTTGCCATGTAGCATTGCAATACTAATGCTAGAATCCACAATTTAAAGAGAGGCTAGAGCACATAATAGTTACATCAAGATTCCAACAGAAATCCTCACAAAGACGGATATAATTTTCTCATAAATAGTTATAAGTTTCAAACTGATGAACGTTAATCACTCCATTTATCTTGCTGTTTCCTTGTGAATGAGATCCATCCGGTGTCTACATCTTATTGAGAAAAATCTGTGAAGCTAATGCAGAAAGAAGTATCCAAGAATGCCAAAAATGAATGTTTCCATCCTGAGCCAAGAATGAATCACTTGTGCATTCATATGTTAGAGAAAATGTGACTTCTTTTTTCTAGTGTTACAAGGCCAACACCTATCAGAAACACAAATTCTTACATTTACTGATTTGGACTAGGTCTCCAAAGCCATAAAAGGGCTGTTCATGGAAATGAACAAAGAATGTATGTATCTGTATCTGAGACCTATTGCCGGAATCCATTCCAAATCAGCAGAGCAACATTTATGTTTACATTTGCATGTTTTAGTGAATTTTATAGATCCTGAGGCTAACTGACTTTAGCTTATAGAGATATTAACTGATGTTGGGAGAGAAGACCAGGGATATTGCAGAATGAAATGTTTGTGCATTACAGTACATTAAACCTGATCATCCTTTCTCACCAGAAAGCACCATAGAGTCAGCTTTCCCAGAAGGCACTGAGATCCAAAGTTTGTGTTTCACTTCTTTGTTATCCATCAGACACTTAACACAATGCTCACACATGGAAAGTACTGAGCGAAACTTCTCTTTACCTTCTTTCCAATTTTGGCCTCTAGGGGATCAACTTCCTCCCTCCTGCTAATTTTTCACCCATATCTGTCCTGATTGGGTAGCGTCCCCAGGTAGCCAGCACATCACATTCTGTCTTTCATGCTTCCTGTATAATTTACTTGTCTTTGGTCCCATTCCCTCTGATTCCCAAAACGAACATAATCTGATTACTAACTCAGGCTCATGTTTCAATGAATTCGTGTTTTAACAAGGTAGCATGAAACTTCTCCTTTAGGTAGTATTTTTTTTAATTAATTTATTTGATTTTATCTTTGGCTGTGTTGTGTCTTCGTTGCTGCGCATGGGCTTTCTCTAGCTGCGGCGAGCGGGTGCTACTCTTCGTTGCAGTGCGCAGGCTTCTCATTGTGGTGGCTTCTCTTGTTGCGGAGCACGGGATCTAGGCGTGTGGGCTTCAGTAGTTGTGGTTCGCTGGTTCTAGAGCGCAGGCTCAGTAGTTGTGGCGCACAGGCTTAGTTGCTCCACAGCATGTGGGATCTTCCGGGACCAGGGCTCGAACCCATGTCCCCCGCACTGGCAGGCGGATTCTTAACCACTGCGCCACCAGGGAAGCCCTAGGTAGTATTTTTTATAATAACAATGATATTTCAAGACAGTGGCTCATGGAATGATTCTAAAGGTTGAAATTCTGGCTTGGCAATTGGGATTTTGAAACACCTCTGAGTCATAATTTATTAGGTGGCAGCCTTTGGACAAGACTGGCTCTTTCTAAAAGATATTTATTCGTTTCTTTATTTGATCATTAAACATGCACTGAGGACTTACGTAGACTGTGCCAGGACATACATCATGGAACATGGTGACCAGGTCCTTACTCTCATGGAGCTTACATTCTAGGCATGTGGGGAGGGAACTTATGGACAAATAATAACATATTTGGTAATAATAAGTGCTATGATGAAAATAAAACCTGGTGATGTGAAAAGAAGAGACTACTAAAGCATGAGATAAGGGCTATAGCTGAATGGTCAAAGAAGGACTCTCTGGGGAGATGACATTAATGTTGAGACCCTAATGATAAGAAGGGACCACACATGGGATAGTCTAGAAAAAGAACGTATCTGGCACATGGGTGGAGCTAGTGCAGAAGCCCTAAGATGAGAGGCAGCTCTGTGTGTTCAAGATTGTTGTGGCTAGAATGTAGGATGACAAAGGGAAGTGTGGGTCGGGGGGAGAGCTTTGCAGGGGCCAGTTCATGTGGGGTCTTAGAGGCCAGGAAGAGGCTTTGGGTTTGATTCTGAGTGTGATTAGAAGCCACTGGAGCATTTTAAGCAGGGGGATGATATGTTCTGCTTATGTTTTAGAACAACCCCTCTGGCATTTGCATTGTGACTAGACTATAGGTGTCAGAGAGGAAGCAGGGAGGGCAATTAGGTCAGAGCTGATGGTGGCTTGGGGAGGACGGCACCAGTGGAGGTGTCAGCAGCAGAGTCAGTATATAACTTGGAGACAGAGTCAAGAGAACTTAATGATGTATTGCACATCATTAAATAACTGAATGTATGGTGGTGTCATTTTCTGAGACGGAAAACCTGGGTGGAGGGGGGAGTTTGGTGGAACAGGTTCTGAGAGGGAAATCAAGAGTTATGTTTTTAGAAAATATTGAGTTTGCAATGTCTATTAAACATCTAAGTAGAATTGTCAGGTGAGCATTTGGATGTGTTAAGTCTGGAGCACAGAGGAGAGGTCAGGGATAAAATTTGAAATTTGAGAGTCATTGGCATATAAATGTAACGTAAAGCCATGGGGTAGGATGAGATTATCTAAGGAGGGAGGGTAAATGAAGAAGATGAAGAGTCAAGAATGCCACCGCCTAAAAAAACACAACAAACTAGTGAATATAACCAAAAAGAAGCAGATTCACAAATCTAGAGAACTAGTGGTTACCCGTGAGGAGAGGGAAGAGGAGAGGGGAAAGATAGGTGTAGGAGAGTAAGAAGTACAAACTATTAGGTATAAAATAAGCTACAATTATATATTGTACAATACAGGGAATATAGCCAATATTTTATAACTATAAATGGAGTATAACCTTTAAAAATTGCGAATCACTATATTGTACGCCTGTAACATATAATACTGTACAGCAACTATACTTATTAAACACACACACACATAGAGAATGCCACCACTTAGAGGATAAGCAGAGAACTTAGCCAAGGAGCCACTGGGAAGGATAAAAATCTGGACTATGTGTGTCTCAGAAGCCAAGAGAGGGTGTGTTTCATGGAGAGGGAGTGTGAAATGTACTGGATGCTGATAAGAGGCTGCATAAGAGGCAGACAGATGTGTGGTCATTGGAGGTCTTTGGCAACCTTGACAAGGCAGTTTCAGAGCGATGGAAACAGAGTGAGGGAAACCGAAGAAGTATATGTTATGTTCTTTCAGGTTGGGCAATACCACCAAAGCTGTGCTGGTCTAGGAGCACGTGATGTTTCCTCAAAAGTTTTTTTTATTTTTCTAAACTGTGTGGCACACAGAAAACACACAGCCAAAAAAAAAAAAAAAAAAAAAAATGCTGTGACGTTTTCATTGCCACCTACATAGCCCATAAATCTTGAAATCCATGAAGGAACTCCTAAGCAACCAGCATTAATAATTTTATGGGGTAGCTCTCTAAGACATCATGAAGGGATAACTAATAAAAGCAATTGTAAAAGGTCTAACAAAAATAGAAAACGTGACTGGGAATCACTCATGCCTGATGAATTTCTATGTTATAATGCTAACAATGAAGCTACCATAAACCTAGAGTATTGACTTCCGTGGTTAAGGCATTCGTATTATAGCAATTCCCACAACTAGCAAAACATTGGTCTGGAATTTTGACAGACTTTTATTACACTTGTCACAAAGTGTCAAGTGTCATATCATACTCCATTTAATTTGGCAAATTTTTTTTTAATTTTTATTTATTTATTTATTATTTATTTATGGCTGTGTTGGGTCTTCGTTTCTGTGCGAGGGCTTTCTCTAGTTGCGGCAAGTGGGGGCCGCTCTTCATCGTGGTGCGCGGGCCTCTCATTATCGCGGCCTCTCTTGTTGCGGAGCACAGGCTCCAGACGTGCAGGCTCAGTAATTGTGGCTCACGGGCCCAGCTGCTCCGCGGCATGTGGGATCTTCCCAGACCAGGGCTCGAACCCGTGTCCCCTGCATTGGCAGGCAGATTCTCAACCACTGTGCCACCAGGGAAGCCCTTGGCAAATATTTTTATTGAGCAGCTAGTAAAGGGAAGGGACTGTATTGCTGGGGAAGGAGACACAAAGATGAGTCACAAGTGGTCCCTGCCTTCAAAATCTAACAAGAAATCTCCCTCCCACCTGGCCGCCAGCACCACAGGGGCGGAGACTAAGTCTCTCTGGATTACCGCTGTAACCCAACACACAGATGCAAAAGGCACTTGTCTTCCTCTGTTTGGGCTGCTGTAACAAAATGCCATGGACTCGGTGGCTTGTAAACAACAGAAATTTATTTTTCCCAGTTCTGGAGACCGAGAAGTTGAGGATTATGGCTCTGGCAGATTTGGTGTTTGACAAGGGCTTCCTGGTAAATAGACAGCCATCTCCTTGCTGTGTCCTCACATGGCTGAAGGGGCTGGGGAGCTCTGTGGGGTCTCTTTCAGAAAAGCCCTAATCCCATTCATGAGGGCTCCACACTCATGACATAAGTACCTCCCAAAGACTCCACCGCTTAATACCATCACCTTGGACGTTAGGTTTTCAACATATGAATTTTGGAGGGACACAAACATTCAGACCAGAGCAGTGCCCAAGCCAATACAGGCCAGTATTTGTGAATAAATAAATGAATTCAGAGTAGAGAAAGAAAAGTATATCTGATACATAGTAGGTGTTCAATAAATATTTATTGAACAGATATCTTAGTATACATTACAAAATAAGTAGGAAAAAAGAACAAAGGAATATAGGGCTAGAACTGTCAGAAAAAATTCTTGGAAAGATTGTGGCTTCTGAAATAGGTCTTAAAGGCTAGATAGAATCCTAACAGGTAGAGTTAGAAGGAGGGATATTCCAGGCATGGAAACAAGAAAGAACTGTTTCTGTAAGATTTTTTAACCACAAATGGAGATCCTTTAAAGAGAAAAGAAAAGAGAAAGTATATACATGGTGGCAAAGGCTCTTCATTACCCAATCACGAGAAGCATACTGCTTTGAGCTCATTATCTAATATCGAGCCAAATATTCTGAGAGGCAATTTGCATCAATGTCCTGGGCTGGGTCCCACAATGATAACTGGTAGAGAAAGCTGTTTTCTAGGAACTGGTACCTACCTTCCCAGCCTGACCATATCTTCTTGAGAAACAGCAGTTTGGGTTAGATCACCTGTAAATTTTGGATGAAGATAATCAGACATCCAAGCTCAGCCAGGATGTAACACAGATAGCAGAGCTCAAGCCCTACGTTCTTCTGACCCACCTGTAAGCACAGCAGAGGTGTATAGGGTCAACCACAAGTGGGTTTCCTCCCTACTTGCTTTCGTGGGGAAACAGGCAGGTATCAGGACACCTGCAGGGCGTACTGCCAAGATGCATCTCCTGTGGAATCTTGCCTGGTCTGTCCTCCTCCCAACAATTTGGAGAAGGCAAAGACACTGGGATTGTGAAAAGATTATAAATAGGACAAACTGGGGAAAAGTCTCTCTTCAGCTGGTGCTCTGTCTCAGAATGTCCCAGGTATGTGTTTGGAAGAGGGGAGAGAAGGGGGCAGAGCCAGCTTCACAGCTGTGAGACCTGCACCGTGTCTCAGGGCCCTTGGTTTAACGCCGTGTTCTCACTGTCTCAAAATTCTTAATAATTTTTGAACACGGGACCTCACGTCTTTATGTTGCCCTGAGCCCCACAGACTGTGTAGCCCATCCTGGAGGTGGGAGCTGGCAAGAAGCAGCCTTCAGGGAAAAGCAAGCTCAGGTCTGACTCTCACCTGGGCCTTAAACTGGTGCTTCTTGACCAGTTTCTGGTCAAGTTCTTTCTCCTGCCAAGTCCTCCCAATGTCAGAACAGAGGGGCCTTGGACTCACTGATCTGGGTCTGAAGGAAGAGCGGAAAAAAGCTCTCTTCAACTGTGACATTTCTTTGAAGGCTCATTTTCACCCTAAAAAAAAAAAAGTGATATTTGCATTCTGTTCCATATCTATCTGTTGGATACATTTTTAAAATAAGACAGGCTTGGGACTTCCCTGGTGGCACAGTGGTTAAGAGTCTGCCTGCCAGTGCAGGGGACACGGGTTCGAGCCCTGGTCCGGGAAGATCCCACATGCCGCAAAGCAACTAAGCCCGTGCGCCACAACTACTGAGCCTGCGCTGTAGACCCCGCGAGCCACAACTACTGAAGCCCGCACGCCTAGAGCCCGTGCTCTGCAACAAGAGAAGCCACCGCAATAAGAAGCCCGCGCACCGCAACAAAGAGCGGCCCCTGCTCACACAACTAGAGAAAGCCTGTGTGCAGCAACGAAGACCCAATGCAGCCAAAAATAAATAAATAATTAATTAATTTTTTTAAAAAAACTGTCTTTCCCCCCAGAAATAATCTTTAAGTAAGACTGACACTTCAAGGAGATACACCCTCTTGATGATCTGGATAGGAAGGCCTCTGGCCCCCCAAGTCACCTCCAGTGCTGTGGCAATAGGGGATGCACGTGTCTAGGGGAGGAGAGGCAAAGGTCCAGTTCAGTCAGCACCCACTCACGGACTCCAGCTTCCTCCCTCTCCGCACGTGGCTCCCCCGTGGCCTTCACATTATAGAACTCATTGTGTCTGGCTCCTTTTTCCTGCCCTTCTTCCTTTTCTTCTTGTTATAAAGAAAGTCACATTTGCAACAGCATGGATGGATCTAGAGGTTATTATGCCAGGTGAAGTAAGTCAGACAGAGAGAGACAAATATTGCATGATCTCACCTATAGATGGAACTTTAAAAACCGAAGAAGCAGACAAAACAAAATTAAAACAGACTCATAGATACAGAGAACAAATGGTGATTGCTAGAAAGGAGTGGGTTGGGGAGGTGGGGAAAGTAGGTGAAGGTTCTCATAGATACAGAGAACAAATGGTGATTGCTAGAAAGGAGTGGGTTGGGGAGGTGGGGAAAGTAGGTGAAGGTTCTCATAGATACAGAGAACAAATGGTGATTGCTAGAAAGGAGTGGGTTGGGGAGGTGGGGAAAGTAGGTGAAGGGGGTTAAGAGATACAAACTTCCAGTTATATGATAAATAAGTCACAGGGAGTTAATATACAACATAAGGAACATGGTCAACAATATTGTAATAACTTTGTAGAGGGGCAGATGCTTACTAGACCTGTGGTGATCATTTCAGAATGTATGCAAACGTCAAATCCCTATGTAGTACATCTGAAACTAATATAATATCTTACATCAACTATATTTCAATTTAAAATTTTTTTAATTAAAAAAAAAGAAAGTCATATACACCTGCTAGAACACAGCCCTAAAATTGCTTTGTATTTTGCCAGTCTAGAGGCACGCTCACAGCCAGACCAGCTGGCTTCTGAGTGGGCCTCCTGGTTCCTGGTGGGGCTCGGCTCTCCTGGGCTCTACCCACCTCCAGGTCGCCATCCCTCTCCTCTGCTCTGGACACAAGATCCACTGGTGGTGGGAGCTGGCAGGGCCAACATTCAGCACATATGATACAAACTCTGACAGCGATGACAATTATCAGGCCCTCTCTTACCTCTCGGAGTTGCTCAGGCAGTGCCCTCTTTTTTAGAAGGCTCAAGGGCTTCTAACTGCCTTCACGTCTCAGGTTAGATGCCCCTTCCTCTGGGAATCCTTCCGGGACATACCCCACCCCTGCTCACCGCCAGGACTAGGCAGGTTCTCCCTTCCTCCTCTTTCCTCCCCTAATAGCAATATGTATCCCACTGCACTTAACAATTCTTGCAAGCTTGTCTGCATCCCCCGCTGAACCCCAAGCAAGATCAGAAAAGGGACGAGCTTGCCTGTTCTCCATTGTGTTCTCCAGACTTGGCAGCCTCCTCCCCCGACCACACACACACACACACACACACACACACACAAATTGTTGAACATTGTTGATGGCCAGACACTGTTAAGTGATTTTCATTTATTCTCTCGTGACAATATTAGAAGGAAAGGATTAGTGTTCCCACTTAACAGATGGGGAAAGTAATTAAGATCTCTCTCTTAATCAGAGAGATTAAGTTGCCCAAGGTCACACAGTTGGAAGTGGTACCATCATACTGTCAGACTTTAGTCTGTATTGTGAACGCCCTGTGTCGGTCGGAGTTCAATCAGAGAAGTAGCACCACTAAGAATGATACAGAGTGAGGGATTTGTTTTAAGGATTGGTCTCGAATGGACAATTGTTGGAGCTTGTTAAATGGTCCACCTAAGGCTACTGCTTCTGCGTCTGGTGCTGGGGCCTGCAGTCTGCAGGGCAAGTAGTCAGGAAGGAAAGATGGACATGAAGTGGGAGAGAGCAAGGACCAACAGGAGCCTGCGGGTACCAGCTAGAATCCTCCAGGACAGACTGGAACCCACACTGGTACCCCCCCACCCCTCCCGCCTCAAGCCTCCAACTTCCATGCGAGAAAGACTTCCATGAACAGTAAGCACCTTTGTCAGAGGTAAACACACGCCTGGCCCAGGGATCATGAAAGCTGAAGGAGGAGATCTGGGAGGATCTGGAAGAGCTGTGGGCCCAGCTGCTCTCCATCAACCAGGTGAAGCAGCAGAGAAGCCTGAGCTGCAACAGCTCTGAGCCTCTGCCCTGATCTTCTGAGCATAAAAAGAATAGATGCTTCACTCCCACCTTCCAAATCTTGGCAAAACATCTCTTGTGACCATAGCAACCCAGAACTATGCAGGGAAAGGAATTCTGGGAAACACAGTTCCAGCTTAGTTTACTTACCACAATGTAAATCTACTTCACTCCCTCTCTTAGTTGCTTTTCTGTTACAAGTTAAAAAAGATTTCCATTTTCCTGAAATCCAATATTTATAACATTAATATACTATACAATATTATGCAGTATGTTAATGACCTCAATAATTGTTTTCGTGCCAATTGCTTCCCATAATTCTGAAGTGGGGAGTGGGCTTGCCTACATCAGCTATTTAATCTCATGTCTAGTTTTTCTGGGACCCACCCGCCGCAAACTGTACTTGGAGTGGCTGTCCTGGCTGAATGGCTCTCCCAAAGTAGTTCTATATGTTCTCCAGAATGGAATGTGTTCTCGCTTGATTTAATCAAAGAGGAACCTCTCCTCACAGCATTGCAATCAGGAATTTGGAATTGTGAAAATCTAGAGGGTTGTTAACAGGCACTTGTCTTTCTGTGCCCTAGTTATTCACTTTCTTCTAGTGTATGTGCCTCAGTTTCCCTCTGAGGAGCCAGACTTTCTTCTACTCTCTTAGTCCATCTGGTTTAGGAGCAGCTGTCTCCACCTTCACTTCAGAAGTGAGCAGATGCACAAGGCCACTCACCACCCCTCTTCCATCTTCCTCGGAGAACAATCACTTAAGATCATAAAACAGGTAGTTTCACACTTCCACTGAAAACTCCAGAAAATAAATTGTTCGCAGTATTTTTCTGATACTCATATCCCAGCTATTATAGGTAAATAATGAAACCTGGGCTATTTGGGGGAACAGATCAAGGGGACAATTATAAAACTTAAGTTTCAATAGTTCTGTTGAGGGGCTTCCCTGGTGGCACAGTGGTTGAGAATCTGCCTGCCAGTGTAGGGGACAGGGGTTCGAGCCCTGGTCTGGGAAGATCCCACATGCCCCAGAGCAACTAGGCCCGTGAGCCACAATTACTGAGCCTGCGCGTCTGGAGCCTGTGCTCCGCAACAAGAGAGGCCGCGATAGTGAGAGGCCCACGCACCGTGATGAAGAGTGGCCCCCACTCACCACAACTAGAGAAAGCCCTTGCACAGAAACGAAGACCCAACACAGCCATAAATTAATTAATTAATTAATTAATTAAATTATAAAAACAAATAGTTCTGTTGATTCTGGAAAGGTGAAACTGAAATGACTCCTCCATAGTCTGAAGATAATTCCCAGTAGGAGTTAAATAAAGGCCTAACCCAGCAAAATCACAGAACCCTTAAATGTTTGGGTCCTATTTGTTTGTTAGATTCTATTTGGGGCCTTGAGAATTTGCTTTCAGATGCTGTGATATTGTGACTTATAATAAGAAATATATATTTTGTCTTCATCAAGTTTCTGGCACAGAGCTCCTAAAACCCCTAGAATGTCCTAAGTGATGAGAGCTTAAAGGTGTCTCTTGCTATATAAAAATTAGATGACTTTTGCACCTAAGGATAGGAACTGGTTGCCAGGAGAACCAAATGTGATTAGCAAGTTGGAACTTTCAGTCCTACCCCCTGGGTCAGGGAGGGAGAGAGAATCAATTGCCAATGGCCAATGATTTAATCAATTGTGCTTTTGTAATGAAGCATCCATAAAGCCCCAAAGGAGGGGGCTCAAAGAGCTGCCGGGTTGGTGGAGATTTGGTGCTCACCTGGAGAGCATGAAAGCTCAGAGTCCTTCCCACATGCCCTGCTCTGTGCATCTCTTCCATCTGGCTGTTCCTGAGCTATATCCTTTTGTAGGAAACTGGTGCTCTAGTAAGTAAAATGTTTTTCTGAGTCTTGTGAGCCATTCCAGCAAATTAATTGACCCCAAGGGGATGGGGGTTGTGGAAACCTCCAACCTATAGCCGATTGATCAGAAGCTCAGGTGATAACCTGGATTTGTGATTCTCAGCTGAAGGTGGGTGGGCGGAGAGGAGGATGAGGGACCAGTCTTGTAGGACTGAACGCTTAACCTGTGGAATCTGATACTATCTCTGTGTAGATAGTGTTGACTTAAAACAATAAAACAGCCAGTTGTTTTACCATCAAAATGAGTTTATTCAAGAAACAGCAAAGAATTGCAATTCAGGACACGCAATTTATGGAGAACCACAGGCAAGTCCAGAGAACAAAGGAGAGGACCGTTCTTTTATAAAGGAGAAAGGGGAGTTTGGAAGAGCTGTTATAAACAAAGAGTCCATTGGTGGAAACAGGAGTTTGAAGTGTAGTGGCTTTTTATTGGCTGAGTTGTGACAGTCTCATTGGCAGGGCAGTGGCTGGGCAAGGAGAAAGCCTTCCTTCCTCCTGCTGGGTAGTAAAGTAGTAGCTTTCTTCCTGTTGGAGATGCAAGATATGTCTCTTGCTGTTAGTAATGTAATTGAAGTTGAGTGCTAGGGCCTTCCCATTCCGTTTTAAATGTTTTCTGTTTATTAGTTTTCAGTAGTGTCAGAATTGAGTTGAATTGTAAGACACCCAGTTTGTGTCCAGAGAACTGCTTGTTGGTGCGGGGGGAACCCCATGTCCCCACATTGAAATCAGGTGTTCAGATGCTTTTAGATGAGAAACAGCTATTAGAGTTGTTTGGAAAGTCGGGATGTTGGAAATGGATAGAAAATATGACAGTATAAATGTATAAAAAATGGAATGGCTCATCTCAATATTGTTTCTAACGGGTGTGAAAAATGTAATGAAAACTACATGAGCATATAAAATAAAACACACTGTTCTCTCTGTCTGGACCCTCCCTTTCTCCATCCTTTAGGTTTCAGCTTAAAGAGACACATCTTGAAGAAGCCTTCTCTGACCTCCACTCATGCCCACCCCAACCTGATTAGTTCCTTCTGTTAGTCTGTCTCATAATATCCTGTAATTTCCTTATTTGTGATACACATCAAAATGGTCACTGAGTGTTTCTTGATCTCTGCGACTTCCCCAATAGAATATGAACTCTATTAGCATGAAGGCTATGTTTCTCCTTTCCACCATGGTATTCACAGTGCTTAGTATATTATTAGATGGTCAATAAATAATTATTGACAGGCTGAATGAATGAATCAATCAAGCAATCGTGAGGAGACGAGAATTTGTTTTGGGTGTTGTCTAAGTATATTTATAATTTGATTTTGTGGAGGTCATTGTTGAATGGACATGATTTGGGCTATTTTCAAAAGGATCATTGAAAACTAAATAATTAGATGAACTTACAAGTATCAACTATATGCAAATAGTCTGTCATTCTGGTACATATACATCTTTTTCTTTCTTTCTCCCTGCCCTCACCCCTTTTCTTTTCGTGGCAGGTATGGGATATTAACAAAGTTGGAGAACCGTTTCTCAGATACACAGGTTGTTTTTTTTTTTTAATGAGCCAAAAGATATTAATTTCTCAACATTTAAAACAAAGCTAGAGAAGAAAATGGAATTCAGTGATTATACTGTTTCCTAAACAGACATGAGTACATTTATCATCTGCTCTTATGGCAGATGGTTTGATAGCTACATAATCCAGTGACCCAATTAAATGCTGCTAAATATTACCATCTTGGCTTTGGAAATTTGCCTTATTTGGCCCAGGAAGCTTTCTCTCAAATCTATCATATAAAGTATAGCAGAAAAAGTGAGAATTATTTTTTCACTCAAAGACCAAGCTTTTAAGAGAAAAAGTCACTTCTAACAATTGCTCCCTAACAGTAGATTATCATGATTGATTAAGATCTATTCCACTATTGGGAATATATTGGAAGAAGCTGGGATGTAGAAATAAAAGAGAAACAGAAGCAATCTACTATATCTTTTGTTCCTTTCTGTCTTGCTCATTTTCCCTAGGTGGTAATAATAATGATAACAACAATAGCTCCAGTCTGGGGCTTATGAAGAATTTACAATATGCCAGTTGCTGTTTGTTATAAGCTCTTTGCATATAGTAACTCTTTTAATATGTGCAACCCTATAAGATCCCTACAAACTTATAAGATTGATACCATGATTAACCCCATTTTACAGATAAGGCCATGAAAACACAGAGAGGTTAAGTAACATGCTCAAGGCCAAACAATAAGTGGCAGAGCCAGGGTTTAAACTTGGGTGATCGGGCTCCACGGACTTAGTTTTGAGCAATTTACTATATTGCTTAATATGTAAAAATATATTGAGGCTCTCTTCTTCCTAGAGTAACATTTATAAATCAGCAAGCATATACTAAGCACTGACCTAGATGCTGTGGAACCCAACTCACTCTAGTTGGGGTACCTTCCTGACCTAAATTAAATACATACCACACTTGTTTAGATTTTTCCTGACAGTGGTTCTCAACCGGTGTGTTAGGACACCCTGGAGGGTCAGATCTAAGCTTTGATCTGATTAAACTTTCATTTTGCTCCACTGTCAGTAGATAGATAAAATGTTGAGCCAAGAAGGTAATGCTTTGCAATGTAGAATGTGGTCCAAAACCCCGAAGATAATACATAAGAGGCAGAAAGTAATGTCAAGCCAGCTCCCAAGAAAGATCACAGGTTTCTTCGAACATGTGAGCTTCTTTAGCGGAGAATTTTGATTCTAGAATGTAAGCTACATAAGGGCAGGGATTTGGCCTGTCTTGTTCACAGTTGTACTCCCTAGGAGATAGCACAGTGCCTGGCACAGGTAAGCAATAAATAATTGATAACGAAAAGAATGAATGAATGAAAGAGAGGGAGGAAGGAAGAAAGGAAGGAGGGAGGGAGGGAGGGAAGGAGGGAAGAAAGGGTGGGCCAGAGCAACAAATAGTGTTACTCCCACAGTGATGCATGCAGCACTGAAGAGGGACCATGGGGAGAGTGATAATGGTGGATGCTTTTGTAGTCACTGCTATCTATTGTTATACCCTTCCAGGACCTACGTTGTGCTTTTTGATGACTTAGCATTTTTCAGCTCTTTCTTTCTGTATGCTGTCAAAAATTCTAGAATTCAGAAGTTTATCATGAACACAGATGTGTACACAATCCTTTATAAATCTCCCAAAGGAATGCTAACATATTTCCAGCTGCACAGCCAAGATAAAAGAACTATTCTGCTTGGATTTCAATAGAAGCTTGCATAACAAATAAAAAACACAATCACCATCCCTAGAGAAATGCTTATTAAAGAGATGTACAGTTCTAAAAAATAAAGGACCCCAACCAAAAAGAAAAAAAGATACAGCACAGACTACAGAGTTCTTGTTTCAATCAGAGTGCTTGAGCTGAACTGTGTTCTTTAAATTTCTGGGTCCCACTGTTTAGATATCACTCTGTGGTCGTCTAGGAGAAGGACAGAATCTTGGACCTTACTGGAAACCATCTCGCTTTTCACTGACAGCTTTCATACCCCTGACTAAAAATAGTAATCTTTCCATCCTCCAACACTGTAAAGTCACTTTCTTCTCCTATTTTTATCAAGAACTAACAGATTCCGTTTTGGTGGAGGTAGAGATCTGATTTGGGGGAGCTAGTTTGCAGGAGGTAGGTGTAGGGCTGAGGGGGGAGAGTCAGGCTTACAGTAAATACCCCTCTCAGCTATATGGGAAGCAGCAGGCAGTGGAGTCATTGAGTGGCATTAGTATGAGGCATCATATTGTACAGCTGAAATTTCAAGAAAACTTGTCTTTTTTAAAGGCGACGTTTTTAAGAGCAGTTTTAGGTTTACAACAAAATTGAGAAGGAGGTAGAGAGATTTCCCATATACTCTCTGCCCCTATATGTGCATAGCCTCCCCATTATCAACATCATTCACCAGAATAGTAAATTTTCCACCAAGGATGAGCCTACATTGACACATCATAAACACCCAATCATCTGTAGTTTACCTAAGTGTTCACTCTTGGTGTTGTAAATCCTATGGGTTTGAACAAATGTGTAATGACATTTATCCATCATTATAATATACAGAGTATTTTCTCTGCCCTAAAATTCTATGTGCTCTGTCTAGTCAGCCCCCACCCCTTCAACCCTACCCTGGCAACCAGTGATCTTTTCATTGTCTCCATAGTTTTGACTTTTCTAGAATGTCCTACACAGTAAGTCCCCTACATAAGAACCTTCAAGTTGCGAACCTTCAAAGATGCGAACGTGCGTTCACGTGTCCAATCACGTAAGTTAGTTCACGTGTCTGGCGTACATTGTCACATGCATGCATCCTCTACAAGTGGTTGTGCTTTTGTGTACTTTACTATACGGTACTGTATAGAGTACAGTAGGACAGTATCTTTATTTCAAGCCCAGCATGTACGGAAACAAGCGTAAAAGCAGCGGTGATGTAGCTGGCACTGCTAAGAAGCGCCAAACGATAACGATGGAAACAAAAGTGAAAATAATTGAGAGAGTGGAGTGAGGTGAAAAGATGGGAGAGCTGTTGTACTTTTCAACGTAGTGTACTGTAAGATTAAAAGTGTTTTCTTTATTTTTTGTGTTTTTTATGTATTATTTGTGTGAAAAGTATTATAAACCTATTATAGTACAGTACTATATAGCCAATTGTGTTAGCTGGGTACCTAGGCTAACTTTGTTGGACTTACAAACAAACTGGACTTACGAACACACTTTCAAAAGGGAACTCGTTCATATATAGGGGACTTACTGTAGTTGGAATCATATACTATGTAGCCTTTTCAGATTGGCTTCTTTCTCTTAGTGATATGCATTTAAAGTTCATCCATGTCTTTTTTTTTTTTTTAATTAATTTATTTATTTATTTATTTTTGGCTGTGTTGGGTCTTCGTTTCTGTGCGAGGGCTTTCTCCAGGTGCGGCGAGCGGGGGCCACTCTTCATCACGGTGCGCGGGCCTCTCACTATCGCGGCCTCTCTTGTTGCAGAGCACAGGCTCCAGACGCGCAGGCTCAGTAGTTGTGGCTCACGGGCCTAGTTGCTCTGCGGCATGTGGGATCCTCCCAGACCACGGCTCGAACCCGTGTCCCCTGCATTGGCAGGCAGATTCCCAACCACTGCACTACCAGGGAAGCCCCATACATGTCTTTTTATAGCTAGATAGCTCATTTCTTTTTTTAAAAATTTTTATTGGAGTATACTTGCTTTACAATGTTGTGTTAGTTTCTACTGTACAGCAAAGTGAATCAGCCATATATATATATATATATATATATATATATATATCTCCCCTCTTTTTTGGATTTCCTTCCCACTTAGGTCACCACAGAGCATTGAGTAGAGCTCCCTATGCTATACAGTAGGTTCTCATCGGTTATCTATTTTATACATAGTATCAGTAGTGTATATATATCAATCCCAATCTCCCAATTCATCCCACCACCTCCTTCCCCCTTGGTATCCATATGTTTGTTCTCTACCTCTGTGTAGCTCATTTCTTTTCTGCACTGAATAACATTCCACCGTCTGAATGCATGACAGTGTATCCATTCACTTACTGAAGGACATCTTGTTTGCTTCCAAGTTTTGACAGTTATAAATAAAGCTGCTATAAACATCTTTGTGCAGTTATTTTGTGTAGCCATAAGTTTTCAACTCATTTGGGTAAATACCAAGGAACGAGATTGCTGAATTGTATGGTAAGAATATGTTTTGTTTTGTAAGAAGACACCAAACTGTCTTCTAAAGTGGCTGTACTATTTTGTACTCCCACCAGCAATGTATGAGAGTTCCACGTCCTCATCGGCATTTGGTGTTATCAGTGATCCCAATTTTGGCCACTCTGATAGGTGTGTAATTAAATCTCATTGTTGTCTTAATTTACATTTCCGTGTTGACTTATGATGTGGAGCATCTTTTAATATGCTTACATGCCGTCTATATCTCTTCTTTTGTGAAGAGTCTGTTAAGATCTTTGGCCCATTTTTAAATCAGGTTGTTTGTTTTCTTATTGTTGAGTTTTAAGAGTTCTTTGTATATTTTGTATAACAATCCTTTATCAGATGTGTCTTTTGCAAATAATTTTTCCCAGTCTGTGGCTTGTCTTCTAATTCTCTTGATATTGTCATTCTGCAGAAGTTTTTAATTTTAATGAAGTTCAGCTTATCAATTATTCTTTTCATGATTCATGTTCATTTGTGTCAGGGAGGAAGAAATTTTCCTCTACCCTTCTAGATTGTTCTGGCTGGTCTAAGAATTAAATTGACATGAGACAGATTAACAGGAGAAAATCAAACCAAAGTTTAATAATGTGTATACAAGGGAGAGACCAGGAAAACTGAGCAACTTGCCAAAATGGCTGAAGCCTCACCTTAAATACCATCCTCAGATAAGTCAAAAGAGAATGTTGACGGTGCAGAGTCAGTTACAGGAGATTACTGACATTGATCTATTTGTTTACTCTTTCACCAGTACCTCACTGTCTTGATTATTGTAGCTTTATAGTAAGTCTCGAAGTTGGATCACGTCAGTCCAACTTTGTTCTTCTCCTTTAATTAATTGTGTTGGCTATTCTGGGTCTTTTGCCTCTTCAAATAAACTGTAGACTCAGTGTGTTGATATTGACAAAATAACTTGCTGGGACTTTAACTGGTATAGCATAGAATCTGCAGATCAAGTTGGGAAGAACTGACATCTTGACAATATTGAGTCTTCCTATACATGAACACACAATCTCTCTCCATTTATTTAGTTCTTTGATTTTGTTCATCAGAGTTTTATAGTTTTCGTCATATAGATTTGTACATATTTTGTTAGATTTATACCTAAGTATTTCTTTTTGGGGGGTGCTAATGTAAATAGCATTACGTTTTAAATTTTAAATTCCACTTGTTGTTAGTATATAGGAAAACATTTGATTTTATATACTAACCTTGAATCCTGCAACCTTGTAACAACCACTTATTTGTTCCAGGAGGTGTCTTTGTCTGTTTGTTAATTCTTTCAGATTTTCTACATATATGATCATGTCATCTGTGAACAAAGACAATTTTGTGTCTTCCTTCCCAATTGTGTACATTTTTTTTACCCTTTTTCGCCTGATTTCATTAGCAAAGACAGCCAGTATGATGTTGAAAAGGAGTGGTGAGAGAGGACATCCTTGCTTTGTTCCTGATCTTAGTGGAAAAGCTTCAGGTCTCTCATCATTAAGTATGATGTTAGCTGTAGGTTTCTTTTTGGGTTTTTTTTTTTTTTTTTGCTTTGTGCAAATGAATTTTATTTTATTTTTTATTGGAGTATAATTGCTTTGCAATGTTGTTTAAGTTTCTGCTGTACAATGAAGTGAATCAGCTTTGTAGTCTTTATCAATTTGAGAAAGTTCTCCTCTACTCCTAGTTTACTGAGAGCTTTTATCAAGAATGAGTGTTGGATTCTGTCAAATGCTTTTTCTGCATCTATTGATATGATCATGTGGTATTTCTTTTTTTAGCCTGTTGAAATGATAGGTTACATTATTTGATTTTCAAATGTTTAACCAGCCTTATATACCTGGCATAAATCTAATTGGGTCATGATGTATAATTCTTTTTATACTTTTTTGGATTCAGTCTGGTAATATTTGGTTGATGATTTTTACATCTATGTTCGTGAGAGATACTGATCTGTAGTTTTCTTTTCTTGTAATATATTTTTCTGATTTTAGTATAAGAATAATGCTGGCATCACAGATGAGTTAGGAAGTATTCTCTCTGCTTTTATACTCTAAAAGAGACTGTAGAGAATTAGTAAAATTTCTTCCTTAAATGTTTGGTAGAATTCACCAGTGACCCATCTGGGCCTGGCATTTTCTGTTTTTAGAAGGTTATTAGTTATTGATCAATTTCTTTAACAGATACAGGTCAAATTTTGTCTTTAAAAAAAAGAAATTTAAATGTTAACTTGTAGAAAATTGGTAAGATGCTAATATTTTTGTCTAATAGAGATACAAATAACTTTTGTCCTTTACAGATGAAAATGATTTCTGCTCTGTAGAGAAGATAACACCAAAGGTTATAGTTTACTGCTCTGCAGGACATTAATCAGGTTTATATCTAACTTATCAATAATTTAGAATGATTTCAGTGTTCTTTTTTTCTTACACTGATATATATACAACATTATTTCCCATATCTTTCTTGGAACCAGTTTTGTTTCCTGCTGGCTTCCTTAATAATGAGTTAAAATAAAAACTTGACTTACATTTACTCTGTATTTGTATGAGAACTTTTTCAAACATTTTGAAATTATACTTTTGACATTTTATAGGAATACAGCTTGGCCAATTACTTTAAATTGCATGTCTAAGAATTGATCCTAAGGAAATAAGTATGTGCTCAAAAATTTAGCTCTAAGACTATTTACTGTGTATAACAGTGAAATACCAGAAACAAATGTACAACATTAGGGGACTAATTAATACCTAAATTTGTTTTAAGAATGGTTGTTTCTGGGTAAATGGAATTTGTAGATTTTAAAAATTTCTTTTACCTTGTTCATATTTTCTTGTGACACTTTTAGAAGAAGGAAAAAGCAAGCTGGAAGGTCACAAAGTCTAGTTTCATTGGTCTTCCCATTTTTGTTGACATCTATTGAGGTATTTAGCCCCTGACCGTAGTCTCCCCCTCTGCTCCAATTCCTACCACTATCTCAGGGAACTTCAGAGTTCTGTCCTTGGACAGAATCATCTGCCCACCCTAGCTTTTCAAATTCCTTAATATCCCATTTCCAATGACCTTCTTCACTTCTGTAATTCACTCCAAAGAAATTGTAGATCCCATCTTCATTTAGAACTGTTTACCTCTGACACTTCTGTGCTTTTCACTCTGTTTTGCTTTTAGATGAAAATGCCTTCATTGTTCTTCCGATTAAAAGTAACACATGTTTAACTGCAAATTTTTTCAGAAAATACAGAAAGATTTAAAAAAGAAAAATCAAAACCTGGCAACTTAGAGCTGACCACTCAGCATTCTGTAACCCTTAAAACTTTTCACTAGGAATAGTTTGTTTGTTTGTTTGCTTTTCGAAATGGGAATTTACTATTCATTTTACTTTTACAATCTGCTTTTTGCCACTCAATGACTTATTTTTTCAAGCCAATAAATACAGACCTATATCATCATTAATATGGCTGAAAATATTTTATTGTATGGCTATAATATTCTTTATCTGACCCAAGGTGTCTCAACCTCAGCACCAAAATTTGGGGCTGGATAATTCTTTGCTGTGGGAGGCTGTGTTGTCATTGGAGGATGTTTAGCAGCATCCCTGCCCTCTACCCACTAGAGGCCAGTAGCACTGTCCTCCCTGCCCTCTACCCACTAGATGCCAGTAGCACTGTCCTCCCTGCCCTCTACCCACTAGATGCCAGTAGCACTGTCCTCCCTGCCCCCCACCCCTACACACCAGTCATGACAATCAAAAATATTCCCACCTATTGCCAAATGTCTTCTCTGGGCAATGTCAATGCCCAGTTGAGAACCACTGATATAATCAACCTGCTATTGTTTGTTTATCTACTTTGTCACAATTAAAAACAGTGGTGCTTATAAAGATCCTAACGTATAAACTCAGCACTTCTCCAAATTACATCTATAGCTTAAGTTTTTAGCAAGAAAGAGCGTATTTAAAATTTTGATGTCCATTCCCCAGATTTCCTCCAGAAAGGTGTATCAATGTATAATACCATTTAAATAGCAGAAATGTCATTTCCCCAGATCTTGTCCATTTCTAGGTATTATCAATCTTTTTAATCTTTCTTGGTGGTAAGCAAAACAAAATATTATTTTGTCCTTTTAATGTGTAATTCTTTGATTGCTAACCAGGTCAGTAACTTTTACTGTGTTTATTGACCATTTGTATTACTGCTTTTATGAACCACCTATTAATGGCCTTGCCCATTCTTGATTTTGTAAGAGCTATTAATTCTTCCAGTTTGCAATTTTTTGGGTAACATTTATGCTGAGCTTTCCTTATAGAAGGTATACATTTTTATGATGTTAAACTATCTGCCTTTTTATTATGGTTTTACCTTTAGTGGTGTCGTGCTTAGAAAGATCACCTCTGAAGTCTTAAACTTTAGTGTTTTAGTCTATTAGGGCAACGTTTTATTCCTCCATGTCTTTCACACTCTAACACTAAACTTTTTTGACCTCTAGAAAATTTGAACGTACATAGGACTGGAAATCTTATTAAAATGGGTGTTCTGATTCAGTAGGTTTGGAGTGAGACAAGGGACTCTGCATTTCCAGCAAGCTCCCAGGTGATGTCAATGCTGTTCCTGGACCACACTTTGAGTGGCTAGGTTCTGGACCTTCAGCCCTCCAACCCCCGTACTCCCTACCTCCATTCTCTGATTGGCTCTCTCCTGAATTTGCTTCCACTCCTTACCTAGTGTGAACCCCAAGGGCAGTAATTTCAACTATACCTCACCCCTTTGTTTATCTGGAATAAGAACCCTGGCGACCTCCATCCCAGTATTGACCAAGCCACCATCTTCTCCAGGCTCCAGCCACAGCGTCACTAAAGGAAATCTCAAAACTGCCACTTGCTTCTGTAACAAATGTTTGATTTCTAAAGTCACATCAGAAATCTGTCACTTTGTTCCTTGACAGTTCCCTTTCCCATTCCTTAGAGTAACTCTGCCTAAATTTAATCTCCTCGACCCTATTCCACCTCCTTTCAGGCCTCCAGTCAATAAACGACAATGAAAGAACTTCTTCAAACCACCTGGTAAAAATCACAGTTAGCATAGTAACTGCTGCATACTTTTTATTTTAATCCACTCAAAAACCCAACAACATCATATTAAGATTTTCCAACTCTTAGGAAATTCTGCTTAAAGATTTATGAATTAAACTAGGTTATTTACTTAATAGATATTTCCCAGAGTTCTCACAATATGCCTGCCAACCTTATTTAGGTTAAGTACAATTATCATTTCCATCTTACCGACTAGGAAACTAAGGCACAGAGAGTTGACACAACCATTGAGTGTCAGAGCAAAGACAGGGACCCACCCATATCATGTGATGCTATAATCATAGCTCAAACTTCTTTACTCTGCTACCTGGGAATCACAGGGGGCCTCAGGTTCCGAACCGCTCAATTCTACAGTAGTATCTGTATCACAAACAAAGAAGAGGAAGGATGAAAAGTAACCTTTAAAAATTGTATAAAAAAAAAAACAATAAATTATTTAACAACAACAACAAAAAGAGACAGGCAGTCACTAGAGGTTCTCAGCTCTTGAGGGCACATTCCATTCACATTCCCGGGCCTCGGAAATTTTGTTCAACCCGTCTGGGGTGGGGCCCTGGCACTACTGTTTTGTTTTGTTTTGTTTTGTTTGTATGGCTGTGTTGGGTCTTCGTTTCTGTGCGAGGGCTTTCTCTAGTTGTGGCAAGAGGGGGCCACTGTTCATCGTGGTGCGCGGGCCTCTCACTATCGCGGCCTCTCTTGCTGTGAAGCACAGGCTCCAGACGCGCAGGCTCAGTAATCGTGGCTCACGGGCCCAGCTGCTCTGCAGCATGTGGGATCTTCCCAGACCAGGGCTCGAACCCGTGTCCCCCGCATTAGCAGGCAGACTCCTAACCACTGCGACTACTGTTTTTAATCTGTTAAAGGGGAATGTTATCCCAAATCAGTGCTTTTCAAACGTTTTACATTCACTGGACCCGTGGCACAAATCTCCCGTTACTCTGATAGGTAATGTGTGACAGGTGTGCGCGGCCTTTGCCCGTCCCACACACCCTCTGGGTTTCGGCGAAGTCCTTGTTATCTCTAGTGCAAACACAGATCACCATATCCTTCCAGAAAGAAGCATTTTAGGTAGAGATAACTGAAACTGGCCTAGACAGTGTTAGTGGCGGCAGCGTTGACTTTACAATGATGCCTCTGCTGCCTTCCTCCACGTGGTTTCCAGATTGCCAGTCTTCAATGTAACTCTGATTTAGTCAAATCTCATACACTATAAATATTTGTCGGAAAATTGCCTGGACTCCACACGACGGCATTTAAAACTTCTACACGCACGTTCTGAAATGCCACGCGACTACAGAGCAGGGTTGGGCCGCCTGGCGCAGCTGAGAGCGCGGCCCTGGCGACTCGGGTCGGCGCCGAAGAGCAAAGGAGCCCGCGCGGGGCTGCGGCCGCCCGGAACTCTTGGCGCCTCGTGGGGCTCCAGGTGAGCCCGGGGCGCGGCGGTCCGCACCGCCCAACTCGAGAAGCCATCCGAGCCTTTAGCGTCTCCAAACTCGCTGCAGCTGGAGACACCTCGCGCGCCTTTGGTGGAGCGCCCCGGACCCCTTCAGAGGACGGAGCCGTGGCCGAGGTGAGCGCACTGCCGACCTGGGGCGCCGGCAAAAACTGGGGCCGCGCGAGGTAACTCGGTTTCGGGAAGCTCTCAGCCGCGCCCCAGCACAGGCCGCCGCGACCGGGGAGCTAGAAAGAAGCAGAGGAGCCCGGACCGCCCGGCTCGGCCCCGCCCCGGAGTGCTCCGCGCGGCGCCTGAGTGGGCCGGAGAGACGTCAGTCAGGCGTCGGGGGTGGGACCCTGGCCGGGCTATTAATACCGGGTCCCGCCCGGTGGCAGCCGCCGGGCTGCGGTGAGCGCCTGGGCTGGGGTGAGGAGGGTTTCGCGCGGGGTCGGGTGCAGCTGCTGCAGCTGTCGGGCGGCGGAGAGCGGTGGAGACGTGGGGAGGAGGAGAGGGTGGGAGGCTGGATGGAGGGTACCAGGGGCTGCCCGTGCTCCGGGTGCGCAAACTCCCGAAGGTGTTGCTTCCAACTTTTACCTCCTTCGGAAGCTGGGAGTGTTAGTGCCGGGAGGTCTGAGACTAGACAGCGGAGCCGAAGCGAGTAACGTGCACACTCCCCACGACCCCCTTCCTCACCTGCTCAGCTTTATTATTGTTTTTATTCATCTCTAGAACATGGACTGCGCCCGCCTCTGGCTAGGGCTGTTGCTGCCTGTGGTAGCTGCGCTGGACTTCAGCTACCACCACCAGCCAGAGATGGAACGGTTCCTGAAGAGTATTACCCAAAACTACAGTTCTATCACTCACTTACACAGTATCGGGAAATCTGTGGAAGGTAGGGTCCGTCTCGTGTACTTTCGCAAACCCCTAGTCCTCGGTTTCATTCATTAAATATGCCTTAAGCCTCCTGTTCCCTCTCCATGAAGCGACTCAGAGGGGCTCGAGCGGATCCGTCCCTGACTTGCGTGTTGGTTGTTTCTGCTTTTGTGTGTTGTGTTGCTTTTTGTCAGGGGAGTAGTAAGACCTGAATTTTACTAAACGTCTCCGCTGTCACTCGGTGTCGAGTGCTTTGCGTTAATGGCGTTCTGTTTTGGGATCTTGCAGACATTGATTTCCTGGGATGAGTACTTTAGGTTTTAGTTTTCTACATGAACTTCTGCCGAGGAGGTCTGTTTACCCATCTCAGGTTTGCTTCCCTTTTTGTGGCTTCTTTAAACAAGACTCGGACTGTTAGGATCGTGTCTTCAAGTCTCTTTTAAACTAAAATAGGACAGTTCTGTTGGTGAGATTTCTATGTCACGTATAATTAGCCCTATGGCTTAAAGTTATGCAAAAAAGTGGCTCTGGTACTGATTAAAAGGCTATTTTAAAAGGTATCCATTTGAATGAGACAATTGCTGGATAATAAGTGTACCATAGCAGTGATTGGTATTGCTCTTAGTATTTTCGCGTTCATTATTTAATTACTTTATTGTTTTAATTTAGAAACCATATATTAAGTATAAATATACAACTATATATTAAGTAATTCTAATTTTAGTAGATAGGAAAATTGAATCATAGTGAAATTAAGTATTTTGCCCAAGAACACTCAGATCTTGAGTGAGTTTTATAACCAGGATTGGCACTCAGATCATTCTACTTTAAGGCTTAGCCATTTTGGGACAAGGCCAATAATTTTACCAGATATTATTATTTCTCAATCTTTTATTATATTGGTACCTCCCCAAAGAGATTAGCAGATAACTTAATGTTTAAATTATAAGTTTTGTCAAGTGTATGTAATTTGGATGTCAGCTCTTTATAAGGTGTATTTCAACCCCATGTGAATTTTAGCTCTGAGTTTTTCAACCAATTTGTGAGTCTCTTAATTACCATATTCTTAAGTAATCGTTTTCCAAAAAATTAAGGCCATGGTTTTTATATTTTAAAAGTATTACATAAATTTGCTTATGTGCAATGCAACATAAAAATCCTTGGCTTATGTGTGTAATGGCATTTTTGTTTTTAAACAACATTGCTAAGGAGTTGGTGCCGGAATTACTCCATATTGCTCTATCATCCAAACTTATAGAGGTTGGATGTATGAGAAAGCGTATCTTGAATCAGCATATGTATTCAGCCTTTTGAAATCATTTTCCCCTAGGGCTAGAGAAGAGCAATTTTAAAAGATCTAAGAATACTAATTATATTAATAAAGGAAATATAGAACACAGCTAACCTGAGTTATTGTTCAGTCATTTAACCCACAAGGTGATGCCAATGTTGTTAATTTTAAGTACTAAATGATTTGGTTTTTATTTTCTTCAAGCACAAAGTGCTTGTGACTGGGGGCTCTCAATGTCAACCAGCTATTTTGATCTACCCTGCGTGCTATCAGACCACGCTAATAATGAAAGGCAGCAGGCTTAATTGTTTTTACCTTGTGTGCACTATTGTGGTTAAAGGACTGAGGAATTACCATGTAAAAAATAAAATCTGACACTAGTTTAGGTCAAATATTTGTATTGAGTATGTTCTGAATAATTACTCCGATTAAGAAAAATCCCAAATCTGCTATTAGGTTCTGAGTAGTAGGTTAAACTGCACGCTAGTAACTGGAAGTCGGTTGCCAAGGATATTTGTTGGTACTCTTTTCACTAGATACACAGTTTTCCCTGGCCATCCTGCCCTCTGATGTAAGATAAGTTTGCTTAGCAAACAAGATTTACCATATGTGTTATTTATTTTTCTTTGTTATTGTGAATGTGGGCAACATACCTAGAAGGGAAAGTAATATTCCTACCTCGCCAAATACATTTTTAGTTTTTGTAAATGCATATCACGTGTATTTTCATTACTGTAATCAGGGGTTCTCTTCTGCTTTTTTTCCCCCAGTTCACATTATTTCATTACGTATTTCCATGAATTGAAAGGTCTGCAGGTGTGAATTGATTGCTATATAGTATTTTATCCTTGATTATGTGAATTTCTTAGTCATTCACCTCTTTGCGGCATCTATATAGTTTCTGGTGGCCTCTGTTATAAACAGTGATGCTAAAAAAACCATTGATACACGTCATGATTAATGGCCTTCTATTATAATTGATTTTTTTCCAGTTTTTAATTTTGAAATGTTTGAAACCTACACAAAAGCTGAGTACATATATGCACTTCACCTAGATTCAGCCACAGTAGACAGATCATATTTCAGTTGAGCGTTCTAGAGGAAATCCCACTACCTAATATCAGAGTAAAGAAAATCTTAGGTAAAACAACAGAGGCAACTAAAAAACAAAAAGAACAGACAGCTGAGTTGAGAAAAATCAGAAAATGTACAATGTTCATTGATTCATTCCTTCATTCAGTTAAGGGAGCACCTCTCCTATCCTTTTTTTTTTTTTTTTTTTAATTACGCCTAAGCCCCTCTGTCTAGCATGTTCCTGGCACCTATTCAGTGATTTTTATCTGTTTGTTTAGTGGCTTGACTATTTGCTGAGGGAAAGCCATGTGAAGCAAGCAAAAAGTTGTGCCATTTGTGCCCTGCTATCAGGTAGCCCCCTTTAAAATACAAATGTAGTTATTACAGATTCCCCAGCTATTCTCTCCACATCCCCCCAAATTAGTTCTAGGACCACTTTAAATGAGATTTCCTACATCTCTTTTCTAAGACTCTTGTCTTTCCTCCTGCTAAGTCTAACCTTGATCTGAATAAGGAAGGTTGCAAAGGGCAAGGGTTAGATAATAAAATCTGTTATAAAGTGCTTTCCATGTATTCAGTGTTGTAATACATTATTTCAATCTCAACAACTCAAAGTAGGCCTTATACTCATTTACAGAAAGGATCCAATGAGGCACAGAGAAGTTAATTAACTTGCTGAAGATCACACAGCTGATCAGTGTTAGAGGGAGGCTTCAAACTCAGATCCACCTTCTCTGAAGCACATCTCTTTCTCATTAAGGAAGCGGTTTGACACAGGTGTGGCTGGTCACATGAAGAGTGAGGTAGTTACTGGAGGGTTTCAGAGTCATGTTTTGGGCACATTGGATCTGAAAGTAAATCTTCTACCAAGGATCCAACACAGTAGCCAGTAGCCACTTGTTTACTGAGCAGCTGAACTGTGACTAGACCAAATTAAGGTGTGCTAAAAGTGACTTTGAAGATTTCATACACAAAAGTAAAATAGTCCATTAATATTTTTATATTGATTCCATGTTGAAGTAATATTTTAGATATAAAGGTGAAATAAGAAATATTTTTTTAAAAACTTCACCTGTTTCTTTTTACTTTTGTTAATATGGTTGTGGTTTCTAAAACATTTTAAATTACATATATGACTTGCATTGTATTTTGATTGGGCTGTGCTGCTCTAGACAGAAATTTGTTATTAGCAATTTTCTTTTTCTGAGTACAAAAGGAACTCAAGTTCATTCAGAAAATTGGGAAGATACAGCAAAGCACCAAGGAGAAAATTAAAATCTCACCACCCAAAGGAAACACTTAGTAGACCTGAAAGACTATATGCCCTGTTTTGTGCCTTTCTCCCCTCCCACTGAGCCAAATATCTTGCTTGCCCCTGCAAACATGTTATTTCTAAAACCTGAGTTTTAATGCCTGCTTTGTGTTCTATCAATGGATATACTATTGTTTTTTTAACTTACACCCCACTGACAAACATTTAGTTTGTTTCTAAGTTTTCCTGTTATAAAAAAAAAAAAAAAAGTGCCATAGTGGACATCTTTGTAGCTAAGACAGCAAAAGTTGTCAGAGCGCACACAGGCTTTGGAACTACAAGGCCCAAGTTCAAATTCTAGATCCTCTATGTTGTAGCAGTGTGACACTCGGTGGTTAGAGTAATTCCTGGCACATAATAAGTACTACATAAGTGTTGCTGTTAAGGATACATTACCTGCTATTGGGGATACATTTCCAAAAAGGAAATTACCAGGTCTTAAAGCAGTTCTATGTATTTGATACATGTAACCAAATTGATTTCCAAAAGGAGTATTGATTGATAATCTCAAGAAATGTATGCTTACGTCTTCTAACTCTTATACCAGTCGTAAATCAGGCATTCCTGGTTTGAAAGATTACTATAGTATTTGTCAAAGGGTACAAAGTTTTGGTCATACAGGATGAATACGTCCTAGAGATCTACTGCACAGCAGAGTGCTTATAATTAACAATATTGTTTACTTTATTTTTTTTATTTTTATTTTTTTTAAAGTATTTATTTATTTATTTATGGCTGTGTTGGGTGGGTCTTCGTTTCTGTGCGAGGGCTTTCTCTAGTTGTGGCAAGTGGGGGCCACTCCTCATAGCAGTGCGCGGGCCTCTCACTATCGCGGCCTCTCTTGTTGCAGAGCACAGGCTCCAGACGCGCAGGCTCAGTAATTGTGGCTCACGGGCCCACTTGCTCGCGGCATGTGGGATCTTCCCAGACCAGGGCTCGAACCTGTGTCCCCTGCATTGGCAGGCAGATTCTCAACCACTGCGCCACCAGGGAAGCCCTGTTTACTTTAAAATTTGCTATGAGGGTAGATGTTATGCTAAGTGTTACAGTGATGATGATGATGAAAGATTACTGTAGCATAAAGTTTTCATTGTTGTGTTTAAAGTATAAAGGAGAATTTATTTCTTCTGCGTTTTCCCCCAAGAATTCTCACCTTCACATATGCATTCAACAAATATTTATTGAATTCCTCTGCCAGGAGTCGTCATAACATCACAGATACTCAAAAATCTCGCTAGAATTGGCTTAGACTCCTGCCCCAAAGAGACATGTACTGTGCTCATGAACACAGACCTCTCATTGCCTACTCCCCTTGCCTGGGTAGATTCTGGCTGGCAATTTACCCTCTGGAAAGGACACTTGATACAAGATTTTGCCACAGCATTCGATTTTCTGTCACCCTGTTCATTTCTCAAGTGTGATCGGCAAGCCAGTTTGCTTGAGATCCTGTATAAAATGCTTTCTGTGATGTAAATATTGACATATTGAGGACTAAATATCAAGACAGCCACTAAAATCTGGGAATTTCAGCTGTAATATACATACCTGTGATTTAAAATTACATTGGGGTAGCAAGCCTTTCCCCTTCTTTAACTTGAAATGTAAAGTCCTTTTCTGAAACACCTTAGGAACATCAGCCTTGTTTTATAACCATTAAGTTTCTTAAAGACACTGCCTTTTTTTCTTACAAGGAAATGATTTAGATTTCCACTATATTTGTGGTATGAGATTTTAAGAGGAAGAGACAGAATATCCAAAAAGTAACACAGATGTTACTCTGCTTCTTATATCTAGGAACCATTTTTGTTCCAGATCTCAGAAATATCCAACCACCAATACTCTAGGGGCATTTGAAAGTTAAAAAAATAATAATTGCAGCCAACATTAAGTGAATTTTACTCTTTGCCTGGCACTTTACATATACCCCTCAATCACTCTAACAATGGTATGAAATACCATTATTATCCCCCAATTTACATGTGAAGAATTGAGATTGAATGAATCATCCACAGTTAGTAAATGACAGCGGGGTGATTGGAACCAAAGTCTGTCTTGTGCCAAATAGTGGACCCTTGAAGCTCTTTGCTGTAGAGAAAAGTTTCTCCAGTTACCTTTTTCTCTGTTCTTGTCCCTTTTCCCCTCCCCCACGCATCCTTCTCCTCCCCTTGCTCCGACTGCTGTGATTCTGCAGAAGTTGAGGAGCGTCCTCCAACATCCAAGAACAGGCCTGTGTTAAATGTATTTTATGTGCGGAGTGATAGGCTATGGAATCCTAGACCCCTTTTCAGTATTTATGGTTTCATCCAAAGCAGTGTGAATTCCATATTTTGGTGTAGACTTAATTTTTTTTCTATATACCAAAACTGTTTGGTTATGAGGCAAAAGGAGAACACTGAGATTCTGGTTTGCACACTTTCGGGACACCCACCCACCAAAATGCTGTCTCCTGAGCTGAGAACAGTGGTTCTCATTAAGAGTAGTACTGCCCCCTAGGGGGAATTTTGGAAATTGAGGGGAGGTTTAGGCCATAACTTTTAAGTCTTCGGAGGGGGGACCTCGCTGATGCATCCTCCTGATCTTGTTAGCAACACACAGAATAGTCGTGCCTAGTGAAAAATCGTCCTCCACGTTTTCTAATGTCTTCCATAGGTGTAAGACCAGCTTACAATTATCTGAGCCTAAAACCAATTCCGATTTATGTACAAACACAAAATACTTTTTCCCCACAATTTTAATATGTACCAAACTTTCCAGGAATGTACCTGTAGGTAAATTGAGGGAAAATTCAATTATATTTTTCTCTGAACTTGATTCCGAGATATTTCACGTTCTTAAAATCCTGGCATCAGTGACCACACAGCTGCATCAGTCTGCGTTTGTAATAAATGCCTTCACCGTGAATCTCAAGAATTGATATAAGCAGCTTTTTCTTATTATAAGTTGCTTTCTTTTTCTTTTTTTTTTTTTTTTTTTTTAGAAATCAGGCTGTGGGTTTTTTTTTTTTTTTTTTTTTTTTAATGAGGATCTTGAATCAGATGCGTATGTTTGATTGATTGATTGATTGATTGATTGATTTTGGCTGTGTTGCGTCTTCGTTTCTGTGCGAGGGCTTTCTCCAGTTGTGGCAAGCGGGGGCCACTCTTCATCGCGATGCGCGGGCCTCTTTCGTTGCGGAGCACAGGCTCCAAACGCGCAGGCTCAGCAGTTGTGGCTCACGGGCCCAGCCGCTCCGCGGCATGTGGGATCTTCCCAGGCCAGGGCTCGAACCCGTGTCCCCTGCATTAGCAGGCAGACTCTCAACCACTGCGCCACCAGGGAAGCCCAGTTGCTTTCTTTTTATGTAAAGTTTGAACATTTTATCAATCTTTCTGAAATTATGTATGCAAATATTATTTTCTGTGGATTTCATGCCAGCATGGTGAAGGAGGAGCTGCAAAATCTTGGATGTGAAAAAAGAGGCATCAACTGATAGGGTTAGGGACTGTTGGTCTAAAACCACAGATGCAGAGAGCTGATAAGACCCACTTCAGATTTATGTAGCCAGCATCCAGAAGGTGTTTGGTTTCCGTTCTTAATCAAAACACGAGTGCCTAGAGGTAACACTGCGGTGACGAATAGTATCTAGAGTTGAGAGATAACTGCCATTCGCCCTGTTTCCTTCCTTTGGTTTGTGAATTTAGAATGCCCCTTTCTCGAAGAGTGCAAAGTCAGAAAGTAAGATAAGAAGAATCTTAAAGTAAAAAAAAATGTTTTTTATTGAAATATAATTGATTTACAATGTTGTTAGTTTCAGGTGTACAGCAGAGTGATTCAGTTATATATAGATTTCTTTTGCAGATTCTTTTCCCTTAGAGTTTATTACCCAAAAAAAGGTAAAATTTTGAAGATTATATCAAATACCAACATGCATTTGGGTTAGGGGAAGAAGATTAAATCGGAACTTCCTATCTAGTGATTGAAAAGAATTGGTATTCTTCCTAGCTCCGTAGCCATTCAATGTAATATAGGGTAGTGGTTTGCTGAGAGGTTAGGAAATCCTAATTTGAGTTTGTGTGCAAATAAACAGACATAAAATAAATAAAACAGACATAAGTTGCACATTAAAAATGTTTTCTCAACCCTGTTTTACAAGGACTGCTACATGTCAGATGTTTAAAAAGTGTACATTTTCCAGTCTGTGACCCTTCATGTACATAGCTTTGTCAAAAGCTCAGCTGGAGGTTTACTCTCCTTGGCATCACAAAATGCCGCCAACTTCAAACAAGTTGCCTTCAAACTGGCTTCACAGACATATCCCGAACTTCCTCAGAGCTGAAGATAGCAGCCTTCATGGTGGGGTATAAAGGCATTAATGACAGGGTAAACCCTTCAAATATGCAAGCACTGTCGCAGAGTCTAGAAGAAGAAAGCAAACCCTCCGTTTGTATAAACAAAGAACTTTCAGTTAGTTGTTTACTCAGTTTTTAAAATTTCTCTGATAGGAATCTCTCTGAGGAAACTAGAACCACACTTAAGGAGCACAGCCAAAGTCACCTGAACTGACAGTTATCCAAATACATAACTCAGCCTCCTTTCTGACAAAGTGCACGGGTATACTGTGAATACAGTCAGGTGAAATGGAGCACAACGTCACATTTTTAGAGCAGGAATGGATGTTAGAGACCGCTTGATCATTTATTCAGTTGATTGAGGCTTGGTTCAAAATGTCACCTCCTCCTGGAAGCCTTTTTCTAGTCACGTGGGCAGAGTTAGAATCTCCTTGCGCCCCTCTTCCAGAGCATCTTCCAGGAGCTCTGTCTATGTTGTACCTGGAGGGCAGGGACCACGCTTCATTCGTCTTCATATCTTAGGCCCAGTTAGGTGCTGATTATATGTGACAGGCACAGTGAGCGTCACAGCTGAAGAGTTTTTCCATGCATAGTAAAGGAAACATTAATGTAAATATGCTTTTATACACTTTTATACAGTATAGTATATAGTATGCTATTATGTATAAGTATATAGGATGTATATTTTTATATATATACTTTTATATACATTTATACAGTTACACATACTATATGTAACTTTATATATGCAACGTTATATAGTTATACATATGTTGTATGTAGTAAATACTTCAGTTTCTCAGGAAAATGAAATAGTTTTAGCAAAAACAGGTTATACTGCAAGAAAACAATGTTATGGGAAGTAGCATGATACCTTGGAGAAGTAGTATAGAAGGACCTCATTGTGACATAGCTCACGCTGGTGCGTAGGAGGGCAACAGGGAGGTTAGTGGCCTTCAGGCAGTCAAGGGCATAACTGAATCATTCACTGACACACCTAGAGGGGTTCTGGCTCCCTCAGCCCCCAAACACTAACCAAACATGTATTAAGAGAAGAGAGAGTAAATAGAGGAGACACACACACACACACACACAGACCCCCTCCATTAAGAAGGGGTTAAGTAAATATCCCTCGTTTTATTTGAACAGTGCAAAAATAGTTCAAGTGTCTATCTAGAGAATGTGAAAAAGCGAAAAGGACCATGTGATGAAGCCTCCCCCCTCCCCCCCCCACCAGAAAAGTTAAGCAGATACTTGGAATCCCTCGATTTTAAGGGTCTTTTTTCCCCTCCATACTCAGGAATGCTTTACAGGTTTAAGATGTTCAGGTTTTGGAAATACACAGGTAGACAGACTGAAGGTTGAAAGTATCTTAACTTTAATTTTTAGTCCCTGTTAAGTATCCATTCCCTTGCCCATTGTTGGTAACTCAGTCAAGCCCATCCATTAAAATTCTTTTAAAGGGGGCTGTTCACTCTTGTGAAAGTGTGGACACATGGGGAGAACAGATCATTTTAACATGGGGCAATTCCACAGGAGTTTTCCCATTATTTTAAAATTAGATTTACTTACACCTTAGTAATCATACCAAATGCACGTGGGGTTAAATTTGAGATGCAGGTTCCTCAATTAAGGAACACATTTTATTTTTTTTCTATTGCTCTTAGAGACTGAGATGAATAATCTCTCTCTACTAGAGATAACCTAGAGATAAGCCTAGTGGGATTATCATTTGTTACCGGTAAGTTCCTTTCTATTTATGAAAAAACAGAAAGACAAATTGGGAAGTACCACATTCTAGCCTTACTAAACATGTAGCTGCGCCTGGGGATCTTGTGAGTTTTAATGACATATACTTCAAAATGCACAAAATGTGTCTTCAGTCTCAGCGGCACTCTAGCTTGCAGTGTAGGGGTGGGCAGAGAGTCCAGAGGCTTTGAGGTGGAAAGGATTGTGCTGTATTCCAAGAACAGAAATGAGGCCGGTGGTGCTGGGGCACAGTGAGCATGCAGAGAGTGGGACTGGGTAAAGCTGGAGAGGCGCGCAGGGGACAGTTCACAGAGTGCCTGGTATGCTAATTCAAACAGGGAGAGTTTGAATTCTGTTCTAAGAATAATGGGAAACCATTGAAGGGTTTCAATCAGAACGATGTCATCTGATGTAGGTTTGGAAAAATTATAACATTGGCTGCTGAATAGAGAAAATTTTTTTTTTAATAAATTTATTTATTTATTTATTTATTTATTTTTGGCTGTGTTGGGTCTTCGTTTCTGTGCGAGGGCTTTCTCTAGTTGCGGTGAGCGGGGGGCCGCTCTTCATCGCAGTGCGCGGGCCTCTCACTATCGCGGCCTCTCTTGTTGCGGAGCACAGGCTCCAGACGCGCAGGCTCAGTAATTGTGGCTCACAGGCCTAGTTGCTCCGCGGCATTTGGGATCTTCCCAGACCAGGGCTCGAACCCGTGTCCCCTGCATTGGCAGGCAGATTCTCAACCACTGTACCACCAGGGAAGCCCTGAATAGAGAATTAATTAGAAAGGGGCAAGTATAGAAGCAGGGAGACTAATCCAGTTGTAATAATCCAGGCAACTGTTGATGATGGTAATTTGGATGAAGATGCTGTATTAGAAATGGAGAGAAGTGGAGGGATTAGAGATTTACTTTGGAAATAAAACCAACAATACTTCCTTAATGGATTGGAAGGGGGTGGGCAGAGATCAGGGAAAAATGAAAGATCCAGGATGACCTGTAGGTTTTCAGCTTGGACAGCTGAGCACCTGAGGTATTATTTACCAAGATAGGAAATACTAGAAGAGGACAAGTTTGGGTTGAAATCAAGACCTCTGATTTAGACAGTTTTTAAAAATTTGAAATCCTTAATAGACATCCAGTTGGAATGTCCAGTAGGCATGTGTGTAGGTGGGGTTTGGAGGAAAGTTTTGGCTGTAGAAATAAGTTTGAGAGTCATCAACATGTAGATGGCATTGAAACCTATGGGATTATAAAATAATCTAACAAGATAGTAGAGATAAAAAAGGGCCAGAATAGAGCCAGAGGATACTGTTATATTTTGAGTCTGGTAGAGATAGAAGCCAAAAAAGGAGATGGAAAAAAAAAAAAATTCAACAAGGAAGTGGGAGAAAGATGAAGAGTGATATCACAGACATGAAGGAAGGGCAGCAGTTCAAAAAGGAGGCTGTCTCCGGGTCCCATGACCACCCACTAGTGAATTGCTGGAAGGACTCGTGACTCAACAAAGTCATGCTCGCAGCCAAGATTTATGAAGCAAAGGACACAGTGCAGGCACAGCAGAATAATGATACATGTAGGCAAAGACTAGAGAAGTCAGCATGGGCTTGCCGGTTCTCCCTCGGTGAGGATCCCACAGATGCATGCTTCTCTCCAGCTGTGCACTCAGGGAAGCCCACTCGAGTCTTGGAGGCCCAGAGTTCTTCACAGGAGCTGGTCACATGACTATTGTGACCCACAGGGTGCAGACCCACACTAGGTCCCAGGTGCCCATCATGAATCTTCATGTTTACTTTAAACAACGCTTTCAGCCTGGTACACGCTGACCCTCTGCCTTGCATCATTAATTAGTGAACACTGAAGGAGTTTAGTGCTCAGAGTTTGGTTAAGAGTCATTACAACGAGTGCAGGTGTTCCAGAGATAAGCAAGAAGTGAATAAAGCAGACCAGCTGTGTTAACTCTTTCCTCACTGAGGTCGTGGTCAACCATGTTGGATGCAGTTATAAGTGAAGACTGAGAGCCGTAAAGTTAACTGACAGATCCCAAAGTAGCCTTAGTTAAATCTATTTATCTCTAGACAGATTCATTCAATTTATGCAGCAAACATGTATTGAATGCCTAGTATAGTTTGTGGCGTGTGCTGGCCACAAACTATATATAAAAATATAGAGGTAAAGAAGTCACATGTGGTCCCTGTCCTGATGGAGCTGATGATCTGAGGGGTGAGTGGGAAGGAAGAGACATCCTAGTAAATGCAGATGAGATTCACCCTAGGGGAGTAGATGGCAGGGGACGGGAAGGACAGAAGTCAGCCAGGTGAAAGGGGGAAGTCAAGGCCATAAATAGCCTGTTCAAAGGCCTGATGGGTTAAGGAGCATGTGGGCCTTGTGCAGCAAAAGAAGTTGAGTGTGGCTGGAGAGGAGAGCATGAGGGGACGAGAGGAGGCAAGATGGGCAGATGGTGGAAGGCCTTGCCCACCTTGTGAAAGACTTCTTGCTTCTTCCAAAGGGAATCACATCATCCTAGGGATTCCTGCCTGATAGGAAAGTGACAGCTTTGTTTTCTTGATTGGAAAATTCCTGATCATTTTACAATTCATTTAGCATTACAATAAAGATTCCCTTTAAGAAATAAGCTGAAACAGCCATGTCTGGAATAAGAAATCAGTGAGAAAATACAAACATGCCAGGGTGAATAAACGAGAGCACCAACAAAACATAATAAGAAATCTGTAAAAAATAATAACAGTTCCTAAGAGCTGTCAGTGTGAAGAGTTCTGATTTAAATAGCATAATTGGATCGGATTATTCACTTAAACCTTAAAGGTCACTTATCTTTATCATACAGCTTACCAGAAACATTTCAATGATGCATTGCACATAGTGTCTTTTTGCCCTCACAGAGCCCAGATTAGACAAAAAGAAATGATTTTTTTATCAGCCATTTTGGAGACAAATTCTGGTTATGCCAGACTTATACAGAAAGTGATAAATATTACTTAAATCTAGAATTCAAAGAGAAATGTCAGAGTACCTAGGAACAGACACTTAAAATTTTTTCCCAACGGTATGCAGATATAATATTGACGTACGACATTGTGTAAGTTTAAAGTGTGTGACGTGATGATTTGATAACCCATGTATTGTAAAAGGATTACCATAAAAAGATTAGTTAACACATCCTTCTCCTCACACAATTACTATTTTGTTGTGGTGGTGGTGCAAACATTTAAGTCTAATCGTTCAGCAACTTTATATAATACCGTATTGTTATCTATAGTCACTGTGCTGTATATTAAATCCTCAGAACTTAGAGCTGGCAGTTTGTACCCCTTGATCAACATCTCCCTATTTCCCCTGCTCCCCAGCGCCTGGCAACCACCAATCCACTCTGTTTCTATGAGTTCAGCTTTTTTAGATTCCACATATAAGTGAGATCATAGCTCTGTCTTAGTTCACCTAGCATAATGCCCTCATTTCCTCCATGCTGTCGCAAATGGTAGGATTTCCTTCTTTTTCACAGCTGAATAATATTCCACTGTATGTACATATCACATTTTCTTTAACCGTTCATCCATCTGCAGACATTTAGGTTGTTTCTATGTTTTGGCTATTGTGAATAATACTGCATTGAACGTGGGGATGCAGATACCTCCTGGACATACTGATTTCATTTCCTTCAGATAAATACCCAGAAGTGGGATTGCTGGATCACATGGTAGTTACGGTTTTAATTTTTTTATAGTAGCTGTACCAATTTACATTCCCGCCAACAGTGCACAAAATAGAAACAGATTACCTTCTGTTTTAAAGCAATATTGGAATATTTTTATTATGAAGTACAGTTGACCCTTGAACAACATGAGCTTGAACTGCGCCGGTCCACTTACATGCAGATTTTTTTTCAATAGTAAATACAACCAAGCTACATGATCCGTGGTTAGTTGAATCCTCCACTGAGGATCTACAGATACCAAGGACCAGCTAAGTTATACACAGACTTTGACTGCTCAGAGGCTTGGCACTCCTGACCCCTCTCACTGTTTAAGGGTCAACTGTACAGCCACTTGAACTTTTCAGGTGATACGTAGCAGCACTGAGAGGGGACATAATCTTGGGCTCATTTTCTAGGTAAGCTATTGAATAGGAGCAGCGAGGATGGGAAAATGAAAGAAATGCAGCTGCTCTTTACTGAGTACCTGTCATGTGCCAGGCACCGTGCTAGGCCCTTTACAATCTTTCCTCACTTAAGCTATATGAAAACTTTAAGTTATTTACGTTCACGTTTTAGAGCTGAGAACAAAGAGACTTCATAGATGAAGAAATTGATGATCCAAAATTATGTCTTGGTAACTGATAAATTTGGGTTAGTAATCCAAATGTGTCTTTCAGTAATTCATTTACATATCCGTTCAACAACGATGTATTGCCCTGCTGTTGTCTACCAGAACCTGGGCAGGTGGATACAAAGAACCTGGACCTTTCTCTTTAGGAACTAGGGCTGGGGCCTTACACCCAATCACCTTAATGGGAAAAGCACTGTAACAGGGCCATGAAAGTTCAAAGGCCTGGCCTCCAGGGTGCTTGGGAAAGTCGAGAAAGGCTTATCAGGGAAGCTGATAATTGAACAGAGCTTTGACTGTTCCCAGGCAGATAGGTGAGGGGGTAGGAATTCCCGGTAAAGGGAATGGGAAAACAGACTGGAGCTAAGAGGCAGGGTGAGATTTTGCTTCCAGCAGCAGCTGGGTCACCGAATGCTGCCCCTGTACACGGTCAAGGATAAAGAGCTGACAGTGATTTCTAATGTGTCTTAGCATCTAGGGTATCTTAGTTTGTGCTCACTGGAAAATACAAAGTTTTAGAAGGATTTTGTCATTATGGGTTTGGTTTGGGTTTGGTTTTGGTTTTTTGTAAGCAGATTGTTCAAAGGACAGTGATAAATAGGGAAATATTTTGACTCACGTAAACTCTTCACTAAAACTGCATTCTTTGTAGCCCCCAGGGGACTATGGTTCCACAGGACATTCTGTTCTCTGTCCTTGGGAAAATATGTTTAAAGAGTAATAAAAGGGGGTATTTGACCATTAGTAATAAAGTTGTACACTTTATTAAATGCTTGTTATGTACTAACTACTTCCATGCCTTATTTTAAATCCTGCCATCAATCTGGGAATTAAGTAGTGTTATCCCTGTTTCACAGATGGGAAACTGAGGCTTGGGGAAAAGGTGACTTGCCCAAGGCAACTTAGCTGGTAAGGGGCAGAGCTGGGAACTCAAACCCAGGATTCAAAGTACCAGTTCTTCCAGTTTTCAAATGGTCTCTAGAACCTGGAGGCTTCCGTCAAGATGACTTGAGATACTTTAGTGAGTAAGGAGACAGTCAGCAGCTTGGGTTCCCCTTCTTTAAACCAGAGCAGCTTAGCTTTCACTTCTTACATTGGATCTTCACACAAGAATCTATTGGAATAAAGGTTCCATGACCCAGGGGCAGGTAACATGAAAACTCCTGCGCTGACTATGGAATCTTTGCAAGAACAGACTGAGGAAGTGCCATAAACAAGGCAATATGCCGGACTCTCTGGCGGGTGCTGAAGGGTATTAATTTCTGCCCTTTGGAATGTTCTTTTTTAGTGGGGCATATATATGTGATGCTTTACAAAGGTTCAGAGCCCTCTGAAACTGATCAAAACAAGATTGTATCTGTTAGAAAACATTGAATATACTCTATCAAGCCAGATGCTAGGAGCTTGTATAAATAAGAGTATCTTGGCTGATCACCTATGTGTTGGATTAGACAAAAGATCTCACTCTTGAGCCTTCCCATGCCTACATCCTTGCTGTACTCCGGGCAGACGTAGTCTATCTAAACATCGCAGAATGCTCAGAAACACTCTGACCACCTCTACTGATTTGTCTGGGCCCAGGAGCTCTGCCCTGACAACTGAGATTTAGACTTATACAGACTCCATTGATGGACGAGGTGGTAGAGAGCAGAATCTGGCCATCAAGAACGTTGGATTTTCCAATGAGCACAGAGTAAGGTACCTTAGATGCTAAGGCTGCAGGACCCCCGCCACCCGATGGGTAGGACAGAGTGTACTCAGCATCCTTGATGTCTGGGAGGAGAAGTTGCTGGTGTAGCATAGGGATGCTTGAGCTGCCCTGACCTGCCTAAACTCCTCCTGTGCCCGGGAACCAGAAGGTTGGGTCAGACAAGTAACTGTGTCATTCCTCACCACTGGGGTCCTACTTGCTAGAGGGGGAAAGCTTTCCCCTGTATGCTAGAGATGGAGATAGAAGTGAATTAAGGGAGGAAAACAAAAGTAACCTTTTACATGGGGTAAATTAACAGAATCCCAGCTGCTAAACACTGAGGTTTGCTCCATGAGCAGTCCAAAGCCTGTTTCCTCTGAAGGACATATTATGAGCTGATGTTAAAAGCACATGTGATCTAGTGAGAAACTGTTCAATTTTCAGGTGGAAACTCTAGGGAAATAGAGTAAGCTACTGAAACAGAATACTGTTCAATATGAGAAGGTAACTCTCCAAGCATTTGAGTTTCAAAACACCTTAGGCTCATAGGAATCACAGTGTAATCTTAGAGTGACCAATGAGAAGTTTAATAATGTCCTCGCTTATATTCATTCTTTTTATAGCTGCCTTTAAAACAAGTTCTCATTTGGCTGTCATTTAAAAAATAGGTTTTAAAATTAGGTGGTAGGGTGAAATTTGAGTGTTTTATTGAAGCAATCTTAATTTTTTACATCTTGGTAAGGAAGGGATGTTGATACCAGGTATTGAAACTGGAGAGCTATCAGAATAGGGGGAAATACCACATTTATGTCCACACCTGTAAATACACAGATATTTGCATTTAATAGTGCCTAAGAACACAGACTCTGTAGAGTACAGATTGCCTGGGTTCAAAGCCTGGTTACGCTATTCAGTAATTGTGATCTTGAATGAGTTTCTTACCCTCTGTGCCTATTTCTTCTTTTGTAACATGGAAGTAATAGTATCCATCTCATAGGATGACCAGAGGGTTAAATAAGTTCATAGATGTTAAGCTCTCAGGATGTGATTGGCACATAATAAATGCTACAGAAGTATGAGCTACTATTGCTGTTATATAAGTTGGGATATTTGGCAACTTAGATGAATGGCACTGACACATGCTTTGGTGTTTAAAACACTTGAAGCTACCCTTTATTGAGGGCATCTTTGGTGTCAGGCACAAGAGAGGCAGTATGCGTGCTTTGTCTCATTGAACCATCACAACACCCTATAAGGTAAATACCAATTGACAGCTTTAGAGACTGACTTGTCAGCGGTTTCATAACTTGCCTGGGGCCGCAAAACAAGTCGCTGGCACATTCAGACCAGAGCTCCCAGACTATAGAGCTTGCCTCCGGCATATCTGCGGTTTTAGGCTGACCTCATTCCCGCCAGCACACCTTGTGACCTGGCCCACACAAGTTCTAGCATCGGGGCTAGACCCTCCATTTTACAAAGCAGGAGTATTAGTCCATTGGATTAAGTGGATTGCCAGCGGTCACCCTCTAGTTAGACTGAGAAGTTCAGATTAGGAAATCAGATCTAATATTAAGGCTGTGTCTCTATATGTAGGGTCCAATTGCTTGTGGTATGTTTGACAAAAAAGACTCAGGATAAGTTGTCAGATACCAGGTAACGGATTCCATTGGGATCTAGCATATGCATGCTCAGATACTGGGTGACAGATCATCCTTTGCTTTAACTGGTTTTTATGTACTTGACAACTTAAATGAACATAGGAAAATGAGGAGTTTTTGTTTTTCCACTTTTGCATTTGCTTTGGAAAATCCCCTATCTCTTTGAGAGGTTTAAAATCACATTAACAGTAATGTAGTAATCTTAGGAAAAAACCCACCCATATTTCTCTTTATCACTCTTTATCTCTGGCCCTCAGCAGATGAGAGCTTTCTGTCCTATAGAAAAGCACATTTGCACAAAGTATGTATGAGGATGTAGATTTACAGCATTTATTTATAATAGTAAAAATGAAAATGATATAGTCATCTAATTGATGCCATTGAACTGTACACTTAAAATGGTTAAAATGACACATTTTATGTTATATTTTATCACAGTTTTTAAAAATTAATAATGTAATATACCAAAACTATTGCTTGTACACTTTAAGTGGGTGAATTGTGAATTGTGTAGTATGTGAATTACATCTCAATAAAGCTGTCCAAGAATAACCATACATTCATCAACAGGGAATTGACTAGGTTATGCTATACCCAGTCAATGAAACATTCCACAACCTTTATAAAAGAACAAGTTAGATTTTTCTTTTGACACGGGAAGATTCCAGAATATATGTGAAGGAAAAAAATTCATATCCAAACTTTTTTCTGTGCATTTACATAGAAAACATATGCACATGTCTACAGTTTTATGGGTATTGCTTAGCTAGTATTGTTATGCAGCTTGTCTTTTTCACTTATGTGTGTTGGGGGTTGGTACCTGTAGGCATACCTCATCGTTTCAAACTGCCCCATACTAGTCATGGTTTGAGTTTACCATAGCTTATTCAGTCATTTCCATGTTGATGAGTATTTAGGTCATTTACAACTTGTAGTTTTCTCAAACAATGCTGTGATTGATACCCTCAAACAATGCTGTGATTGATACCCTCACTAATTTCCCGAGGTGTAGGCATTGCTAAGTCAAAAGGCACGTGCATTCTTGTACTTGGTAGCTACTCACAAATTGCCCTTCAGTAGGATGTATATTTACACTCCCAACACCACACGAGTGTGTACATTTCCCCACATCTTAACCAACGCTGAAATTTTTTTCCAGTCCAATGTGTAAAATATGTCTCCATTTAAAATTGCACTTTCATGATTGAAACTTAGAATGAGCATGTTTTCATATTTTACTTCACATTAAATAAACATCAAGGTACTGCTCTAGATGCTGGAGACAGCAGTGAACCAACACAAATTCCTGCCCCGTGGAATTTACATTCAAAGTTCACTGGCCATTTTTATTTCCTCATGCCTTTTGCCTATTTTCCTACTTGCGTGTAGGCCTTCTTACATATTCAGGACAGTCTTTGTTATATACGTGGCAAATATTTTCACCCATTCTGTGGCTTGTCTTTTTTTTTTTTTTTTAATGAGGATCTTGAATCAGATGCGTATGTTTGATTGATTGATTGATTGATTTTGGCTGTGTTGGGTCTTCGTTTCTGTGCGAGGGCTTTCTCCAGTTGTGGCAAGCGGGGGCCACTCTTCATCGCGATGCGCGGGCCTCTCTCGTTGCGGAGCACAGGCTCCAGACGCGCAGGCTCAGCAGTTGTGGCTCACGGGCCCAGCCGCTCTGCGGCATGTGGGATCCTCCCAGGCCAGGGCTCGAACCCGTGTCCCCTGCATTAGCAGGCAGATTCTCAACCACTGCGCCACCAGGGAAGCCCCTGTGGCTTGTCTTTAAACGTTGTTTTCAACATCTTTTGCCTTACAGAAGTTTTAAATTTCTATGAGATCATCAATCTTTTTCTTTATGCTTTTATGTTTTATGTCTCATTTTAAAAGGCCTTCTTTACCCCCAAGGTCATAAATGTATCCTATACTTTTTTCAATATTTTTATAGTTATAGTTTTTACATCTAGCACCTGAATCCATCTGGAATCTATTTTAGTGAATGGAGTGGTCTGTGGATGGATTTCGCATCCTACAGTATATATTTTTAAATGCTCAAATTTTTAAAAAGTATGTATGATTTTCATAAGCATTAAGAGTGATGACAATTTTGAAAAGATACTTAGGGAGTGGATGTCCAGAGGAGAAAAGGTAAAATGGTGGGAAAAGAAGCCTCTGGCCTGTGGAGTAGATTTGGGTCATAATGGATCCAGATGGGGACAGAGACAGAAAGAGAGGCCCTGGCTAACCTCGTGTCCTGGGAGCTACAGCAACTCAGGCAATACATGAAACATCTCAAATAAAGAAAATGTCAACTTCAGAATACAAGAATGAGAAAACAAGCCAGAATGCATCAGAGATTAGATTCTCTGGTATTTCTAGTAGTAATATAATAGAATTTGTTAATTCATCATCTGGGACAAAAATGAGTTTGGGATAATTCCCTATTTAAAAATAATCCAGCCCTGCATTAATGATGGACTTTATTCCCATTAGTTCTGGCTACCAGCGGTTAATAATAAGTGGCATATTGATGAACACTTTTTTAGATATAAGAAAGCAAATGTTGTGTGGCAGAAATAAGGGTAACAAATGAACGAAACTCTGGTAGATAATTCTTTAAAGGGGGGTGGAGTGGGATCTAGTCTGGGCTAAGCCACTCAAAACCACCCTTCTTCCTTTAGCATTAGATCCGTATGATCCTTTAGTGTCTGAGTGTTCCGCTGATGTGTTAAGCTGAGTGTTATGCTGATGAGTTTAAAAATACCAATCCACTTATCAAACACGTGTTTGCTTGCTTCGTGCCAGGCTCTGTTTAAGTGCTTTTCAAATGTTAGCTCACTTACTCCTCATAACAACCCCATGAGGCACAGATATAAGCCTTATTTTACACGAGGAAACTGAGGCTCCAGAGTTAAACAGGGGCCCAGCATCACACAAGAAGTAGCAGAATCACAGCCTGGACCGAGGCGGTGTAGTTCCAGGTAAACATAACCGCTCTGCTAATGCTGCCTCCGCACTGGCGATTTCAGCAAATGCAGCGGTCAGGAAACAATTACTATACTCTGAGCCCTCATGAGGCAGAACTGAAAAACAAGTATCAGGGAAAGATAGTTGTAATGCCTCTATGGTTATCAGATCACCCAGGAAGGAGCTTCTTTAAAGTAGAAAGACAGGACTTCCCTGGTGGCGCAGTGGTTAAGAATCCGCCTGTCAATGCAGGGGACACGGGTTCGAGCCCTGGTCCGGGAAGCTCCCACATGCCGCGGAGCAACTAAGCCCGTGCGTCACAACTACTGAGCCTGCGCTCTAGAGCCCGCGAGCCACAGCTACTGAAGCCCGTGTGCCTAGAGCCCATGCTCCGCAACAAGAGAAGACACAGCTACTGAAGCCCGTGTGCCTAGAGCCCATGCTCCGCAACAAGAGAAGACACAGCTACTGAAGCCCGTGTGCCTAGAGCCCATGCTCCGCAACAAGAGAAGACACAGCAACATGAAGCCCGTGTGCCTAGAGCCCATGCTCCGCAACAAGAGAAGCCACCGCAATGAGAAGCCCGTGCACCGCAACGAGGAGTAGCCCCTGCTCGCCGCAACTAGAGAAAGCCCGTGTGCAGCAACGAAGACCCAACACAGCCAAAAATAAATAAATAAATTTATTGAAAAAAAAAAAAAGGCAGAAAGACAACTGGCCCATCTGCCCTCCGGACCAGCCCTCTGACTTCAGTTGCAACGTGAGTTCCGTAGTTCCTGGCAAAGTTTAGCCTTGTGGTAAAAACCGAGCAGAGTGCCTGTAGATATAACATGTGGCATATCCATGCAGGGCTAGTCTGCTACCTTCTGGAAGACAGTGGTTCTCCATTTCGTTTGCATCCCAGGATGGACTACTACACGCTCCTGAGAAGGAGTTCCATTTACACACGGCAATATGAGTGAATCCCCAGTAGGGGATAGATAGCACCGGGGAGTAGGCCCAAGGGTGCCTCTAGTTGCTGGATGGGCAACTGTGTGTTCAGTTTATACAATCCACAGTGAGCTGTGCAAGGTGCAGTTTTCTGTGTGAATATTGTATTTCACTAAAGAGGTTTTTGTTGTTGTTTTTAATGGTGTATATCGTAGTCAGCTGAGGTATTGGGAAAAATGCAAACGCCTGAACTCACATCTAGGGGACCACGAGTTTGCAGTTTTAACAAACACCCCAGATAATTCTGCTGCAGGTAGCCCAGAGACCTGCTTGTAAGAAACACAGTCTGCTGTTGACCTGCTTAACCCTGGCCAGCAACAGGACTACGTAAGCTGAGGAAAAGAATTATTTGAGAATGATTATTCGAGAGATATATCTTATATGATTTTAAAGATCCACATAAATGCGGAAACACTGTACAAAATGCGTGCAACAAGATTTTTCTGAATCCTTCTCATGCCTGCATGAGAGGTATTTAAAAATCTTCCCACATTTTAATGAAAAGAGCATAAACTCCAGGCCTGGCTCTATTCTACTCAAGTTTATCTCCATTAGATAGAAGTCATCTGTACATGACTATCGTCGTTCACGTCCTCCACTGTCTCTTCTTCCCCTTCCACCCAAATGCAAGTGCCATGGTTACAACTGCTCCCCCCAGCTTACCCGGTTGGGCCTCTGTCATACCATTTCATGCCCACTTACACATATGTTAAGTGGGGAGGGCGGTTTGAACAGCACATTATCACTGGCACCTGATTCTGAGGAATGGTTGGGCACATCTCAGGGTGTTGCCCTAATAGTAATTCTGTGGCCCAGCGTTGCTAGCTTGTTGAACAATGAGAAACCCTGGCAAATCTCGTTGCCCAGCCTTTCTTAAGAATCTGCCTCATCTGTATATCCCAACCATTTGATTGAGTGTGGTGAGGTGAAATAGGTGACAGCTTGAATAAGGTGCCTGTATACACGTGTCTGAAACTCAGTTGAGGTAAACAGAGGCACACTGTCCGAGAGGATAAAGGCCGGCCACCATGTGTGGCAAATGATAAGTGCAGACCTGCCTCTGTTGCAGCAGATGTGAAATGATCCAGGGCTACATTGACTCATTGTAGGAAAGTGTCTAATATAGTCAAAATGGGTCTCTGGGATGGCTCCTTATAACTATTTGGACTTTTCACTAAAGGTGCCTGTGTCACAACCCCTGGAAAAGAAGGTGCCTTTCAAGAGGCCTGACTTGCATCGTATGTTGATAGTGCATAAAATTGATCGTAGGCCTTTGGACATGGCATCTGGCCCACTCTCCCTTCAGAATAGTTTGCCAGTGGGCCATGTGCTTTGTGATCAGGCTGCCTCGTATCCTTGTGAAACTGGAAGGGCATAAGTCGTTAATTAAATATATATAAGCAAAGATCGAGATAAGATGTGCTTTAGTGCGTGAGTAAACTCCGGTGGCTGGTTAGCAGCTGCATTTCCTCACGCTTCTTTAGAAACGCGCATTTCTCAACCCACATTTTAAGGTAGGAGCTGATCTGAGGTGCAAGCTAATTATATGGTTTGAAGTGGAAACATTGGATCTGGAAGATTTTCTGACCTTGAAACGTTCAGTCGCAGTGGCCCATGTGAAATATCGGGTCTGCTCTGGCAGACAGCTCAGAGCTTGAACATTCAGTGCTGCTCCCTTGGACATACTAAGCCAAAGCTGCAGTTATAGGTACAAGATGGCACTATTAAAGCTATGATCTTCAGTTTAGGAAGACTTAGGATCAGTCAGTTGGACATACACAGCCAGAGAAACAGTTGGGAAACTTAGCAACTTCCAAAATAAATGATTTCTTTGTCCATGTGGGCATAGGCCTACTTTGCAGATAACATTGACTTTGACTGGTAAGGAGTTAGTGTCTCAAAGCTCTTCTAGAGGGGGGCTTCCCTGGTGGCGCAGTGGTTGAGAATCTGCCTGCCAATGCAGGGGACACGGGTTCGAGCCCTGGACCGGGAAGATCCCACATGCCGCGGAGCAACTGGGCCCGTGAGCCACACCTACGGAGCCTGTGCTCCACAACGGGAGAGGCCGCGACAGTGAGAGGCCAGTGCACGGCGATGAAGAGTGGCCCCCGCTCGCCGCAACTAGAGAAAGCCCTCACACAGAAGCGAAGACCCAACACAGCCAAAAATAAATAAATAAAATTTTTTTTAAAAAAAAAGAGACACCAGAGAGCTCCCCCAACCTCTTTAAAAAAAAAAAAAAAAAAAGCTCTTCTAGACACAAAAGGAGAACAAATGACTTTCCAAAAGCTTCTTATTGATGAGTCTAATACCACCAATGGAGAAGTGACTTATTAAGGGTTGCTCTTATTGGGCGGGGAGAGGGACATGGGAGAGGAAGCTCTGGCTTTGTTTTAGGAGTCAGATGCTTCATGGATTTAGGAGTTAGCTGCCTCAAGTTCTTTGTCCTGAGAAAGATAAACATTTATTGCATCTAAGACGGTAACAGAAAGTTCCACTTTACATTGAAGGAGCAATGTGGAACAAACAAACAATCTTAGAGTAAAACAAAAAGCCAGTTTGACCCCAGGCTGTCAGAGCCCATTCCCTCAACTGTAAAATGAGGATAGTACTAATTGCCTTACCTATCTCGTGGGGTTTCTGTTGAGGATTAAATGGTAAGATGAAGAGTGAAAGTGTGTGAAACGCTTTGGAAATTATGTAAAATATCAGGATTTTAAGTAGATATGGTTTCCTGAAATCTTTGAGTTCTTCCTCAGATTCCATGACTATGACATCATTTAAATATGCTACCCCTTCTGTAATCCTAGTAATCCAATTCTCAGTGCAACACTGGAAAAGCCCCAAATCAATAGAAATTCCTACTAAAGCAGCTCACCCTATAATGCCCCTCAGTGAGTGACAGTTGTTGATGGGTCTGCTGAGAGCATCATTGCCAACTCTCTTGTAAGCTTGAGAAATCCGTTGATAATTTCTGAAGGTTGGGTTTTGCAATGATGTGACTGCCAAAGCACTGATTCTTGTGGTTTTGTTTTTGTTTTTGAAGTAAATATTTATATTTGTATTGACTTTGCAATGAACTTAACATGTTACTTTGTTACAGAAGTTGACACCAGCTTGTGGCTTAAATGATCTAGAACCATAGTGTTAAATATGCTCATATTCTTCTTGGCCATATTAAAAATAAACAGAAGCAGAAGTGTAAATAAATCTCATACTCACCACTCCTTTGAAAGAGGTTAAGTGATTATCATGTAGCTTGTTAAGGTTGTTGACAACAAACATATGCTCTGATTTTGTTAAGGGGTAAATTGAAAGGACCCTTGAAAGCCACAAACTCTGAGTCCACGTTCACAGGCACTTTTTCATCCTCTCCTTCTCAGCAGCCACGGTCTGCCCCTGCCTCCCCTCCCATTCCTCCCCGTAGTGGTCTTACCGCTCTGTTCTACCCAAAGCCCAGAGGGGAGTGGTGACCAAATGCAGGCAGAGGGAACAGTTCCAACCATTTACATCCTTTTTTCCCTGATCCAAAGCCCAATCTGGAGGAAGACACGAAAGTCACAATTAAAACTGCCCACCATCCAAGCTTTACTGATCCCTTATTCTTATCCTATGTTAATCACTTTGTCTTTGCTAAGTTAATGACTTAGTTAATGTTGTGACCAGAAAACTCAATGATCACGTAAATCATGTGATTTAAAAATATTTCTGTAATTTTTTTCTGGTTGTAATAGAAGTTTTAAATATCCTATAGTTAACATTCACATTTGCATCGAAATGACTTTTCTTTCTTAATATATGTGGAGATTTAATAAGCTATTGTGCCCTGGTTTTGCATAGTAACTTTTTTTTTTTGGCTGCATTGGGTTTTCATTGCTATGCGAGGGCTTTCTCTAGTTGCGGTGAGCGGGGGCTACTCTTCATTGTGGTGCATGGGCTTCTCATTGCAGTGGCTTCTCTTGTTGCAGAGCACGGGCTCTAGGCGCGTGGGCTTCAGTAGTTGTGGTGCACAGGCTCAGTAGTTGTGGCACACGGGCTTGGTTGCTCCACAGCGCGTGGGATCTTCCTGAACCAGGGATTGAACCCGTGTCCCCTGCATTGGCAGGCAGATTCTTAACCACTGCACCACCAGGGAAGTCCCATAGTAACTTCTTTTTTTTTGGCTGCATTGGGTCTTCGTTGCTGCGCGCGGGCTTTCTCTAGTCGCGGCAAGCAGGGGCTGCTCTTCATTGCAGTGCGCAGGCTTCTCATTGCGATGGCTTCTCTTGTTGCAGAGCATGGGCTCTAGGCATGTGGGCTTCAGTAGTTGTGGCTCGCAGGCTCTAGAGCGCAGGCTCAGTAGTTGTGGCGCACGGGCTTAGTTGCTCCACAACATGTGGGATCTTCCCGGACCCCAGGGCTCGAACCCATGTCCCCTGCATTGGCAGGTGGATTCTTAACCACTGTACCACCAGGGAAGTCCCCCATAGTAACTTCTTAACCTCTTTTCTAGTATAGTTCTGTGTTTTCATCAGGAAGAGGCAGCCTGTGAATTTCTCACCTTGGGGCCTCCATTCCCCACCTGCCATGGCTTCACCTTTCAGGTGAACATCTTGACCCTCATCTCACCTTACAGACTACAGAAGCCAGTGAATCAGGCCATGATTTTTTTTACCTTTACCTTTAAAAAAATCTTTGCTCCCCAGCTTTTTATTTTGAAATTTTTCAAATCTATAGAAAAATTGCAAAAATATTAAATACTCAGTCTTCATTTATATATCCACAGCTGTTAATATTTTGCCACATTTGCTTTCTCTCATGAGCTCTATCTGTAGGTTTTGCTGAATTATTAGAAATGGTAAATAGCAAGCTTACTTACAAACACTTAAACATGTACCATCTAAAGATAACTTCTTCCTAACCACAGCACACCATTATTAAATTAAGACAATAATAAATACTCAATGAACAATATGCTCCATTTTCAAAGTTCTCCAATGGTTCCAAGAATGCCTCTTATAACTCTTTTTTTTCCTCTTAGAATCCAATCAAAAATTGGAAACACATTGTCTATAGTGTTCTATCTCTTTAGTCTCATAATCTGGCACAGTCCCCCTGCCTTTTGTTGACACTGACCACCTCCTGTTGGACGAGTTTTATGTCACTAACTGATTCCTAACGAACCAGTTCCTTTTCAACAAACTCTGGGGTTGCCCACCTACAGTGATGAGTTGGAATCTCTCCACAGCAGGACCAGACTGGAAATCTTAACATGATTTCCAGCCTCATTCACCTGGAGATGGTTAAAATCTGAGTGATGGCTTCAATCACTTTGGCAATAGACCACGTAAGAACATGTTGAGGAAGACGTGTTTATGATCCAGCACAATAGGCTGAGGCGACCTGCTTCCTCCCTGCCCTCGTGGCAACGTGTGCTCACTGCTTCCAGACTCAGCACCAGCCTCAGGCATTTTGCTCTGGGAGTTCTGAATGACGTTCAGTCCTCTGGTGGTGTGAAGGTTCGTGACAATTTTTACGCTGTCACCATCGATTTTGAAGGACATGTTCTCTCAAGACAGTCCATTCTGCTCTGTGAATCCACAGTCAATTTTTTAAAAATTTTAGTTGATTTTGGTCTACCTGAACTGATCTGCAGATCTTCTGAAAGACACATTTTTTTGGCATGAGGTTTCTGTCAGTATGTTAGGGACACTGTTTACATTTGAAATTTGTCTTTAATTGCTCTGATGCTGCATCATCTCCTAGGGCCTGTAGGGCCAATAGCATCATCAGCTGGTTCTGTGCACTCAAGGCCCTCAAACAAACATGTGCTTACCATGTTTCTGGCACTGTTTATAAAACTCGTGAGGATTAAATGAAATAGAAACCCCATGAGGTGTGGGTACCATCAGTCCTACAACAGATGAGAAAACTGATTCACTCAGTGAGATTAAGTAATTTACCCAACACCATATGGGTAGTAAGGGGCAGAGCTGGGGTTTAAACACTGGCAATTTGATTCAAAAACCTGCACACGGCATTGTTACATAAGGTGCCACTAAAGGGACACTGTGTAACCTTCAGGAACTCTCATATGCTGTTTAGAGGCCTCTGTTGTGCTGAAATTCTGGTTTAGATGTGCTTACCAAACTGTTGACCCGTTTGTGAGACAAATCTCAGAATGGTAAAACCAATGAGAAGTCCACCTTTGTTAATCGCACAAATGCATCAAATGTGCGCTTTTTTAAAAAAATTAATTTATTATTTTATTTTTGGCTGTGTTGGGTCTTCGTTTCTGTGCGAGGGCTTTCTCCAGTTGCGGCGAGCAGGGGCCACCCTAAATCGCGGTGCGCGGGCCTCTCACTATCGCGGCCTCTCTTGTTGGGAGCACAGGCCCCAGATGCGCAGGCTCAGTAGTTGTGGCTCACGGGCCTAGTTGCTCCACGGCATGTGGGATCTTCCCAGACCAGGGCTCGAACCCATGTCCCCTGCATTGGCAAGCAGATTCTCAACCACTGCGCCACTAGGGAAGCCCTCTCAAATGTGCTACTTTTAGGTCAAGTTTAGACCTTGAAGGAACCTCATCTTGGCAACTTCGGGGCTTCTCCCATTGTCAGGAGTTCAGCATCCTTCTGTCTGGACCCTGGCTTCCTTCACTTTCAAATGAAAGCCTTTTAGGTACAAACTCAGCAAGTAGGATGGCTGAGAGAAAAGGTCTTTATTCTCCTAAGTAGCTTATGAGGAAACTAGTAAATTAATTGCCATTATTCCCTGCCACTAAAAGATGAGTTCTTATGGTAGCAATAAATAGGCAATGAGGATAAGCAGGCCTCCAACAAACTGAGGTTTTTTGGGCAGTGGGGGTTGGGTTGGGGGGCTTCAGATGAATCTGAATTGACCTCATTGTAAAACACAGCTATGTGACACCTACAGGAACTTATAAGAAATAAAAACACCAACTGGGGAGAAAGAACCAAAACACCAACACTGAACCAGAATGCCCCTGCAAACCATAAGAGAGAACCCACCAACGGACAGTACACGTACAGTGCTAACTGTAATTATTGATCTTTCAAAATCAAGCATTTTTTAAAAGTCTCAAGTACTTGTTTGTACTTTAAGATGACATTCAGCTTGGCTGTTATTACTGAACCACTTTTCAAAAAGAGGATCTGACTTTGTTTGACCTCTCCCCTAAGGGACCAAAAACAGAAGTTCTCAGGACTTCCCTGGTGGTGCCGTGGTTAAGAATCCCCCTGCCAAATAGAGACACAGATGTAGAGAACAAATGTATGGACACCAAGGGGGGAAAGTGGTGGAGCAGTGGGAGGTGGGTGGTGGGATGAATTGGGGGATTGGGATTGACATGTATACACTAATATGTATAAAATAGATAGCTAATAACCTGCTGTATAAAAAGTAAATAAATTAAATTTTTAAAAGGAGACTAAAAAAATAAAAGAATCCTCCTGCCAGTGCAGGGGACATGGGTTCAAGCCCTGGTCTGGGAAGACCCCACATGCCGCGGAGCAACTAAGCCCGTGTGCCACAACTACTGAGCCTGCGGTCTAGAGCCCGCGAGCCACAGGTACTGGGCCTGCATGCCACAACTACTGAAGCCTGCGCACCTAGAGCCTGTGCTCCGCAACAAGAGTAGCCCCCGCTCGCCGCAACTAGAGAAAGCCTGTGCGCAGCAACAAAGACCCAATGCAGCCATAAATAAACAAATAAATTTATTAAAAAAAAAGAAAAAACGGAAGTTCTCAGCTTTTTATAGTATGAGGCCTCTAGAGATTTTCACTTTGGGGATTTAAAAATGAGTTTCCTGTCTCTGTATGAAAGACTAGAAGGGAACATGAAGAAATTAGGGTGGTTGGAACATATGAATTATGGCTAGTTTTTAAAACTCAATTTTCTAAAATCTTCTTTTAATTTTATAGGTTAAAAATTAAAATTTTTTAGAGGAAGTGGAGCAGATGTATCGGCTTCTGACCTGGGCGTAGAGTGGGAGGAACAGAGGAGGTGGTGTTGGAAGGAGGACGGAGGCAGAGGAATTGCCTGCCGTGTTCTTGTTTGGGTTGACGGTTGGTGATTAATGAGACAAGCGCTCTGCTTCTCTAGGAGTCACGACTAGTCTTGAAATCAAAATGAAGAAGAAAGGAAAATGTCCTCCAGCTCAGTTCATCTTCAGATTTTTCCTTTTCTCTTTTCAATTGAAAAAGGTCGTGTCCCCAAGCAATCAGAAGAATCCCTGATTTAGAAATTGAAACCCCCAAACCTCCCACTGAGCTGTTCAGGAAGCAATAAAATGGAACTGACATCTCCATTTCTCAGGTATCATTTCACAACATTAGTGCCACGGGGACACGTGTGTAAGCAAATGAAATCCCATCTCCCCGTGATGACAGAAGAGTCTAACCTGAAGCCAGATATTTTCTTTGGATCTTAGCACTCTCTTGTATGGATATTTCCAAGAAGGTCTGCATACCCTGGAATTGATCTAGAAATCTGGATCTTTTTCAGAGCCCACCCCAGATAGCTCTTGATAGACTAGCTGCAGACTTTTCCTTCAGTACTGGACCAGGGGTGACCCTGGCTCCAACTGGACTCCCTTATTTGGTCATTTATCCAGCCATCCATTCCTTTTGCAAGCATTTATTGACCATCTACTGTGTATGTGCCGGGCACTACACTAGATGCTGCAAGCACAGAGGTGCACAATACCTTGCCTACAGGAAAACCTGTGGTTTCAATGTTAGGAGAGGGGTTGCAGAAGCACTGTGGGAGAAGTTGAAAAGAGAGAGCAACTCAGGCTGGTAAAATATAGGATCAAGGAAGGAGAAGGGTAAGAAAGGTGATGGATGGGAGGGGGCGTTTGGTTGAGCCTCAGAAAGGCAAGTGGAAGTTGGCTACTTAGATCAGGTAAGGTAGACAGAGGACTAGCCATGCAGGAGAAAGAGCGTGTATTTATAAGCGTCGAGGCCTTTTGGAATCACACCTGATTAAGCATGCCTAGGTGTATGGGATTGTGGTGGAAGGCTAGAGGCAGCAAGGGGATAGTCCATGAGAGGCTGGGGTGCCATGCTGAGGGGCTTGGGTTCTACCTTGATGTCATGGGAGAAAAAGGGACCGGTCCATACAGGATAAGCAGTGAAGCCATGCAATCTGATTGACATTTGATTACCATGACCACCCGGACCCACCAAATAATGGAGAGTTTACCAAACGTTGTTTTTCTTTTGGACTTTGTTTTTTCAAATGCTGAAAGTGATGTCAGAAAGCAAAAAGTTAGTGTTTTTCAGGGCAATCTAATCAGTTAGTGATTTACATTTGTTTCAGCTGACTTAATGCGAGGCTCAGGATTGGCATTCAGGGCATATTTGTTGAAGGAATAAATGAGAAAGTGAAGGGTTAAGCCTTTGTACAGGATGGTAGCTAATATAATGAAGGTGTACCTGATTTTAGCTCCTACAAGGATTTACAAACAAGACTCTTCCACATGAAACCCTTAGAAAACTAACCGAAAGGCAGACTGTTGTTTGGTTGGTTGTTTTATTGAGAAATAGTCGACCATAGTGTTTTCAGTGGCAAAGCTTGTGATGCCATTTTATAGAAATATCCTACAAAAGGAGAAATCAGGGTGAGCCAGAGTGGTCTGGGGAAACTTCCTGGAACTGAATGCATTGGATTTGAAAAGGCAGAAAATTCAGTGATGCATTTTAGGCCGAGGATGACACAAGTGAAGATGAGGCTGAGCCTGATGCTGGTGGGAGCACTTGTGTTAGCAGAAGGTGGGCCATACGGGTGGAGGTCAGGGGTGGAGGACCCTGAACCCCCGGGGGAGGGATTTGGGTCAGATGAGCCAGTATTTACCAAGAAGAAGTAGTCCTGTGATGCACCCGTAACTTTGGAAACGCTACAGTAGATCTTTATTGAACACCTACTACACACGAGGCACCTTTAGGTGCCAAGAATATAGCAGTGAATAAAACAGGCAAACCCAACAAAATGGCAAACACACCGGCAGTGCTCACGTGTTACGTTCTAGTTGAGGTGGCCATTACACAAGTAAATGATTAAGCTTACAATCTCAAAGAGTGAAAAATGCATGAAGAAAAGTTCCACAGTATTAGGGAATGACCAGGGTATATCTGGTGACGGTGGTGGTGCAGCCAGGGGGTGGAGTGGGGAGGATGACAAGTCACTGGTGGAGGCTGGTGCAAGCGAGGTGGTCCTCGGTAACAGCCAGCCCTTCCCCGCAACGATAGCAGGATTCGCACCCTCCGCTGATCGAAGCTTCCTTGTCCAGGCCTGGCCCATCAGTGTAAGAAGCCAGGAACGCTGGGTCTAAAGGAGCTGGCCATTGGGATCTACTGCTGGTGGGCCCATTGGAAAAGTGCAGATGGACATGTTTCCCGGGTCTAAGGCACGCAGGCTTCACACCTGTGCACAGGCCCTGGGGACCGCTGAGTCTCACAGCCTCCTGCGGGGCCCGGCTCACCCTCACACAGCAGGTGGCCGCACTTTGGACCCCACACCAAGATCTCTGCAGTGGGAAGTTCCAGTGCGGCAGACTTCGGCATTAAACACCTGCCTATCGGTCCTGGGATGGCTCCTGTGCCCCACTCCTCCCCATATCCAACTGGGCCCCGAAACTCAGGGCTTCAGCTGGAATTTGGAAGAGTCAGCCCCGTCCCACAGCTGCTTCCAGGCAGAGCAGAGCACTTGCTCTCGTCACCGTAGCTGCAGGACCCCCGGGATGCCCGATTCCTTTCTGCACCCCTGAACCCCTTCTTTTTTTTTTTTTTTTTTTTTTAATGAGGATCTTGAATCAGATGTGTATGTTTGATTGATTGATTGATTGATTGATTTTGGCTGTGTTGGGTCTTCGTTTCTGTGCGAGGGCTCTCTCCAGTTGTGGCAAGCGGGGGCCACTCTTCATCGCGATGCGCGGGCCTCTCTCGTTGCGGAGCACAGGCTCCAGACGCGCAGGCTCAGCAGTTGTGGCTCACGGGCCCAGCCGCTCCGCGGCATGTGGGATCCTCCCAGGCCAGGGCTCGAACCCGCGTCCCCTGCATTAGCAGGCAGACTCCCAACCACTGCGCCACCAGGGAAGCCCTGAACCCCTTCTTGACAAGTTCCTCCATTCATGAACAAGCTCAGGAATTCCTAGCCCACTACACAGGAAATGGCAGCGAAGCTTCTTGGGGTCATGTGGCTGACTTCTGGCGGGGGGGGGGGCGGAAATCATTGCATCTGTCCAAGTGGGTTCGCAGCTTTGCAAGTACAGAATCAGACAGACTAGACCTTCATGTGGGCTGGCCAGACCGCTCAACTCAGTGCAGAAGCCACAGTGAATGCTGGACCATTTGCCGTGACAGGAGGGCATGTGTGTGAATCTTGGGCCCCAGAGACAGGGTCTGTGGAGAGCAGATGGGTTTCGTCCATGTCTCTCTGTTGCTGTTCCACCCACACTACTTTTTCAGCCTAGTCAACTTAGCAGACAGATCTCTGAACTACAGCCATCTCCAGATTCCACAACTTTAGGACAAAGCCACTAAGGCTTGCCTGTAGTCTTTGTGTTTTTTTTTTTGTTTTTAATTGACCTATTTTTCCATATTTTTTTTAATTTAATTTAATTTATCTTTTTATACAGCAGGTTCTTATTAGTCATCCATTTTATACACATCAGGGTGTACATGTCAATCCCAATTTCCCAATTCATCACACCACCACCACCACCCCCCTGCTCCTTTCCCCGGTTGGTGTCTATACGTTTTTTCTCTACTTCTATGTCTCAATTTCTGCTCTGCAAACTGGTTCATCTGTACCATTTTCTAGGTTCCACATATATGCGTTAATATATGATATTTGTTTTTCTCTTTCTGACTTACTTCACTCTATATGATAGTCTCTAGGCCCATCCACGTCACTACAAGTGACCCAATTTCATTACTTTTTATGGCTGAGTAATATTCTATTGTATATATGTACCACATCTTTTTTTATCCATTCATCTGTCGATGGGCATTAAGGTTGCTTCCATGACCTGGCTATTGTAAATAGTGCTGCAATGAACATTGGGGTGTATGTGTCTTTTTGAATTATGGTTTTCTCTGGGTATATGCCCAGAAGTGGAATTGCTGGGTCATATGGTAATTCTATTTTTAGTTTTTTAATGAACCTCCATACTGTTCTCCATAGTGGCTGTATCAATTTACATTCCCACCAACAGTGCAAGAGGGTTCCCTTTCCTCCACACCCTCTCCTGCATTTGTTGTTTGTAGATTTTCTGATGATGCCCATTCTAACTGGTGTGAGGTGATACCTCACTGTAGTTTTGATTTGCATTTCTCTAATGATTAGTGATGTTGAGCAGCTTTTCAAGTGCTTCTTGGTCATCTGTATGTCTTCTTTGGAGAAATGTCTATTTAGGTCTTCTGCCCATTTTTGAATTGGGTTGTTTGTTTTTGTAATATTGAGCTGCATGAGCTGTTTATATATTTTTGAGATTAATCCTTTGTCTGTTGATTCATTCGCAAATATTTTCTCCCATTCTGAGGGTTGTCTTTTCGTCCTGTTTATGGTTTCCTTTGCTGTGCAAAAGCTTTGAAGTTTCATTAGGTCCCATTTGTTTATTTGTGTTCTTATTTCCATTTCTCTGGGAGCTGGGTCAAAAAGAATCTTGCTGTGATGTATGTCATAGAGTGTTCTTCCTATGTTTTCCTCTATGAGTTTGATAGTGTCTGGCCTTACATTTAGGTCTCGAATCCATTTTGAGTTTATTTTTGTGTATGGTGTTAGGGAGTGTTCTAATTTCATTCTTTTACATGTAGCTGTCCAGTTTTCCCATCACCACTTATTGAAGAGACTGTCTTTTCTCCATTGTATATCCTTGCCTCCTTTGTCATAGATTAGTTGACCATAGGTGCATGGGTTTATCTCTGGGCTTTCTATCCGGTTCCATTGAGCTATATTTCTGTTTTTGTCCCAGTACCATATTGTGTAGATTACTGTAGCTTTGTAGTATAGTCTGAAGTCAGGGAGTCTGATTCCTCCAGCTCTGTTTTTTTCCCTCAAGACTGCTTTGGCTATTCGGGGTCTTTTGTGTCTCCAGACAAATTTTAAGATTTTTTTCTAGTTCTGTAAAAAACGCCATTGGTAATTAGATAGGGATTGAATTGAATCTGTAGATTGCTTTGGGTAGTATAGTCCTTTTCACAATATTGATTCTTCCAATCCAAGAACGTGGTATATCTCTCCATCTGCTGGTATCATCTTTAATTTCTTTCATCAGTGTCTTATAGTTTTCTGCATACAGGTCTTTTGTCTCCCTACGTAGGTTTATTCCTAGGTATTTTATTCTTTTTGTTGTAGTGGTAAATGGGAGTGTTTCCTTAATTTCTCTTTCAGATTTTTCACCATTAGTGTATAGGAATGCAAGAGATTTCTGTGCATTAATTTTGTATCCTGCAACTTTACCAAATTCATTGATTAGCTCGAGTAGTTTTCTGGTGGCATCTTTAGGATTCTCTGTGTATAGTATCATGTCATCTGCAAACAGTGGCAGTTTTACTTCTTCTTTTCCAATTTGGATTCCTTTTATTTCTTTTTCTTCTCTGATTGCCATGGCTAGGACTTCCAAAACTATGTTGAATAATAGTGGTGAGAGTGGACATCCTTGTCTTGTTCCTGATCTTAGAGGAAATGTTTTCAGTGTTTCACCATTGAGAATGATGTTTGCTGTGGGTTTGTCGTATATGGCCTTTATTATGTTGAGGTAGGTTCCCTCTATGCCCACTTTCTGGAGAGTTTTTTTTATCATAAATGGGTGTTGAATTTTGTCAAGAGCTTTTTCTGCATCTATTCAGATGATCATATGGTTTTTATTCTTCAATTTTTTAATATGCTGTATCACATTGATTGATTTGCATATATTGAAGAATCCTTGCATCCCTGGGATAAACCCCACTTGATCATGGTGTATGATCCTTTTAATGTGTTGTTGGATTCTGTTTGCTAGTATTTTGTTGAAGATTTTTGCATCTATATTCATCAGTGATATTGGTCTGTAGTTTTCTTTTTTTGTAGTATCTTTGTCTGGTTTTGGTATCAGGGTGATGGTGGCCTCATAGAATAGGTTTGGGAATGTTCCTTCCTCTGCAATTTTTTGGAAGAGTTTGAGAAGGATGGTTGTTAGCTCTTCTCTAAATGTTTGATAGAATTCACCTGTGAAGCCATCTGGTGCTGGACTTTTGTTTGTTGGAAGATTTTTAATCACAGTTTCAATTTCATTACTTGTGATTGGTCTGCTCATGTTTTCTATTTCTTCCTGGTTCAGTCTTGGAAGGTTATACCTTTCTAAGAATTTGTCCATTTCTTCCAGGTTGTCCATTTAATTGGCATAGAGTTACTTGTAGTAGTCTCTTAGGATGCTTTGTATTTCTGCGGTGTCTGTTGTAACTTCTCCTTTTTCATCTCTAATTTTATTGATTTGAGTCCTCTCCCTCTTTTTCTTGATGAGTCTGGCTAATGGTTTATCAATTTTGTTTATCTTCTCAAAGAACCAGCTTTTAGTTTTATTGATCTTTGCTATTGTTTTCTTTGATTCTATTTCATTTATTTCTGCTCTGATCTTGATGATCTTTCCTTCTGCTAACTTTGGGTTTTGTTTGTTCTTCTTTCTCTAGTTCCTTTAGGTGTAACTTTAGATTGTTTATTTGAGATTCTTCTTGTTTCTTGAGGTAGGCTTGTATAGCTGTAAAGTTCCCTCTTAGAACTGCTTTTGCTGCATCCCATAGGTTTTGGATCGTCGTGTTTTCATTGTCATTTGTCTCTAGGTATTTTTGGATTTCCTCTTTGATTTCTTCAGTGATCTCTTGGTTATTTAGTAACGTATTGTTTAACTTCCATGTGTTTGTGTTTTTTACATTTTTTTCCCTGTAATTCATTTCTAATCTCATAGCGTTGTGGTCAGAAAAGATGCTGGATATGATTTCAATTTTCTTAACTTTACTGAGGCTTGATTTGTGACCCAAGATATGATCTATCCTGGAGAATGTTCTGTGCACATTTAAGAAGAAAGTATAATCTGCTGTTTTTGGATGGAATGTTCTGTAAATATCAATTAAATCTATCTTGTCTATTGTGTCATTTAAAGCTTGTGTTTCCTTATTAATTTTCTGTTTGGATGACCTGTCCATTGGTGTAAGTGAGGTGTTAAAGTTCCCCACTATTACTGTGTTGCTGTCGATTTCCTCTTTTATAACTGTTAGCAGTTGCCTTATGTATTGAGGTGCTCATATGTTGGGTGCGTATATATTTAAATTGTTATATTTATGCAATTTAAATTGCATATATATTTATATGTTAGATTGTTGATCCCTTGATCATTATGTAGTGTCCTTCCTTGTCTCTTGTAACATTCTTTATTTTAAAGTCTATTTTATCTGATATGAGTATTGCTACTCCAGCTTTCTTTTGATTTCCATTTGCATGGAATATCTTTTTCCATCCCCTCACTTTCAGTCTGTATGTGTCCCTAGGTCTTAAGTGGGTCTCTTGTAGACAGCATATAGAGGGGTCTTGTTTTTGTATCCATTCAGCAAGCCTGTGTCTTTTGGTTGGAGCATTTAATCCATTCACGTTTAAGGTAATTATCGATACGTATGTTCCTATGACCATTTTCTTAATTGTTTTGGGTTTGTTTTTGTAGGTCCTTTTCTTCTGTTTTGTTTCCCACTTAGGGAAGTTCCTTTAGCATTTGTTGTAGAGCTGGTTTGGTGGTGCTGAATTCCCTTAGCTTTTGCTTGTCTGTAAAGCTTTTGATTTCTCCATTGAATCTGAATGAGATCCTTGCTGGGTAGAGTAATCTTGGTTGTAGGTTCTTCCCTTTCATCACTTGAAGTATATCATGCCACTCCCTTCTGGCTTGTAGAGTTTCTGCTGAGAAATCAGCTGTTAACCTTATGGGAGTTCCCTTGTATGTTATTTGTCATCTTTCCCTTGCTGCTTTCAATAATTTTTCTTTGTCTTTAGTTTTTACCAGTTTGATTGCTATGTGTCTCGGCGTGTTTCTCCTTGGGTTTATCCTGTATGGGACTCTGCACTTCCTGGACTTGGGTGGCTATTTCCTCTCCCATGTTAGGGAAGTTTTCGACTATAATCTCTTCAAATATTTTCTTGAGTCCTTTCTCTCTCTCTTCTCCTTCTGTGACCCCTATAACGTGAATGTTGTTGCGTTTAATGTTCTCCCAGAGGTCTCTTAGGCTGTCTTCATTTGTTTTAATTCTTTTTTCTTTATTGTGTTCCGCAGCAGTGAATTCCACCATTCTGTCTTCCAGGTCACTTATCCGTTCTTCAGCTTCAGTTATTCTGCTATTGATTCCTTCTAGTGTAGTTTTCATTTCAGTTATTGTATTGTTCATCTTTTTGTTTGTTCTTTAATTCTTCTAGGTCTTTGTTAAACATTTCTTGCATCTTCTCGATCTTTGCCTCCATTGTTTTTTCTGAGGTCCTGGATCATCTTCACTATCATTATTCTGAATTCTTTTTCTGGAAGGTTGCCTATCTCCACTTCATTTAGTTGTTTTTCTGGGGTTTTATTTTGTTCCTTCATCTGGTACATGCCCTCTGCCTTTTCGTCTTGGCTATCTTTCTGTGAATGTGGTTTTTGTTCCACAGGCTGCAGGATTGTAGTTCTTCTTGCTTCTGCTGTCTGCCCTCTGGTGGATGAGGCTATCTAAGAGGCTTGTGCAAGCTTCCTGATGGGAGGGACTGCCTCGCCTGTAGTCTTTGAATAGAGAGCAGTTTGGGGACAAACTGGTACATCAGTTGGCAAACCAATTTGAGATTTGCATACCAAAGGGAGCAGATGATAGCTTTAACTTCTCAAACCTTCCTCATAGGATCCTCTCAACCTCCTCCTCCCATTTCCAATTCTCCCAAGGGGAGACAGAAAAAATCTCACCACCAGAAATGGGACACGGCAAGCTTGGGACACAGGTTCACATTTCTCTGATATTTTCCATCTCTTAGGTGACTGAAGCAGTGCTACATAGTGATTAAGAACAGAGCAGGCTCTGAATAGACTATCCTGCACCATCCCTTGTTAGTTTGGTTCTCAAACTTTAGCATGTGTGAAGATCCCCCAGAGAGCTTGTTAAGACACAAACTGCCGGTTCTCCCCCCCCCCCACCCCGAGAGTCTCTGACTCAGCACCTAGGGGTGGAGCCTGAGAATGTGCATTTCTAACAAGTTCCCAGGTGACACTGATGATGCTGGTCCTGGGACCACATGCTGAGAATCATGGCCTTATGAGCTTCCCTAGGATGGCATCCACCTGTGTGAAAGGATAATCTTTGTGCCTACCACTTGTGGTTTCAGGGCTAAGTGAATAAATGTAAAATGCTCTGAGCTGTGAGTCATACTACTGTGCAAACACAGCCAATCTGGAGACTTTTGTCCCTGTTTTGTTTGCGTCTGTTTTGTTTTTGTCATGAGCCACTTAGCAGGAACCTCTTCCTCCACTTTCAAGCCCAAGGACACATGACTTTGGAGACTGAGTGTTTAACTTGACTGCAGTCATTGCAATTTTTCAGCTCTTCTGGGACATTATTTGAAATAGGGCTTTGCGTGCTGTGTTCAGCAATTTGTGTATGTGGTAATGGGAACATACCTACGTGAGACCGAAGTTTTGGTGTCAGATCGTTGGCTTCTTTTTAGGGAAGGCAGGAGGGACTCGCCAGCCTTACATCAGCCTTGCCAATGGAGTTGTTATTCCCACTATGTACGAGGTCACAAACTCATGCCTTGAGAAAGCTCCCCCAAGGTTTGACTTAGGTCCAAGGGTAATTGTAAGGACACAAAGAGAAATATGGAAGTCTAGGAAACAACTGATCCATCACCCTGGAGATCGGAGCCTGGTGGGTGGGACCATGAATACAACCAGCCTCATCGACACTGCAGCTCTGCTCCTGGGAAGGGGCCACCCACGCAGCGTCTCCGCTTCTCTCTGGGCATGTCCCGCTGAAACTCTGGGAGTAGAGAGAGTCTGATGGGGTCGTTATGCCAACACTCAGTATGGACTGTCCCTGTAGGGTAGCCCTCGATTTGGGTGTCTTGCTCTGGCTCAATCGTCAAAGCCAGGTAGCAGCCTGGAACTTGCTCCAGGCGCAAATTATGGCAGCGCCATGCTGAAAGAACTGCCAGGGAACTTTCCCCCCAGGGTGGGGTTGGCCCTGGCCTACCTAGTACTTTCAGGGAGATTGAGGCAGCCTGGCGTCATCAGAAGAACACAGATATTGGAATCAGACAGACCTGGGTTTGAACCTTGGTTCTTCCACTTAAATCAATGAATTGTGGATATCACCCACCACACAGAGGTGTTGTAAAGATCAAGTATTATAAAGTGCACAGCATAGTGCCCGGCACAGTCTCTGAACTTAATAAATGATAAGAGTCGGTATTTTATTTTTTAAAAACTGGAAAGACGGAAAAGTGAAAAAAAAAAAAAAGTACTTGGTTTTATCATCCTATCACTTAGCCCCTTATTACTGACAATGTGCAGTTTTCAATTCTTGTAGGGACTCGCCCATTATTTCATTTAAAGCTTTATATGCTTTGGATCTGTTTTCTTCCATGGTATTTTTTTAATGAACAGTCTGTTTTATATGGTTGTAGTTAAATAATTTTGCATTCTGATTTCTTTCACATGATAAAATATTTTTACATTATAAATTCTGTACGTAATTTGAGTGGACATGCTGTAATTTACATAAAATTACTTAGAGTTGGACACCTAACGATGGAGCATTGGTTGAATAAATGGTGCTGCATTTGTGTAATAAAATACTAAGCAGCCATTTAAAAAGATGTAGTCAAAGAATATTTGTTAATATAGAAACATGTTCATGATTATATGGAAAATGAGATGATTTTACCTCAAGATCCACTGCCTCCCAAATCTATCTGGATATTCACTGCCTCAATCTCAGCAGCTTTCAAACTTTAATAGGCCTCAGAATCACCAAGGGAGCCTGTTAAGTGCAGGTTTGGGGCCCTCCCCCTAGAATTTGATTTAGGAGATGGGGCTCAGGGATTGGTGTTTTTCCAAGGATCCAGGTGATTCTGATGTGGGAATGACACTCCCATTTCTACCTGTTGAAGCTGTACTTCATTTTCCAAGCTTCTCCTTCTACTTTCTCCTGAACGCCTAGAGCGTTCTGTTTCCTTGCCTTGTGGATCTTTGTGAAGCCTTCTGAATTGTAAGACTTTACCTGGTCCTACAAGCAAACTCAGCTGGGCACCATGTCATATCCCTGGGCTTTGTGTCAAGCTCTGAGTGGGCTCCTGGATATAGATACTGAAATCCTGGAATCCAGGTTTTGTTTACTTTGCAGTGAAGAGAAAGTGGCCGAGCATTTCAGAACTCTTGAGCACACCTGGTATTAGCAGGACCTTTGAGGAATAAAGGCAGCCTGTCCAACCTTGGCAGAAAAAAATCTTATTTAAATTACCCTCACCTTGGCAATCAAGCTGTGAAAAGTCAATAGTTTGTCCTTTGTGCATTTACTCTGGTCTAAACCAGAGATAACCAGTGTTCGTTGGAGAGGCTGGTTAAAAAACTTTAAGAGGCTTGTCATTCCTGGTGAATATCTCCAGGTTTTCATTCTCAGACTTTGTGCCATGGAGGTTATTCAAGGTAAGTTTCTCATCTTGTGGTTTACTTAGGGGCCATTCAAGTCAAAATTGAGATTGAGTTACCACCCAAGTACTTCTTCACTTAGGTTTTATTGGTTTGATTTCCCTCCTTCCTTAAACCAAATAATATTGGATACCCCTGTCAAGTCAGGTTTTTCTTGTCTTACACTATCCTTTATATTACAGGTCAGCTGTTGCAAATGCAGAGTTAGAAATATAACAACTAGTAAACATTATGTTGAGATGATACTGAATTTTTTCCCTTGTTTGTGAGGGAACTAGGCCAGATTCTGTATAAATCTGTGGTTATTCTAGGTTTAAAAGCATTAATAGCTACAGAAAAGAATTCCCCAGAAGGAAACCTAAAGAGCCAAGATTAATAGAAAAAAAGCTCAGAAAAACCTCTCCCTTGCTTCACGTGAAAATATTAACTTGGTAGATTTGAAGCCCTAGATGACCTGAGAATTGGTACTATTGGTGGATGAAAGGTTCTGGTTGATGAAGCGGTTCTGGCGGGAAATCACTGGATGGATTGTACTTGTCCACATGACTAACTCGGAGTCATTCTTCAGAACTCTGTTTAGAAGTCAGCTCTAAAACCCCTACATCTGTAAAGCTTTATGTGATCCCACTCCTTGGAAAAAGTTCCTCGTTTACTCTACAGCCACAGCAGTACCTTATACACACTCTAAGGTCGTGTATGTCACAGTCTAGTGTAATGATGTTTGCACACTGCTGTTCTGCACTAGACCAGAAACTCACTGGGCGTAGAGAGTGTGACTTATTTGTAGGGTCTAATCACCTGCTTAAATGCCTGGATATAGTGGTACTAAATAAATGGATGTGTAAATGAATGATGTGGGCGTGCTGCACTGAACAGGTGGCACCAATCAGATAGACTGCCTTTTGGGGGTGTTTTCTGACAATTTCTGCAGTTACTAAATATAAAGCATCACCCTGTCTAGACGAATTTCCCTATAATTGTTAGAATAAATTAAGAATAAATGGTGAGGGCTTCCCTGGTGACGCAGTGGTTGAGAATCCACCTGCCAATACAGGGGACACAGGTTCGAGCCCTGGTCCAGGAAGATCCCACATGCCTCAGAGCAACTAAGCCCGTGCACCACAACTACTGAGCCCACGTGCCACAACTGCTGAGGCCTGTGTGCCTAGATCCCGTGCTCTGCAGCGGGAGGGGCCACCGTAGTGAGAGGCCCATGCGCCACAGCTGGGGAAAAGCTGGCGTGCGGCAGCAAAAACCCAACAGAGCCAAAAATAAAATAAATAAAATAAATTTTAAAAAAAAAACCTTTCTAAAAAAACAATAAATGGTGAAAAAGACAAGTCCAGTATCTGCTTCTCCCTGGATTCCTTATGGCAACTGGGTATTCCCCAGCCCATTGGACCCCCAGATTGAAGGAACTACACCCGAAATTCTGCAGAAATCCGCTCAACGTTAGCCCACGAGCTGCTGTTAAACTCCTTTCCTGGGTTCTTGAATTCCACAGAAGGCTTAGCTGTCACAGATATGTGAACTTTGTATCTAGGTGCTAGATATCAAATACTTCCCCAATCTCTAATTTTGAAGTGTTTGTATTAAAAGAGCCAGATGATTTTAGAATCGAAAGAAACCTCTTCATTTTACAGATTGGGACACCAGCCTTCTTGAGAGACAGGCAGTTTTCGTTAGTGGCAGGAGCCCTAGAGTTGAGTCACATAGGCCGGGATTCAGGTCTTGGCTCTGGGGCTCAAATCACAGCCTCTTACTGGCTGTGTGATCATAAGCAGTTTATTTAATATTTTTTGAAGGTCAGTGTTTTCATTTGTAAAGTCCGGTTAAAAATCCATCTCCCTGGGTCAGGACAAGGGATTGCCTCAGGTAACGTGAACCAGAGATGCAATGGTAACATCTGCCCAGAGCAGATGTTCAACAGTCTTGAGTCTCTGCTCTCCCTTGCCCAAATCACACCATTTATGGCAGAGTCAGGACTTAGAAGTTTCCCTTGAGGCATTGTTAGGATGGCTTGTGCTTCCCGGCTTACGTGGCAGGACTCATGCCCATCAAGGACACTCGTTGCTGAGAGGCTGTGTTACATGAGCATTCGAATATGACAAGACTCAGGATTTACTGTAAAAACAATTTCCCTTCTGAGTTACATATGTTCTTGCTGTTGCTTTCTTCACGTTCCTTGCACTGAGAGTTACGGCACCCTCCCTATCAACTATCAGTAATAATTTTGTGTAACTGTGTGAATGAGCAAGATCGCTTCTATAAAGCACCAGAAACTCAGAGCAAGCTATGTAAACATTTTGGAAAAATAAGATCTACATAGCCTAATAAGTCTTCGATTTTAAAAAGTCACATTCTAGAATAAGAACTTAAATATTTGTGCTAAATTGAAAGGGTTTTGGAAACTAAAAGTGTTTTAAGCAAGGCAGCGTTAGTCACATGAACTGAGGTGGTTGTGAAACATCCATCAGGTGGGAGAAGCAGCATCGTTTGTTCACGGTTCTCATTCTCCCAGAGTTCATTCGTCATTTCAAAAGACAACTCATTTTTCTATACTCTTCTTCCCCGTAAAGGCAGAAACCTGTGGGTTCTTACTGTGGGACGCTTTCCAAAGGAACACAGAATCGGGATTCCAGAATTCAAATACGTGGCAAATATGCATGGAGATGAGGTATGTGTATGGCTTGAATATCTGACATGTCACCAGAGAAGCTTCCCCTCGGGTCTCTTGTGCTCTGTCTAAATGCAAAGGAAGCAGCAGACACTGTAGCAAAGAATCTGGAAAGGTCTTCCGGTGAGGCCTTCTGCGAGGATTGAAGGAACCAGGTTCCAAAAACCAGCACAGCCATCTGGTTGTTTGCCCAGTGCCCTGTGCAGGTAACTGGAACGTTTTTTGTTTGGGGTGTGGAAGAACAACAGTGCCCCAGCTCTGGACTGCCAGCAAGTCCCCGAACTCCTGCCTGTGTTGGTTTTCCCCGTCTCCTGCTCAGCATCGAGGTGACCCAGCAGAGGAGCAATATTCTATTTGAACTAAAACAATCAGATCCCAACTAGCTATCCAAACTCCTAGGAGCTGGCTTTTTGAATGCTTTTGTCACTTTCTCTTAATCTAACACTTGGCGTTTTCAACGCTTAAGTTTAGAGCAGCGGTCCCCAACCTTTCTGGCACCAGGGACCGGTTTCATGGAAGACAATTATTCCACAGACCGGGAGGAGGCGGGGAATGGTTTCGAGATGATTCAAGCACATTACATTTATTGTGCACTTTATTTCTATTATTATTACATTGTTGTATATAATGAAATAATTACACAGCTCGCCATAATGCTGACAGGAGGTGGAGCTCAGGCGGTAATGCAAGCGATGGGAAGCAGCTGTAAATACAGATGAAGCTTTGCTCGCGTGCCCGCCGCTCACCTCCTGCTGTGCGGCCCGGTTCGTAACAGCTTGCGGACCGGTGCCAGTCCTCGGCCCAGGGTTGGGGGACCCCTGGTTTAGACCGTCAAGCTTAGGGCTCTGTCATCCCCATCATTCAGCAAACCCTTAAATTCCATCATGATGTCTCGCCTCTTTTCCAGCTTATCGGGGATCCACTCTCTTTATTTTGCTTTGTTTTGTTTTATGTTATTTATTTTACATTTTGCAAAATACCCTTTACCACGCCTGCCTGCCCAGCCATTCTTGCCAGGTATTTGAAGGTGCTCCTCTCCATTTCTCACCTTCCTTCCTCAGAGTATTTTGAGAATATGACAACTGCAGGATCTTCTGTTCCCCAGAACCCCACACAACTGGGCAATCCAGTGGGAGGGAAAGATAGTGCCCAGTCTTGACAGTAAAGAAAATTGACGTAGGAATATCAAACGCACTTAACTTTAAGGAATGTCAAAGAACAGGAATATTCCTATAAGTATAACCTGCTGACTTGTTATGACACTTCCAGGTCTGCAGTAGTGTGGGTGGCACACGCTGCTCGAATGCTGGGCTTCCTGTCCTGGCTTAACCCTCCCCAACCCCGGGGCGCCACCCCACGTGACACACACACATTCTGCCCTTCCCAGGCACGCTGCTCAACCCGTCCTGGTCCTGCCGAGCCAGGGGACTTCTTGTCACTGGAGCTCAGATGCAAACACTTGCCTTTGAGAGAGTGGTTGGTCTTTGAACCTGATTTGGGGGTGGTTGGAAGTTACTTTTTTAAGCATAATGGGCTTTGCTGGAAAAGGCTTGATATTGCTGGGAGTCTGACCAAAGTTGTTTTTAACAAAACAACTATTCATGACAGACAGCAGCCCAGACTTCCTTTCTCTTTTGCTATCTAGTCAATTGATCGAGGTCCTGTGGGATCCATTTTTAATAAGAGACATTGACTCCAGTAGCTTATTTATTGAATTCCTGGCATTTCAGAGGTTGCAGCCTGATGCTCAGAAGTTAATCCTCTCAGTTGAAACTTCCAAAGAAAAGCAAGAGTCCTTCCTCTCACTCACCCCTGAATTCACTTGTACTTTCCCAAATTTCTGACATCTTGCCCTCCAGGTAGTTAATGTATCCCATCAAATCAGGGCTCTCTCTTTCACTGTTGTTCTTTGAGGAATGCTAAGGACTGAGATGACTCAGAGGGAAAAGTCCCAGTGTGTTTCGTGTGTGGGAACCTGAAGTCCTGCTATCCCCTGTGTGTCCCAGCTGGTAGCAGTGTCTGGCGGCTCTGGGGGCCATTGAGAAACTTATTATCCTGAATTTAGATCTTGTATGTTCTGTCCTCCTGGAGCCACTAGGAGCTGGGGAAAGTGATGGAGTAACCCAGGAGCAAAAGGGTCACTTGGATTAGAAGGTTTAATCACCTTACTCATCCTTCTTCTCTTAGACCTTTTGGAATTGAAAGAGCATTTTCAAGAACCCACTCTTAAAAAGCAACATAGATAATATTTGGGGGCAGTAATTCTTAACCTTCTTTAGTTGGATTCCTTGCTATTCTGGCACAAACTTTGAATGCTGATCTCAGGGTCCATGGATCTTCTAGGAGTTTGTGGATCTCACGTGGAGAAGCCCAGCAGGGGTCATATGTGTACCGAGCAGTGTGGTGGACAGAATTGACCACGGTATTTTTTAAATGTTTCCTCTTTTCCCTGGACCCCACCTCAGTGTGTGCGTGTGCGTGTGTGTTGCCCACACTTAACCCCATGGCCAGGCAACAGTGAGCGTCAGCACCATCAGGAAGACCCAGTCATGTTGAGCACACACACCGTTTTCCCCCGAGAATCTTCACCTACTTCGTGATGCCTTCTTTTAGAATCGGGTCTTTATTAAATTAAAAATAACCTGTTATTATTACAAAATCAACATACGTACATCTTAGAAGAAAGAAAACATTGTATACTGACCTTATACAAATTAGGACTGTCGATTCCTTATCATTTATCCTTCCAGATATTTTTGTGTGTGCAGTTTCACCAAATGAGCAATGCTAATTTGCTCTTTGAAACATTTTTCAGTTAATACAAGCTACCCTTTCATGTCAGTAAATGTTTATCCTATCTTTACCTTATATCCCATGTTCTAGTTTCTCCAGTTGTCCTCAAAATGTCCCCCAAAGTGTCCATTCAGAATTCTGTCCAAGATTATGCATCATATGTGGTTGACATATCCCTTGAATCTCTTTTCATCTAGCACGTAAAGAATCTTTTCATGACGCTAGACTTAAGCGAGAATGTTGATCCATTGTGTGTCCTGCAGAACGTCCCACATTTTGGATTGTTTCCTTCCTTATAATATCATCGATTTTGTGCCTCTCATCCCCCTATTTACTTCAAACTGGAAGTTAAATCTAAAGGTCTGTGGGATTCAGGTGAAACATTTTTGGCTACTGTGTATCTTCGGAATCGTGAGTTCAGGCTAATTAGCCTGGCTACATCCACAATGCATGAAGCACGCTGAGGGGAGCAAAATCTACTTAAAACGGCCCATTTTCAGGTGAGAATTGTTACAAAAGAGTGAAGTCAAACCTCCTCTGGTTTTGTACGATATTCCTCTTGTTCTCAGTCACCTTGTCATGAGCTCATGTCCTCACGATGCTGCATCGATCAGGCTGGCAAGTTCCCCTCCATACAGCACTCTTCGACAAGAAAAGAGTAACAGTAGCCAACATTTACTGCGCATGGACTACGCTAAGTGCTTTGTATGCGGCCTTTCTTTTGCTCACTTCTGCAGAAGGCATGTTTGTTAGTGCGTTGACCAGGAAGGGAATGCAGGTTTCTTTCTGTTGGTCCTCTGGGCCTGCATCAGAGCCTGAGCAGTGAGCCTTTCCCAGCTACGGCTCTGCCTCCTTGACCCCCTCCACTGCCTTTGGAACGCTCTTTTTTTAGTGTTTTCCTTTTTACATATAGACCTATGATCTATCTCAAATTAATTTTTGTTTGGATGGATTCCCAGTTGTTCCAGCCCCGTTTGATTAGAAGATTTGGGCTCATTCACCGTGTGAAAGCGTAGCAAACTCTTAGAGTAAGACTGGAGTGAGCATCTCCATGTCACTTTTCTCTGTCCCTGTCTCATGCCTACTGCCCGCCTCCCCTCCCTGATTGCCGGGGAGTCACACAGGCGAGCCGACGGAAAGAGCACCTGCCACCCTTGATAAACCTTTGTCACCTGCTGTTCATGCTTTTTCAGAGTGAGGGAGACATTTCTGAGCTTCTAACTTTTCTCATTTTAGTAAGACTAGCAGGTGTTTTCCTGGTTTATCCAGGTTCTTGTCTGTACACACATCAGCGTGTGGAATTGTAGAAGCCCCAGTCCCAGATGTCATTCACACAGGCTCCTAATCGGCAGTGTGCGCACACCTGACGTCCAGTCCTTGTTATTCATTGGGAGGGATGAGACCAGAGGTCCCTGGGCGGGGCTTTCTGCCATTCTCCTGCTCCACAAACATTCACATCGTTTGGGAGTGGGGTCTTTGTCCCCCTCACCCTCCCCTGACACCTCATTCTGCTACTGGCTGGCTTTGTAGTAAACTATTACCTATAATCTAAAATCAGAGCTTTAATGAATGCTGGGACCATCATACTGGAAATGGAAACATCTAGTACCCTCAGCCTAAATGTGGGTGCAGGAGAGAAGCCTGGAAAATCACTCCTTGCTCCTTCCTTGAGCCCTCCCTGTTCTATGTTTTGTGCCTATCTGCCATCCCATGTTTTAAAATTTTTGCAGGAAAGAAAATCTTATACCTGGGCAATCTCTAGATTGTTAAGACATCTCTAATCCCTGTCTAATGGAAATATCCAAGTGAGGCATGACTATGTGTTTAAAAAGTTGGGTGCCTGGAATTTTAAGCTAATCCAGGAGCAGGCAAAGTGCAGGTGAGAGGTTGGGTCCACAGGTTCCCTTGACTGCAGGGCCCATGGTCTTTAAGTATGGGGGGAGGTATTCAGTCTATGTCTGTTAAGCATAACTGAATTGCCAATTCTGATTCTTTTTATTTTCTAGAGTTTTTTTTTTAAGCTTCTGTTTCTTAAACATCAATGAATTATTTTTCCTATGATGGTTTATTTGGGTATAAAGTTCTGAAATACCCACATCACACTTAGAATTTCACATTTGGTGGCATTAGTTTATAGTTTATTGGATTCCAGACACATAGTGGAAAGGAAAAACATTGCAAAAATATGGATAATAGTGATCATAGTTTTCAACCTAAAAATAAAGGCTAAATGGTTTTTTGCACACCTTCTAGGTATAAGAGACATTTAGACAGTAGTTTGTATGTCTAACTGTCTATATTTAGAGGGTATTTTAATGTTCTACATGAACAACAGGACATAATATCCAAAATTGTGCCTATCCTGGAAAATCTTGGGCTGTGTAGTCAACATGCAATAGAGGTTCCAAACTTACTAAAACAAGACAAAACAAAGCTTGCCACTTCTCCAGCCCTTTTTTCCACCTCTATCCCAGATGATGACAAAATGTGCTCAGTTACACAGCATGGCTTTGGATAATTATTTCCTTTTGCATTTAGACCAAACTAATCCTTATTCCAGGCGAAGTGTCTAATTCCTTTTAAGCATGTATTAAATTCCTCATATAATTATCCTCTTTCTCTCCATCTCCTTTTGGTGAGGGTGGGCCGGGGAGCCAGGGTGTCGAGTCCTTGGCATGATCAGAATTGCTGGCCCCCAGCCCTGTGAAGTGTGTTCAGTATTGAATGTCCTTTCAATGAACTAACTTGATCATTTGTATCTCCCCTCTCACTGAGAACCTTAAGTCCTCATGTTTTCAGAAAGTTCCTCCTCAGAATAGTCATGACTTTGTAATGGATTTGGCAACTGTAACCAACAATCATTTATTGAGCACGTGATATACCAGGAGCTGGGCGAGATACCAGGGCTACACAGGAAGCTGGTTAGGATCCCTGCCGTCAGACCTTGGATGGTGGAGTTGCGGGGGGGTAGGGGGGTCAGTCAGGGTCGGTCAGGCCATTGTAATATGTGTGAGCCCTATCAGGAGAGCACAGGTGAGGAGAGTTAAAGGACCACCTAGGCAGGTCATGGAACCCGGACTTGGGGAGGCCACGGAAAAGTGTGCTAGATAATGTAATATTTAGGCTAATACTTGAAGATGAAGGATTTAGCTAGGCAATCAGACAAATGAATTAAGTCTGTACCACACCATGTGGAGCCCCAGAACTGACAGGCTTATTTTCACCCAGAAGCTGCATTACAGTGTAGCATTTCAAGAACGGACTCCACCATTAGGAGAGCTGAAGTGTTGGCACTACCCTCTAATTCACTCTCGCACAATACACTACCCAGTTGTGGACTGTTGCTTCAAAATTTTTTTCCAATTGTTCTTAGAAGTGCTAGAACACTCGTTTTTATCTATCTAACAAATTCCCACTTGAATGAATTGAAGAAAAACTGATAGAGAATTTATTTTCTGCTTTCTGGGTTCTTGCCATCTTTTTTTTTTTTTTTAATTTATTTTATTTATTTATTTTTGGCTGCATTGGGTCTTCATTGCTGCACGTGGTCTTTCTCTAGTTGCGGCAAGCAGGGGCTACTCTTCACTACGGCGCGCAGGCTTCTCATTGCGGTGGCTTCTCTTGTTGCGGAGCACAGGCTCTAGGCGCGCGGGCTTCAGTAGTTGTGGCACGCGGGCTCAGTTGCTTCACGGCATGTGGGATCTTCCCGGACCAGGCCTCGAACCCGTGTCCCCTGCATTGGCAGGCAGATTCTCAACCACTGCACCACCAGGGAAGCCCCATCTTTTTTTTTTTTTTTAACTTTTTATTTTATACTGGAGTATAGTTGATTAACAATATTGTGTTAGTTTTAGGTATGCAGCAAAATGATTCATATACATATACATGTATCTATTCTTCAAATTCTTTTCCCATTTAGGTTGTTACATAATATTGAGCAGCATTCCCTGTGCTGTACAGTAGGTCCTTGTTGGTTACCTATTTTAAATGTAGACATGTGTACATGTCAATCCCAAACTCCCTGACTGTCCCTTCCCCCCCCCCACCCTCCCCCCAGTAACCATAAGTTCCTTCTCTAAGTCTGTGAGTCTGTTTCTGTTTTGTAATAAGTTCATTTGTATCATTTTTTTTTAGATTCTGCATATAAGCGATACTATACAATATTTCTCTTTCTGACTTACTTCACTCAGTATGACGATCTCTAGGTCCATCTTGGGTTCCTGCCATCTTAATGACCAGATGAATTATCAGAGAAAGACTCTAGAAGCTGATGTGCTCACCCAGACTTTCAAGCTCTTCATTAGGGATTCTTTCATTAAGTCCACACTCTCACAAAAGGAGCTAAATGAAAGGCTGGTTAAGCTAACGGAAACAGTTTTGACCACATTCTTTTTTAAAATTTTAGTCTCTCTAAGGTTTCATATTCAAAGACTTAATTTTAAATGAAGGGAGGTCTATACATAAAACATGAATGAGTGTTTGAGACATTTATATTAAGGTTGAGAAGAATTAACTTGAATAATATGTGGCATAAATTTGCTGTTACAGAGACAGGAAAACGTGGTCCAAGAAAACAAGAGGACTTTGTTTAACTCCCTCTGAAATTTCATCTGTTTACCTCACCATTTTTTTAATTATCTGACTCTTAATTGGTTCTTTATCATACTTCCAAGATTTTTCTTTCATCCTCTGCAGTTACGAACTTGTGGTTTGTTTTGGAATATGGAGACAAACAGAAAATACCTCGGTCACACATTCGTTACCTTGAAAGAATCATGATTTTATCGTTTTTGTAAAAATAACATAGGTTTTCTTTAATTTAAAAAGCAATACTAGAAAAATAAGAGGAAATAAAAACTTCGGAATACTATCGCTCAGAAATCACCATCATTAGTATTTGCCAGATGCTATTCTAGACATCTATGTATTTCTACAGCAATAGAATGAGAGGAATCAAAAGGATATAAAATGAAATGTGTGTCATATTATACGTGTTATCTTTAAATAAGAAGTATGAGGTTTAACTTTACTTGAATTTAACAGAATAGAACTGAAGTGAAATGAAAATAATTGGTGAACTTGGTATTTTCTCAAAATAAGAAATTATCGGAAGATTCTTCTACAGTCAAAAAATTAGGAAAAACTGAAATTATAATGATTTGAAATATATATATCTTTAAACTTTGGATAATATCCTATGACCCATTGCTGGGAAAAGTGAAGGAATTAGCACTTTGAAAAGTCTTCTGTCCTCTCCTTTCCTCTCTCCCGGCACCCACCCTTGCCGTTAGCTATAAACCTTAACTTTTACCTTCTATCCTATACCCACACCACCACAGTTGCTTAATTTAGTTCTATAGCTTAATCACAGCTTCTTACTCTTTGTTTTCATTTTCTTGTGGGTGGATGAATTTAACTGCCAACTCCTGTCTTGAGTTTAGGCGTGCATGACAATGTAGGATTCAGATAGTTAAGAGGAAATTCACATTTAGAACCATGTGGGGATTCCAATACATCTCACTTGGTACTTGACCTGGGACTCAGAGGGGCCTCAGGTTTTTCCTGGTACGTCCCTCTAATGGAACCATCCTACAGTCTCCAACCAGCATTTAGAAATCTCGCTTCCTTCTCTCTTTCCTTGACCTTTTCTCTTCCCCAACCCTTGGCCAGAAAAGCCCCTTCAACCAACCACACTGCCCACCTTTAAAGCCACCTTTCACAGCTTAAAATTGCCAGCCCCTCCTCCACTGGTTTCAGGGAAGCCAGTAAGGAGTGTCCAAATGTGCGTGATCTTCCAAAACACCGAATTGGAAACCCAGTGTGTGACTCACTTGACTTTTTTGGTTATTAAGGACCTTTTGTAAGGTTTGTAAGGACCTTTTTCAAGTGACAATTTTGACTGTAAAAACAAAAATCACAGTGGTGGAAGAAGATAGACATGAGTAGGAAAAAAATTGCAGTCAGAATGGAATTTACTTCCACTCTGAATTTTATGGCTACCTATAAATATGTAATTTACATATTTAAAATTTTCTTAGTTCCATTTTAATTATTCTGTGTTCATTAGGATAATAAATTCATAAAATGTGATCTCTTTACTTGCCAGCGAGGGGCATAAAATATGGAATTGCTCATCCTTTGTCCCAACAATGAATTGCTACAGAGCAGTCATAAATGAAAATTCTTTTCCTGCCCACGGCCTTCATTAATGCACCAGAAGCACTGTCCTTATTTAACCACCTGCTGCCCTGATTTCCCATATACTAACTCCTCTACAACATCTGATCGCATGTAAGAGGTAAATATTCCTTACTTAGAAGCAGAATCTTTGAACTCAGGATTACAGGGGAAAAGTAATATAGCCTAATCAAATCTTTCTAGAATAAGGTTGAATACGTGAATTCCTTTAAAAAAAAAAAAAAAGGAAATCTCTCCCTTGGGGATTATAAAGCAAGCTCTTTCACAGGCCTTCAGTTTCCCCGTCATTGTTGGTACATAAGGTAATTTTAGGTGAATGTGACCATGTTTGTTTTCATAGTCATGCTTTTATTTTACTATACAATTAGAAACATATCTAGCAACATGGTAATTATACAAAGTTTCTTATTTTTAATGTAAGTAAAAAGTGAGCCAATTTAAAGAAAATGCAAACTAAATAATAGTATAGATAATATGCAGATATGGCAAAACATTGTGAGGATGTTGTGCCAATGAAACATGAGGATGTGGAAATCAGAAATACAGAGGTACGGCAAAAATTGCACAAATGTGCAAGAGGGGAATTTGGAGATAAAAGAACTTGGAAACAGGGGAATATGAAAATCAGACCTATTTAAATTAATCTACTTAAATTATGCATATTACAAATTCAGATTTTTCTCTATTAAAATCTACATGTCTACTGCAGTGGTTCTCCACGTATCATCCACCGAGACACGCACCACGGCTCTCCCATGTGCCAGGCATGCCTGTGGAGATGCACAACTCCCTGCCTGATCTCTAGCTCCCCCTCTCGCCACCACTCCAGGAAGTATTTGGAAGACAGACAAACTGGAAATAGGATAATAAGAATAACCTTTACTCCACTCTAATTCATTTTTAGTAAATTATTTACAGATAGGTACTTCTTTTTAAATTAACTTAAACCCAAAAAACAAAAACCTTTTACTCACAAAGGTTTTGCAGCACACCAGTGATGGATTGCCACATGCCAGAGTATCAGTATACCTGAGAAACGGTGGTCTGACATGTGGTTTTGGTCTCACATATCATGTGTAGTGTTTCTTGTTGGGGAATTTGTTCTTTGGGGACTGTTTTCCTTGTTTTCCTCTCACCTAACAATATCCTCTTCTCTCTTTAACACCTATAGACTGTAGGGCGGGAACTGCTGCTGCATTTAATTGAATATCTCGTAACCAGCGATGGAAGAGACCCTGAAATCACAAATCTAATTAATAGTACCCGGATACACATCATGCCTTCAATGAACCCAGACGGATTCGAAGCTGTTGTAAAGCCCGACTGTTTTTACAGTAAGGGAAGGTAAGCACAGGCTAGTCTATCTTTATTTAAAACACAACAAAACCATAAAAAGGCCCCCATCAGATCAGACCCCTTCGCCCTGTAAAGAGAAGTTAGTGAACCATCTCATAACCTGTGTCGTGTCACTGCTGTGCTGGAAACTTTTCAGGGCTGCCCATTGCTTTGACCTTGAGAAGTAAAATCCTGAGCAAGGCTGCTTTACCCCTGCACCTGCCTCACTGCCCCGGCTTCATCGCCTCTTCCCCCGCACTCACCCTGCTGCAGCCGCTCAGACCTCCCTTCATCTCCTGCAACCACCAGCTGCCTTCTCACCCCTGGCATTTCCCACCCCTCCCCCCGTACCCTGCTTCAACAGCATTTCCTCAAAGCCTCCTTCCCTAACCTATCAGATATTAGATCCCCAATTATTCTCACATCACCTGGCACTTTACCCTCATAGCACAATCTTTAATGTCTCATTTCTTGTTTAATGTCTACCTGAGGGCAGGAATGCTGCCTGTTGTCTTCATCCCTGTTAAATCCCAGGGCCTAGGGTAGTACCTGGACCCTCAATAAACAGGTTGATTTATTAAGCCAGCACACGAACTAATCACAAAGAAGAGTGAGTCTTGTAGTATTTCTGATTTAAAGTTTATTGTGTTTCAAGCAGCCTCAGGAAGTTTGGAACTTCTCAAATGTCTGATAAACATTGATATCTGTGCAATTAAAAATTTGTTTTTACCAAAGATTAATAAATCACCACTTGATTCCCTTCCACATTTAAGTTTTTTAGCATATTTAAACATGGCCAGTCCACTTTTCAGAAATACATTTGTATAAAATAGCACATTCCTGTTGTTTCTGTTACCAATTGCTATGGAACAAACTGCCCCCAAATTGAGGGACTTAAAACAACCACCTCTTTATTTACTCTCCACTATGTAAGTTAGGCATTTGGGCAGGGCAGAGCAGGGATGGCTAATCTCTATGCCATGATGTCAGGGGCCTCAGCTGGGGTCTGGCTGGGACCGTATCTCTAGAGTCTCAGTGCTGGCTGTCACCTGGGTTCCTCATTCTTGCACATGGACCCTTGATGTGGACAGCATTGGGGTCTCAGAGCTCCAAGTGGGAGTGTCAAGAGCAAAAGCCCCGAAATGCAAACACTTATCAGACCTCCACTTACATCCGAATCACTACTGTCCCACTGGCAAGAACAGGTCTCACGGGAGGGGACAACATATTGTGTGAATGCCAGCTGTGATTCATTGGAGGCTGCCCAGGCAACCATCTACCACCTCTGTATTCATATTTGGAAAAACACCTGGAGCCCAAAGCAAAGGTCTACACACTGCACGAATCTGCTCCCTCAGACAGCAATAGTAAACCCTAAAAAATTCTTTCTTTTAAAGGGAAAATAGTAACTTCTATGACCTGAATAGAAATTTCCCCGATGCTTTTGAATTTAATAATGTACCAAGGCAGCCTGAAACTGTGGCAGTCATGAAGTGGCTGAATACAGAGACATTTGTCCTTTCTGCAAACCTCCACGGTGGTGCCCTGGTGGCCAGTTACCCATTTGATAATGGTGTTCCAGGTAAGCAAACTTGGGCCCAGCTCTTGCTTTCTAAGTCCAGAGTGAAACTGCAAACTCTCTGCCTCTGAATGGGGATACACTCTTCCTCTCCTCACTTAACTTCTCTGGCAGGGATAGAAAGAGCCCCATTCTCTTGACCCTCAGCTATCCTTCCTACAATTTATAAATGGTAGATGGGCAAAGTGGCTGAACTGATAACAACACGGGATTACTTGACATTCATCAGTGAAACGGTAAAATTGGGATTTAAATTAGCCCACAAGAGGCAACACAGCTAAATAAATAAATAAATAAAACGAATCATGTAAGTAATAATTCCTGATTCCTCTTAAAACTGTGGGATAAGGTATGTACCAAGGACTTAAAGTATTCGAGTGGCTTCATTTAACCCCTACAGTACCTAAGGAAAGTTTACTGACCTCCAGAAATCAGCAAGAGTGACTAAGAGGGTATTTAACTTTTAAGCTGACTGAGAAGGAGTTTAGACATGTACATGGTTATTTTGTGTGATATTGCCTTCTGTATGTCCATTAAAAACTAGGAAGAGGACTAAAGGGAGTATTCGTGGAAGTGGGTACAGGATCTCACTAGGAAATTAGAGCCTTTGTGTGTGATGTGATGATGCATGTGCTAATATGGTGTGTGCTTCCTCCGACTATAACTTCAACTAAAAGGTCTTGGTCTGTCTTTCACGTACAGCCACTGGGACATTATACTCTCGGAGCTTAACCCCTGATGATGATGTTTTTCAATATCTTGCACGTACCTATGCTTCAAGAAATCCTGACATGAGGAAAAGAAATCCATGTAGAACTAAAATAGAGTTTCCTGGTGGAATTGTAAATGGATACTTTTGGTATCCACTCAAAGGTGAGTTTCTCTTCGTTCTGCTATTCTCCTTACTGCCTTCACCCAGAGGTGCCAGCTGGCCTTCACCCCAGCAGTTGCCAAAAGTTAGGCACAGTGCAGTCCCTTCAGTCGTGTCTCTGTCAGCTAATATCACAGAGCAGTGAGGGGAACTGATCATTTGAGAGATGCTCAGGCATGCTCCCCACTGCCAAAGCCTCCTGAGTTCAGACACTGGTTCAGCATTTACCTTGGAGCTGGGAACTGTGCCAAGAAAGATGAATAGGACACAGATATTAAGCCCAAGTTTAAGAGAGAAGAGCAGCATACAAATAAATAATTGTGATGGCATGTAATGTGAATAAAAGTAGAGATTTAGGGCTTCCCTTGGTGGCGCAGTGGTTAAGAATCCGCCTGCCAATGCAGGGGACACGGGTTTGAGCCCTGGTCCGGGAAGATCTCACATCTTAGTTGCACAGAGCAACTAAGCCTGTGCACCACAACTACTCAGCCTGCACTCTAGAGCCCGCAATCCACAACTACTGAGCCCACGTGCCTAGAGCCCATGCTCTGCAACAAGGAGAGCCACTGTAATGAGAAGCCCGCCACCGCATCGAAGAGTAGCCCCTGCTCACTGCAACTAGAGAAAGCCCGCGTGCAGCAAGGAAGACCCCACGCAGCCAAAAAATAAAATAAAAATTTTTTAAAAGTATAGATTTAGAAAAGGTACAGTGTACCACAGAGGTGTAAAGCCAAAATACATCAGGGAGTAGTGAAGGCCTTAGAGAAATGTAATGCTTATGTCTCATCCAGTGGGGACAGCTGCTACTTAGAACAAGGCAATTATTGCCATGCAGCAGTGGGGGGCAGTATTGCCAGATCTTCCAGTTTGTGAAGCAAGCTGGATATTTCCATGACGTCTCCTGATTTTAAAACCACTTTGCAGGCTAAGCAAAAGAGCCCTCTAGTTTTTCTCCCTTGGAACAGGATGGCCAGGTGAGGGAGGGAGTGAGGAGCTGGCCATGTAGGGAACATGGTGGAGGGGTGTTCTTGTCCGAAGGAATAATATAAGCAGAAGCCCAGGGGTGTCAGAGTCCTAGTCTGGAAATTGACAGAGAATAGGAGGGACCTAGGACAGCAGGGTGAGAGGGGAGACAGTGGGCTGGAACCAGGTTTCCACTGCCTCAGTGGAAAGTGCCCCCTTCCAGACTGGTCAGCTGATCCTACCAACAGCAACCCCCAGCCTGCATTTCCGTATACAGGCTACTTCCTCAGTTGTCACTTTGGATGCACAGGCTATCAAGTAGTCTTGCACAAGCTGGGACTTTTGTGTCTGGGCGGGTCTCTGCCAGCTTTCCAGATAATATAAATAAGTATAGACCACAAGTGAGAGGAACCAGGACCAGCCAGATACCACAACATCCCAAACTTCTCTCCGCTGTCCGAGAGAGAGCCTCCCCACTCCCACCACAGGGCTGAGTCCCCGCTCACTACTCTCCACAGGGAGGAAAGGGCCCCCTCCTGCCCAGCAGCAGCGCTGTCCTTCATGTGCGTTGTCTGTAACTTTCAAGACAGATCCAGATGTGTGGGAGATTAACTAGAAACCTAATTTTGCTGTTGGGAGTTGTTCCCAAGTGTGCCTGTGTGTCAGCTGTGTATCTCTGTGAGAAAAAAAGAGGGCAGAGCCAGAAACTTTGAGGAGCTTAGAACAGAGCATCCTGGCTCAGTCTGGAGGTTTTTGTGGCCAGGCCTGACTGGCATTATCTGGAGCGGCACACACTCGCCACACTTGGTATTCTCCATCCAGCACGCTTTGCACACCTGTTGTGCACACCTGTTTTGCCATTTAACTTCTTTCTACCTGAGACACAGCCATCCAGCCAAGGGCTTTTGTTTTGTTTCATTTCTCTCTTCCTTTTTTCCTTCTTCTATTTCTTGGTGAAAATGAGGTCAGAGAGAAATACAAAACTTGTAAGTAAAGGAAAAGAAAGGATAGAGTAATTCTTCCTGGCTAAAATCTGTACGTACATAGATATTACTCAATGTTTACATAATATTTTGACCATTTTCTGAGCATAAATTTGTTTTACTTCATTACTTCCCAAATACCCTGATGAAATTGAGAATATATATTTCACTGGGCAGATATCAAGTATAGCTAATTAAAATCTGGCAGAGACTACTTCCTTCAAAGTTACCATATTTCTTCAAATCCAACATGCCACTGATTGTAAAACATGTCCCACCAAGAAAGAAAAAAGTTTCCAGCCAAACTAATAACCCAATGATGTTATTCAGCCATCAAATTTAAGATACTTCCCAATTCAGAGATTTTAAAATATGAAAAGTTTTTCATCTTAGAAAATATAAAATACGGTTATAACCCTTTGAAAATAGGGTGTTGAGAGGTAAGAACTAGAAAGTGAGCATGGGCAGTGGTAACCCCAGAAGTACCAGGGGCCTGCGTCTTCCCCTGCTCCCTGAGAATCAGCATGGCTCCTTCCCTCCCATTCCCAAACACAGTGTGGTGTGATGGCTGAGAGCATGGGGGCGCTAGGAAGATGGCCTGTGCTCCAGTCTCAGCCATTCACTGGCAAGAATCCCTGGGCACATGAACTACCATTTGTGATTAAGCTTCCTCATCTGTAAAATACGAGTGATAATTACTGTGAGGATTAAATGAGCGGATGGTGAAGCTCTTCAAACAGTACCTAGCAAGAGCGAACACTCAGTAAACACTGGCCATTATTATTCCTCCAAATTCATATACTTAGCTTTACAGAACAAATGTGTTTATGAATGGTTTGTAGAAATATTTTAAAAGAAATCTCACTCTAGTTTATATCTGTTTAAAATGTAATTTAGGAAGAAATGTAACTTGAAGAATCCTTTTTTTTTTTTTTTTTAATAAATTTATTTATTTATTTTTGGCTGCATTGGGTCTTCGTTGTGGTGCGCGGGCTTCTCATTGAGGTGGCTTCTCTTGTTGTGGAGCACGGGCTCTAGGCGCACGGGCTTCAGTAGTTGTGGCTTGCGGGCCCTAGAGCGCAGGCTCAGTAGTTGTGGCACACGGGCTTAGTTGCTCCGTGGCATGTGGGATCTTCCCAGACCAGGGATTGAACCTGTGTCCCCTGCATTCGCAGGTGGATTCTTAACCACTGCGCCACCAGGGAAGCCTTTGAAGAATCCTTTTTGTAATTGTGATTTTAAAAAAGGACCCTTCCTCTATCCCTCACTTAATTTTGATGCACAGCTGAACATCAGTCAGCTCTGATTCAGTTACCCATATGGGAATATTTAGGATTGCTTTGTCATGCCTGGATAATAAAATGTCAAGCTCTAATTGTACTTGCTAATATGTCAAATTCATCTTTTCCTGTTTACGTGTACTTTCATTACAACCGTCTGATTCACCTGTCCCCAAGGTACGTGATACTTGGCTTCACTCCAATTTCAGACCTTAAAAAAAATTAAATATGCTTGTGTTTAGGTGGAATGCAAGATTACAACTACATCTGGGCCCAGTGTTTTGAAATTACGTTGGAGCTGTCATGCTGTAAATATCCTCGCAAGGAGAAGCTTCCAAGCTTCTGGAACGATAACAAAGACTCGCTGATTGACTATATAAAACAGGTGCACATAGGTTTGTAAGATTTTCTTATTAATTCCTGTTAACACAAAATATAGCATCTGGCAAACCCTCTGGGTTGAGAAAATGCAAGCCCCTATTTATGTTTTCTAGGTATAGCCTCATTTTTAGTACCAGAACAGTGGTTCAGAATTCTCTCTGCGTGAACATCTGCAGCCTGTGAGAAATGCAGCACCCATCAGTTCATATAAGAGAAAGCATGGTGTGTTACTTTAATATGGGGGTGTAAAATCCAGGGTACTTCTAATTTTACAAGTTGAATGACCTGGAAATCTGGCAAAAGATCAGGAAAACAGGCTGTTACTCTGTTACATCATCACCCATTTAGAAAGAAGCCAAGTTTGCTTGTCACTTGCCATATAATATCACAGACCAGAGAACGTTGGACATGCCATTTTGCATTTTTTCTAGAACTGGGGTGGTAACCTAGCACCGTTAGCTTCAACCCCTCCCACCCCTCAACTCTGCCAAATGACCTGGCATTGGGAGTCTTTGCAGCCTGTTTTTTGATGGCTGTCTGGCCTTTATCACAGATGAGCAGACTTAATGTGACAGGAGTGGTCCTTCTCAAACATGTGCAGCAGACTCACCAGGAGGGTTTGTTAAAATGCGATTGCCAGGCCCCATCCCCAGAGTTGCTGATTTAGTGGGTCTGGAATGATTAACATCTTCCCTGGTGATGCTGACGCTGCCGGCCCAGGGACTAATCTTCGGAAACCATTGTACTAGAGCAACACGTTGCTTGTGATGATGATGGAATCCTGGGCAGGGTGTGGAAGGCTCTTCTGCATTGCCCAGGTTAGTTATTTTTCTCCATTCAGAACGGCTTGGGGGGAGAAAGGTATCAGGAATTAGGGCGACAGTTATGCTACCGCATCAAGCCAAAGTGGAGGATGTGTGTTTGTGAAGAGGTTTGCATCATGGGCCTGCTGCATAATTGCATAATTCCTGGATTTTCTGCATGCTTCACACCAAAGCTTCCCACCTGCTGAGAAGAGATGGAGACGGTTGAGGCAGGGAAAAGTCAGAAGCAGAGGGGTACAGGGCTGAGTGCAAGGACAATTAGGAGCTCCCCTTGGCCACACATCCCTAACATGGCTACTCCTTCCCCCTTTCATACTTGACCTCCAACCTCTTCACCCCCATGCAACAAGTACACAAAGATTATTTTTGAATTGGCGGGGCTGCATCTAACTGGCTGAGACATTTATGGGGTAGGTTGATGGGGGAGATGACGAAATGTCATCTTTCTTTTTCACCAGCATCTTAATAATTTTTATTAAGCTTATTATTGGGTCTTTCTCCTTTTTCATTATGTCACTAGACTTTGTATTCTGGTATGTCTCTACTTGACTTTTCTCATGAGGCACATTTCTACTTTTACTGTATTTCTACCTAAGTCAATCTTTTAGTGTGTACTCTGTCCTTTTCTAAAATTCCTCCTTCAGAAGCATCAGCATGGGACTGCAACTAAACACGAAATACACTCCACGAACTGCACTGCTATCTTCGGAATTTCAGTCTAGCTGGAAAGGTTATTTACTGAGCCCTGAATTAAGGTGGGCTCTGAAGTATCCTGCTGAAATAACATTGCCAGTGAAGGAGCTTTGTAAACTGTTAAATAACATAAAAGTTACAGCCTAACCATTGTTATTTATTAATTTAAAGTGGTTACAAGTCCATTTAACTAGGTTTTATAAAGAATATTCATACATCTACCTGTCCCTATAATCAGATGTGCACAGCTTACTTAAAAAAACATATGTATATATTAACACATCAACCCTGCCCCCTGTGGTTTAAGACAGGGTTTTTTTTGTTTTCTTTTGTTTTTGTTTTCTAGTTTAATAATGAAACTCTATTTCAAAACACTGATACAGTGTGGTTACTGTTACTTGATAGAGAGGTTCTCTCCTTATTGGTGCCCAATAGGAAGCCAAAGAGTATCTTTGATTGTGAATAATGGAAGCAAACATCTTTTTACCACTATTGCTCTGGTTTAAGAAAATTACTGATGTTTGTCAAGCTGCATCACATTCACTGGCTCAGTGTCACCACTTGCTAAGATGGTCTCTGAGATTTCCAGATGGGTCAAAGTCTCTGGCCTACCTTGTCTGGGAAGGAAAGGCCTCCTGCTCTAATGGAAGGACCAGGCCTAGACGGCAGGAGCCTGGGTAAGGCCTAAGCTGTTCTGTCATCTGCCCCTGTGTGAAACTTTGCAAGCCACTTGTCTCAACTGGTTTTAGTCAACTGATAGCTAAGAGTAATAGCATATGCCTTGTCTCACCCCAGCTTGGTCTAAGTCTCCGATGGGGTCATTCTTTCAATTAAATCTCACTGCCAACCTCAATCTAAACTCAGGCCCTTTGGTGCTGTGTTGTCATGCTTAGAGGGTTGACTAGGCTCCTGTTGGGATGAGGGTAAGGCAGACGTTAAGGCGAGTGTGAATTCTAGGGACCTGGAATGTCCTGCTTGTTCCCTCTCTGGGGAGAAGCAAAGATGAGCAAGACGTGATATTACCTGCTGCTGTTCTCTCCCTTGAACTCCTCAGAGCAGATCTGAACCCAGAGGTTTGAGGGATGGCCCACAGCATCCAGAAACCTAAGCAACCTGGACCTGAGATAATCTGGTATGTGTTGAGTTCCAGAAGCCTGTGAGACACAGATACGCATCTGTTATCAGATCCAAAGTCAGTGGCAGCTATAATCATTAGGTGGGGACATGGGAGTGAACAGTCTCCCGAGTACCACTGGCTCAGACTCTGCGCTGTAGCCAGTCCTTGCCCAGCAGGGGCTTTTCATCCACGGAGCTTGATACATCCCCAAGGGAAGGAGAGCTTTACATTTCTCCCCCTCATTTCCAGATGTGGCCACAAAATTTAAGTCTCAGATTTTATTCTCCTTTGCTTATTATCGGAGCTTTTTTCAAAATTTTGCTTTTTGTTCTCCTGATGTCATAGTGCTGGCTGTCTCTGCATCTCTTTGGATCTACTGGTCTTTTTTCAATTTTTGATTTCAGCATATAGAAATAAATAATGTCTTCTGGTAAAACAATCACTTCCTTCTAAGTGAAAAGTTTCATGGTGCCTGGACAGAATATTGAAAAGACGTATAAGATCCAAAGACAGCTTATATTTGGCTGGTGCTACGGGGTTATCCTCTAATAGAAATTCTGTATTTAAGCATGGTCTGTGTTTGTTCAGTAACGGAGTGATATTCAGATATTCCCAGCTTGAACAACTGTCTCTAGGTTTGGCTAAGGGTCATACAGAAATGAATCTTTTAATCTTTAGAGGACATTGAATGAGAGTCAAAACTGGAATATGAAGACTTTTGGCAATCGACCTGAATCCAAGTTACTCTTCCTTTTCCCGTGTTTGAGGATAGTCAGACTACCGGTCCCTGGAAACCTTTGTTTAGTTTGACACATGATATAGGGGTGTTGTGTGGGTACCTAAGGCCATCTAAAAACGCTGTTCATAGACTGTCCAAAAAATTCAAATCTGTTCTGTTAAAGTGTAACAACCAATTCCAGCCAAGAAGGAATTCGCAAATTTTTTTAATTTGAAGTATAGTTGATTTACAAGTTGTCTTAATTTCTGCTGTACAGCTATATATATATATAGCTGAATATATATGTATATTCTTTTTCATGTTCTTTTCCATTATGGTTTATCACAGGATATTGAATATAGTTCCCTGTGCTCTACAGTAGGACCTTGTTGTTTATCCATTCTATACATAATAGTTTGCATCTGCTGATCCCAAACCCCCAATCCATCCCTCTCCCACCCCCTCCCCCTTGGCAACCACAGTCTGTTTTCTATGTCTGTGAGTCTGTTTCTGTTTCGTAGATAAGTTCATTTGTGGCATATTTTAGATTCTACATATAGTGATATCATATGGTATTTGTCTTTCTCTTTCTGACTTCACTTAATATGATAATCTCAAGGTCCATCCACGTTGCTGCAAATGGCATTATTTCATTCTTTTTTATGGCTGAGTAGTATTCCATTGTATGTATGTACCACATTTTCTTTATCCATTCATCTGTCGATGGACGTTTTAGGTTGTTTCCATGTCTTGGCCTTTGTGAACAGTGCTGCTATGAACATAGGGGTGCATGGATCTTTTTGAATTATAGTTTTGTCTGGATATATGCCCCGGAGTGGGATTGCTGGATAATATGGTAATTCTATTTTTAGTTTTTTGAGGGACCTCCATAGTGTTTTCGATAGTGGCTGCACCAACTTACATTCCCACCAACAGTGTAGGAGGGTTCCATTTTCTCCACACCCTCTCCAGCATTTGTTATTTGTGGACTTTTTAATGATGGCCATTCTGACTAGTGTGAGATAATACCTCATTGTAGTTTTGATTTGCATTTCTCTAATAATTAGCGATGTTGAGTATCTTTTCATGTGCCTGTTGGCCATCTGTATGTTTTCTTTGGAGAACTGTATATTTAGGTTGTCTGCCCAGTTTTCAATTGGGTTTTTTTTTCTTTTAATTGAATTGTATGAGCTGTTTGTATATTTTGGAGATTAATCCCTTGTCAGTCACATAGTTTGTAAATATTTTATCTCAGTCCGTAGGTTGTCTTTTCATTTTGCTTATGGTTTCCTTTGCTGTGCAAAAGCTTATAAATTTGATTAGGTCCTGTTTGTTTATTTTTGTTTTTATTTGTTGCCTTGGGAGACTGACCTATGAAAACATTGCTTCGATTTATGTCAGAGAATGTTTTACCTATGTTCTCTTCTAGGAGTTTTATGGTATCGTGTCTTATATTTAAGTCTTTAAGCCATTTTGAGCTTATTTTTGTGTATGGTGTAACAGTGTATTCTAACTTCATTGGTTTACATGCAGCAGTCCAGCTTTCCCAATACCACTTGCTGAAGAGACTGTCTTTTGTCCATTGTATATTTTTGCCTCCTTTGTCAAAGATTAATTGACCATAGGTGTGTGGGTTTATTTCTGGGCTCTCTATTCTGTTCCATTGATCCATATGTCCGTTTTTGTGCCAGTACCATGCTGTTTTGATTACTGTTTGCTAATATTTTTTAAGGCACCGTGACATTTTTTTTTTGGTGTCTTCTGCCTTAGCATCCTGAATCTTAGGTGTAAAGTCAATTTCAAAGATAGCTTAATTTTTTATGAGTTTGGGTTGGTTTTGTTTGGTTTGGTTGGTTTTGAAGAAGACAATGAAAAATACAAAAGATGCCAACACACATACTGCCAGTACTACAAGCTGTCTTGCTCAAATGTACAGACTTTCAAAGTGGCAGGAAGACTATAAGCTAGTTCAGAGACCTAAGGAAGAAATAAGCATAGCTTCCTCCTTCACATATTCTTGCTCTTGCGGAACAAAGTTGAACTGAGATCCCAGCAACTTATCCAGTATTTCTGTGTCAACTTCAAACTTATATGGCTAGTCTTTCTTTTCCTTTGTATCATTTTTCTTATCCAAATAAGAAGAAAGAGAAGGATTAAGAAAGGATTAATATTTGTTGAGCCTCCTGTTCTGTTACTTGTGTTTGATCTTCACGACAATCCTGGAAGATATACATATTATCCCCATATTATAGGTGATGAAATTGAGGCTTGGGAATGTTTAGTGACTTGGGAGCTGGGATTCTAATGTATCACAGGACTTCCTAAGAAGGCCATAATGGAAATCTCTCTTCAAAAAAGAATGCCATTGAAATTCAATGAATAAATGCAGAATCAGTTTACTAAATTATGACTGATTATGGTTGGGTACTCCCTGAAGATCAAAAGGGTACATATGACCCTTGAACAACATGAGTTTGAACTGTATGGATACACTTATATGTATGTGTTGGGGGGGCAAGGGAATTGGTTTTTGTTTTGTTTTGTTTTTTCACTAAATATGTACTACAGTACTGCACAGTCCATGGTTGGTTGAATCTGCCAGTGCAGAGAGGGCCAACCGTAAAGCTATATGTGGATTTTCAACTGTGTGGAGGATCAACGTCCCTAACCTTGCATTGTTCAAAGGTCAACTGTAGTAGGAATAAATATAAATGGAACCTATTTTTTTAAAAGGCAAAAGAGGAACAAATTAAAATGGAGGTTTACATAGTTGACCTAAATAGAAAAAGTGAGAAGGAAATGTGGAATTTAATCATTCCTTCTCTTGAGGAAAATAATGAAGAGTCAAGAATCTGGAAAAAGTTAAAGGCAACTTGGGTCAGATAGAACTTAATGTTCGAGGTAAAAATGTTGTTGGTAAATGTCAAAACTTTTATATTTCATTTTAACCTTTTCTGAAGGAAACTATTTAATGTGTGCCTCATATTTTTCCTGTCCTGGTAAATAATTACTAAGTATTACTGTTTTGGGACATTTCAGGGAACCTTTTTCATTGTGGCCTCTTCTTTCTCATTTATGTCATTACGATAACATGACTTGTCACTGAAGTGAACAAACTGGAATAGGAAAATAGGGTTTAAAATGAGAGGAGTCTTAAAATATAAATGGTCTTTTATTAACTGTATTCTTGAAATTTCAAGGTGAGGGGTATGGCATCGGGTTCAGTGTGGGCTCTGAAGACTAGCATGGATTTACAGCCAGGCTGTGCTGCTTTGTTGGTTATATGAGCATGAAAAGGGTTATTTAATAATCCAAAGCCTTAGTTTCCTCATCAGTAAAATTGTGATAATAACATTGCCTACCTCATAGAGTGGATGTGAAGATGCAGTGAGAAAATGCACATTAAGCACTTAGCATAGAGCCTGAACTATACTAACTGCTCTGTAAATGTTGGCTCCCATTATTAGTAATAATAAGACTCCTTCAATCGATTCCATGCTTCCAAGCAATGCTGTGATTATAATTGTTTCCCAAGTAGTTTGCCTGACCATGAGACAAAACCATTGAGTCCCTTACACAGATAAGTATCTTATTGTAAATTGGCATTTTTGACCTTTATTTAGGATTTTATGGAACTCAGGCAGTACAGTTTGGTGACTGAGTGAACATCTTGGAAATGGTAGGAGTAGATTTAGATTGTTATCTATGTTCTCTCATTTTGATAATATGCTATAAATGGAATATTCAACAACAACAAACAAACAAATTTAACCTATAAATCAGATTGGTAGTTTGACTGTATTTTAAGTTACATTGAAAATAATGTTCATTGCAGCACTGTTTACAATAGCCAAGACATGGAAGCAACCTAAATGTCCATCGACAGAGGAATGGATAAAGAAGATGTGATACATATATACTATGGAATATTACTCAGCCATTAAAGAGAATGAAATAATATCATTTGCAGCAACATGGATGGACCTAGAGATTGTTATACTGAGTGAAGTAAGTCAGAAAGAGAAAAAGAAATATCGTATGGTATTGCTTATATGTGGATTCTAAAAATAAATGATACAAATGAACTTATTTACAAAACAGAAACAGACTCACAGACTTAGAGAATGAACTTATGGTTACCAGGGGGGAAGGGTGGGGAGGGATAGTTAGGGAGTTTGGGGTTGACATATACACACTGCTATGTTTAAAATGGATAACCAACAAGGACCTACTGTATAGCACAGGGAGCTCTGCTTAATGTTTTGTGGCAGCCTGGATGGTAGGGGAGTTTAGGGGAGAATGGATACATTTATATGTATGGCTGAGTCGCTTTGCTGTGCACCTGAAACTATCACAACATTGTTGATTGGCTATACTCCAATATAAAATAAAAAGTTAAAAAAAGTTTACCAAGTTCTGATTCAAGATGGTGACATAGGAGGATCCTGAACTCACCTCCTCCCATGGACACACCAAATCCACAATTGCATATGGAACAGTTTTCTCTGAAGGAAACCTAAAAACTACCTGAGCGACTTCTACACAAGAAAAAACCCACATGGAAATGGGTGGGAGAGTCTGAGACATAACCTTGCCATAAACCCATCTCCAGCACAGCAACCCAAAATCAGGAAGGAACTCACAACTCTAAGCTTCTCCCTGAGGAGTAAATGGTTTTAACTACACATCTGGTACCCCATCTTTTAAGACGTGCACCCTCAGGCTTCCCTGGTGGCGCAGTGGTTGAGAATCCGCCTGCCAGTGCAGGGGACACGGGTTCGAGCCCTGGTCCGGGAGGATCCCACATGCCGCGGAGCAACAAAGCCCGTGCGCCGCAACTACTGAGCCTGTGCTCTAGAGCCCGCGAGCCACAACTACTGAAGCCCGTGCGCCTAGACCCCGTGCTCCGCAACAAGAGAGGCCACTGCAATGAGAAGCCCGCGCACCGCAACTAAGAGTAGCCCCCGCTCACGGCAACTAGAGAAGGCCCGCTGCAGCAACGAAGACCCAACACAGCCAAAAATAAATAAATTAATTAATTAAAAAAAAAAAAAAAAAGATGTGCACCCAAGAGATAATCCCACAAAACATCTAGCTTTGGGGTTTTTAGGTTTTAAAATAACACTGAATTATTTTTCATGCTAAGTCTTTTATTAACTTTTTAAAAAATTTTTATTTTATACTAGAGTATAGTTGATTAACAATGTTGTTAGTTTCAGGTGTACAGCAGAGTGATTCAGTTCTACATATACATGTATCTATTCTTTTTCAAATTCTGTTCCCATTTTGGTTATCACAGAGTACTGAGCAGAGTTCCCTGTGCTATACAGTAGGTCCTTGTTGGTTATCTATTTTAAATATAGCAGTGTGTACAGGTCAATCCCAAACTCCCAATCTATCCCTCCCCTCCACCCTTCCCCCCAGTAACCATAAGTTTGTTCTCTAAGTTTGTGTGTGTTTCTGTTTCGTAAATAAGTTCACTTGTATCTTTATTTTTTGGATTCCGCATATAAGCGATATCATATATTTCTCTTTGTCTGACTTACTTCACTTACTGTGATAATCTCTAGGTCCATCCATGTTGCTGCAAATGGCATTATTTCATTCTTTTTTAATGGCTGAGTAATATTCCATTGTATATATGTACCACATCTTCTTTATCCATTCCTCTGTTGATGGACATTTAGGTTGCTTCCATACATACAACTGTTGGCTATTGTCAACAGTGCTGCAATGAACATTGGGGTGCATGTATCCTTATGAACCATGTTTTTCTCTGGATATATGCCCAGGAGTGGGATTGTTGGATCATATGGTAGTTCTATTTTTAGTTTCTTAAGGAACCTCCATATGGTTCTCCATAGTGGCTGTACCAATTTACATTCCCACCAACAGTGTAGGAGGGTTCCCTTCTCTCCACACCCTCTCCAGCATTTATTGTTTGTAGACTTCTTTTTTTTTTTTAATTTTTATTTATTATTTATTTATTATGTTTATTTTTGGCTGTGTCGGGTCTTCGTTTCTGTGTGAGGGCTTTCTCCAGTTGCGGCGAGTGGGGGCCACTCTTCATCGCGGTGCGCGGGCCTCTCACTATCGCGGCCTCTCTTGTTGCGGAGCACAGGCTCCAGATGCTCAGGCTCAGTAGTTGTGGCTCACGGGCCCAGCTGCTCCGCGGCATGTGGGATCCTCCCAGACCAGGGCTCGAACCCGTGTCCCCTGCATTGGCAGGCAGATTCTCAACCACTGCACCACCAGGGAAGCCCCTGTAGACTTCTTGATGATGGCCATTCTGACTGCTGTGAGGTGATACCTTATTGTAGTTTTGATTCGCGTTTCTCTAATTTTTAGTGACATTGAGCATATTTTCATGTGCCTCTTGTCCATCTGTATGTCTTTTTGGAGAAACGTCTATTTAGGTCTTCTGCCCCTTTTTTGACTGGGTTGTTTTTTTGATATTGAGCCCATGAGCTGTTTGTAAATTTTGGAGATTAACTCCTTGTCAGTCGCATCGTTTGCAAATATTTTCTCCCATTCTGTGGGTTGTCTTTTTGTTTTGTTTATGGTTTCCTTTGCTGTGCAAAGGCTTCTGGTTTCATTAGGTCCCATTTGTTTATTTTTGTGTTTATTTCCATTACTCTAGGAGACGGATGCAAAAAGATATTGCTGCAATTTATGCCAAAGAGTGTTCTGCCTGTTTTCCTCTAAGAGTGTTCTAGTATCCGATCTTACATTTAGGTCCATAATCCATTTTGAGTTTATTTTTATGTATGGTGTTAAAGAATGTTCTAATTTCATTTTTTTACATGTAGCTGTCCAGTTTTCCCAGCACCATTTACTGAAGAGACTGTCTTTTCTCCATTGTATAGTCTTGACTCCTTTGTTGTAGATTAATTGACCATAGGTGTGTGGGTCTATTTCTGGGCTTTCTATCCTATTCTATTGATCTATATTTCTGTTTTTGTGCCAGTACCATACTGTTCTGATGACTGTAGCTTTGTAGTATAGTCTGAAGTCAGGGAGCCTGATTCCTCCAGCTCCATTTTTCTTTCTCAAGATTGCTTTGGCTATTCAGGGTCTTTTGTGTCTCCATACAAATTTTAAGATTTTTTGTTCTAACTCTATGAAAAATGCCATTGGTAATTTGATAGGGATTGCATTTGTAGCTTGCCTTGGGCCGTATAGTCATTTTAACAATATGATAATATTTTGACAATTTTGACATTTTGACAATTTTGACAATATTTCTTCCATTCCAAGAACATGGTATATCTTTCCATCTGTTTGTGTCATCTTCAGTTTCTTTCATCAGCATCTTATAGTTTTCTGAGTACAGATCTTTTGCCTCCTTAGGTAGGTTTATTCCTAGGTATTTTATTCTTTTTGATGTGATGGTAAATGGGATTATTTCTTTAATTTCTCTTTCTGATCTTTCATTGTTAGTGTATAGAAATGCAACAGACTTCTGTGTATTTATTTTGTATCCTTCAACTTTACCGAATTAATTGATGAGTTCTAGTAGTTTTCTGGTAGCATCTTTAGGATTCTCTATGTATAGTATCATGTCATCTGCAAACAGTGACAGTTTTACTTCTTCTTTCTCAGTTTGGATTCCTTTTACTTCTTTTTCTTCTCTGACTGTCATGGCTAGGAGTTCCAAAACTATGTTGAATGAAAGTGGCAAGAGTGGACATCCTCGTCTTGTTCCTGATCTTATAGGAAATGCTTTCAGCTTTTCACCATTGAGTATGATGTTAGCTGTAGGCTTGTCATATATTGCCCTTATTATGTTGAGGTAGATTCCCTCTATGCACACTTTCGGGAGAGTTTTTATCATAAATGGGTGTTGAATTTTGTCAAAAGCTTTTTCTACATCTATTGAGATGATCATATGGTTTTTATTCTTCAATTTGTTGATGTGATGTATCACAGATTGATTTGTAGATACTGAAAAATCCTTGCATCCCTGTGATAAATCCCACTTGATCATGGTTTATGATCCTTTTCATGTATTGTCAGATTCAGTTTGCTAGTATTTTGTTGAGGATTTCTGCGTCCATGTTCATCTGTGATATTGGCCTGTAATTTTCTTTTTTGTGGCATCTTTATCTGGTTTTGGTATCAGGGTGATGGTGGCCTCATAGAATGAGTTGGGAAGTGTTCCTTCCTCTGCAATTATTTGGAATAGTTTCAGAAGGATAGGTGTTAACTCTTCTCTAAATGTTTGATAGAATTTACCTGTGAAGCCATCTGGTCCTGGACTTTTGTTTGTTGGGAGCTTTTTAATCACAGTTTTAATTCCAGTACTTGTGATTGGTCTGTTCATATTTTCTAATTCTTTCTAGTTCAGTCTTGGGAGATTGCACCTTTCTAAGAATTTGTCCATTTCTTCTAGGTTATCCATTTTATTGGCATATGGTTGCTTGTAGTAGTCTCTTATGATCCTTTGTATTTCTGTGGTGTCCATTGTAACTTTTTTCATCTCTAATTTTATTTATTTGAGCCCTCTCTTTTTCCTTGATGAGTCTGGCTAAAGGTTTGTCAATCTTGTTTATCTTTTCAAAGAACCAGCTTTTAGTTTCATTGATCTTTTCTCTTGTTTTCTTTGTCTCTATTTCATTTATTTCTGCTCTGATCTTTATGATTTCTTTCCTTCTAAGTTTGGGTTTTGTTTGTTCTTCTTTCTCTGTTTGCTTCAAGTGTAAGGTTAGGTTGTTTGAGATTTTTCTTGTTTCCTAAGATTGTATTGCTATAAACTTCCCTCTTAGAACTGCTTTTGCTGTGTCTCGTGGGTTTTGGATTGTCATGTTTTCATTTTCATTTGTCTCTAGGTATTTTTTTATTTCCTTTGATTTCTTCAGTGCCCCCATTGGTTGTTTAGTAGCATTTGTTTAGCCCCCATGTGTTTTTTTTTAAAGGATTATATCATATAGACTGTATTTTCTGTCAAAATGCAGTTAAACTAGACATCAATAACAAATATACAATATATATTTGGAAATTATGAAACATAATTCTAAGTAACTCATAAGTCAAAGAAGAAGAAATAATGGAAATTAGAAAATATTTAAATCTTAATGATAATGAAAAATACTGCCTATCCAAATTTGTGGGATTTAGTTAAAACAATGTGTAGAGGGAAATTTATAGCATTTAAATGCTTATGTCAGTGTAGAAGGGCTGGTGATTAATGAATATATTATAATAGTTTCTACTGTTGCAAGACGAATTACACCAAAAGCTAATGGTGTAGAACAACAATAAATATCTATCCTCTTTCATAGTTTTTGTGGGTCAGGATTTCAAAAGCATGGCTACGTGGTTCTGGCTTGAGGTGTCTCGTGAGGTTGCAGTTACATCATCTGAAGGCTTGAATGAAACAGAAGCATCCACTTCCAAGGTTGTTAGCTGGCAAGCTGGTGCTGGCTGTTGGCAGGGAGGCCTCAGTTTCTCTCCATGTGGCCCTTCACAGAGTGCTACTTGTGTGTTCTCACTAGATGGTGGCTAGGTTCTCCCAAGTGGGTGATCCAAAAGAGAAAAAGCCAGGCAGAAGCTATTCTTTTTGTGACCTATTCTTGGAAGCCACATACCATCATTTTTGCCACATTCTATTTGTGAGAAGTGAGTCACTAAGTCTTGTTCACAAGAGGAGGAAAATCAGGTCCCTTTTTTTTTTTTTAAGGAAAGGGTGTCAAAGCATTTTAAAACAATCACAATGAGCTGAGCACCTATTCATTGTAGAGGTGAGAAAAAAACTCTAGCAAAATAAGTCCAAGGAAACAGACAAAAAGGCAATTTTAAATGACAACATCATAAATTAACAAAATAGAAAACAGATACACAATAATCTGCAAAGTCCAATTTTGGTTTTTTGAAAAAGCTGACAAAATTGACAAACTTCTAATGAGACTGAACAAGAAAAAAAGAGAGGAGGTACAAATAAACAACATGAGAAATAAGGAAGGAACAAGTACAGATGCTACAGAGAGTAACGGGGGCACTGTGAGTATATTCTTTAAAAACAAGAGGATATTATACATAACTTTATGCCACTAATTTTTTAAAATCATAAATGGATACATTTCTAGAAAACTGTAACCTACTAAAACAGACTAAGAAACAGAAAAACTGAATAATCCTATAACAATTTAAAAATCTGTCAGTAGTTTAAAATCCTCCCTCAAAAAGAACACTAAATTAAGAAGGTCTTACAGGCAAGCTCTACCAAATGGAAAAATACACTAGTAATTCCAGTCTTAAACAAACTATTCCAGATTATATAAAAGGGAAAAGAAGACGTAGGAACACTCTCTAACTCCTTTTCCAAAGCAAGAATAACCTTGATAGCAAAATCTAAAAATGTCATTGCAAAATAGGAAAATTACAGGTCAAATACACAATGTGAACATTCCTTAAGATGTTAGCAAATCAAATCAAAAGTAAATTTCTATAAACGAGCAGCAAACAAAGTGTTCACAGCAGCACTGCTAATAATAAATAATGGAAACAGCCCAAATGCCTATCAACAGTAAAATAGATACTAGAAATTATAGCATATTAACATAATGGAATGTATTCAGCAATGAAAATCAATGAAATACAGCTACAAGCAATAACACGGGTGAATCACTGGAATATAATATTGAAAAAAAGAAGCCATGAAAGAAGATGTAATAAAATTCCATAGGATTAAGTCTAAAAACATGCAAAATGATTAAACACATATGATAAAATGACAAAATCCAGGATGGTGCTCTCTCAAAGGGAAAAGAAGTTAATAGGATCAGGGAGAGGCACATAAGAAATAACAGAGGTAACAGTAATGTTCTTTATATCTTCTGTAAGCTTCATAAGCTTTCTTTTATAGCTACTCAATATTTAATTTAAAAACCTCAAAACAACTAACAGAATGAACAATAGCTCCTAGTATGGTCTCTTCCATCGCATATGCTGAGAATTTTCTCCAAGCTCTCCTGAATGTTGATTTTTAAAAGAAATTTGGAATATATGCCAAATAGAACTCTTTCATAATGTTGATTATCTAGCCACATATTAAAACAACCATACCATTTGCTCTTTCATTTTAATAAGTATGTTTCAGTCTTAACCATATTCCAGCTACAAGTAAAAAAACTGGAAAGCTATTCAAGCTTTCAGTCATAATAACGTCAAAAACTGTCCTGTCGTTTTTTAATTTACCCAATCCAAATAGCACAGACAAAAAATTTTTGCTTGAATTCACTTTAACTCTCTGGTTGTTTAATCTTCTCTATTATTGTTCCAATTTGTCACCCTTAACTACCATAATAACATGATTTTTAGACCTTCATACCAAAATAACTACTTGGTTCCTTGAAAGTGGAGGGGGAAGGTGGGCAGGAATTCGTGGTTTCTCTGAAACTATAGCGTGTGTTTGACAGGCCAAAAGAAATATTCAAGAGTAGTTCCATGGCAACATAGCTTTAAACAACAAATGAACCAAAGACTATATAGGTACTGGTGGTGATAAATGCTAAATGGCTGAGAGGAGTTCTATTTTTTCTGGTCTCTGATGGAGACCTGTTCTTTCAGTTCCAACTCTTAGACTGTTTAGAGAGCTTCAAGTAATTTAAGTAAATCCAAAAGTATAAACAATATGAATAAAACATGTTTAGACCTATTATTTCAGCTTTATTGAGGTGTAATTGACATAAAATTACAAGACGTTTAAAATGTACATCGTGGTGATTTGATGTAGGTGTATATTGTGAAATGTACACCCATCTCATTAATTAACACATCCATCACCTCACGTATTTATCCTTTTTGGGGGGAGGTAAGAACATTTAAGTTTACTCTTTCAGCAAATTTCAATTATACAATACAGTGTTATCACTACAGTCACCACGTTTTTCGTTAGATCCTCAGACCTTATTCATCTTATAACTGAAACTCTGTACCCTGTTACCAACCTCACCTTATTTCCCCCACCCCCCACCCTGGCAACCACTTTTCGGCTTTGTTTCTAGCCTTTGACTTTTTTTTTTTTTAAGATTTCACATATAAGTGAGTCTATGCAGTATTTGTCTTCCTCTGCCTGGCTTACTTTAGATTAATTACATTTAAAAAGTATTCCAACCCATGTCCTCAAAAGCTGTATAATCTTCCTTTACAAACCAGAGTTTTTATTTAAATTGTATAAAAATCATATATATGGTTTGTTTTTTTTCTTATTAGTCATCAATTTTATACACATCAGTGTATACAAGTCAATCCCAATCGCCCAATTCATCACACTGCCACCCCCACCCCCCCCCGCCACTTTCCCCCCTTGGTGTAAGTACGTTTGTTCTCTACATCTGTGTCTCAATTTCTGCCCTGCAAACCGGTTCATCTGTACCATTTTTCTAGGTTCCACATATATGTGTTAATATACGATATTTGTTTTTCTGACTTACTTCACTCTGTATGACAGTCTCTAGATCCATCCACGTCTCAACAAATGATCCAATTTTGTTCCTTTTTACGGCTGAGTAATATTCCATTGTATATACATACCACATCTTTATCCATTCATCTGTCGAAGAGCATTTAGGTTGCTTCCATGACCTGGCTATTGTAAATAGTGCTGCAATGAACATTGGGGTGCATGTGTCTTTTGGAATTATGGTTTTCTCTGGGTATATGCCCAGTAGTGGGATTGCTGGACCATATGGTAATTCTATTTTTAGTTTTTTAAGGAACCTCCATACTGTTCTCCATAGTGGCTGTATCAATTTACATTCCCACCAACAGTGCAAGAGGATTCCCTTTCCTCCACACCCTCTCCAGCATTTGTGGTTTGTAGATTTTCTGATGATGCCCATTCTAACTGGTGTGAGGTGATACCTCATGGTAGTTTTGATTTGCATTTCTCTAATAATTAGTGATGTTGAGCAGCTTTTCATGTCCTTCTTGGCCATCTGGATGTCTTCTTTGGAGAAATGTCTATTTAGTTCTTCTGCCCATTTTTGGATTGGTTTTTTTTTTTTAAATATTGAGCTGCGTGAGCTGCTTGTAAATTTTGGAGATTAATCCTTTGTCAGTTGCTTCATTTGCAAATATTTTCTCCCATTCTGAGGGTTGTCTTTTCGTCTTGTTTATGGTTTCCTTTGCTGTGCAAAAGCTTTGAAGTTTCATTAGGTCCCATTTGTTTATTTTTGTTTTTATTTCCATTATTCTAGGAGGTGGATCAAAAAAGATCTTGCTGTGATTTATGTCAAAAAGTGTTCTTCCTATGTTTTCCTCTAAGAGTTTTATAGTGTCTGGTCTTACATTTAGGTCTCTAATCCATTTTGAGTTTATTTTTGTGTATGGTGTTAGGGAGTGTTCTAATTTCATTCTTTTACATGTAGCTGTCCAGTTTTCCCAGCACCACTTATTGAGGAGACTGTCTTTTCTCCATTGTATATCCTTGCCTCCTTTGTCATAGATTAGCTGACCATATGTGCGTGGGTTTATCTCTGGGCTTTCTATCTTGTTCCATTGATCTATGTTTCTCTTTTTGTGCCAGTACCATATTGTGTAGATTACTGTAGCTTTGTAGTATAGTCTGAAGTCAGGGAGTCTGATTCCTCCAGCTCTGGTTTTTTCCCTCAAGACTGCTTTGGCTATTCGGGGTCTTTTTTGTCTCCATACAAATTTTAAGATTTTTTGTTGTAGTTCTGTAAAAAAAATGCCATTGGTAATTTGATAGGGATTGCATTGAATCTGTAGATTGCTTTGGGTAGTATAGTCATTTTCACAGTGTTGATTCTTCCATTCCAAGAACATGGTATATCTCTCCATTTGTTGGTATCATCTTTAATTTCTTTCATCAGTGTCTTATAGTTTTCTGCATACAGGTCTTTTGTCTCCCTAGGTAGGTTTATTCCTAGGTATTTTATTCTTTTTGTTGTAGTGGTAAATGAGAGTGTTTCCTTAATTTCTCTTTCAGATTTTTCATCATTAGTGTATAGGAATTCAAGAGATTTCTGTGCATTAATTTTGTATCCTGCAACTTTACTAAATTCATTGATTAGCTCGAGTAGTTTTCTGGTGGCATCTTTAGGATTCTCTGTGTATAGTATCATGTCATCTGCAAACAGTGACAGTTTTACTTCTTCTTTTCCAATTTGGATTCCTTTTATTTCTTTTTCTTCTCTGATTGCCCTGGCTAGGACTTCCAAAACTATGTTGAATAATAGTGGTGAGAGTGGACATCCTTGTCTTGTTCCTGATCTTAGGGGAAATGCTTTCAGTTTTTCACCATTGAGAATGATGTTTGCTGTGGGTTTGTCACATATGGCCTTTATTATGTTGAGGTAGTTTCCCTCTATGCCCACTTTCTGGAGAGTTTTTATCATAAATGGGTGTTGAATTTTGTCAAAAGCTTTTTCTGCATCTATTGAGATGATCATATGGTTTTTGTTCTTCTATTTGTTAATATGCTGTATCACATTGATTGATCTGCGTATATTGAAGAATCCTTGCATCCCTGGGATAAACCCCACTTGATCATGGTGTATGATCCTTTTAATGTGTTGTTGGATTCTGTTTGCTAGTATTTTGTTGAGGATTTTTGCATCTATATTCATCAGTGATATTGGTCTGTAATTTGCTTTTTTGTAGTATCTTTGTCTGGTTTTGGTATCAGGGTGATGGTGGCCTCATAGAATTACTTTGGGAGTGTTCCTTCCTCTGCAATTTTTGGAAGAGTTTGAGAAGGATGGATGTTAGCTCTTCTCTAAATGTTTGATAGAATTCACCTGTGAAGCCATCTGGTGCTGGACTTTGGTTTGTTGGAAGATTTTTAAATTTATTTATTTATTTTTGGCTGCATTGTGTCTTCGTTGCTGCGTGCACGCTTTCTCTAGTTGCGGTGAACAGGGGGACTACTCTTCGTTGCGGTGTGCAGGCTTCTCATTGCGATGGCTTCTTTTGTTGCAGAGCACAGGCTCTAGGTGCGCAGGCTTCAGTAGCTGTGGCTCGTGGGCTCTAGAGCACAGGCTCAGTAGTTGTGGCACATGGGCCTAGCTACTCCGAGGCATGTGGGATCTTCCCAGACCAGGGCTCGAACACGTGTCCCCTGCATTGGCAGGCGGATTCTTAACCACTGTGCCACCAGGGAAGTCCCCTGTTGGAAGATTTTTAATCACAGTTTCAACTTCATTACTTGTGATTGGTCTGTTCATATTTTCTATTTCTTCCTGCTTCAGTCTTGGAAGGTTATATCTTTCTAAAAATTTGTCCATTTCTTCCAGGTTGTCCATTTTATTGGCATAGAGTTTCTTGTAGCAATCTCTTAAGATGCTTTGTATTTCTGCTGTGTCTGTTGTAACTTCTCCTTTTTCATTTCTAATTTTATTGATTTGAGTTCTCTCCCTCTTTTTCTTGATGAGTCTGGCTAATGGTTTATCAATTTTGTTTAACTTCTCAAAGAACCAGCTTTTAGTATTATTGATCTTTGCTATTGTTTTCTTTGTTTCTGTTTCATTTATTTCTGCTCTGATCTTGATGATTTCTTTCCTTCTGCTAACTTTGGTTTTGTTTGTTCTTCTTTCTCTAGTTCCTTTAGGTGTAAGGTTAGATTGTTTATTTGAGAATTTTCTTGTTTCTTGAGGTAGGCTTGTATGGCTATAAACTTCCCTCTTAGAACTGCTTTTGCTGCATCCCATAGGTTTTGGATCGTCGTGTTTTCATTGTCATTTGTCTCTAGGTATATTTTGATTTCCTGTTTGATTTCTTCAGTGATCTCTTGGTTATTTAGTAACGTGTTGTTTAGCCTCCATGTGTTTGTGTTTTTTACGTTTTTTTCCCTGTAATTCATTTCTAATCTCATAGCGTTGTGGTCAGAAAAGATGCTGGATATGATTTCAATTTTCTTAAATTTACTGAGGCTTGATTTGTGACCCAAGATGTGATCTATCCTGGAGAATGTTCTGTGCGCACTTGATAAGAAAGTGTAATCTGCTGTTTTTGGATGGAATGTCCTATAAATATCAATTAAATCTATCTGGTCTATTGTGTAATTTAAAGCTTCTGTTTCCTTATTTATTTTCATTTTGGATGATCTGTCCATTGGTGTAAGTGAGGTGTTAAGGTCCCCCACTATTATTGTGTTACTGTCGATTTCCTCTTTTATAGCTGTTAGCAGTTGCCTTATGTATTGAGGTGCTCCTATGTTGGGTGCATATATATTTATAATTGTTATATCTTCTTCTTGGATTGATCCCTTGATCATTATGTAGTGTCCTTCCCTGTCTCTAGTATCATTCTTTATTTTAAAGTCTATTTTATCTGATATGAGTATTGCTACTCCAGCTTTCCTTTGATTTCCATTTGCATGGAATATCTTTTTCCATCCCCTCACTTTCAGTCTGTATGTGTCCCTAGGTCTGAAGTGGGTCTCTTGTAGACAGCATATAGAGGGGTCTTGTTTTTGTATCCATTCAGCAAGCCTGTGTCTTTTGGTTGGAGCATTTAATCCATTCACGTTTAAGGTAATTATCGATACATATGTTCCTATGACCATTTTCTTAATTGTTTTGGGTTTGTTTTTGTAGGTCCTTTTCTTCTCTTGTGTTTCCCACTTAGAGAAGTTCCTTTAGCATTTGTTGTAGAGGTGGTTTGGTGGTGCTGAATTCTCTTAGCTTTTGCTTGTCTGTAAAGCTTTTGATTTCTCCATCGAATCTGAATGAGATCCTTGCCAGGTAGAGTAATCTTGGTTGTAGGTTCTTCCCTTTCATCACTTGAAGTCTATCATGCCACTCCCTTCTGGCTTGTAGAGTTTCTGCTGAGAAATCAGCTGTTAACCTTATGGGAGTTCCCTTGTATGTTATTTATCATTTTTTCCTTGCTGCTTTCAATCATTTTTCTTTGTGTTTAATTTTTGCCAATTTGATTACTATGTGTCTCAGCGTGTTTCTCCTTGGGTTTATCCTGTATGGGACTCTCTGCCCTTCCTGGACTTGGGTGGCTATTTCCTTTCCCATGTTAGGGAATTTTTCGACTATAATCTCTTCAAATATTTTCTCTGGTCCTTTCTCTCTCTCTCCTCCTTCTGGGACCCCTATAATGCGAATGTTGTTGTGTTTAATGTTGTCCCAGAGGTCTCTTAGGCTGTCTTCATTTCTTTTCATCCTTTTTTCTTTATTCTGTTCCGCAGCAGTGAATCCTACCATTCTGTCTTCCAGGTCACTTATCCGTTCTTCTGCTTCAGTTATTCTGCTATTGATTCCTTCTAGTGTAGTTTTCATTTCAGTTATTGTATTGTTCATCTTTTTGTTTGTTCTTTAATTCTTCTAGGTCTTTGTTAAACATTTCTTGCATCTTCTCGATCTTTGCCTCCATTGTTTTTTCTGAGGTCCTGGATCATCTTCACTATCATTATTCTGAATTCTTTTTCTGGAAGGTTGCCTATCTCCACTTCATTTAGTTGTTTTTCTGGGGTTTTATCTTGTTCCTTCATCTGGCACATGGCCCTCTGCCTTTTCATCTTGTCTGTCTTTCTGTGAATGTGGTTTTTGTTCCACAGGCTGCAGGATTGTAGTTCTTCTTGCTTCTGCTGTCTGCCCTCTGGTGGATGAGCCTATCTAAGAAGCTTGTGCAAGCTTCCTGATGGGAGGGACTGGTGGTGGGTAGAGCTGACTGTTGCTCTGGTGGGCAGAGCTCAGTAAAACTTTAATCCTCTTGATTGCTGATGGGTGGGGCTGGGTTCCCTCCCTGTTGGCTGTTTGGCCTGAGGGAACCCAACACTGGAGACTACCTGGGTTCTTTGGTGGGGCTAATGGTGGACTCTGGGATGGCTCACGCCAAGGAGTACTTCCCAGAACTTCTGCTGCCAGTGTCCTTGTTCCCACGGTGAGCCACAGCCACCCCCTGCCTCTGCAAGAGACCCTCCAACACTAGCAGGTCTGGTTCAGTCTCCCCTGGGGTCACTGCTCCTTTCCCTGGGTCCCGATGCGCACACTACTTTGTGTGTGCCCTCCAAGAGTGGAGTCTCTGTTTCCCCCAGTCCTGTTGAAGTCCTGCAATCAAATCCCACTAGCCTTCAAAGTCTGATTCTCTAGGAATTCCTCCTCCTGTTGCCGGACCCCCAGGTTGGGAAGCCTGATGTGGGGCTCAGAACCTCCACTCCAGTGGGTGGACTTCTATGGTATAAGTGTTCTCCAGTTTGTGAGTCACCCACCCAGCAGTTATGGGATTTGATTTTACTGTGATTGCGCCCTTCCTACCGTCTCATTGTGGCTCCTCCTTTGTCTTTGGATGTGGGGTATCTTTTTTGGTGAGTTCCAGTGTCTTCCTGTTGATGATTGTCCAGCAGCTAGTTGTGATTCTCGTGTTCTCACAAGAGGGAGTGAGAGCAAGTCCTTCTACTCTGCTATCTTGGTTCAGGCTATATCCTCCACATGTATTTTACAGTTTTTTTTTTCTTGTAGTTGATTTCTAATCTCATACGTTGTGGTTGGAAAAGATGCTTGATATGATTTCAGTTTTCTCAAATTTACCAAGGCTCGCTTTGTGGCCCAGCATGTGATCAATCCTGGAGAATGTTCCTTGTGCACTTGAGAGGAATGTGTATTCTGCTGCTTTTGGATGGAATGCTCTATAAACATCAATTAAGTCCATCTGGTCTAATGTGTCATTTAAGGCCTGTGTTTCCTTATTGATTTTCTGTCTGGATGATCTGTCCATTGATGAAAGTGGGGTGTTAAAGTCCCCTACTATTACTGTGTTACTGTCAATTTCTGCTTCTATGGCTTTTAGTATTTGCCTTATATATTGAGGTGCTCCTATGTTGGGTGCATATATATTTACAATTGTCATATCTTCTTCTTGGATTGCTCCCTTGATCATTATGTAGTGTCCTTCTTTGTCTCTTGTAATAGTCTTTATTTTAAAGTCTATTTTGTCTGATATGAGTATTGCTACTCCAGCTTTCTTTTGATTTCCATTTGCATGGAATGCCTTTTTACATCCCCTCACTTTCAGTCTAAATGTGTCCCTAGATCTGAAGTGCTCTTGTAGACAGCATATATATGGGCCTTGTTTCTGTATCCATTCAGCCAGTCTATGTCTTTTGGTTGGAGCATTTGATCTGTTTATGTTTAAGGTTATTATTGATATGTATGTTCTTATTGCCATTTTGTTAATTGTTTTGGATTTGTTTTTGTAGGTCTTTTTTCTTCCCTTCCTCTTTTGTTCTCTTGTGATTTGATGACTAAGTTTAGCGTTGTGTTTGAATGACTTTTCCTTTTTTGTGTGTGTCTCTGTTGTAGATTTTCAGTTTGTGGTTACCATGAGGTTTTGCTATAGCAGTCTATATATAAACAAGATTGTTTTAAGTTGCTAGTCTTTTAATTTCAAATGCATTTCCTGTATCCTGCATTTTGCTCTCTTCTTCTCACAATTGCTGGGTTTGATATATTTCTGTGCCTATGATTTCCTACCTTTACTGTATGTTTGCCTTTACCAGTGAGTTTTTCCATTCATAATTTTTTTGTTTCTAGTTGTGGCCTTTTCTTTTGCCCATAGAGAAGTTCCTTTAGTATTTGTTGCAAAGCTGGTCTGTTGGTGCTGAATTCTCTTAGCTTTTGTTTGTCTGTAAAGCTTTTGATTTCTCTGTTGAATCTGAATGAGAGCCTTGCTGGGTATTCTTGGTTGTAGGTTATTCCCTTTCATCACATTAAATATATCATGCCACTCCCTTCTGGCCTGCAGAGTTTCTACCGAGAAATCAGCTGCTAACCTTATGGGAATTCCCTTGTATGTTATTTGTTGCTTTTCACTTGTTGCTTTTAATATTTTTTCTTTGTCTTTAATTTTTTGTCAGTTTGATTACTGTGTGTCTTGGTGTGTTCCTCCTTGGGTTTATCCTGCTTGGGACTCTCTCTGCTTCCTGGACTTGGGCGACTGTTTCCTTTCCCATGTTAAGGAAGTTTTCAGCTGTTATCTCTTCAGATATTTTCTCAGGTCCTTTATCTCTCTCTTCTCCTTCTAGGACCCCTATAATGAGAATGTTCATGCATTTAATGTTGTCCCAGAGGTCTCTTAGACTGGCCTCATTTCTTTTCTTTCTTTTTTCTTTGTCCCACTGCAGTGAATTCCACCATTCTCTCTTCCAGGTCACTCATCCATTCTTCTGCCTGTTACTCTGCTATTGATTCCTTCTAGTGTACTTTTCATTACAGTTATTGTATTGTTCATCTCTGCTTGTTCTTTAGTTCTTCTAGGTCTTTGTTAAACATTTCTTGTATCTTCTCGATCTGTGCCTCCATTCTTTTTCTGAGATCTCAGATCATCTTTACTATCATTACTCTGAATTATTTTTCAGGTAGATTGCCTGTCTCCCCTTCACTTAGTTGTTGTTCTGGGGTTTTATCTTGTTCCTTCATTTGGGACATATTTCTCTGCCATCTCAATTTGTCTAACTTTCTGTGATTGCAGTTTCCATTCTGCGGGCTGTAGGATTGTAGTTCTTCTTGCTTCTGCTGTCGCCCCCCACCCCCCAGGTGGATGAGACTGTTTAAGAGGCTTGTGCAGGCTTCCTGGTGGGGGGGACTGGTTCCTGCCCATGGGTGGGTGGAGCTGGGTCTTGTCCCTCTGGTGGGCAAGGCCGTGTCAGGGGGTGTGTTTATCAGGCAGCTGTGTGCTCAGGAAGACATTAAGCAGCCCGTCTGCTGATGGATGGGGCTGTGTTCCTACCCTGTTGGTTATCTGGCCTGAGGCGTCCCAGCACTGGAGTCTACAGGCTGTTGGGTGGGGCCAGGACTCGGTGAGAAAATGGCAGCCTCCAAGAGGGCTCATGCCAATGAGTACTCCCCAGAACTACCACACCACCACCACCAGTGTCCTTGTCCTTACAGTGAGCCACAGCTGCCCCCACCCCCTGCTTCTGCAGGAGACCCTCCAATACTAGCAGGTAAGTCTGGCCCAGTCTATTATGAGGTCACTGCTTTTTTCCCCTGGGTTCTGGTGCATACAAGACCCTGTGTGCGCCCTCCAAGGATGGAGTTTCTGTTTCCCCCAGTCCTGTGGAATCCCTGTGACCAAAACCCACTGGCCTTCAAAGCCAGATTCTCTGGGGGCTCCTCCTCCCATTGCCAGACTCCCAGGCTGGGGAGCCTGACACAGGGCTCAGAACTTTCACTCCTGTGGGAGAACTTCTGTTTCCAGTTTTTGGGTCACCCACCTGGCATGTATGGGATTTGATTTTATTGCGATTGCATCCCCTCCTACTGTCTTGTTGTGGCTTCTTCTTTGTCTCTGGATGTAGGGTATCTTTTTTGGTATGTTTCAGCATTTTTGGTCAATGGTTGTACAGCAGTTAGTTGTGATTTTGGTGTTTCCATAAGAAGTGGTGAGCTCACCTTCTACTCCGCCATCTTGTCTCCTCTCAACAGTGAATTTAAATGTACAGTCCTGGAGGTTAGAAGTTCAAAACCAGTATCACTGGGCTAAAGTCCAGGTGTTGGCAGGGCTGGTTCCTTCTGGAGGCTCTCAAAACATCTAGCTTTGAAAATGATGGGGCTCACATCCATGAGACCCACAAGGCTATAGCAAACTGAGAAACAGTTCTTAAAGACTTACCTGGCTACCCCCCAGGACCCAGCACTAAGGCAGCTGACTGAAAAGTGCCCAGTCTTTCTGTGAAAGAGGCGTATCTGCTTGTCTGAAAGTTTCAGTCTGAGGGGCAGTCATCTAATTTAACATACATCTAGGAGCCAACTGAAATACTCTCCAAAGATGGATGCTTGTGGCTGCCATCTTTGCCCTGTCCCTTCACCTCCCTCCAGGATCCTGGTATCTCCTGGAGAAGAGTTTGTGCACTTGTCTGGTGCACTGTTTTCTGCAGTTGCCACCCAGGGGCTACCCCTTGATTTCCTGGTTCTGTTGGCCAGCAGGTCTTGTGTTCATAAATCCCACAGAACTGAAACAAACAGAGAAGGAGTTCTTAACCAGCTACACTCAGGGCACAGTGGAGAGGCAGCAGACTGAAAACCCAGTCTTTCTGTGAAAGAGGACTATTAGTTTATCTTCATAGTTGTGGCCTAAGGAGCAGGATTCTAATTAAATACACATCTAGCGGCTGACTACAATCATTCATCAGAGGCCACTGGGCACCATCTTCACTCTCAACCTATGCCCTACCCCAGATCACCAGTGTCTCCAAGAAAGGAGCCTGTGTACCCATCTGGCCCCATGGCTTTTTTGGCTACTGCCCAGAGAACATATCCCTTGATAGCCTGGCTCTGTTGACCAACAGGGCTTGTGTTCATGAGTTCAAAGAGATGAGCAAAGCAAACAAAAAAATGGTTCTTAATTGGCTGTCAGTCACCCCAGGGCTCAGTGCAGGAGGGAGTAGACAGAAACACCCATCTCCCAGTCTTCCCCTGAAAGAGGTATATTTGTATACTTTCGAAGCTGTGGGTTTGGCTTCCGATCTGCCTGAACCTTTGTGCTGACTGAGATACTCCCCTTTGGGACACTGACAGGTCTTGGCACACCCTCAACCACTGGAGCCATTAAGACTAAAGTAAGCTGCTGGGATAATCATAAAAGTTTGAGAGAAAACCCAGAGCTGGGGCAGGGTTGAACAGTAAGTTCACCTCTTACACAAAGCCACTCCTTCAAGACTGGAAGAGATGGTTGTTTTATATAATGCATAGAAACCAACACAGAGAGTCAGCACAGAGGAATATGTTCCAAATGAAAGAACAAGATAAAACCCCAGAAAAGAGCTTAATGAAATAGAGGTAGGTGATTTACCTGATAAAGAGTTCAAAATAACGGTCATAAAGATGCTCACTGAGCTCAGTAGAACTATGCATGAACAAAATGAGAATTTCAACAAAGAGAAAGAAAATATAAGGAAGTACCAAATAAAAGTCATAGAGCTGAAAAATACAGTAGAGGAGTACAACATCAGACTAGATGAGGCAGAAGAAAGGATAAGTGAACCTGAAGACAGGACAATGGAATTCATCCAATCAGAGCAGCACAAAGAAAAAGAATGAAAAAGAGTGAAGATGGCTTAAAGAACTTATGGGACAACATCAAGCAGACAAACATTTGCATTATAGGGGTCCCAGAAGGAGGAGAGAGAGAAAAAGGGATATAAAACTTATTTGAAGGAAAAATGGCTGAAAAGTTCCCTAACCTGGGGAAGGAAGCAGACATCCAGATCCAGGAAGCCTGGAGAGTTCCAAATAAGATGAACCAAAAGAGACCCACATTAAGACACATTGTAATTGAAGTATCAAGAGTTAAAGAAAAGTAGAGATATCACCTTACCCCTGTTAGAAAGGCTATTGTCAAAAAAGACAAGAAGCAACAAGTGTTGGCAAGGATGTGGAGAAAAGGGAACCCTTGTGCACTGCTGATGGGAATGTAAATTGGTGCAGCACTATGGAAAACAGTATGGAGATTCTAAGAAAAATTAAAAATAGAACTACCATATGATCCAGTAATTCTACTTCTGGGTATTTATCCAAAAGAAATGAAAAAACTAACTTGAAAAGATATCTGCACCCTCCATGTTCACTGCAGCATTATTTATAATAGCCGAGACACAGAAGCAACTTAATTGGATGGATGAATAAAGAAAATGTGGTATATTTATACAATGGAATACTATTCTGCCATAAGAAGAAATTTTGCCATTTGTGACAATATGGACAGACACTGAGGGCATTATACTAAGTGAAATATCAATAAATCAGAGAAAGACAAATAGCTTATGATGTCACTTATATGTGGAATCTTTAAAAAAAAAAAAAACCAACTCATGATACAGAGAATAGATTGGTAATTGCCAGAGGCAGGGGGTGGGGAAAAATAGGTGAAGGCAGTCAAAAAGTACAAACTTCCAGTTATAAAATAAATAAGTCCTGGGGATGTAATGTACAGCATGGTAAATATAGTTAAATACTGTATTGTATATTTGAAATTAGCTAAGAGTAAATCTTAAAAGTTTTCATCACAAGAAAAAAAATAAGTGGGCATATTGTGGTGACTGTTTCACAATACATATATTAAATCATTATGTTGTACACCTGAAACTAATATGATGTTATATTTTTATTATATCTCAATTTTTTTTTAAGTTTACCATCCCTTCTCAAATACTCGATTAACTCAAAACAGCTAATAAATATTGGGCATATTTTTCTTAAATAATTACAAGAATTTTTTTTCATATGCCATAAAATGTGGTATTAACATTTAATTCTTTTTGTCTTGCAGGTGTAAAGGGTCAAATTTTTGATCAGAATGGGACTCCATTACCCAATGTAACTGTAGAAGTCCAAGACAGAAAACATGTCTGCCCCTATAGAACCAACAAATTTGGAGAGTATTACCTCCTTCTCTTGCCTGGGTTCTATGTAATAGAGGTAAGTATACAATGCTAACTATTGTTATTAAAATATTATAGAACTCACAATACTTACTTACCTAGAAAGAATCTAAAATAAGTCTGGAAAGTCCAAAAGTAGATACATCAGGACAGAATAAAAGGCCAACTTGCATTTAGCGGGGAGTGAGGTGGCAATAATAGGAACAAACTCAGAAAATCATGTTTTTTCCCCAACTGGCAATTTTTTAAATAGAAGCCAAATCCCATTTCGGGTGGTACCTTTTATGATTAAAAAATGGAACAAACCTTATTAATAATAAGAATAAATAAACAATGTGGGGTGGTGGAATGAATTGGGAGATTGGGATTAACATATATACACTACTATGTATAACATAGATAACTAATGAGAACCTACTGTATAGCACAGGGAACTCTACTCAATGCTCTGTGGTGTCCTAAATGGGAAGGAAATCCAAAAAGGAGGGGATATATACATAGAGCTGATTCATTTTGCTGTGCAGCAGAAACTAACACAACATTGTAAAGCAACTATACTCCAATAAAAATTTAAAAACAAAAACAAAAAAAAAAATGTAGCCACAGTTCTTCCAAGCTTCATGGAATACCAGTTTAACATCTGTTCTGTGAACCATAACTTCTACTATTAAAAAACTGTGACACAGGTTCCTTAGAATTCACTACAAATAAAATTTGATCCACAAAGTTTACCACTATATTAAGTGATACATATTTTGCAGCCCGCTCATAAGCAAACGATGGTGAGTTTTCCAATCAATGCAAGTAAAATTCCAGATTTTAATTTTATTTAGATGCATGTTTCTAAGGCTTTTCTTCCTCTAAGGACGCATGGACTAGTTTGAGGCTGAGTGGGTTTATGTGAATGAACTAAATGAATAAGTATCTGATTTATTTGGCCAGATTATGACTCTTCCTCTGTGATGTGACTTTATCTAAGAATGTCAAAATTCATCTAGTTTGCTTAGTGGGTCTAATGCCAGCCATAGTAGTCATTCTGTATAGAGCTACTCCTGAGAGAAGGTAGTCATCTATTCTGTAGTAAAAACTGGCTTTGTAGTTGTTTCATCTTTAGGACATAATAAAGGGCATGGTTTTCAGTTCATAAAACTCTGTAGGATTAAAAACCCCTGCTCCATAGGTTATCGCCAAAGTACCCAGCACTTTGAGTGAGGGGCTCATGCTTTTCTTGAGTATCTTTCCTCCTACTGAGGACATGAATAGAGCTGGAAAAACCTCAACTCACTATGAATCTTTGCCTAAAAAGGCCATTTTCCTGTTATTTACTGTGACATTTTCATTCTGTGGAAAAAAAGGGTTTTCCTTGTAGTGAATCTATCAATAAACTGTTTTTATGCAATCCCATAAATAAGCCACATCTTGGATATATGTATATGTATAGCAGATTCACTTTGCTATACACCTGAAACTAACAATTTGTAAATTAACTATACTCTAACAAAAAATTTAAAAAATAAGCCACATATTTATAGAATAAAGTTAAGAATTGTTCATTTCCAGTTAGACTAACACAGCACAAGTTGGCTTTAGTTACTAGCTCTAGGACAAAAGCGGAAGGTAAGACTCTGGAAGCTGAAATGAATGGCTAAAATACATGCCAATTAGTGGTTATGTAAATGTTATTCCCTATTCTTTTCCCTCTCTACCATATATAATAAAAGCATTTCTCAGTAGCAATAGTCTATAGTTAGTTTAGCATTTGTCATTATTTTCCTGATCATTTCCTCCACCAAAAAGATAAATCTAGCTGAAGATTCAGACTCATGGACAAAACCAGGTAAAATCAAAGCTTTTTAAAGAAGCAATAACTTATATATACACTTAGATCAGCTGCAAGGAAAATGGAATAAATTGAGAAAAAAATTCCACTTATAAATAATATTGACACAGAATCAGGATATTAAGTACAGACTTGAGACAAAGAGAAACAGTCAACTCTTTACCTTTGCGCTCCATGAAAACGATGGGGACAGAAATCAGTCTATTGCTTCTGACTTACATCTCCAGATAAAGGAACTGTCTTTATTTCACTTTGTAATTCTCAGCAACAGCATTAACAACTGTGGTCCATATCAGTAGGCACTTGGTAACTCATTCACCGAGCAGGACTGAAGCTGTTTCTAGCCCGGGGAGACCTGGCAGGTCGTTACATGTGTTTCATAAAGGCTGCATTTTAGTGGTGGATATCAGTGTTTTTCACTGTTGGCACCACAAAACATCTGAAATCACTCAGATAACTTTCTTGTTTCCTCTCAGGTTACAGTCCCTGGACACAATCCACATCTCACAAAGGTGACTATTCCCCAAAAATCCCAGAACTTCAGTGCTCTTAAAAAGGATATTATACTTCCATTCAGAGCGCAGTTGGATCATATCCCAGAATCAGATCCTTTATGTCCAATGATTCCTCTTTACAGAGATTTGCAAGGCCACTCAGCTGCAACAAAGCCCAGTCTGTTCTTGTTTTTAGTGACTCTTTTTCACATATTGTTCAAATAAAGCAAAATGTGAAACTCAACCCCCATCACCACCTTGAATCAGGGCTTACTCGTGCCAGGTTACTGCAACTCTAACTCCCTCTGTGGGACCTTGACTGGATAAACTCCACGGTCCTTCCCTAAGAAGAGGAATGTTTGTTTGTTTCCAAATCCTGCAACAAGCAATGTATGGTGATAATGAAAGGAATGATTTAGTCTTAATGATGGAAGACACCTACCCATCAAGTACTGCTCACTTACACTTAATCTTGAAGTAGTCTTAGAAATTTGTAAGAAGTTAAACTTGAGAAGCATGAAAGAAGTTCCTGCAAGAAAAAAAAGGAGGTAATTTTGTATACAGAGAGCCATTTGAATATAAGCAATGAAGATGAACATTTATTGATCACCTACTATATACAAGACCTTGCCATGTGTGCTATATGTGAAGAGATAGTGCCATATATAATTTTCAGTGCAGGGAAAAATGATAGCACTGGGAATATTAAGTTTTGCCAACGTTCTAAGGAAATATGAGAGAAAATAGGCAATCACGTCTCAGTGGCCCAAGAAAATATGGACCTGATGGGATGACAAATTTGTCTACAGAGCCCCAAAATAATAGGTCAATTAAGGTAAGGGTCCCTGCCTTTCTGCAACCAGATGCCACAGTCTTCTGTTATGCTAATGACCCCCAAATGCCTGAGCTTCAGACTCAGGTATGACTGCCCACTGGACACATCTACCTGGATGTGACCCATAGATACCTCAAACTCATCATGTTGAAAAATTGAACATACTTCTCTCCCCAGAGCTGCTCTTCCTCCTGCATTCTCTCAGTTACTGATAGCACCAAACTAGAAACCTGGGAGCCACCCTTGATACCTCCTCCTCCTCCTCCATCCCATCTATTCAGTCACTAAAGATTGATGCTATTTGTATGAGTTGATTGATTCTACCCTCTCTTCATGGCTACTAACACCACCAGGTTTACGCCATCATAGCTCACCTGTACCACGGCAACAGCTCTACTGGTCTCTTGCTTCCAGCTTTCTCCTCTTCACATCCAACCTCCACACAGCACTGGAGAAAGGGGTCTATTTAAACAAAAATCGGCAATCAACTGCTTGTAGTTCCTACACGCATAACACGCTGTGTGTCCCCTGTGTCTGCAATGCCATTCTGACCCACTACATTTTCTTTCCCACTCCTCCTTTAAAACCCAGTTCAGGTTGTTTAATGGGTACAGAGTTTCTGTTTGTCATGATGAGAAAGTTCTGGAAATAGTGATGATGGTTGTACAACATTGTGAAGTATTTAATGCCACTGAATTGTATACTCAAAACTGGTTAAAATGGTAAATTTTATGTTATGTATATTATACCACAATAAAAAAAGGATAGTGACTATTAAATATTAAAATAATGCTTCATTAGGTGCTTCGTAATAATGTACTCTGCAAAGTGAAGGCTCCAAGGCATACATGCTGTGTAAATTACATGTCTTACTTAGGTGAAACTCCAACAGAAACAAAGACTAGTCTGTAAAAGAGTAAACAAGTAAAATATAAAGATCAATGATGATTCCCTTAAAAAAAAAAAAAAACAAGAAAAACCTCAGTTCAGGTATCAACTCCTCTGGGAAACCTTTGCTGACCATTGTCCCATTCCACTCAGTTTCACCCCCTCCCAGCCAACCTGGGGGCCCTCTTTGCTCTGCAAATTAAACAGGTTACCTCTGTTGTGGGATTTACAGCACTGCACTGTGCTCTTCTATTTCCATGAGTGATTTTCTCTGGCAGAGTGTGAGGTCTCTGAGACCAGGGTCTATTTAATTTGTTTGAAAAACTTATTCTAAATCCTATCACATGGTGACACCTGAATGAAGGAACCAAGTGCTCCAGCAAACTGCTGCTCTTAAAACATTATGTGCAAGAATTAGGGGAGGTGGGGGTACCAAACAGCAGACCAGCAACTCTGGGGAGCAGGTTTCTGAGTGCTGTGTATTGCTCATGAAAGTGAGTTGCCTTGGTTCTTATTTTAAATTGAAAGTCCTGTAGGGTCTGGAAACAGAAACTATACTGGGCTTGGTACCTGCTTGAGACCCACAAATGAAAGGGAGATACATGGGCATTTAGGAGCTATTCCCATGCAAGTTTATTCTACATGCACAAAATCATACATGTTAATATCAGCAATATTTGTAGACCTCTTTTAAATCTGGTAATAACCTAAATATCTTGATCATTTTTATTTAAATAAGTGGTAATTTATTATATACTTGAAAGTATATATTAATATAATATTGCAGAAAATGATTTTGGTAATATTACAGATAAAAGTATACAAAACTCAACTTGATTTACCATCAAGTCCTAAACAATTTTCAGTCAGGCATTCTGAGTTCTAACTTTTCCTTTTCTAAGATAGCAATTCTGAAGGGACATGAACCAAAATCTGATTTGGTTCATGAGCCTTAATGTAAATTTCTGAAGGAAATAATGCTTTTAAAATCAGAAATTTTATCAGAATCAAACTTAAAACCATTTAGAGACAAGCAAAACAATTTAGAAAATTTCCAAACCAAATATAAACCAAACCTGAATTTAGTTCAGAGCAGCTTTGGGGTATATTTTGCAGCGACAGCTCTGTGCTTGAAAGTGAAGTTTGCTGCAAGGATTTAGTATGGTAGAATCCCAGCTACACCCTCCACTCATCAAGTGACGTGTTCAAGAGAAAAAACGACCATGGAATTCTGACTACAGTGAGACCAGATCCCCAACACCTTTCCTACTGTTCTCCACCCTCTTAGGCTGTTGATTATGCTCCCCGGGTTCTAAGTTCAGGTGTAATTCCTTTTATAGAGAAACCACCATAGTAAAAGATTTTCAAGATAGGCGAAAAGAAGATAGCATGTATAATAAAATGATAATTAGGAGGCAGGAGCCCTGTGATTCAACCCACCACAGTTCAGTTTCCTTACCTGTAAAATGAAGGTCTCTGCTTGACTGTGATTCTGACTATCAGTAGCAGCGGTGTAAGATGCCACACTCTGGTGCCAGTTTTGGGTACCTGCCCAGGTGGAGGAAGGATAATTAACACTCAAGAGGCATAAATATTTTGAAGGCAGTATAACTTATTAGAGACCAATAAACAGAATTGGTCTGAAACCTGAAATATTGGCTAGCTAGAATGACCACTTAATAATATTTAAGGAAATGTTCATGAAGTAACACAGCTTTTACCCGTGTACCTCCTCAAATTATAATAAATGTTAACATGATGAATTTAAGTGGTGGGGAGCATTTTAGAGAAATGTTAAGTCTCTGCAGGTAACTATCAGTGTTGATTTTGGTGCTTAATTTGTCACAGACTTGAGCTGTTGGATGTATCAGCAATGTTAAAAAGCCTCGATATTTCTGAAAGTCTAAGAAATCAACATTTTTGTTCTAGAAGCAAATTTGCATTTGTAATATTTCTTAAAATGGTATGAGAGGCTAGCTCTACCTTTAGAAAGTAAAAATATCTGGCACTGGATTAAAAATATCTTTTCCTAGGGAATCTAGAAAAATGAGCATAGCATATTGTCTCACTGTGACAGGGGAAGTTGCGTATTGAGAAATTTGGTTCTTATTCTACACGGTGACAATACAGTTGATGCCTATGTCATGACAGATTTAGATTTGGGGGAAGGGGAGAAAATTATGATGGTTGAAGTGAAAAAAAGTTCACAGCACCTAAAGTAGAAATTTGGGGAAACAGTCTAACTTCATTACAGACTTTACATTGTATCACTGATAAGCAGATATTGTACTGTATTGCTCACAAACTATTTTATCGTACTTCAGCATATGAACTACTCCATAGCCTTTTATAGATGTTGCATAAGCTGATTTTATGTTTTCTCAGTGACTTTCTTTTGTACTATAATTAAAAACTTAAAATGTACAAATTGTCTAAGACTAAAAAGTGTTATTGGGCAGGGGCCAAGACTACCTCTGAATTCAGTAAAATCAGAATATTTCTGATTCTCAATAAAGAATTAATATTTCTGTAAACAACAAATGCTGTTTCTTTCCATTACATTACTTTGAAAACAAATACTTACACCAGTGTACAAAGTCCACATACCAGAGAGAACTGATTGCCATCAAATAAAGACCAAATCTAATGACCTTTTATGAGGCAATAATATTGTAATAATTCTTCAAAGCCCAGAGAGTCCTTCCACAACAGTTTATATGATATATACCCATCCAAATTACTTTGTGCCATGGGGGAGATAATGGATGAAAAGTGTGCCTACTGGCACAAAAACCAAAAAACACACAAAAAATCACACAAAAAAACACATACCACAAACACACACACACACACACACAATCTTTGGAAAATTCCCAGCGCACACTGTAAAGGGTCTGAGAAATCAAGCAGGAAGGAAATGGATTCCCCAAACAGACTCAGCCATGGAACCATTTTCTTAAATAATTTAGCCTAGTACCATCTCTTTGAACTTATATATCTAGAAATTTGGGGAAATGCTGGTATAGGGAGGGGTCTTTTGTCTTGAATAATATTTTATTGATTTCAAAGTGCTTTTGAAACACAGAATAATAAAATATTTGCCTCTTCTAGGAATTGGATAACTAACGGCCCTAACCCTCATCCCTTCATCGATGCAACCTCTTAACATCAAATTTCTAGTCATAGGACGGAGAGGTTGGGCTCAAGTGTATGTCTGCCCCCTGAAACATGCTAAACAAATAATCGTTTAAATAAGACAAGACTGAGTAGGAACTGACTAATTTACAGGTACCAATTTCTAAAAAGTGACAAATGTCTCAATTTTGAAAATGAACTGGGGCCAGTTTTTCTATTTTCAAAAGAGAATTCATTATATAGGACCGCCTTTAGCAGGAGTTTCCTGGTATATCTTAGCTAGACTTTGATACTTTTTTAAAAAAATTTTTTGGCCGTACCACACGGCATATGGGATCTTAGTTCCCTAGCCAGGGATCGAATTCACACCCCCTGCAGTGGAAGCACGGAGTCTTAACCACTGGACCGCCAGGGAAGTCCCTAGACGTTGATACTTTGCAGCTTCTTATAGCATTTATTACTCCCTACGCCACCATCCAAAGCAAAGCACAAATGAACTAAATTTTAAACTATTAGACATAGAGGGGAAAAAAAGTAAAAGAAGATAAACTGTTAAAAGGATTAGTCAGCTTTTGGGTTGGTAGTATGTTTTCGTTTTTTCCTACTTCATTTTTGAAATTTTCTACTAACTACTTTTAGAATGAAAGAAAAGCAACTGATTTAAAAAATGGAACCTCAAATTTCAGAAGCACCAGCGTACACAATTGCTACACCTTCTTAAATATTCATTGAAATTTCCAGATCTTAAAATAACAGTTTATTAACTTAGCTCAGTTAATTAAACTTTTCCCTAATTGATCAAGAACATGTTCTTCAACACTAACACATAGTATTTTTACACAGTGTTTGTCTCATGAAGCCCTGAAGGGTGAATAGTGAAGGATTTCAGGACCAAAATGTGTAACAACTCCCATTATTTCTTTGCTTTCTAGCCCAGCAATCTGTCTTCCAGGAGTATTCTGTACTTACTGTTAGGAGTCTACCTACCAGTAGTTAGGAGCTGGCGGTTGCCTTCCGAGAACTCCCAATGCGGTGCTTCCGCCTGGTGGTTAAAGTGCTTAACTACAGAGACCTGGTCTTCTCACATGCCTCTTAAAAAAGAAAAATGAACGATTGTGAGAAAAGGTGAAAAAAAGTATTTTTTTAATACAGAGGGATGTTCTGTTTTTAAGAAAAGCTTTCCCGGGGCTTCCCTGGTGGCGCAGTGGTTGAGAATCCGCCTGCCAATGCAGGGGACACGGGTTCGAGCCCTGGTCCGGGAGGATCCCACATGCCGCGGAGCAACTAAGCCCGCGTGCCACAACTACTGAGCCTGCACTCTAGAGCCCGTGAGCCACAACTACTGAAGCCCGCACACCTAGAGCCCGTGCTCCCCAACAAGACAAGCCACCGCAATGAGAAGCCCGCGCACCGCCACAAAGAGTGGCCCCTATTCGCCGCAGCTAGAGAAAGCCCACGCACAGCAACAAAGACCCAACTCTGCCAAAAATAAATGATTAATTTAAAAAAAAAAAAAAAAAGAAAAGCTTTCCCAATTCTATTACAAGTCTGATACCATATCAACTTTTAAAGACCACTGTTTCCTTAGAATGTTTCTCTTTTGCCATTTAAGTAATTTATTGCATGGACAATATTTTTTCAGGATGATTCTTACAACTGTCTTGTCCTCTTGTAAATTAGAAAAAACTGCACAGCTGATTTCCTTGCCAAGCAACATCCTTTACTGAATGCCTACTGTGCACACAATGCATTATATGAGGCACCTGAGGGAACAAGGCAACACAAAAGGATGCTACAATCTGCCACTGAAAGATACAAGGCAGCAAGGCAGTGAATTTAAGTGTGAACAGAGTACCAGGCAACGTGGGAAAAAAAAGGGCAGGGTGAATTCAAGTCTAGCTCAGTGGGTTTATGGTCATGAATGGATGCAAGGAGGATATTATTAAACGACTTCTGGTCCTTCCCACCAGCCAGACTCCATCCCAGGCTCTATGCATTTATTGTCTCTAATTCTAAGGCCACTAAGCAAGTAAGTACCAGATCTGCTATTTTGAATTTAGCCTGTCCCAGTCCACTAGGATGAAAATTAAAAGTCATGAGAGACTCAGGAGGCCTATGACCTTTGTTGCAGCAAGAAAGATGAGAGAAGAGAGTGGTGAAAAGAAAGCACCTGTTCCAGACAGCTGTAAAAGTAAAATGATCAGGCAAACATCTGAGATAATGTCCAACAAGCAGTGAAATTATTGAAGTTTTTTTTTTAATATTTAAATCAGGGAAGCAACATGAAGATATCTGTAAATTATCTATAAATGAACCAATAAAGAAAAAAAAAAGGTGGTGAAGTCAATTTAGGCAGATGTTACTGTGATCTTGGAAGAAGGCCTAATACAGGGTATTGCCTGGAAAGGTGTGAACCAAAAATAAGCACATAAAAATACTAAAACTTAACTGAGAAATAAATGAAATTCACCTAACATGACAGTAACAAAAAATGTTTTGAAAAAGTTGACACTTTGAATATGAAAGATATTTTGATAAGCTGACTTCAAGTTGTTGGGTGAACATATAAATAGTTGTATTCTGAAGGCAGATCTATGGGACTGAAACAAGGATGAGAGGGCAATGCTGGGAATTCCCTGGTTGTCCAGTGGTTAGGACTCAATGCTTTCACTGCCATGGGCCCGGATTTCATCCCTGGTCAGGGAACTAAGACCCCACAGGCCGTGGCAAAAAAATAAAAAAGAGAGAGAGAGAGGCAATGTCTATCAATTTTTTAAAATACAAATTTTTAAAGGAGAGTTTTAGAAGAGTGGTAAGAATTCAAGTATGTTTTAGGATCACCACCCTCCTAAAAACAATCAATTATGGTTCTCTTATCCAAAATAATAATATTCTAACAATATTTTAATATATAATTTCAAATGCATTACCTACTAGTAAATTACTAAACACACGTGGAGTCTCCCAACTGCTTGTCACTTCACAATGCCCTTGTTCTATTTTCTGTTGCTCTTTGCTAGTTCCTGTTAACAGTTCATTTTACAATTTGTTATTATAATTAAACACTTCTGAGCACCTTCTAAATGTGCTGGTGCTTTCAGATAATTATCTTTTTACAGCAGTATTTGTAAATGTCAAAAATTCCCTATCATATCTAATTGAAAGCTGGCTGTATGATAGACAATATGGCCACAAACTTTTAAACAACTGGTACTTTTTAAAGAAATAATTATTAAGAAATAATTTTTTTATAAATACTAAGTCAAAACCCAATTCAGAATCCACATAACCAGAAAATGCAACTACCAACTTTTCACAATACAATGAATGACTACTTGCAGTTATTGTCATCAGCCTACAGACCTAAACACTAATCAGTACCTTTAAAACATTTATTAAAATTAAAAATCTAAATTATGCCAACAACTAACCCTGGTTTAGCTTTGGGACCCACAATCTCCTGCTTTTAAAGCCAGCTTCAAGACTCAAGTCCCAGTGCTTTGATTCATTCAATAAACTCTTATTGAGCACCTATATGTGTATCACAATCAAGATGTTCTTGGCTTCATGGAATTTAGTTTCATAGATGACACAGAGAAGTTACAGGCAATTACGATAGGGCTTTTCATGCTGACAAGTGACAGGGTAGCTAATCCTAGTCCCATCCGTGCACTAGCTACATCTCTTCCAGACCGTTCAGAACTATCACGTGTTGAGAAACCACTTAAGCCAGGCTGCCATATGGTAACACAAGTGAACAGGATAGGAAAACAACAGCATTTCGTGGCCCTACTAAATTGTAACATCATTCTCTCATGTTGGTCTTATTCGATGCCTTAGAGGCTCCCAACTGCCCATATATGTGTACTTCCAAAGTGGGCAGGCATGGCCCTTCCAAAAAAAGAGAAGCATATTCAGACTACTGCCTTTGATTACCCAAATAGATGATATTCAAATATAATTTTTATTTTAACAAAACTAATTATAATGGGGGAGAAATGTGGCCAAGATGGCAGAAAAGGAAGACCCTGAGCACACCTCCTCCCATGGGCACACCAAAATTACAACAGGGAAACTACTGATGAGAAAAACTGGAAGACTAGCAGAAAAGATCTTCAAAGATATAAAGAAGGAACCACAATGAGCAGGGTAAGAAGGGTGGTGACGCAGTATAGTCAAAATCCATACCCGTGGGTGTGTCACCCACCAAGGAGCGCGTGGTCTGCCCCACATTGGGCTCCCCAGCCTGGGGAGTCCTGCACCAAGAGGATGAGCCCCTGGACGTTCTGACTTTAAAGGCCAGCAGGGCTTACTTTTGGGAGAGCCAGAGGGCTGTGGGAAATAGAGACACCACTCTTAAAGGTGCACACAAACTCTCACATACTCCAGGACCCAGAGTAGAAGCAGTAATTTGAAAGGAGCATCAGTCCCACCATCTGATCTTGGAGTCTCCTGGAGAGGTAGGAGGCAACTGCAGCTCACCCTGGGGACATAGACACTGGCAGCAACCATCTTTGGGAGCTTGTTCTACCACATGAACACTGTGCTGGCAAGTGCCATTTTGGAGTCCTCGCTCTAGCTTATTAGCCTTGGGATCCAGCCCCTCCCACCAGCCTGTCATTATCAGTACTGGGATGCCTCAGCCCAAGCAACTAACCAGGTGGAGAGACAGCCCCACCCACCAGCAGGCCTGCTGCCTTAAGATCCCCTGAGCCCACAGTCAACCCAGGACCTGGCTCTACCAGAGGCCTCAGACCCTGGCCCTGCCTACCAATGGGCTGGCACTAGCCACAAGACCAGGCTCACCCACCAGTGGGTAGACACCAGTCCCAGGATCCCATGGGCACCAGCCCTACCCACCACCAGGCCAAAATGCCAACTCCAGGACCCACAGGACACTGCAGCTAAAGACCCCAGGACCTGGATCTGCCAACCAGTGAGCCAGCACTAGCCCCAGGACACGCTGGGCCTTGGCCCTGCCCACCATCAGGTGGACACCAGCCCCAGGACCACTTCAGTCCTGCAGCCTACAGTATCAGGACCCAGCCCACCCACCAGTAGGCCTGCAGCAGTCACAAGACCCTTTGAGCCCTGGCCCTGCCCAACAGCAGGCCAAAACCAGCTCTGGGACACCTTGGGACCCTCAGCCAGCTGGTCCAGGATCCAGCCCCACCTACCAACAGGACACCAGCTCTAGGACCCTTAGGGTCCTGCAGCCAGAGACATGGGAACGCAGTCCTGCGCACCAGTGAGCTAGCACTAGCTCCAGCACTGTCTACCTGCAGGCCAACACCAGCCCCAGGAACCCCCAGGCCCCGATCCCACCCACCAGCAGGCAGACACCAGCTCCAAGACCCTTTGGACCCATTAGCCAGCTGCCCCAGGATCCAGCCCCATTCACCAGTGGGCCAACACCGGCTTTGGGACACCTCAGACCCAGCAGCCAGCTGTGTCAGGAACTGGCCCCACCCACCAGCAAGCCAACATTAGATCCAGGACACACTCCTCCACCTCCATCCCCCGCAACCACCCACTCTAGTACCTGGCTCCACTCACTAGTGGATTAGCTGGAGCCCAGGATCCCCCAGGGCCCCATAGCCAGCAACCTTGTAATCCAGCCCTACCCACCAGCAGACGGCAGCCTCTACACAAGGCAGGGCTTGGAAACCAACCAGAATGGGGCCAGCCACACCCACCAGATGGCCCATAGTAATCAGCCCACCACAACAGAAGGGTTCAAGCAGCCCAGATAGGGGGCACCCTTAGAGCACATAGCCCTAGTCACCAGATAATGATCATAATGATGTTCAGAACTTTAGATAAAGTTCTATGGGTGAACAGAGCAAAAAGTTAGACAGTTTTAATGAAGAGTTAGAAAATATAAAGAAGAGCCAAACAGAGATGAAGAATACAATAACTGAAATGAAAAATACACTAGAAAGAATCAACAGTAGATTAGATGGTACAAAGGAATGGATCCACAAGCTAGAAGACAGAGTAGTGGGAATCACTGGAGCTGAACAGAAAAAGCAAACAAACAAGCAAACAAATAAAAAGAAATTAGGACAATCCCAATGTTCATAGCAGCATTATTTACAATAGCCAAGATATGGAAGCAACCTAAGTGTCCATCAACAGACAAATGGATAAATAAGATGTGGTATATATATAATGGAATACTACTCAGCCATAAAAGAGAATGGAATTTTGCCATTTGAAACAACATGGATGGACTTGAAGGGTGTTATGTTTAGTGAAATAAGTCAGAGAAAGCCAAATAATGTATGATATCACTTATATGTATAATCTGAAAAATAAAACAAACTTGTGAATGTAACAAAAAGAAACAGACTTACAAATAGAAACAAGCTAGTGTTTACCAATGGGGAGAGGGGAGAAGGAAGAGGGGAGGGGCAAGATAGGGGTAGAAGATTAAGAGGTACAAACTACTATGTATAAAATAAATAAGCTACAAGGATATATTGTGCAGCACAGGGAATATAGCTAATATTTTGTAACTATAAATGGGGTATAATCTTTGAAAATTGTGAATCACTGTTTTACACCTGAAATTTATATTGTACATCAACTATACTTCAATTAAAAAAAAAAAAGAAAAGAAAATGAGGAGTTTAAGAGACCTGAGGGACATCTAGCGTACCAACATTCACATTATAGGAGTCTCAGAAGGAGAAGAGAGAAAGGGGCAGAGAATATATATGAGGACATAATAGCTAAAATCTTCCCTAACCTGGGAAAGAAAACAGACATCCAGGTCCAGGAAGCCCAGAGAGTCCCAAACAGGGTAAACTCAGAGGACCACACCAAGACAAAAATTGAATAGCAGGACTTCCCTGGTGGTCCAGTAGGTAAGACTGCACACTCCCAGTGCAGGAGGCCTGGGTTTGATCCCTGTTCAGGGAACTAGATCCCACATGCATGCCATAACTAAGTCTGCATGCCACAACTGAAAGTCCACATGCTGCAACTAAGAAGTCCGCATGGAACAACTAAAAAAAAAAAAATAAGATCCCACATGCCACAACTAAGAGTCAGTGCAGCCAAAACTGATAAATATTTTTAAAAATTAAATGGCAAAAATTAAAGATAAAGAGAGAATATTAAAGGCAGCAAAGGAAAAGCAACTACTTATGTACAAGGGAACTCCCATAAGGCTATAAGCTGACTTTTCAGCAGAAACTGCAGGTCAGAAGGGAGTGGCACAATATACTTAAAGTGATGAAAGGGAAAAACCTACAACAAAAAATACTCTACCAGGCAAGGCTTTCACTTGAGGGTGAGATCAAAAGTTTTACAGACAAGCAAAAGCAAAAGAGTTCAGCATCAGCAAACCAGCTTTACAAGAAATGTTAAAGGGACTTCCTAAGTGGAAAAAAAAAAAAAAAAAGCCACAACTAGAAAAATGGAAACTACAAAAGGAAAAATCTCATTGGTAAAGACAAATATACAGTAAAGGTAGTCAGTCAACCATGTACAAAGTTAGTAAGAAGGTTAAAAGACAAAAGTAGTAAAACTGTGTATATCCACAATAAGTAGTTAGGGGATACACACACAAAAAAGATGCAAAATGTGATGTCAAAAACAGTTAACATGGCGGGGATGATTAGTAAAAATGCAGGATTGTTGAAATGCGTTTGAACTTAAGAGATCAGCAACTTAAAATAATCATAGATAGGTAGGTAGATAGATACATAGATAGATAGATAGACAGATAGATAGATAGATACCTCATGGTAACTGGAAACCAAAAACCTATAATATAAACACACAGAAAAAAGAAAAGAATTCAAACATAACATTAAAGACAGTCTTCAAATCACAAGGGAAGAGATCAAAAGAAGGACCAAAAACAACTATAAAAACAACCCCAAAGCAATTAACAAAATGGCAATAAGTACATACCTATCAAAAATCACATTAGGGCTTCCCTGGTGGCGCAGTGGTTGAGAATCTGCCTGCTAATGCAGGAGACACGGGTTCGAGCCCTGGTCTGGGAAGATCCCACATGCCACGGAGCAGCTGGGCCCGTGAGCCACAGCTGCTGAGCCTGCGCGTCTGGAGCCTGTGCCCCGCAACAGGAGGGGCCGCGATAGTGAAAGGCCCGCGCACCGCGATGAAGAGCGGTCCCCGCACCGCGATGAAGAGTGGCCCCCACTTGCCGCAACTAGAGAAAGCCCTCGCACGAACCGAAGACCCAACACAACCAAAAATAAATAAATAAATAAATAAATAAATAAAATTTAAAAAAAAAAATCACATTAAATGTAAATGAACTAAATGCTCCAATCAAAACACACAGATTGGCTGAACAGCTACAAAAACAATACCAATATATATGCTGCCTACAAAAGACTTGCTTCAGATCTGAAGAAACATACAAACTGAAAGTAAGGGGATGGAAAAAAGTATTCCATGCAAATGGAAATTTAAAAAAACAACAACAACGAGGTAGCAATACTTACATCAGACAGAATAGATTTGAAAACAAAGACAGTCACAAGAGACTAAGGACAATACATAATGATAAAGGGATAAACCTAAGAAAAAGATACATAACAGTTATAAATGCACCTAACATAGGCGCACCTAAACACATAAAGCAGGGACTTCTCTGGTGGCACAGTGGTTAAGAATCTGCCTGCCAATGCAAGTGACACGGGTTTGCACTCTGGTCCAGGAAGATCCCACATGCCGCGGAGCAACTAAGCCCATGCACCACAACTACTGAGACTCCACTCTAGAGCCCACGAGCCACAACTACTGAGCCTGCATGTCACAAGTACTGAAGCCCGCTCACCTAAAGCCTGTGCTCTGCAACAGAGAAGCCACTGCAGTGAGAAGCCTGCGCACCACAACGAAGAGTAGCCTCCACTAGCCGCAATTAGAGAAAGCCCGTCTGCAGCAACAAAAGACCCAATGCAGCCAAAAATAAATAAATAAGTAAATAAATTTATTTTTAAAAAAACACATAAAGCAATATTAACAGACATAAAGGGAGAAACTGACAGTAATACAATAATACTAGGTAGGCCTTAAATGACATATTAGACCACATGAACTTAATAGATATATACAGAACATTTCATCCAAAAGCCACAGAATACATTCTTTTCAAATGCACAAGGAATATGCTCCAGGACAGATCACATACTAGGCCACAAAACAAGTCTCCATAAATGTAACAAAACTGAAATCATATCAATCATCTTTTCTGACCACAATCAACTATAATAAAAAAAAACCTGCAAAAAACACAACCCCAAAACAATGAACAAAATGGCAATAAGTACATACCTATCAATAATCACATTAAATGTGAATGTGAGGCTAAACAATATGCTACTAAACAACCAATGGATCACTGAAGATATCAAAAAAGAAATTGAAAAATACGTGGAAACAAATGAAAACAAAAACACAACAATCCAAAGTCTTTGGGGTGCAGCAAAAGCAGTTCTAAAAGAAAAGTTTACAGTGACACAAGCCTACCTCAGGAAAGAAGAAAAACCTGAAATAAACAACCTAATCTTACACCTAAAGGAACTAGAAAAGGAAGAACAAATAAAACCCAAAGTTAGTAGAGGGAAAGAAATCATAAAGATTAGAGCAGAAATAAAAGAAATAGACTAAAAAAACTACAGAAAAGATTAATGAAACTAAGAGCTGGTTCTCTGAAAACATAAACAAAATTGATAAACCAGACTGAACAAGAAAAAAAAGAGAGCCCAAATCAATAAAATCAGAAATGAAAAAGAAGTTACAACTGACACCACAGAATTACAAAGGATCATAAAAGATTACTACAAATAATTATACACCAATAAAATGGACAACCTCAAAGAAATGACAAATTCCTAGAAATGTACAATGTCCTCAGAATGAACCAGGAAGAAATAGAAAATACGAATAGACCAATTACCAGTAATAAAATTGAATCAGTAATAAAACAACTCCCAAAAAACAGAAGTCCAGGACCAGATGGCTTCACAGGTGAATTCCACCATTTAGAGAAGAGTTAACACCTATTCTTCTCAAACTATTCGAAAAACTGCAGAGGAAGGAACACTTCCAAACTCATTCTATGAGACCAGTATCATCCCGCTACCAAACCCAGACAAAGATATCACAAAAAAAGAAAGTTGCAGGCCAATATCACTGACGAACACAGATGCAAAAATCCTCAACAAAATATTAGCAAACTGAATTCAACAATTCATTAAAAGGATCATACACCAGGATCAAGTGAGATTTATACCAGGGATGCAAGGATGGATCGATATCCACAAATTAATCAATGTGATACACCACATTAACAAAATGCTGAATAAAAATCATATGATCATCTCAATAGATGTAGAAAAATTTGACAAAATTCAACATCCATTTATGATAAAAACTCTCAACAAAGTGGGTATAGAGGGAACATATCTCAAAATAATAAAGGCCATATATGACAAGGCCACAGCTAATGTCATACTCAATGGAGAAAAGGCAAAAGCATCTCCTCTAAGATCAGGAACAAGACAATGATGCCCACTCTTGTCACTTTTACTCGTCATAGTATTGGAAGTCCTAGTCACAGCAATCAGGTAAGAAAAAGAAATAAAGGGAATCCAAACTGCAAAGAAAGAAGTAAAACTGTCACTGTTTACAGATAACATGATACTACACATAGAAAATCCTGGGAATTCCCTGCCAGTCCAGTGGTTAGGACTTGGCATTCTGTCAGGGCCCTGGGTTCAATCCTGCTTGGGGAACTAAGATCCTACAAGCCGCATGGCACACCAAAGAAAAGAAAATCCTCAAGACGCCATCAGAAACTACTAGAGCTCATCAATGAATTTGGTAAAGTTGCTGGAGACAAAATTAATATACAGAAATCTGTTGCATTTCTATATGGTAACAATGAACAATCAGAAAGAGAAATTAAGAAAACAATCCCATTTATAATTGCATCAAAAGGAATAAAATACTTAGGATAAATCTAACTAATGAGGTTACAGATGCTCAACATCACTAAAAATTAGAGAAATGCAACTCAAAACTATGAAGTATCACCTCACACCAGTCAAAATGGCCATCAACAAAAAAAATCTACAAACAATAAATGCTGGAGAGGGAGCAGAGAAAAGGGAACCCTCTTGCACTATTGGTGGGAATGTAAATTGATACAGCCATTGTGGAGAACAGTATTGAGGTTCCTTAAAAAACTAAAAATAGAACTACCATATGACCCAGCAATCCCACTACTGGGCATATACCCAGAGAAAACCATAATTCAAAAATACACATGTACCCCAATGTTCACTGCAGCACTATTTACAATAGCCAGGACATGGAAGCAACCTAAGTGTCCATCAACAGATGAATGGATAAAGAAGATGTGGCATATATATATATATATATATATATATATATATATATATATAATGGAATATTACTCAGCCATAAAAAGAAATGAAATTGGGTCATTTGTAGAGATGTGGATGGACATAGAGTCTGTCATACAGTGAAGTCAGAAAGAGAAAAACAAAATATCACATGTTAACGCATATAGGTGGAATCTAGAAAAATGGTACAGATGAACCGGTTTGCAGGGCAGAAATAGTGACACAGGTATAGAGAACAAACGTACAGACAACAAGGGAGGAAAGCAGGGGGGAGGGGGTGGGATGAATTCGGAGATTGGGATTGACATATATACACTAATATGTATAAAACAGATCATAAAAACCTGCTGTATTAAAAAAAATCACACATTAATGCATATATGTGGAATCTAGAAAAATGATACAGATGAACCTATTTGCAGGGCAGGAACAGAAAGGCAGACATGGAGAACAGATGTGTGGACACAGGGGGGCAGGGGAGGGTGGGATGAATTGGGAGATTAGGTTTGACATAAATACACTACTATGTGTAAAACAGATAGCTAGTGGGAACCTGCTGTACAGCACAGGGAGCTCATCTTGGTGCTCTGTGATGATGTAGATGGGTGGGATTGGGGTACAGAGGGAGGCCTAAGAGGGAGGGGATATATGTATACATACAGCAGATTCACTTCACTGTACAGCAGAAACTAACACAACATTGTAAAGCAATTATGCTCCAATAAAAAAGAGAAATTAAGAAAACAATCCCATTTATAATTGCATCAAAAGAAATAAAATACTTAGACTAAATCTAACTGAGGTTGAAGACCTGTACTTAGAAACTATAGGACATTGAGGAGACTGGTTCAAGATGGCAGAGAAGAAGGACGTGCTCTCATTCCCTCTTGCAAGAGCATCGGAATCACAACCAACTGCTAAACAATCATTGACAGGAAGACACGGGAACTCACCAAAAAAGATACCCCACATCCAAAGACAAAGGAGAAGCCACAATGAGACGGTAGGAGGGGCACAATCACAATAAAATCAAATCCCATAACTGCTGGGTGGGTGTCTCACAAACTGGAGAACACATATACCACAGAAGTCCACCCACTGGAGTGAAGGTTCTGAGCCCCACGTCAGGCTTCCGAACCTGGGGGTCTGGCAATGGGAAGAGGAATTCCTAGAGAATCAGACTTTGAAGGCTAGCAGGATTTGACTGCAGGACTCTGACAGGACTGGAGGAAACAGACTCCACTCTTGGAGGGCACACACAAAGTAGTGTCTGCATCGGGACCCAGGGGAAGGAGCAGTGACCCCAGGGGAGACTGAACCAGACCTACCTGCTAGTGTTGGAGGGTCTCCTGCAGAGGTGGGGGGTGGCTGTGTCTCACCATGAGGACAAGGACACTGACAGCAGAAGTTCTGGGAAGTGCTCCTGGGCGTGAGCCATCCCAGAGTCCACCATTAGCCCCACCAAAGAGCCCAGGTAGGCTCCAGTGTTGGGTCACCTCAGGCCAAACAACAAACAGGGAGGGAACCCAGCCCCATCCATTAGCAGTCAAGTAGATTAAAGTTTTACTGAGCTCTGCCCACCAGAGCAACACCCAACTCTACCCACCACCAGTCCCTCCCATCAGGAAACCTGCACAAGCCTCTGAGATAGCCTCATCCACAAGAGGACAGACAGCAGAAGAAAGAACTACAATCCTGCAGCCTATGGAATAAAAACCACATTCACAGAAAAATAGACAAGATGAAAAGGCAGAGGGCTATGTACCAGATGAAGAAAAAAGATAAAACCCCAGAAAAACAACTAAATGAATGGAGATAGGCAACCTTCCAGAAAAAGAATTCAGAATGATAGTGAAGATGATCCAGGACCTCGGAAAAAGAATGGAGGCAAAGATCGAGAAGATGCAAGAAATGTTTAACAAAGACCTAGAAGAATTAAAGAACAAACAGAGATGAACAATACAATAACTGAAATGAAAACTACACTAGAAGGAATCAATAGCAGAACAACTGAGGCAGAAGAACAGAACGGATAAGTGACCTGGAAGACAGAATGGTGGAATTCACTGCTGCGGAACACAATAAAGAAAAAAGGATGAAAAGAAATGAAGACAGCCTAAGAGACCTCTGGGACATTAAACACAACATTCACATTATAGGGGACCCAGAAGGAGAAGAGAGAGAGAAAGGACCCGAGAAAATATTTGAAGAGATTATAGTCGAAAACTTCCATAACATGGGAAAGGAAAAAGCCACCCAATTCCAGGAAGTGCAGAGAGTCCCATACAGGATAAACCCAAGGAGAAACACACCAAGACACACAGTAATCAAATTAGCAAAAATTAAAGACAAAGAAAAATGATTGAAAGCAGCAAGGGAGAAACAACAAATAACACACAAGGGAACTCGCATAACGTTAACAGCTGATGTCTCAGCAGAAACTCTACAAGCCAGAAGGGAGTGGCATGATATACTTCAAGTGATGAAAGGGAAGAACCTACAACCAAGATTACTCTACCCGGCAAGGATCTCATTCAGATTCAATGGAGAAATCAAAAGCTTTACAGACAAGCAAAAGCTAAGAGAATTCAGCACCACCAAACCACCTCTACAACAAATGCTAAAGGAACTTCTCTAAGTGGGAAACACAAGAGAAGAAAAGGACCTACAAAAACAAACCCAAAACAATTAAGAAAATGGTCATAGGAACATACGTATCTATAATTACCTTAAACGTGAATGGATTAAATGCTCCAACCAAAAGACACAGGCTTGCTGAATGGATACAAAAACAAGACCCCTCTATATGCTGTCTACAAGAGACCCACTTCAGACCTAAGGACACATACAGACTGAAAGTGAGGGGATGGAAAAAGATATTCCATGAAAATGGAAATCAAAGGAAAGCTGCAGTAGCAATACTCATATCAGATAAAATAGATTTTAAAATAAAGAATGTTACAAGAGACAAGGAAGGACACTACATAATGATCAAGGGATCAACAATTTAACATATAAATATATATGCAATTTAAATTGCATAAATATAACAACTTAAATATATATGCACCCAACACAGGAGCTCCTAAATACATAAGGCAACTGCTAACAGGTATAAAAGAGAAAATCGACAGTAACACAATAATAGTGGGGGGCTTTAACACCTCACTTACACCAATGGACAGATCGTCCAAACAGAAAATTAATAAGGAAAAACAAGCTTCAAATGACACAACAGACCAGATAGATTTAACTGATATTTATAGGACATTCCATCCAAAAACAGTAGATTTCACTTTCTTCTCAAGTGTGCACGGAACATTCTCCAGGATAGATCACATCTTGGGTCACAAATCAAGCCTCAGTAAATTTAAGAAAATTGAAATCATATCAAGCATCTTTTCTAACCACAACGCTATGAGATTAGAAATCAATTACAGGGGAAAAAACGTAAAAAACACAAACACATGGAGGCTAAACAATACGTTACTAAATAACCAAGAGATCACTGAAGAAGTCAAAGAGGAAATCAAAAATACCTAGAGACAAATGACAATGAAAACACAATGATCCAAAAACCTATGGGATGCAGCAAAAGCAGTTCTAAGAGGGAACTTTATAGCCACACAAGCCAACCTCAAGAAACATGAAAAATCTCAAATAAACAATCTAAAGTTACACCTAAAGGAACTAGAGAAAGAAGAACAAACAAAACCCAAGGTTAGCAGAAGGAAAGAAATCATAAAAATCAGAGCAGAAATAAATGAAATAGAAACAAAGAAAACAAGAGCAAAGATCAATAAAACTAAAAGCTGGTTCTTTGAGAAGATAAAATTGATAAACCATTAACCAGACTCATTAAGAAAAAGAGGGAGAGGACTCAAATCAATAAAATCAGAAATGAAAAAGGAGAAGTTACGACACCGCAGAAAATACAAACCATCCTAACAGACTACTACAAGCAACTCTATGCCAATTAAATGGACAACCTGGAAGAAATGGACAAATTCTTAGAAAGGTATAACCTTCCAAGACTGAACCAGGAAGAAATAGAAAATATGAACAGACCAATCACAAGTAATGAAAATGAAACTGTGACTAAAAATCTTCCAACAAACAAGAGTCCAGGACCAGATGGCTTCACAGGTGAATTCTATCAAACATTTAGAGAAGAGCTAACACCCATCCTTCTCAACCTCTTCCAAAAAATTGCAGAGGAAGGAACACTCCCAAACTCATTCTATGAGGTCACCATCACCCTGATACCAAAACCAGACAAAGATACTACAAAAAAAGAAAATTACAGACCAATATCACTCATGAATATAGATGCAAAAATCCTCAACAAAATACTAGCAAACAGAATCCAACAACACATTAAAAGGATCATACACCATGATCAAGTGGGATTTGTGCCAGGGATGCAAGGATTCTTCAATATACCCAAATCAATCAATGTGATAAACCATATTAACAAATTGAAGAAGAAAAACTGTATGATCATCTCAATAGATGCAGAAAAAGCTTTTCACAAAATTCAACACCCATTTATGATAAAAACTCTCCAGAAAGTGGGCATAGAGGGAACCTACCCCAACATAATAAAGACCATATATGACAAACCCACAGCAAACATCATTCCCAATGGTGGAAAACTGAAAGAATTTCCTCTAACATCAGGAAAAAGACAAGGATGTCCACTCTCACCACTATTATTCAACATAGTATTGGAAGTCCTAGCCACGGCAATCAGAGAAGAAAAAGAAATAAATGGAATACAAATTGGAAAAGAAGTAAAACTGTCACTGTTTGCAGATGACATGATACTGTACATAGAGAATCCTAAAGATGCCACCAGAAAACCACTCGAGCTAATCAATGAATTTGGTAAAGTTGCAGGATACAAAATTAATGCACAGAAATCTCTTGCATTCCTATACACTAATGATGAAAAGTCTGAAAGAGAAATTAAGGAAACACTCCCATTTACCATTGCAACAAAAAGAATAAAATACCTAGGAATAAACCTACCTAGGGAGATAAAAGACCTGTATGCAGGAAACTGTAAGACACTGATGAAAGAAATTAAAGATGATACAAACAGATGGAGAGATATACCATGTTCTTGGATTGGAAGAATCAATATTGTGAAAATGACTATACTACCCAAAGCAATCTACAGATTCAATGCGATCCCTATCAAATTACCAATGGCATTTTTTACAGAACTAGAACAAATCATCTTAAATTTGTCTGGAGACACAAAAGACCCCGAATAGCCAAAGCAGCCTTGAGGGGAAAAAATGGGAGCTGGAGGAATCAGACTCCCTGAGTTCAGACTATACTACAAAGCTACAGTAACCAAGACAACATGGTACTGACACAAAATCAGAAATATAGATCAATGGAACAGGATAGAACGCCCAGAGATAAACCCACACACCTATGGTCAACTAATCTATGACACCTATGGTCAACTAATCTATGACAAAGGAGACAAGGATATACAATGGAGAAGACAGTCTCTTCAATAAGTGGTGCTGGGAAAACTGGACAGCTACATGTAAAAGAATAAAATTAGAACACTCCCTAACACCATACACAAAAATAAACTCAAAATGGATTAGAGACCTAAATGTAAGACCAGACACTACAAAACTCTTAGAGGAAAACACAGGAAGAAAACTCTTTGACATAAATCACAGCAAGATCTTTTTTGATCCACCTCCTAGAATAATGGAAATAAAAACAAAAATAAACAAATGGGACCTAATGAAACTTCAAAGCTTTTGCAAAGCAAAGGAAACTACAAACAAGACGAAAAGACAACCCTCAGAATGGGAGAAAATATTTGCAAACGAATCATCGGACAAAGGATTAATCTCCAAAATATATAAACGGCACATGCAGCTCAATATTTAAAAAACAAACAACCCAATCCAAAAATGGGCAGAAGACCTAAATAGACATTTCTCCAAAGACATACAGATGGCCAAGAAGCACATGAAAAGCTGCTCAACATCACTAATTATTAGAGAATTGCAAATCAAAACTACCATGAGGTATCACCTCACACCAGTTAGAATGGGCATCATCAGAAAATCTACAAACAACAAATGCTGGAGAGGGTGTGGAGAAAAGGGAAGCCTCTTGCACTGTTGGTGGGAATGTAAAGTGACACAGCCACTATGGAGAAAAGTATGGAGGTTCCTTAAAAAAAAACAGAATTACCATATGACCCAGCAATCCCACTACTGGGCATATACCCAGAGAAAACCATAATTCAAAAAGACACATGCACCCCAATGTTCATTGCAGCACTATTTACAATAGCCAGGTCACGGAAGCAACATAAATGCCCATCTACAGATGAGCAGATGAAGGAGATGTGGTACATATATACGAAGGAATATTACTCAGCCATAAAAAGGAATGAAATTGGGTCATTCATAGAGACGCGGATGAATCTAGAGGCTGTCATACAGAGTGAAGTAAGTCAGAAAAACAAATATCATATATTAACGCATGTATGTGGAACCTAGAGAAATGGTACAGATGAATCGGTTTGCAGGGCAGAAATTGAGACACAGATGTAGAGAACAAACGTATGGACACCAAGGGGGGAAAGCTGCGGGGGGGAGGGGGGTGGGGGTGTGATGAAATGCAAGATTGGGATTGACATATATACACTAATATGTATAAAATAGATAACTAGTAAGAACCTGCTGTATAAAAAAATAAAATTCAAAAATTCAAAAAAAAAACTATAGGACATCGATGAAAGAAATTGAATATGACACAGACAGAAAGGTATGCTGTGTTCGTGGATTCGAAGAATTAACATTATTAAAATGACCATACTACCCAAGGAAATCTACATATCAATCTAATCCTTATCAAAATATCAATGGTATTTTTCACAGAACTAGAACTAATTCTAAAATTTGTATGGAAACACACACACACATACACACACAGACAAAAAAAAACCCCTGAATAGCCAAAACAATCTTTAGAAAAAAGAACAAAGCTGGAGGTCTCACGCTCCCTGGTTCAAACTATACTACAAAGCTAGTCATCAAAATAGTATGGTACTGCCACAAAAACAGACACATGGATCAATGGAACAGAATACAGTCCAGAAACAAACCCACACACTTATGGTCAATTAATCTGTGACAAAGGAGGCAAGAATATACAATGGGAAAAAGACAGCCTCTTCAATAAGTGGTGTTGAGAAATCGAGACAACTATATGCAAAAGAAACTGGACTAGGCTCTCACACTATTCACAAAAATAAATTCAAAATAGATTAAGGACTTAAATATAAGACCTGAAACCATAAAACTAGAAGAAAACAGGTAGTTTGCTGTTTAACATTGGTCTTAGTGATTGTTTTTTTTTTTTTTTGGGGATATGTGTCCTCAGGCAAGGGAAACAAAAGCAAAAAATAAACAAATGGGACTACATCAAACTAAAAAGCTTTTGCACAGCTAAAGAAACTATCAACAAAATGAAAAGACAACCTATTGAATGGGAGAAGATACTTGCAAATGATATATTTGACACAGGGTTAAAACCTAAAATATATTGATATAAAGATGTCATACAACTAAGCATCAAAAAAACAATCCTACTAAAAAATGGACAGAAGACCTTAACAGACATTTCTCCAGAGAAGACATACAGATGGCCAACAGGTACATGAAAAGACGCTCAACATCCTTAATCATCAGGGAAATACAAATCAAAATCACAATGAGATATGCCTCACACCTGTCAGAATGGCTATTATCAAGACAACAAATAAGTGATGGTGAGGAATCCTTGTACACTGTTGGTGGACATGTAAATTGCTGCAGCCATTACAGAAAACAGTATGGAGTTTCCTCAAAAAACTAAAAACAGAGCTACCATATGCTCCAGCAATCCCACTCCAGGGCATATATCTAGAAAAAACCAAAGGCACTAATTCAAAAATTTACATGCAGCAGGACTTCGCTGGTGGTCCAGTGGTTAAGACTCCGCACTTCCAACGCAGGGGTCACAGGTTCAATCCCTGGTCAGAGAACTAAAATCCCACAGGCCTTGTGGTGCAGCCAAAAAAAAAAAAAATGTACATGCACCCGAACGTTCACGGCGGCACTGTTTACAACGGGAAATATATGGAAGCAACCCAAGTGTCCATTAGCAAACAATGGGTAAAGAAGGTGTAGTATACACACACACACACGGAATATTAGCCATAAAAAAGAATAAAATCTTGCCATTTGCAACAACATGTATGGACCTAGAGAGTATTATGCTAAGTGAGAAGTCAGACAGAGAAAGAAAAACACTGTATGCTTTTACTTATAAGTGGAATCCATAAAACAAACACAACAAAACAAAAAGAGTTATAGATACAGAGAACAAACACGTGGTTGCCAGAGAGAAGGGAGGTGAAAGGAGGAAAGAAATAAGTGAGGGATATTAAGAGGTACAAACCTTCAGTTGCAAAGTATTTAAATGAGTCATGGTGTAAAATTTACACCGTGTGGATTATAGGCAATAACTATGTAATACCTTTGCATAGCAACATATCATAATGAGACTTACTGTGGTAATCATTTGAAAATGTATAGAAATACCAAACCACTCCTGTATAACATGAACTAACATATTGATAGTACTGCAGGTCTTTATACTTACAAAAAAACCAAATAAATAGAAAAAGAGATCAGATTTTTGGTTACCAGAGGTGGGGAGTGGGGGGAGAGGGAAATGGATAAAGGCAATAAAACGGTACAAACTTCCAGTTATAAGTACTAAAGATATAATGTACAACATGATATATATAATTAACAGTGTGGTATGTTATATATGAAAGTTAAGAGAATAAACCCTGAGTTGTCATCACAAGAACAAAAATTTTCTGTCTTTAGTGTTGTATCTATGAGATAATGGATGTTCACTAAACTAATTGTAATAATCATTTCATGAATGTAAACAAGTCAAATTATGCTGTACACCTTAAAACTTATACAGTACTGTATGTCAATTACCTCAATAATACTGGAAGAAAAAATTCATTATGGGAAAATTGCCTATAAGATCCAATAATCACATTTTTAAAACAATTCTTAAACATTTAATCTTTTATTTGTAAATCAGTAAAACGTATGCTACACCTAAAAATTTAGACAATCAAGATTGCATTAGTAATTCATATATATGGTGAATGAAACTCTATTTGCACCGATTTGAATGTTTTGTAAACAGCAGAATCATTGAATAATATACAGTTGTCCCTCAGTATCCATGGTGAATTGGTTCCAAGATGCCCCCCACCCCACCCCGGGACACCAAAATCTTCGATGCTCAAGGCCCTTATATAAAATGGTATGGTATTTGCATATAACCTATGCACATCCTCCCATATACTTTAAATCTCTAGATTTAAATACCTGACACAATGCAAATGCTATGTAGTTGCCAGTGCACAGCAAATTTAAGTGTTCTTTCTGAAACTTTCTGGAATCTTTTTCCTGAATATTTCCAAACCAATGGTTGGTTAAATCCATGGATGCTGAATCCACAGGTATGGAGGGCTGACTGTACAGTGTTTATAATCTCATTTTTATTTATCTGTCCTCAGAGAGGATCAATTCTACTTAGTTCTAGTTGAAGTATTATAAATCCCAAATTAATAAAGCTTTACTGTATTTGAGGACCACTCTTTGGCTAAGGTGCTGATCCTTCAGCCATTACTTACATATCCATACATGGGTAAGTCATATGTGTGTGTGGTTTTTATTTTTGAAGTTTAATACAATGTTCTGTAACTGGCACACAAACTTGCTGTGCAAAATTATCCTTCAGTTCTAAACTCACAGCTCAGTTAATTTTATTGTCCTCACCTGAGTATGTACAACTGACATATATGGGAGAAATACACTGGGACCTTAAATCAAAGTTATTTTCCACTATTTCGTTGAAGATTTAATATAAATCAAGATGTTAATCTATACAGTTTGAGAGTTATTCCAGAATTTTATGTTCTGATCCTGTCATTCTTATAGGATGTCATTCTTATAATTTTTGGACAATTTAGAGAAAAGTTAGGACAATTTCAGCTAGTATAAAAACAAACAGTCCTTCTGTTTATTATATCCCTTACCATATCAGAGACTGGAGAATGAGAAATATATAAGTGCTATTTACATAGCACCAAAACGATCTACCTATTTCTTTTATCTAGAAAGAATACGGTAAGTCCCCTGCAACAAACGAGTTCAGTTCCGAGAGCCCGTTCCTAAGTCCAATCTGTTCGTAAGTTCAACAAAATTAGCCTAGGTACCTAACACAACTAACACAATCGGCTATATAGTACTGTACTGTAATAGGTTTATAATCTTTTCACACAAATAACACATAAAAAACAAACACAAAAAATAAAGAAAACATTTTTAATCTTACAGTACAGTACCTTGTAAAGTACAGTAGTACAGTACAACAGCTGGCATACAGGGGCTAGCATCAAGTGAACAGGCAAGAAGAGTTACTGACTGGAGGAGGGAGAGGAGGTGGGAGATGACAGAGCTGAAGGATTGTCAGCAACAGGGGATGAGGGCAAGCTGCAATTTCACTCACACCAGACGCTGATGGCACAGGTTCTGGTTCCTTGCTGGATTCAATTCTACCTACCCTCTTGAAAAAACGATCCCATGATGTCTGGGTAGTAGCTCTTTTTTTCTCCTCATAGATAACACGGTAGCACTGGATTGCATTCTGAACGGCTGCTGCAACCTTCGTGTACCATTCTACGTTCGGGTCCTGTGCCTCAAAAACTAACAGTGCCTCCTCAAATAAAGAAAAAACCCTTGCCATTTTCTGCGTCGTGAATCTCTTTGGTTCTTCTGTTACTTCTTCCTCTTGTCACTCCACTCTCTCAATTATTTTCACTTTTGTTTCCATCAGCAGTACCAGCTACATCACTGCTGCTTTTATGCTTGCTTCCGGACATCCTGGGCTTGAAATAAAGATACTATACTACTGTACTCTATAAAGTACACAAAAGCACAACCATTTGTAGAGGATGCACGCACGTGACAATGTACTCCACTCACGTGAACTTTCGTGACTGGACATGCCAGCTCACGTTCACATCTTTGAAAGTTGGCAATTTGAAGGTTCGTATGTAGAGGACTTATATTTTAAGAGGCTCTGAAAGACTAGAGAAACTAAGGATTGGAAAGTTTAAGAGTATGTAAAATTTAAATATTAAATCTTTCACACGAACTTTCCCTCCTTACATGAAAGGTACTGAATAAGTTACATTTAAATGTCCTACTTATATATTTTTTAAAAGGTAAGATACTTCTCATTTAAGAGAAAGTGGAAATTATTTAAAATAATGAGCGGTAGGAATTTCCCTGATGGTACAGTGGTTAAGACTCTGCACTACCACTGCAGGGGGGCGCGGGTTTGATCCCTGGTTGGGGAACTAAGATCCACATGCAGAGCAGTGCAGCCCCCCCAAAAAAAAGGGGTAGAGGGGCAAAGGATGAACTCTATATCCAATCCAAATTACATTAAAACCCAAATATAAAATATCAACAGAAGGGGCATTTTCCTAAAAGGAAGTAACTATTCACTATTGGGAGAAATCTACATGTAGTAAGATACTTTCTTGCTTTGATACAGCTAAAAAAATAAAAATAAATTTCATGTCTAAGTTTTGGGGTTTATATAGTTAGAAATACATAATTCTACTTTTATAGGTAGTTCAACTAGGGGAAATAAGTTAGCACAATCATTTGAATTGGTTGTCTGCATACGGGGCAGGGCTTATTCCTTTTTTTTAGCTTCTTTGCACATGTAAAGCATGCCATAAGATGTCCTGTTTTGCCATGGACGATGCAACCATTTTTAGGTCGACCTTGGCAAATCACACAAGGTTCAATGGCATTAAGAGGAAAACTAGATTCCACACTTTCTTCTTTGTCTTGTGTTTCTTCCCTCTCAAACTCTTTGACATCTTCTTGGCTACTATAAATGATACTATTAGAAGTTGATGGCTGAGAATAGTCCTCACTTTCTTGGGATAGGGAGGCTTGTGTGATCTTATCATCATTTTCCTCAACACATGATTCTTTGGAATCATTCACTGTAGATTTCTTACAGTCAGGGACATCAAAGCCCTCTTCTACTTGTGCTGAGTTTTCTAGTTTGGCTTTCTCAGACATTTTCCCTTTATCTTTCCCTTTATCTTCAGGAAGCCAATTTTCACGAAGGGCCCAACATCTGTTGCAATGAGGTGGAAGGGGAGGATTCATTTCACTGCATGAAGTACACTTCCAATAGTCCTTCAAGGAAACAAGACAGTTAGCTTCTGTAACCCTTCAATAACCAGTCACAGCAACGCTAGCAACTTGTTCAATATGTCTAAGGTAAAATGCATCATACAGCTCAATTTTCAGCATTCCATGTCTTATATAAAGCACTCAACAGTCTTTCCTCAAGCATGAGCTTGTAAATACATTTTTTTCCCAGCCAAACTATGCTAAGAATTCTAAAATGAAAAACGTATTCACCATGACCTTAACCATGTACCTGTGAAGTTATCTGTTCAAGGACAGCGTTGGTTCATTTAGCTGAAGCAAGTGCTATGGGATCTTCTCTGTAATGAGGCCTGTACCTACTCCACTGCCTTAAAGGCTCAAACCTGATACTGTGCCCAGTCCACCAAATCAATCTAGACAAAACTATCAACCAGTCTGCCATTGACTAAGACTCTCTTAGAAGTGCTCTAAAACCAGGGCTCAACTGGGTGTTCCCTAACTTCACCCACAAAGGAAATGCTAAAACATTCTTTTCAGCAATCACGGCCAGCTAAACTCTGCCATCCTTGTCACTATCCAAAACGTATGCCCCTTACTTGTCTATCCTTTTCTGTGTTCTCGTCTCTGTAACTGCTCATTGCTTCATCCTTATTCCAACTTATTTCCCAAACCTTTCCACCCACTATGCAATCTGGATAACAAACTCCCCCACATTCCAAGCCTCTTTACTGAACATATCCTTATCTCCCTGCCTTACGAGAAGCATGGTTCTTGCCTGAGGACACTGTACATGTAAAACTTGCCATAAGAGGTCCTTCCAAACTTGCCATGAATAATGTAACCATTTTTAAGTTGCCTGACAAATGACATAAGCTATTAGCAATAAGGGTGGAAACTATTCATTCTCCCACAATGGTTCTCTCAAGTTGTAAAAGCAGGTTATCTACTAAATGATAAAACCAAAGACAAAGGTCTTGTAATACGGGAAGAAAGTGCTTCAAGAGTCCGATAAATTACAAGATCTATGTCTAAAACATTTCACTCAGCCTGACATCAAATGACTCAACTAGTTACTTGAATTATTTTCTAATATAGCAAAATATTTTCCTAAGATTTTACAATTTCTCCTCCTTTTTAGTATTTGGATAATTAATAATTGTTTCTATCTCAGAAAGAGAAAAATGAGATTTCCTATCCAAATATAACAAAAGGCAGTATTAAGAACAAAAATTAAAGCAATGATATTTAGTTAAAAAAACACACATCCAATACCTGAGGAACCCTGTGAAGCATGCAATGTAAATGTTTAAGTCCAGATTTCTTTAATAGAAAATCCCACCACATTTTCTAATACAAATCAATATGATATTCATATTTGATAAGATTGACAAAATGTTGGTAACTGTTAGACCTGAGTGATAAGTACAATGGAGATACATTATACTATTCTCTATGCTGTACATACCCAAAATTTTCCATAATGAAGTTCTTCAAAAGTTCAAATTCCAACACAAAAAAACTAAAAAGTATAGCAACAGATCCCAACCCAATAAAAGAACAAAAATATTTTAAATCATTAAAACTTAAGAAAAAAATGTTAACTTTATAAAAACTACCTCATGTCAAGTAGTAGACTAGACATATTTTTCTAATCTTGACTTCAATGTTATTTTTTGATTCCTTGAAAAAGTAAATGTATACTTACAGCTAAGGAAATTTCAGGATCTTCTTCAAATGAATCTGTATCACTCTCCCCTGCCTGATACACAGTAACTCGATATACCTAAGAAAAAGAAAAACAAACAAAAAATAAACATTAGCATCAATTCATCACCTTTTTTCTTCAACCAGTAAGGCTTCTTAGTGATAAGTCCTAAACAAACAACATGTACTCAGTCATCCCTCCGTATCTGTGGGCAGACTGGTTCCAGGACCCCCAAGGATACCTAAATCTGCAGATGCCCAAGTCCCTTATGTAAGATGGCATAGTATTTGCATACAATCTATGCACATCCTCCCCTACACTTCAAATCATCTCTAGATTACTTATAATACCTAATATAAGTGCCATGTGAAAAGCTGTAAATACAACGTAAATGCTATGTAAATAGTTGATGGCCCACAGCAAATTCAAGTTTTGCATTTTGGAACTTTCTGGAATTTTTTTTTTTTACTTGAATATTTCCAATCTGCACTTGGTTGAATCCGCCAATGTGGAACTCGCAAATACCGAGGTCCAATTATGTTATATATGAGAAATGAGACAAAGGTCCCATGGAATGAGTGAATATAAAGGGGGAGAAATGGAGGACGGTAAAATCCTCACCCACTATGGTAAAAAGTCAACATACAGGGATGTTTAAAATGAATAAAGTAAAATATTCAGTACAAGCATTTTTGTTTTATAAATATGGAAGTATTAAATTACAGTGAAATAGCTAGAAATGCTGAAGCTGGTCACTTCCAGGAAACAGATCTGGTGGTAGTATGTGACTTTTAACTGCATGCGTGCTTTACTTTTTTATAAATTAAAAATGAAAAAGGAGAATTGAATTAAATATTTTTAAAAACGAGTAGACTATTGTAAGAATGCTCATTAAGGCCTACTAACTTCTTGACATTACATTTTTAAAAATATAAATAAGACAACAATGAATTACAAAGCCTCAAGTCCACAAACCAATATTCTAGTTTGAATAAATCAAGAGTCAAAGATTGTGATGCAAAATCTGAATACATTATTATTTCAATCTCATCAGTCAACGAATATGGAAAGTATTTAAGAACTTTAGAATATAATCAGAAAAAAAAACTACCTCATCATCTTCATCTGAGAGTTCTTGTCCTTCTTCACTAAGGCTATAATCTTCTGAATCAAGAGACTCAACTTCAAATTCTACACTGAATTGATCTGAAACTGAATCCTGATCCAACCAATCACCTGAATGTTCACTTACACCAGCATCAAGATCCTAAAATCGAGGGGGAAAAAAAGTGACTTAATATACATTACCTGTTGGCCTGTAACAGCTTAACTCTTCCCTGTTCACCTAATTCCCCCTCAGTTCCATCCTGCACACTGACACTAGGTTAAGCTTCTGGGTTATGATTAGATAAATATTTTCTCTGTTCAAAACCCCATTATATAAAAGAAAAGGCCAAATTCCCTTGGCATTCAAGGCACATACAGGAAGTCTATATTAACATTTTCATATTATCTCCAACTAGACAGCCCCCTACCCCCACTAAACAAGAACATTAACCAGATCTAAATTGTTTCCTAAACCAAACTTCAACTTCCACACCTTCCCCCTCTAGCTGGAATAACTTGACAGTTTTCAAATTCTGCTCATCCTTTTTTGCCAAAGCCTTTGTCAATACTATAACTAAAAGAGCACTCCCCACCTTTATTATCTGTACTACTTATATTATTGAGTATTATATACTTCCACACACAAATTTCATAAAACATAATTTTGCACACATTTCTTATCTGAATTATACATACTGTAAGAGTTAAGACCATGTCTCAATCATCTTTATATCTTCCAACTGGTAGAATGCTAGTAGCTACAACACATACAATAATTATGATTTAAGTTTAATGAACTTTGAGAATAATTTCTTTGGAAGAGCTTTCAGATATAATTTTTTAAATCTATTTTTAAAATTCTGTATTTGCTCATGTGATTCATTTTAAAACTGATTAATAGTATAAGAACCTAAGAGAACCTTCAGTCCCATAATATTTGCCATCAGTGGCTAAGGGTAGGAACATACACAAAGAAGAAGGCTAGAACCAGAAAAAGTACTTTGGTCTAGTAGTCAGGATACATACATTCTTATTCTAGATTTGCCACAAAGTAACTTTCAACCTAGACATATTTAACTTGTAAAGGCCACAGCTATTTCATCTATGACACATGAGTTTGGATTAAATGATCTCTAATATTCCCATCATTTATAAAAACAAAAACAAGGTATTTATTTTACAACCACTGAGGTCAAAAGACTGTTTTAAACCGTGATGATAGGAAAGTAGTAAAAGCAACATTCATTGAACTGCAGTTCTAATTCCTAAAAAAGGCTCTATTAACAATCACATTAAATTCACAAGTCAAGCTAGAATACAATAACAGCTCTAATAACCTAAGAAACTGGACACTTCAATTAACTAGGCTTTAGTGTACTATGTTTAGAATAAGGGGGTAAAAATCACAATAAACATTAAGTCTCAGAAAGCATCTTCTATGGCAGGAGTCAGCAAACTGTGCCTCACCACCCATCTATTTTTATAAATAAAGTTTTACTGAACACACCCGTGCCCGTTGTCTATTAGACTTGTTGTCTATGGCCGTTTTTGCCTCACAGCCGTAGAGCTGAATAGCTGAAACAGATACCATATGGCCTGCAAAGCCCCTAATAGTTACTATCCATCCCTTTACAGAAAAAGTTTGCCCACTCCTATTCTAGGGGTCTATGAAGAAAGCAAAATTAAAAGTAGTTTTCAGGACTTCCCTGGTGGTGCAGTGGTTAAGAATCCGCCTGCTAATGCAGGGGACACAGGTTCGAGCCCTGGTCCATGAAGATCCCACATGCTGCAGAGTAACTACGCCCGTGCGCCACAACTACTGAGCCTGCGCTCCAGAGCCCGTGAGCCACAACTACTGAAGCCCGCGCACCTAGAGCCTGTGCTCCACAACAAGAGAAGCCATGGCAATGAGAAGCCCGCGCATAGCCCCAGCTCGCAACACCTAGAGAAAGGCCTCGCATAGCAGTGAAGACCCAACGCAGACAAAAATAAACAAATAAACAAATTTTTAAAAAAAGGTTTTCAAAAGTTTTAGCTAATGTTCAAAAAAGAAAAACCTAAAACCTTTTAAATACTGTATATTTAAAAAGTATCAGACAGGCTTGATCTGGAAAGATCTTAAAATCCCTGTTTTTCTGAATTCCAACTGTGACAATTACTAGTTATGTGATCTTAAACAAGTTATTTGAAACACCCAAGTCTTAGTTTTCCCATCTATAAATGGAGTTTGAGGCTGCTGAGGTGATAAAATATGTTAATTGCCTGGTATAGAGCCTAGAATATAGCCTTAGTTCTCCCAATGTATTAAACCCAAAAGAAAAGATGGGAGGCAAATGCACTTTCCTGTAACTCCCTTCACAAATTGGTGAATGACAAGACCAAATAATGTAACGTAAGCTAAAATGAAGGAAAAAAATTAGCCTTACCAAAAGCTTTCACAACTAGGGACTTTGCCTGAAAAACAATACATCTTTAATAGAGAGGATTTTTAGAAGAGAGCGTAGAATAGGACTAACAAAAAGAAATACCCTCTATACTGCTTTAATAACAAGGCAGTGTCCCAGGTAGAAAGAACAAGGACTTTTAATACCATTTAGCTAGAATTCTGAAACAACTTTAACAAAGACTATAAGTATAAATGGTGCATAGTTGTTGTATTAAAACCATTTGTAAGGAATAAAATTATCCAAACATGAAGTTGGTGACACTTCAAGTTTTATTTAATTGGATTCAATTTTTAGATCACACATATTTGCTCTCAAGAACCTGTATATTTTTCATAGCATTTATTCACTGTTTTAATTATTTGTTTGAATGCTGATGACCTATCTCCCAATGAGGGCAGGGATCATAACTACCTTGACCACCACTGTATCTCCAGTGCCAAACGGAACCTGGCATAGAAAAGACACAAATATCTACTGAATGAAGAACTTGCTCTTGGAGGAGCTCACCATGCCATCTAGTGGCCTAAATGAGTAACAGCTCTATTAAATAACTAACTCTAGAAGGCGCCTCTGCATCCATAAAATCACTGCTTTGGAAGAAAAAAAATGTAAAGATAATAAAGAATAATACATAAAAAGAATATGGTTACTATCACAATTGGTTCAATCCATTACATCTTCTAGAGAACTATAAAATAATCACTAATATCCAGAATAATCACCATGAGATGTTGCCATATCACAATAAAGATCCCAATTTTAATAACATTTTAAAGACAAATGTGTAATGACAGGAAAGAAAACATTCCATTTGTCAAGCATTCTTGTTAGCAAAAACTTCTTTATAAAACTTCCTTCAGTGATATCTCTTAAGAATGTTAATGCTGGCTAATACTTTGGAATTTTGTATCAATGATCAAAAAGTACTGATACTTTCCCATCATGCATGCAATAATATACCAATATTTCACAGCCTTATTAAAAAGACCTTCCCTGATGTCTAGACCTACGTATGGCAAATGTGGAGATCAGGCTATGTTCACTTATTTGCTGAGAGCTGTAATAAGATATTTTTACTCTAAATATGCGAGACAAAATTGCTTAGAATCTTAAGGTATCTTTGGTGCAGTGGCCCACAAAGGTTCTCCAATACGTAGGGTGACATTAATAACTAACATTGGTACGAATTTTACCAGCACACTCCAGTGCAACTCCATTATCTTCCACCCTTCTCCCCAAACCCGGGGTTGGGAGTGGGGAAGATCTATACAGTTTCATTTGAAAGAAAATTTTACCAAGTGTATAGCAGCAATCACATATCATACATGTGCATTCTATCTGGATGCTTATTAGGACTGCCAGAACTAGACTTTAAAAATAAGAGAGTCCTGTTTTATTTAAAATGAGAGGATTACCGGATTTGACGGAGTCCCTGTCGATTCACTGCTACTGCTTCTTTCACAACATATCTCCCTTATTACACACAGAGCAAGGCTTTCATCAAAGGAAAGGGAAATATTATCAGATTTGTGGCGCTTTCTTTGTCGTTCACCAGGTAATTCATCTGAATTTTCTTCTGAATATGTAAAGAAAAACAAGTTAATTAAATTGCTATACTGTAATGTATTTAGAAATTGAGCTGTCTTAAGTTACCTATCTGTACTAAAATTGTTTCAATGAAATTAAACAGAGAAAAATAGTGAATTACTGTTTCAAAAGTCAACACTCTTATTGGATCTGTCCAACTTAGAGTTATAGCAGAACACTACATTTTTAAAAGCTTTTTAAGCTTGTTTCAGAACTTTATCAACTCACAATTAATTTAATCCATCTAGACCTTTTATTAACCAGTCTACGATTTTTCTGTCAAAATCAAAATTTAGGATATAAGATTTCACTTTTTTTCCTGGAAAGAACCAAAACTGTTTAACTTATTTAGAAGGTATTCCTAATGTTTCAATTTCCTTAGTATCCAGTACTTTCAACAGGAATCAAAACCAGTTAAAACTGGTCCATTTTATTTTATTTATTTAGTTTTTGGCAGCGCGGCATGAGGGATCTTAGTTCTCCAACCAGGGATCGAACCTGCACCCCCTGCGGAAGCACGGAGTCTTAACCAGTGGACGGCCAGGAAGTCCCTGGTCCATTTTATTTTATTTATTTATTTATTTATTTATTTATTTATTTATTTATTTTTGGCTGTGTTGGGTCTTTGGTTCGTGCGAGGGCTTTCTCCAGTTGCGGCAAGCGGGGGCCACTCTTCATCGCGGTGCGGGGACCGCTCTTCATCGCGGTGCGCGGGCCTTTCTCTATCGCGGCCCCTTCCCGTCGCGGGGCACAGGCTCCAGACGCGCAGGCTCAGCAATTGTGGCTCACGGGCCCAGCTGCTCCGTGGCATGTGGGATCTTCCCAGACCAGGGCTCGAACCCGTGTCCCCTGCATTAGCAGGCAGATTCTCAACCACTGCGCCACCAGGGAAGCCCCCATTTTATTTTAAATAAGAAATTATCTCTGACTTAAAGTGAGAATGTTACCAAATCTGTCAGGAACATAAATGAGAGTCCTACCTTACACCAGACATAAAAATAAATTCCAAGTGGATTAAAAAACCAAACACAAGGAACAAAACCATCCAACTACTTATATAAGAGAATATACCAGGGTGGGAAAGTATGATGTGACACTACAAAGCCCTCAAGAAAAAGACTATCAAGATTAAGTTAGTTACTTAAGGCTTACATGGCAAAATAAAATACTATAAAAAAAAAGTTAAAAGGCAAATGTCAGACTAAAAAAAATCTGCAACACATAATAGAAAATGGTTAATATCCACTTTATACAAAGTCCTCCTACCAAGTAAAAGACAAACTTAATTTTACAAAAATTCAAAGATATGAAAGGGCAATGCATAAAACACAAATGACTAATAAACACATGAAAAAATGGCTTACCTCCTAGTGATCAAGGAAATGCAAATTGAAATGAGATACCATGTTTCACCCATGAGAATGACAAAAATTAAAATGAGAGACAGTCTCTATACACTACTGGTAAAAATGCAAAACAGTGTAACATTTTATGGGCAGTTTCTCTATCCTAGACAAATATCCGCATAATCATTTAAGGATTTATGAGCAAGGGTGCTCACTGCAGCCTTACATGTTAAGTATCTAATAGGGTTATGAGATTAAATATAATCCATATGCCTGAAACAGGTACAGCTCACACCTTTGCTCACTCCATTTCCCTCTCTTGACCTTCCTAGTCAGAAGTTATCTCTTCTTCCTCTGAATTCCCAAAACACGCTTATATCCTCTACTTTAATTTTGTATTTATCTCTACAAGATCACAAGTTCTTGATATAAGTTATTAATGTTTGTATTCCCTATAAGAAAAGGTGATCTTGGTTGAAAGATGTGGGCTAGAAGGCCAAAACCATGCTGTTGATCTATATTTTTTAACTCTATTAATAACATTTGGGGCTTTTTTCTGATTATTAAAGTATTATATTACTCATAGTAGAAATCTCTAAAAAATAGAAAAAAATTTAAATGTAAATCATCTATAATATTACCATTGAGATAACTACTATTAACATTTTAGCATAATAATTTTCCAGCTGTCATTTAAAAAATTTATTTCCATCTAAAAAACATATTTATATCACACTATATGTACAATTTGGGGTTGTTCTCTTTTTTTTTTTCTTTGGCCATGCCACATGGCTTGCAAGATCTTAGTTCCCCACCCGGGGATCAAAACCAGGCCCCTACAGTGAAAACACTGAGTCCTAACCACTGGACTGCCAGGGAGTTCCCAGGGGTTGTTTTCTCTTAAACATTCTTTTACATTATTTTTAATGGCTGCAGAATATGGTATCCATAATATAGGTTCATCATAATTGTACCATTCAGTCCACAAATCTGAGCACCTTCTTTCTGTCTGGCACAGTGCTAGGCAGTGGTTATACAAAAATGAAGTCAGCCATCATCCCTACCACCAGAGGAAGTTTACGTTCAAACATCAAGGCAACCAAAATACGATCATTTACAAGCTATAATGAGTGCTATGAAAGAAACAAGCAGGGTGCTAAGGGAAAGAATAACAAGAGGGGATCCACTTTTCCGGGTGGTTAGGGACAGCCTCTCTGAGAAAGTAATAATTAAGCAAAAATAGAAAAATGAGGAGCTGGTCTTACAAGACTGAGGTAGAAGAACTTCTGGCAGAAAAAAACTGCAAACAGCCTTAAAGCAGGAAAGAATGCTGACTTGTTTGAGGAACCAATCAGTGCAGTTAAAACACAGTGAAGGTGGGGAAAAAGGCCAAAAACCAGATTAAAGGTAGATCAGGGCCTTGTAAGCCAACATAAAAGTGTGGGTTTTATTTGAAGGTCAATGGTAAATAAACAAAGTGGGGGAAGTGACACAATCCAATTTACCTTTTATGATCCCTTTTGGTACTGTGATGAAGGACAGAAAGAGCAAGTAACTAGAAACAGAAAATCAGAAGCTGCAGCAGTGGTCTCAGTAAAAGATGACAATGGCCTGGACTAGAGTGATGACATTCTCTAGCATCATATATGTTTTCAACTATGAATAATGCTAAAATTAATATCTCTACATATAATCTTTGCATTTCTGATTATATCCTTAGGATAGATTCCTAGAAGTGGATTGCTGTGATAATGGTAAGAACGCCAAGCCTTTTTATAATTCATGAAGGTTAACCAATTTACACCAATTGATACACCAACAGTGCATCAGTGCCAACACATAGTTAGCAACGGTAAGTTAAAAAAAAAAAAATCATCTTTCCTAATGTGAAAGACCAGAAAAGACACCTTTTTTGCATTTTTTGTTACCTATAAAGCTAAATCACTAAAATCCACTCCTCCTCATATTTATCAGTCATTTCTATTTACTATGAAAAAACTTTTTTTTGCAAGTTGGATTTTTAATATTTTTCTTATTGACTTTTGGAAACTTATAATAAGGATATTAACACTGTCAAATTTAAAGTGAATCTATTTCAATATGTTGTAATTTTTTTCATTTATCTTTTAAACTCATCTATCTTTTAAACTCATTTAGTATTCATTTTTGGCATAAGGCACAGATATAGCTTGATTTTTTTCCCCCCAAATAACCATTTGTTCTACTCCCATGTATTTACTCTGCACTTGCTGCCCTTTGCCCTCATGTACAAAACTCTACTCTGGGTTTATCTATTCTACTTCACTGATTTGCCAAACTCTTTTTTTTCACCTGAATCATACAGTTTTAGTTATCATGACTTTCATCAGGCAACCACCTCCTCCTCTACTCTTTTCTCTGTTAAAAATGCTCTCAGCTATTTTCTTTACCTCGTCCTCATTTCTAAGATGCTATTTCTCTGTTTTTAAACTCATTGGTGTGTTTTATTTATTAGAAACAACAAATACTTTAACTGCTAAGGTGACTAAGAATTATGACTAAAATAGAGTTTATATCCTTGTCCTCTGTTATCGTGCATAGCAAAGAGCTGGCTAACTATAAAATCCAGCAGGACACAGTAAACTGTGCCTGCTGTAGTCAACCAGAAAAATGTTGCTAAGGAAGCAATTTGTAAACCAAATAAATCATATAAAAATAAGAAACTCAAATTCATTCATCTAAACCAAAAAAGCACAATTTCATTAAGCCTAAATGCACTAATTTCAGTAAAGAATGAATACTGAAAAGCTGTTTGAAAGTGCCAATTAAATATTCATATATACCTGTCTCACTAACTGCTCTCCTTCTAGATGAGGTAGATGGTCTAGAAACCAAATCTGAAGATGAAGGTTTCTCTTCCTGTAGCTCTTGCACAAGGTCCTAAGCATTCAAGGGAGAAAAAACAAAAATAAACCCACAAACTTATAACACCAAGAAGCTAAAAATTCATTGTTTTAAACACTCCCAATTTTCAAGAAACATCAAAGTAGAATGAGTTCAAGATTACCTTTTGAACACTCCCACCTTCAAGGTGACACCTGTTTTCACTCACAGATGTGCCTGAATCTGATGGTTCTGACAGAAAATAAAAACAAAGAATCACAAACTAGGAAAGCAAGGGTTATTCAATAGATGTTATCCAGAACAAACTCCTCATACAATTTAACCTTTTAACCAACACTGAACGTGTAGTCTCCCAAGTGCCATCCTTTGCTGAATACTAGAGATGTAAATAGATAATTCAATTTTAATATAGAAGATACATAAGGATAATTATAAAGTACAATAAAATAAGCACACTAAAAGAAGTATTATAAGATAAACTAATGGAGAAGACGAAGCAATGGTTATTTGGTATGCGGCAAGGTCTGAGTAACAAGCAATCAGGAGAGGTTTCATAGTAGAATATGTGGAAGTACGACTGGGAAAGGCTATTCCAGACTGAGGAAACACTGTGAAAAAAGCATTCAAAAGTGAACTACCAGTGTTTGTTGCAGGAACTACAGGTACTTCATTACTATGGGAATGTAAGCAGATCATAAAGGATCCTGCCTGTCTTGCTAAACAGCACAAAGATATCAACAAGCAATACTCCTGCCACCAATCCCAAATCACTGCAACCTTCCCAGCTAATACTTCACATTCCTCCCTAAGGCACTGCTCCAGCCACGCACCATTAAAAAGGTTTAATCTAAGAGATAAAATTGATTTGCTAGTTCACAGCAAGTACTTTACACCCAGTGAGCAATAAGGAACCCCTAAATGGTCACTATAAGCAGAAGAGTGACAATTCCCTCTGCCAAAATAGGAGAAAAAAGAGAACAGAGGCAGGGAAACCAGTATTAGCAACTGCAATAACACAAATGAAAAGCATTAAAGTCTAAACCAAGACAAGGAAAAAAGATCAATTCCAGAGAAATTAAAAAGGTAAAAACCGACAAAAACCTGGTGTCTGACATACAAGGCAAGGGAGAAAGGAGTCAAGAATTCCAAGATTCTACCTTGGGTGGATAAATGGGTGGTATCATTCAAACTTCAGATGATGAACAGATTTGGATGGGAAGATAACAAACTGAAAAGTGGATAGAACTTTCAGGTAGGTAGGTTTAGTCTGTATGTGGATGTACAGACTTGGAGCTCAAGTCAAAATTTCAGATGTGGGATATATACCATCACCTAAGATCATAATCAAATACCCTTTACTACTCCCTTGGAAACATTTTCGTCTTAACACTGAAGCCTGCTCTGAGTATTAACATTTTGAAATTATATGCATTATCATAAGAGTTTATTTATTTTTTATATTATGGGCAAGGTATTATACTGATTTAAGTTGTCCATATAAGTAGGTTATATTTTGTTTTAAGTTTTCTGAAGTATTATTATCCCTGATGTATTCATTCATTCATTTAAATCTTGGTTGATTGCTAGGAAAATTATATTAATGAGATGGTAACCTGTAGATTACTTATGTTATTTCCATTCTGAGTTTGTTTCAGGTTTTAGTTTAATATAATTAACTTCAGAATGCCTATATCATTGTTCTCAAACTTGTCACACCTAGTGCTTCCTTTTTATTACATCTGTTTTGTAACATCTCTTATACTAAAATACTACAACAGATACTGCAGTTGTTTATTTGCCTTCATTTGATTTCCTTTGATTTGATTGCCTTTTTTTGATTTTTTTTTTGTAAAGGGCTTTGTAAAACAAAATGTCAAGTCACCAGCCTAATAATTACTTCTATTCTGGGATAAGACGGTGATGCCCTTTTCTGGGTCTTAAATCCTAACTTTGGAAGAGTAAGTATTCAATGCAACAATTTACTAAACATCGTATTAATAAACACTGTACTGTGTAATGCAGACTGCAAACCTGAATAGGACACACTTGTATAAGTAAGTGTAACAAAGTAATATAACAATAAAATCTAGATACGAAATAATGGGAGCACTAAGGAGTGGTCAGTTCGTTCTGTAAAGTAAACAAGCTTCTGAGAACAGTTCTTAATTATAGATCAAGAAGGGACTTCGGGCTTCCCTGATGGCGCAGTGGTTGAGAACCCACCTGCCAATGCAGGGGACATGGGTTCAAGGCCTGGTCCAGGAAGATCCCACATGCTGCAGAGCAACTGAGCCCGTGCGCCATAACTGCTGAGCCTGCGCTCTGGAGTCCGCGAGCCACAACTACCGAAGCCCGCGCACCTAGAGCCCGTGCTCCACCACAAGAGAAGCCACCGCAATGAGAAGGCCACGCACTGCAACGAAGAGTGGCCCCTGCTCACCGCAACTAGAGAAAGCCCGCGCACAGCAACAAAGACCCAATGCAACCAAAAATAAATAATTAAAAAAAAAAAAAAAAGAATGGACTTTAAGAAGCCTGTGGAGCAACTACTGAAGCCCACGTGCCTAGAGCCCATGCTCCACAACAAGAGAAGCCACCGCAATGAGAAGCCCGCACACCGCAACAATGAGTAGCCCCTGCTCACTGCAACTAGAGAAAGCCCGTGCACAGCATCAAAGACCCAATGCAACCAAAAATAAATAAATAAAGTAAAAAAAAGAAAAAAGCCTGTAGTGCCAGCTCCTACCAGCACTCCCAAGCAAACTGTGTACACCTCTTCCCAACTGCATGTTTGTGGCTGAAAATGGTCATGGTGAGGGTATTTATATTATGGAAACCAGTAACCACAAATCAAGGCTCTTCCCCTGGAGAGTGGATTGTTAAACATTTACCGGCATATCACTGTGTATGTTTAGGTGTATCGTTATGGAATAAGAACCTAGCACTTTCATCAGATTAGCAACAGGATATGTTACCCAAAAATAACCAGTTAAGAACTACAAGTCTAAAGGAAGGGAAGTAAAATGGCACTCACCTGAACAAACTGGTAAACAAAGTTTTGTCTATTATAAAAAACACACAAGACAAGGACCCTTCCATTCAAATGGCCCTACCTAGGTATCTGTATTACTTCCCAAAGCCTTTGAAAACGTTTCAAGGTTTGCTCCTATCTCTACTATGCAGAAGATTTTGAAATTATCTACCTTTCAAAACAAATTCTAACCTGATATCCCAAGGCTTAAATTTATGTAATAGGATATTTAAATATCCACTGCAAATAAATACGCATAAGAAACTCAGTATTATGTTGTTTTAGCTCATATGTATTTCTTCCTGTTAAATTTATCATACCCTTACTATAATTAAATATACAATGAGAGCAACTTTTAAAGAAAATCACAATTATAAGATGTCTGCACATCCACAGAATGTCTTTAATATATTTTTACAGTACATGCTTATGGAATTCAAAATGAACTTACCCTGCTGATTGACTACCACCAAGTTTCTATAAATCATTGTATATATTTTCCTTGTAGAGAGAAAAAAAAGAGATGTACATTTTAAAAATGTATTAAACTAGACTTAACAAGACTTTTAAATGCATATTAGTATAAACTATCGTGCTACAACCCAAAGTTTAAATCACTACATTCAAGTACTGATAAGCTTCTAGACACTAAAAACCACCATAATTATTTGCACAGTGATTACACACAGCCACTTTTAATAATCACTAAGGTCTCCCTAGTGCAAAGATTTCACATCTCCATTTCCTGAAACATGCCTTGTTGAGACTTTAGCAAAAGTCCCCAGAGAACTGGTGTGAACACACGAGGCAGGTTAACATACTTATTTTCAAACAGAAAAGAAATTATCTAGCTCCAGGCATAGACGAAGATTGCCTAAAAAAGTAGCAGGTTACGCAAAACCCATTATATAGGGACTTCATTATAGTTTTGACTTTTATCAACCTTAGACCAATCATCTAATGGATTTTCTTCCTTGATCTGAAAAGTTATTAAAAGATAGAGCAGTATACAGTCATTTAATACAGACTGAGTACCAGTCACTGTTCTAGAAATAGGGGAAAACAAAGAATGAAATAAAAACAAATCTCTGCCCTCCGGAGCATAAGGAAACAATTCATTTATGCCAATACTCAATGAAGTCATGGTACATTTTTCTTTTTTATCAACTAATGACTTTAGAGAACATTTATTGGTCACAAGATATCATTTCTAACTCTCAAGGTTAAGGAGAAAGTGCCAATCCCAACTAATTTTTTTCATTCTTGGGACTGATGATACAGCTCCCTAAACTCACAAAAAAAATCAATATTCCTACTCATATCTTTTTCCCAAGTCAGTAGTTTCCCCAGTGTTGAACCTCTCAACACATTAGAATTCAAGTCAAAGATAATTTTAAATTTGTGCTTTCAGTATCAGAAATTACAGCTCCAAACATTATCAAGATTCAATACTCAAGACGGTGCAAAATTATCAATATAGTTATTTCTTAAACTTATAAAATTAGAGCTTGTATCCCAAGGCCAAGTATAAAATAACATAAATATTAAACAGATATCGTCTGTCAATGGAAAGAAGCTTGTATACTAATTTAAAAGCAGGGTGAAATTAAATATAGTATGTTCACAATGGGGTTAAAACACATCTGTGCATAATATATTGTAAAAACAACAAGTAAAAATACCTTTCAATGACAAATTACACTCTTTTTTTCCCCTATCATTAGCTTTCTGTCTTTTCTTAATATTCAATAATGAATATATACATATAATAATAAAGTTATTTTAAAGTTATAAATATCCCACTTAATTATCTTTTTAGCTGTAATATTATTGAGCATTAAACACTAGTAGAATCTAGGTAAATGTTTCAGGTGAAAAGTATTCTTCTCATTAATTAAGATACACTACAAAGAGACTAACAAAATGAAACAAGGAATTCCAAATGTAAAGTAAGAATGACTGAAAAAAAATGTCTTCAGTTCCTGGTAGAGTAATTCTAGAAATGTTATCTGGGTTAAATTCAGTTGATTAAGTGCCATAATAGCATATGACAAAGAAAATGATCTCCAAGGTAACTAGGGCTCAAATTTAAGCCATTACCACAGGGTATTATAAAGACTGTCGGGCTTCCCTGGTGGCGAAGTGGTTGAGAGTCTGCCTGCCAATGCAGGGGACACGGGTTCGAGCCCTGGTCTGGGAAGATCCCACATGCCACGGAGCAGCTGGGCCCGTGAGCCACAACTACTGAGCCTGCGCGTCTGGAGCCTGTGCCCCGCAACGGGAGGGGCCGCGATAGTGAGAGGCCCGCGCACCGCGATGAAGAGCGGTCCCTGCACCGCGATGAAGAGTGGCCCCCACTTGCCGTAACTAGAGAAAGCCCTCGCACGAACCGAAGACCCAACACAGCCAAAAATAAAGAAATAAATAAATAAAGTAGCTATTAAAAAAAAAAAAATTTAAAAAAAATAAAAAAATAAAAAAAATAAAAAAATAAAGACTGTCTTTGGAAGTGACTGCAATAATAATATTTTTTTAATATGCAGTTACTGTAGCTAATATTTAGATGCTTTCCATGTGCCAAACACTATGTTTTTTACACACTGCCTCTTTATAACCTCCACATAAGGTATTTATATTGTTCCTACTTCATATTCAGGGGAAACTTAAGGCTTAAAGAGGGTTAAGTCAATTTACCTAGTCTAACAGCTAGTAAATGACTAAGCTGGGTCTCAAACCCAGGCTTGTAAGATTCCAGAACTCAGGTTCTCAAGTAATATGCTATTTTACTAAGAAATTTAATTTCAGCATCTTTTATATATATTATAACAATTTTCTCTGACAAAAGGGAGTAAGGATGGAGGTGAACTGAAATGTTTGCCCAGCTGGCATTTTACAATAGACTAAAGAACTTACCTGTGCTCTTTCACAGAGAAGCTTGGCACTCCAAACAAATCCCCTAGAAGATCATTTGAACAATACACAATATGCTGTTGTTTCTCATCATATAATCGTTTAGTCATAATATACTGGCCAAGATAAAATATAACCTGAAATAGAAATATGATTTCTGAGCATTAAAGAAAATGAAATGTTAGTTTCAAATACATACAATAACATCTCATTTATCTGAAGAGGGTTAAACAACCAGCAACCACATCAATAACCATCTAAATAACAACCATTCTGTACTCCTAAAAAAAAAAAAAAAAAGCTGATTTTATATCTTTTTCTTTTAATTTGATCAAAGTAGAGATACTGCTTCTGATTTACTTAAACTTTAAAATGTGTCTTTTTTTTTTTTTTGTGGGCAGACTTTAACTTTGCCCAAATATCTAGGTACTACTTATTAGGAAGAAAGGAAAAGGCAGCAAAATGCAAAACCACTGATCACAATGAAAAGTTGCAGAATCAAAAACATCAACTAAAATATAGCAGTGACCTGGAGTCATTTAGTCAATAGTCCTGCACACCATATACCTCGACAACCTCTGAGGTCATCACAGATGAGAAGACAATGACCAATTACATCTACACAACAGTTTGGGAGAATTCAGTGAATGAAATAAACCCTTAAAGATATCATTATAATCTACACAATAAATAATCAAAATAATGACCCTGAATCATGCACATACAGTTCAATTATATTTTGTGTGCTCCATTAAAACAAAGTAGGCAATACATTTTTAAGACATCCACATACAAACCTATTAACAACCACCTAAACACATATGGTGTTTTACAGTTTACAATGTACTTTTACAAGTACTGTCTCATTCTTCTGATATTTCATAGAATTGTTATCACCGTATGAGAAATAAGAAACTGACCCGGTCTTCTGACTTCTAGCCCAGTGTGCTTTCTACTACCCCATACTAGCTTTCATTACTCTCCCACATACCACAGAACAAAGATTCTACAACTGAACACTGTGTCAGACAATATATACATCCCTGTTACACGGTTTAATATAAGCATTCTAAGTCTTTATGATGACCTTGATCAATTTTCTCCTTATTTCTACCTACTACTAGTCATACTTTTTTGTTTCCTTAACTGGTTATATAATGATAATGTAAGGTTAAACCCAAGTTAACATCCCAAAAACATCATTTACCTTGACACTTCCCTGCAAGCACCGTCTATAGACTTAAATGGCTAAGCAGGCTTCAGACTTAAAGGAATATTCCTGTGACTATGGATGGAAGAGATGGTAGACAGTGGAAAGGAAGAAGGAGGAGAACCTAGACTCTTTCTACCAAACATCCCATAAGGAAACTTCTGAATGTGGTTAAAAAGGAAAAGGGTCTGGAATCTTTTCCTGCCCACTATCCTGATGTAAGGTCCTTCAGTGTTTTAAGTAATCTGAGTCCCATAAACTAAGTGTGAGAGATGGGGAAGAGGCACATTTCATTCACATCGAAATTTTCCCCAAGATGGCCCATCTCTCAATGAACAGCATGCTTCTGTGCACAAATTTAAAGCTAGAGAACAATACATTGAAATGTATCCATTACATAGAACATATGTTCACGAATCAGCTCACCTCTATCCCAGAAAGATCAGTACACTGTACTCATGTATCTCTAGTGCAGAAGTTCTTAACCTGGGATCCATGGATGCCCAATAAGTCCTTGGATAGAATTCAGGGGGTCCATTAATTTGAATGGGAAAAAAATGTTTGTCTGTATTTTCACTAACTTTTAACTGAAATTTAGCTTGCCCTTCAATTATGAATATAGGCAACAAATCACAAAGTATTAACAATAACTGTGATTTTGTCACCAATAAAATCACAAGCGTTTTTCATATCATACATACTATGCTTGATGTAAATGTCTCAAAATATCAGTTATGCTCCTCACTACTTCCAAATTACATTAGATCTGCTGCTAAATCTTAAGACTCTACCAGTGCGTCAAGTGGGTTCACAGCACAAAATGGCTAAGAACCCCTAAAGAGCTTCCCTTTGTCTGAGTTCCTGGCTGACAAATGAAATTCGAGTATAAACTGAATTTTCAGCTTCAAATTATAGTCCAAATGACCACAATACTTAATATTCCTGCTTACTGAAAATCCCTCTATATGGCCAATTTCTCCCCATGGCTATATGTAACTAGTAAGACATTAAGTTATCTTTTTAACTTAGTTCAGCTTACCTCTTTCATAGTATAGGTGTCCTTCTGTGCACCAACAGACTTCAACAACTTCAAAAGCAATGGCTTTGGTCTAACCTATAAAGGACAAAGAGTTGCTATTATACTTCCAAATTATTCCAGAACTATAAGCCTGCAGGAAACTCATCCATAAAGAATTTCAATAAAGGTAGCAAACACAATGCTATCTCACAAGGTTAGAGACCTCAAAAACTAAGTCATAATGTTTTCACTAAATGTAATAGACTATGTAAACTGAATACCACAGACTGTGTTTGGGAAGAAAATGCTGGGATCTAATTATTATGCAAATAATCACAGAATCCTCAAGTATCATCAGTTGCCATCAAAAACAGTACCCATGCCAGGGCAGTGAAAATTAATCTTTTCCCTCCAGCTATTTCTATCATCTGCTTATTACCTTACAAACTCAACGGTAAATGGAATACCCCAATGAGCTTACTATAAGCTAAATTACAAAATACGAGAGAAAACAGTAAATCTTTATGGTGGGTGCTTTTACCAATCTTTTCTTTCTACAGATTAGGTTCCTGAAGGCTGGGGAACTTTAACCCAAGCTGACACGGATAATTAAGAACAGGTGTGGAGACTGCGACTCACATCCCTCAACTGCAAGCCAGCATTTTCTTCCTACTATAATATCATGCTGCCTTTTAGTTGGTCTACATTCTAAGTATCTACTTGACAAACATTTATTGAGCTTCTGCCATGCACCAGACAGCACTGGATACTGCACACACGCACAAATGACAAATAAGACATATGACCTGTATTGAAGGAGCCAGCCAACTAGATCAGGGTTCAATTTTTTTCTTTAAAGAGTCAGACAGTAAACAGTTTATAGCTTTTCTCGCCAGATAGTATGACTCAGAAGCGTAAATTATATGTAAACCAATGGGTGTAGCTCCATTTCAGCAAAACTTTATTCACAAAAGTAGGCAGCAGGCCAAATTTGGCACATAGGCTGTAGTTTGCCTGCCTCTGACCTAGAGGCTTTGCAAGTTGTACTAAGAAAATAACTGGCAAGGGGGCAGGGATGTAATGTGTTTATGCTCTTTCTCCCTATCTGTTGCTGTATCAAAATCTTCAAAACTCAAGTATCTTTACAACTACACAGCCACCCCTATACAGACTGGTGCCTCCGCACGCCCTTCAATATACTCTCGTCTTGTCTAACTTTGAAATCTGACAGCAACCCAGTTTGGGATCTAACCCTCAAAACTAGATTTAAGAAAACTGCCTATTTCCAGTTAATCAACAGAATATTATTTAATAACTGAAAGTTTTAAAATATACAATAAATGTATTGAATCATTAATTGTTCTGATCATATGTTTTTTCCTATGTGCTTACATATGCGCTTTACTTTCAGGCTATTTAAAGAATGAATTATCCCAGAAAACATAAAAAGTTACTTTTTTCCCTCCTAAAATTTTATATATATTAACTTCAAATTACATAAAACAACTCAAAGTAAAAGTCTCCAATGGAAAGCCATCAGCTTTTTATTGACTAAAAAGACATGCATTAATAAGAAAACTACTATAAAAGACAATACCATTATTAATCTTACATTTAAGAACAGAAAGATAAATTCTAGATGAGAAAAATCTAGATGTAAAAATAAAAAATACTAGAAAAAATACAGCAGTATATCTGTATAATCTTGGGATGGGAGAGTTCTTCCAAAACATGATATGAAATTCAAAAGCCAGCAAAAGTCAAACTTTACTTTATAAAAATGTTCTCAATGAGAAAAAGAACAAATAAGCAAAGTTAATTTTTAACATGTGTAAATGATAAAAATTAAATACACGTGAAACACAGAGAACTATTACAAATTATTAAGAAAAACACAATAAGCCTAAAAGAAAAGTGTATAGATAAGACCAAGCAAACCTCAAAAGAAACAAATGACTTAACCAATGATGTGATGCCCAACCTCACCAAAGATTAGAGAAATACACATTTAAACAATAATATAATACCTTTTGCCAAAAAAGGGCAAAATAATAGTGATAATATTCAGTTTTGACAGAGAGGAAAACTATTACACATAACACTTGTGTTAGGATACATATGCAAAGCAGCACCATCTGTAATACTCAAAAACTAAAGGCAATTTTAGAAAACCTATCAGTAAAGGCGTAAATTTCTTAAATGGTACACTAATGCTGTGGATTACCATGCAGCTGTTAAAAAAGAATTCTGTAGGTTTTATTGATTGACATAGATGCTATTTGCTTAACATCTCTAGTATAATCCTATTTTAGTAAAACAAACTGAACCACGACAGATTAAAACTCACATGTGCATATATATATGTGGGTATGCACACAGATAAAGATCTAAAAAGGAGAAATGGTCAAAACAGAAGACTGGAATTTTCAGTTTTTACTTTATACTTTTCTGTAATGCCTAACATCTTTACAACAAGCATGAATTATTTCTGTGACTTCTACAAAAGTTAAATACTGACAGGTCAAAACAGAAAAAAAAAAAACCCAGTCATATAATAAACATAACTTCAGCATCCATACTTAAGAAGATAACGAAACTGACTTTTAATTCAGTGTGGTAAAAAGCTAAGAAAATAAATATTGATTCTTACAGTTAACTTTTGCTCCACAGTTATGCCTGAGTGGCAGGAATTTAAGCTATGTACTACAACTTCACTAAGAGCCATGCTATAATTGGGGTCTATGAAATCTAGTTGATCACCTCATAAAATAAATTTTTGTTAAAGTTACACCGGAGACAAAAATACCAACCAGGGTCTCTTGTTCCGAAGCGGGAATCTGTGAGGTGCTTACAGCACCATCAGTAGACACAGACATGTTGGTATTGCACATTTGCCTACGAGTACGAAAAGAAAACACACGATAAAAACTTGAAATACTGAAACACCTGTAAAAAAAAAAAAAAAAGGCAAATCATATAGAAATGAGATAAATAATGCTTTTATTAGCAAGTGGGTCCTCACCTGGATCAGCAGAAAATGCTACAGCTCGGTGACCACAGGCTCTCTCTCTCAAACAGCCAGTGAATACAGCTGGGGAAAGGCATGGTTTAAATAGCCCCAGCTGGAGACAAGTCAGGGCTTAGCTCCTTCTACTGCCGACGCGGAACGTGTCCGAACTTGACCAGCCCCACAGGAAAAGCTGAGTCAACCTGCCCCCAGTACCAGTCCAATCTCGCCCAGACGTAGCGCCCGGTAGATACAAGCTACCGAACAGGCACCTGTCATTATTTTGACGACACCCCCCCGCCCCCTGCAGCGCCCCCCGCGCACTTGACCTTTACCCCCGTGCCCGCGGAACCCCCTCCCAAACCCCCGCCCGCTGGGAGCGCGGCCCCGAAAACCCGCCCTCCTCCCGAGCGGCGACAACCTCGTCTCCTTCCAACAAAACCTCCACAGACCCATGTGCCCGGCGCCCCCCACCACGAAATGCACAAAGGCTGCGCGCGGGGCACAGGCGGGGGGCGACAGCGACCGGGGAGACCCAAGTCACAAAGCAAACCCAGAACTGCCCACGCGCTTCCAGGCCGATACCTGCTGCTCACTAATTGGGGTTTGCCGCGCCTGGAGTCGGAGTCGGCGGGGTGGGTGAGGGAGCCCTCCCTCGAGGCTCCCTAGTTCCCGTCACGGGGCGCGCGGAAGCCCGACGCCCTGGGCCTCGGCGACCATTCCACTCGCCGGGCCCAGGCCGCCGGGGCGCTCGAACGCACTAGGTCCGGAGGAGAAGGAGGTTCCTAGCGGCGAAAGCGGCAGGACCTCGGTCAGAGGGGTAAGAGCTACCCCTCAGGCTTGGCGTCTTGCTCCATTTTCCTTCCAGTCACACCGGGCCGCACAGGCCCCCAAAGATGCCGAGCTGGCCGAGGTGCGCCGGATGCGCGCCCCCTGCCGTCCGAGCGGAGCTCGCCGGAAGCCGCGGCCCATCCGGGCTTTTGCGCGCGCAATCCCCGCCGCCCCCGCCCATTGGGGGCGGGGCTGGGCCCGACAGCCTCGGCGAAGGGGGCGGTCCCGGAATTGGGCAAGCGGCCTCGGCCGGTGGGGAGGGGTTGCTGAGCGCGCGCGACCCGCCAGAGTCGGTTGTCCTTTTTCTCGGGGGGAGCTGAGCCCTGGTACTTCCCGCCGCCGCCTGGTTTGGTGCGCCAAGCTTGGGACTTCTTTGTCCCTTGGCGCTATTTTTGTATTTCTGTGTTTGCACCTCCCTACCGCAATGGAAACTCAGGCAAATACGTATCTAAGTGCCGCTACCAAAAAAGAAACCACAATTAACAGCTGTGCGATATATTAAGCCCGCACCGCCAGCCGCTGGAGTTGTTTTTTTAAAAAGTATGATTAAAAATAGCACAGTATGGGCTTGTTCAGGGATGCATACAGTATTCTAGTTGGAGGAATAAAAGGCTGGTGGTTACCGTTAGAGATGGGTGGGGTAAAGAACGGTTACTCGATGCTTTTAGAGTGTTTGGGTTTCTTTTGTTTATATGATGAATGTATTCATTCCCATTAAAAATATCTGTTTCTATATTAGGCATTCAGTACTGAAAGACTCACCTACTTGCCCCTTTTGGCACATAGGCATGGCAGTCTCAGATATGAGCCAGGACATGAGAATTGAGTTGGCTCACCCCAAAAAGCACAGTCATCGCAAAGAACAGCTTCTTTGGCAAGGAAGTGACTAGCTCCTTGTGAACGGGGAACTTTTTGATAAAGTTACATCTTTCCTTTCTCCCGCACCCTAGCCTACTAGAAAGCAATCTTCCTTAAACATAGTGGTCGCTCAATTAATTTAATTGCTAACATTATCTTCAGGGATTTGGTTTGGCTTTTTTAAAAAATCTCCTCTTTGTCAAATCAAATATAGTGAGGTTTCTGGTTGTAAAAGCGTGTGCTTGACACAGGATAAAAGAAAATCTCAAGAGATGGAGAAAATAGCATAAAAAGATAAATTATACAAGTTGGCATTTGTTAATGCCAAGTGAAGGAACGGGTATGTGCTACAAGAGTTCAAAGACAGGATTGCTCAGTGAATACCCAGGTGGTTCAAAAAGGCCTCAGACACGTTTAGATATAGCTTGTGCCTTGAAGGATGGTAAGACTTAAATTAAGACAGAGGAGAATATTCCAGACACAAGAAAAATATTCTCCAGAAAGCCCAGAAGTGAAAATGTTGTTTTGTTTCTGTTTTTTTTTTTTTTTGGCCGTGCCTCGCAGCACGTGGGATCTCAGTTCCCCGACCTTGGATCGAACCTGCGCCCCCTGCAGTGGAAGCATGGAGTCTTAACCACTGGACTGCCAGGGAAGTCCTCAGAAGTGAAAATGTAAAGGACCATTTGAGAAACAATAAGTTTGACTTACAACCAAGGAAAAGAAAAACCAAGAAAAAAAAATTTTCAGAATTTGGAGGTTCCTTAAATGTCAAGCAAAGGAATTTGGGCTTTGGACAGGGTAGGCAGTGGTCAGGGGGGAAGAACGTAAACAAGTGAGTTGCTTCAAACTGTTTTTAACAGCACCACCATGACCAAATTCATGAATAGCCTGGCCAGCCTCCTCTGGACCAACTTTCCCCCTTCTCTTTGGCCCTGTGTTCTGAAAAAATCCTCCTGGTAGAATTAGTAGAGCAGAAACAAAAGGGCAGAACTGATAGGATTAGTCTTTTTCTTCTAATGGAACCAAAAAGAGAGGGCAGAAATGAAGTGATAGGATTTGGAGTGTTGGGGGAAGAGATGAATGAGGCAAGGATTCTATCTTTCAAGGAATTGATATTGAAATTTTACCGAGTGTACCAAGCACTCCCCAAGGCCCCTATTGGTGAACAAGATGGTCATATCACCTGCCATCATAGAACTTAGCAGGATGACTCTGAATTTCCACCCAAAGAGAATAATGATACTGCTGACCAAAAGTCTAGAGGAAATGAAGTTGAGTTGTTGAGTTTTAGATGATGTACCACAGAATGAAGAGTTCAGTGGTAGAAAATGTAGAACTGAAGCTCAGGCTGGCGACAGAGCTATCAAGGTGATGGTTGGCTCCACACTTAAGACCTGATGAGTTCCCCAAAGGAGAGAAGAGACTACATTGGGATAAGGCAGCAGGGGAACAAACAGCAGAGAATGAGAGGAATGACCAGAAAGCCAACCAACACAGGACCGTATGGTGGCGTCTTAAAACCAGAGGAGCCAGGGCTTCCCTGGTGGCGCAGTGGTTGAGAATCTGCCTGCCAATGCAGGGGACACGGGTTTGAGCCCTGGTCTGGGAAGATCCCACATGCCACGGAGCAACTGGGCCCGTAAGCCACAATTACTGAGCCTGCGCGTCTGGAGCCTGTGCTCCACAACAAGAGAGGCCGTGATGGTGAGAGGCCCGCGCACCGCGATGAAGAGTGGTCCCCACTTGCCGCAACTAGAGAAAGCCCTCGCACAGAAACGAAGACTCAACACAGTCATAAATAAATAAATAAATAAAAGAACGTGAATTTCTAAAAAAAAAAAAAAAAAAAAACCAGAGGAGCCAAGTAATGGTACTGAATACTGCAGAAGTCAAAGAAAACGAAGAATGAGAAAACACACTGGATCTGCTCACTCTAAAAACAGTTCCTGTTGTTTGTGACTTTACCGTTATGAAAAAATGCAGACCAGCTGCTGCTGTTTCCCTGCATTCCACTGTTGTCCTATGTCACTCTGCCCTTGCTGTGCTTCCTGGAGGCTTCTCTGGGAGCATCTTCTGCTTAATATTTCGTAGCATTGTTCTTGACACCCTCCTTTGTTCTAAGAGATGGAGATACCTTGAGCATCTTTATGTTCTTGGCACCTAAACTCTGCAGACACATGCACAATAGACTTTTATGCTGGTCCAAGAGCCATTTCATACTTGCATTTATTAATGACAACTGACTAATCTTTAAAGAATGGTAGAAAATAAACAAGATTTATCTCAGAAACAATGTTTAGAATGCTAAAAGTTTTGCAGTATTTAAGAGACCGTCTAAAATTACAGAATTAGTTCAAATTCCTCATGTATTTGCAGACATCTGGAGATAGTGTTATTTAAAAAGCAAAAACCCAGCAAATGGTGGCTATAAATACAGGGTTTTAATTTCTATTTGGAGAATTAATCAACTAACTTTTTGTTTATTTTGGCAAGATTCAAGTATGCAGAAATATTCACAAAACAATTAATATAACCACTGCCTATAATACACATTTGTCATTTCTGCTTTGGATATATTTAAAAAAGGGAACATAAAAAAAGTTGAAATTCCCCTATTCTCATTCCTAATCCCATTCCCCTCCCTCTCTTGAGACAATAATAATTATCAACTTGATGTTTATCTACTGAGTCCACGTTTTTATACGTTGCCTCTATAAACAGTAAGCACAATAGACCATATACACATACATATAAAAGGAATTGCTGGCCCATAGGGTATTAATCTTTATGGTAAGTTTCAATATCTAACAGGGAAAGCTGTCCTTATCTTTTTCACTATTGTTTTGGCTCTTCTTGAATGTCACTTTTAGAATCAGTTTGTCTAATTCATAAAAAAGAATCTTACTGGGATTTTGATTCAAATTGCATTGGATTAATAGATTAAATTGACATCTTTTCAGTTTGGATTCTTCCCAAATGAGAACATATCGTATTGTTCCTTTTTTTTCACGTCTCCCTTTTACATCCTTTAATAATGTTTTAGCATTTTCTCCCTAGGTCTCTAGTATCTTTGGCTATTTTTTCTGAGGTAATTTATAACTTTTATTGCTATTATAAATTATATCTTTTTTCTGTTTTATTTCTAGTTGGTTATTTTTGACATATGGGACAATTATTGATTTTTGTATTTTGATCTTAGAGCCAGCAACACTGCTGCATTTTGTTTTATAAATATAACTAGCTTTTCAGTAGATGCTTTTGAATTTTCTATGTAAATAATAATCTCATCTGTAAAAATCAATTTGTCTCTTCCTTTCTTATGTATATGTGTGTGTGTGTGTATATTATATATATATATATATATATATATGTATATATATATATATATATATATATATATATATATATATATATGCAGTTGTTTTTTTGTTTTTTGTTTTGCCAGGCCTCGTGGCTTGCAGATCTTAGTTCCCCGACCAGGGATCAAACCTGGGCCCTGGGCAGTGAAAGCACAGAGTCCTAACCCCTGGACCACCAGGGAATTCCCTTATTTTCTTGTCTTAAAATCATTATAAAAATTATTGGGCTTCCCTGGTGGCGCAGTGGTTGAGAATCTGCCTGCCAATTCAGGGGACACGGGTTCAAGCCCTGGTCTGGGAAGATCCCACATGCCACGGAGCAACTAGGCCCGTGAGCCACAACTACTGAGCGAGCCATAACTACTGAGCCTGCGCGTCTGGAGCCTGTGCTCCGCAACAAGAGAGGCCGCGATAGTGAGAGGCCCGCGCACCGCGATGAAGAGTGGCCCCCGCTCGCCGCAACTAGAGAAAGTCCTTGCACAGAAACGAAGACCCAACACAGCCAAAAATAAATAAATAAATTTTAAAAAAAATTATTTCTTCAGGGAATAGTAGCAATGAAAGTGGGCATCCTTGTCTTATGCTGGACTTCAATAAAAAATGCTTTTAAAGTTTGATGTTTGCTGTAAGTTTTAGGTAGTTGCCCTTTATTACACTATAAAACTTTCCTTCTATTCACGGGTTTTTAAATTTTTAAAATATATGAATAAGTGTTCAGTTTTATCAAATACTTCTTTATACATCTGGAGATGATCAAGTGTTTTTCTCCTCAGTCTGTTAATATGTTAAGATTATAGTGATAGATCTGATAATATTGAATCATCCTTGTATTTACTCAGATAAACTCTACTTAGTTATTAGTTACTTAGGGCTTTTTTTCTCTTTTTTAAAGACACTGATGAATTAAATTTGTAACAAGAATTGTGCAACAGGATAATATGAAGCATAACTGATGTCCTGTCCTCAGAGGTTACCAGAGGCTACAGTCCTTAGAGGATTTCAGTGGGGATATTGTACTGTTGAGGACAGTTACTCAGTTCTCCAAGACTAAGTTCAAATTAGGCCCAGTTCTTGACTTGAGACTCTGGTTCCCACAGGGACAATACAGGTTCAGCCAGTTTGATAACTTTTACCATTGACAGTTTAAAGGGAGGACCAGGAAAAAATAGTTCACCGTTTGGAGGAACAGAGAGTTTATAACATCCCATACCCCCAACTAAATCTGAAACTTGTGATCATATCTTGTCTGGAAGTTGATGAACCACTCAACTGGCAGAAGAGACATAGTGAGTTTGAGTAGCATCCTCTGCCTTGATGTGGAAAGTTTGCAGGAGTTTCTCACAGGTCAGTGGTCCCTAAGAAGATGGCAGGGGTGTTAGGAGTTTTACTGGTAGCCCCTAAAATGGACACTGCCTTGTAATAGAACCCTGGCAGCAAAAGACTGTAGGATATGTATGGTGGAATGTGCTCAGTTGGGGCAAAAGAAATTGAACTTCATTCAGATCCCCCTTGTCCAATTTCCCGCCAGGACCAAGCCATAGGACCCCTTTGGAGAACTAGCTTTTGGACACCTGCCACATGGAGGGAACTGATGTCCAACTGGTAAACAGGAATCCAGGACAACCAACAGAAAGGGGACAGAAATATCTCCATCATTTAGCTGGGATTGTTCATATAAAGGAACCATGATTATGTACAACTCATATAAGGGAAACAAACTTCAAGGGCAATCATTTTCCCCTCCTTCCACCTTCCCAACCCAATACCAAAGGAGTAATGTAGTGGTTCTCTATTGCTGTGTAACAAATCACCACAAACACAGTGGCTTAAAGTAACACAAATGTATTAGCTCTCAGATCTATGTATCAGAAGTCCAAGTGAACTCAGCTGGGTTTCTCTGCTCCAGGTCTCACAAAGTCAAACTCAAGATTGGCCAGCTTGAGCTCTCATCTGGAGGCTCTAGAAAAGAACCTGCTTTCTAGCTCATTCAGATTTGGGCCCATAGTCAGATTGTGTTGATTATAGAACCACGGCCCCCTTTTCCTTGCTGACAGTCAGTGGGGGCCACTCTTGGCTCCTGAAGGCTGCCTGCATTCCTTGACACATGGCTCCCTTCATCTTAAAGGCAGCAACAGTATGTTGAGTCGCCCTTATAGAGGCATATGTCATTTTATTGTGCTTCGCTTTATTGCATTTCACAGATGTTGCCTTTTTTTTGGTTACAAATCAAAGGTTTGTGGCAATCCTGCATTGAGCAAGTCTATCAGCACCATTTTTCCCACAGCATTTGCTCACTTCATGTCTGGGTGTCATGTTTTGGTAATTCTGGCACTATTTCAAACTTTTTCATTATTATTATATATGTTATGGTGACCTGTGATGAGTAATCTTTGATGTTAATATTGTCATTGTTTTGGGGCGCCACGAACCGCACCCATATAAGAAGGCAAACTCAATCGATAAATGTTGTCTGTGTTTTGACTTCTCCACCAACCAGCCATCCTCCTTTCTCTCTCCCTCTCCTTGGGCCTCCCTATTTCCTGGGACACAACAGTATTGTAATTAGGGCAGTTAATAACCCTACGATGGCCTCTAAGTGTTCAAATGAAAGGAAGAGTCGCATGTCTCTCACTTTAAATCAAATGCTAAGATTAAGATTAGTGAGGAAGGCATGTCAAAAGCCAAGATAGGCCAAAAGCTAGACCTCTTGCACCAATCAGTTAGCCAAGTTGTGAATGCAAAGTAAAAGTTCTCGAAGGAAATTAAAAGTGCTACTCCAGTGAACATACAAACAATAAGAAAGCAAAACAGCCTTACTGCTGATATGGAGAATGTTGTAGTAGTCTAGAAAGAAGATCAAACCAGGCCACAATATTCCCTTAAGCCAAAGACTAATCCAGAGCAAAGCCCTAACCCTCTTCAATTCTATGAAAGCTGAGAGAGGTAAAGAAGTTGCAGGAGAAAAGTCTGAGGCTGGCAGAGGTTGGTTCCTGAGGTTAAAGGAAAGAAGCTGTCTCCATAACATCAAAGCACAAGGTGAAGCAGCAAGTGCTGATGTAGATGCTGCAGCAAGTTATCTAGAAGATCTAACTAAGATCATTAATGAAGGTGGCTACACTAAACAACAGATTTTCAGTACAGATGAAACAGCCTTCTATTGGAAGAAGATGCCATCTAGGACTTTCATAGCTAAAGAGGAGAAGTCAATGCCTGGCTTCAGAGCTTCAAATGACAGGCTGAACCTCTTGCTAGGAGTTAATGCAGCTGGTGACTTGAAGTTGAAGCCAGTGCTTATTTACCATTCTGAAAATCCTAGGGCCCTTCAGAATTATGCTACATCTACTCTGCCTGTGCTCTATAAATGGAACAACAGTGCCTGGATGACAGCACATTTGTTTACAACATGGTTTACTGAATATTTTAAGCCCACTGCTGAGACCTGCCTGTCAGAGAAAAAGATTCCTTTCCAAACATTATCGCTCACTGACAATGCACTTCATCACCGAAGAGCTCTGATGGAGATGTACAAGGAGATTCATGTTGTTATCATGCCTGCTAACCCAACATCCATTCTGCAGTCCATGGATCAAGGAGTCATTTTGACTTTCAAGTCTTATTATTTAAGAACTACATTTCATAAGGCTTTAGCTGCTATAGATAGTGATTCCTCACGATGAATCTGGGCAAAGCCAATTGAAAATCTTTTGGAAAGAATTCGCCATTCTAGATGCCATTAAGAACATTCATGATTCATGAGACAAGGTCAAAATACCAACATTAACAGGAGTTTGAAAGAAGTTGATTCCAACTCTCATGGATGACTTTGAGGGGTTCAAGACTTCAGTGGAAGAAGTAACTGCAGCTGTGGTGGAAAAAGCAAGAGAACTGGAATTAGAAGTGGAGCCCGAAGATGTGACTGCATTGCTGCAATCTCATGCTAAAACTTGAACAGATGAGGAGTTGCTTCCTATGGATCAACGGAGAGTGGTTTCTTGAGATGGAGTGTATTTCTGGTGAAGTTGCTGTGAAGATCATTGAAATGACAACAAAGGATTTAGAAAACGCTATCAAACAGCATTGCGTGCTGCAGAGAAATCGTTCATGAAGAGAAGAGTCACCAATGTGGTAAACCTCACTGTGGTCGTATTTTAAGAAACTGCCACAGCCATCCTAACCTTCAGCAACCTGACCCGTCAGCAGCCATCAACATCAAGTCAAGACCCTCCACCAGCAAAACGACTACAAGTCATTGAAGTATTACATGATGGTTAGCAGTTTTTAGGAATAAAGTATTTTTAAATTAAGGTTTGTACATTGATTTTTAGACATAATGCTACTGCCCACTTAATACACTACAGTATAGTGTAAACATAATGTTTATACTCAGTGGGAAACTAAAACATTTGTGTGACTCACTTTAATGCAATATTCACTTCTCTGCAGTGCTCTGGAACTGAACCCACAATGTCTCCAAGGTGTGCCTGTACTGTGAATCTCTGACTCACCCCTCTGCTACCAGCCAGAGAAAACTCTGAGCTTACAGGCCCCTATGGGACTTCCCTGGTGGCACAGTGGTTAAGAATCCGCCTGCCAATGCGGGGACACGGGTTCGATCCCTGGTCCGGGAAGATCCCACGTGCCACGGAGCAACTAAGCCCCTGTGCCACAACTACTGAGCCTGCGCTCTAGAGCCCGTGAGCCACAACTACTGAGCCCACGTGCCGCAACTACTGAAGACCACGCGCCTAGAGCCCGTGGTCGGCAACAAGAGAAGCCACTGCAATGAGAAGCCTGAGCACTGCAACAAAGAGTAGCCCCCACTCGCCGCAACTAGAGAAAGCCCGCACGCAGCAACACAACGCAGCCAAAAATAAAATTAAAAAAAAGAAAAGAAAAGGCTCCTATGATTAGAATTGGCCAACCCAGACAATCTCCCTTTTGCCATGTGATGTAACATAATCATGGCCCTGCTGACAACTTGATTTCAGACTTCTGGCCTCCAGAACCCTGAGACAATAAATTTCTGTTGTGCTGAGACCATCTAATTTGTGGCACTTTGCTAAGACAGCCAGAGCAAACTAATATAGTTAGTTTCCAAGACTTACCACTCAGAATTATGATTAATGTAATTTTGTACTGAGTGAAAAATTATGGTACAACTCAGAACTGGAAAATCTGGCTTAGGCAGAGATAGGTGTCTTTGAATGACAGGTCCACACGGACTTCAAATTAAAATCTCACAAAAGTAGTACTGCCTTGCAGGACTGTGGAGTAGTCTTTGATGGCATTAGAATCATCCTCCCAGGGCAAGTTGGGGTGGTGGTTGCCATGCTCAGTGGATGCCTTGAGTGGGTCAGAGAATTCCTGCCCTGGAGGTCAGCAGTCTCTGCTTGACTACTCCCTTTAAACTGTTGCTGGTCGCTGAGGTGTTTGGCATTGTCTAGCATCTACAGCTGGCTCCAGATGATTCTACTGTTGATGCTCAAAGTGGTTCAAAAGACACTGTGCCTTCTCCATGATGAGGAGCTGCCTCATAGGCACGTGGACCTTCATGTTTTTCCTCATGTGGCCAAACCTAGAAGGGGAAGCCAACTTCTATTTGTCTAGCTCCTAATTCAGGTCACCCTAACACTTGTGGGCTTCTTTGTTTTTAATGCCATGATATTTTTTGTTTCTTGATTGTGAGCCAACACTATCACTTACATAGATTATGTCAGACATTTTGGGTCAAACTGTTCCCTAGAACCCAAAATAAACAGCAGAAAGTTAAACAGAAAAAGCACAAATGACCCATCTTGCAGTACATGCTCAACAGAGGATAGCTCAGGATACTCATTGGCTGAGAGTCTTGGCAGCATAGTACACTTACTCTCATTGGCTGGAGCAAACAGGACAACTGCCTTACCAACTCTAATTGGCTGTGACTGTAGATGGCACTGAAAGGATGAGGGAAATAGATCTGTAAACAATATTGTAATGGATTATTATATAACTAATGAGGTTGAAAATTTAACTCACCACAGCTCAGACAGGCAAATAAAAAATAACACTTTAATTTTGTCTACAATTATTTCTGAGGCTGTACTTGGAATATAATAGGAAAATTAATTAAATGTCCAATATTATTTAAAGCTGGTTATTCAAATCATTTGAACAGTGTCCAGTCTCTTTTATTTTACTATTTTTAAAGGTAAGTCATAATTATTTTTTTTATTATTGAAGTATAGTTGATTTACAATGTTGTGTTTCAGGTGTGCAGCAAAAGTAATTCAGTTACACATACATATATATCTTTTTTTTCATATTCTTTTCCCTTATAGGTTATTACAAAATATTGAGTATGGTTCCCTGTGCTCTACAGTAGGTCCTTGTTCGTTATCTCTTTTATATATAGTAGTGTATAATCCCCAACTCCTCATTTATCCTCCCCCACTTCCCCTTTTGGTAACCATAAGTTTGTTTTCTATGTCTGTGGGTCTATTTCTGTTTTGTATATAAGTTCATTTGTATATATATATATTTTAGATTCCACATATAAGCGATATCATATGATATTTGTCTTTGTCTGACTTATTTCACTTAATACGATAATCTCTAGCTCCATCCATGTTGCTGCAGTGTCCAGTCTCTTTTAAATATAAATGTTCATAGGAGCTTGTGGTATTTAACAGTTTATCCTAAGAGTTTCAATGATTAGTCATGCAATAAATAGTCTGGTTTTAAAAAATAAATAGGTAGGTAGATAGATAAATAGAAATGCTCATCTTTCTTTTAGATTTCCCTCATCCCTTGCTTTTCTAAGTTGGTATGCTAGTATTGGGGTAGGAGTGGAGGTGGTCCTGACATGTGTTGTTCTGTGTCAATTCTGCTCACATCTGTTGCTTTCCAGCTGGCTGATGTCCTTTGACCACCTGGTTACTCCACAGTCTGTTAGCTTCTGATGCCACAATCTAGAGCTTATAGCCCCAACCCTACTAATAAAGTCTAATCCTATTCCCTTGCTCTGTGAGCCCCTTGGCTTTAGCACTTACTCACTGCTTAGATTTGGGGGCTCCCTGTTTATTTCTGGTACAAAAGAAAACATCTTTTTCTTGATTTCAAGTTATGCTATATATGTACTTGTGTGTATTTAAATTTATATTTATATGTATTTAAATTTTATTTGATGTTTTATGCAGCATCTCTAAGTGTTTAAAGGGAGTATACATATTTCATCTACAGCAGTTATTAATCAGAAAACAGACTAAATTTTTAAAAATAAAATTAAAATAAGTAATACACAAATTATCTTTGTTAAAAAAGGGGGCATCATTATAGATAAGAGCAAATCCCCGTCAAGTCCCACCCACACTCCTGTCCCTCATAGAAATATATCTGTAACTTGCTTTTCTACCCAACTGCATGCTGTGGACAGCTATCCAGGTTGGCACAGACCTACCATACCCTTTAACTGTCTCAAACCACCACATACACAGTTTTGAGTGTATACGTTATTAGCCATTCTTCTATTCATGATTCAGTGTTTCCTGTTTCTCCATATGAGGAACTCTGCAATGGACATGCTTGTACATGTTTTCTTGTGCACAAGTGCCAGTGTTTTTCAAAAGTAGAGACTAATATCTGGAATGGCTGGCTCACAGCAAATGTATATTTTTATTTTATTCAATATTGCCAAATTTCCCTGTTCAACGTGGCTCTGTCAGTTTTATATTCCCATTAGCAGTGTGTATGTATGTCTTCTCACACCCGTGTCAACCCGTTTTATTAATGGATTTAATTTTTGTCAGTATAATGGTTGAAAATTATCTCAATATTCTAAATATAATCAAATTTTCTTGATAATTGGTGACATTCAGATTCTTTTTATATGTCCATTGGCCAATTGTATTTATTTTTCTATAAATAACTTATCCTATGATTTTTTTCCATGTTCCCATTGGTTTATTTGAGTTTTCCATTTTTGTAGGTGTGTCTTATGGTTCACAAACTAATCTTTTCTGCATTATATGTATGGCAAATATTATCTCCTAATCTGTCGCTTGTCTCTGAACTACACTTAAACATATTGGACATATTATTGAAGGCTTATGACGCCTTTTGTAGTAGAGAACTTTTACATTCTGTTCAAATTTATCCGTCTTGATGCAGTCAAACATATCAATTTATTCCTTTACGTCTTTTGCATTTAGGGCCTAGTTTAAAACGACTTCTAGTTTCCCAGCTATAAACGTATTCCCTTACATTTTCTTCTGATATATTTAGGGTTTTGCTTCTTTATGTTTGGGTCTTTAGTCCCTCTAGAATTTATTTTCATGAATGGTGTTAGGTAGAGAATCTAACTTTATCAAAACAAATGATCAACTGTCCCAAAGCCATTTACTGAGTTGTTAGAACTTCCCCACTGAAACTGACTCCGTCTTTATTGTACATACCATTCTAACTTGGGTGAAATAGCCATCTGCAGGCATAACCCACACTATGAAAAGGCTTACACATCGGCTGCTGAAACTAGGCAAATACACCAGACTTATCTAAGAGAGCAGGATGTCTCCTTAAAATGAGAATAGTAACTTAGTTATTTCAGAGCCTCTCTGGAATAATACAGTTGTCCCTTGGACTCCACAGGGGATGGGATCCAGGACAGCCCCACACCAAAATCCATGGATGCTCAAGTCCCTTATATAAAATTCTGTATTTGCATATAATCTATGTGCATCCTCCCACATAACTTTAAATCAGCTCTATATTACTTGTAATACTTAATACAATATAAACTATGTATAAATAGTTGTACATACAATCTGATTGCTATGTAAAAAGTTGCCAGTGCACGGCAAATTCAAGTTTTGCTGTTTGGAACTTTCTGGAATTTTTGTCCCCAAATATTTTCCATCTGAGGTTGGTTGAATCCCCGGATGGAGAACCTGTGAATACGGAGGGCCAACTCTATATAGTAAAGGAGGGTTACATTTATATACAGGAAGCATATAAAAAGGAGAAATAAATAGTAAGAACTTGATCAATTCACTAGAGAAATACATAAAATTTTCCAGGCCTTTCCATAGTTTGAAAGAAATAGCTTTCTACCTTAGTCTACTCCCTTCTCTCTGATTATATGCCCATTAAACTTTCAACTAGCTTCTCCAGTTTCATAGGTACCTTGATGCAAAAGGAGGGGATGCCCATAAAGAAGATATAAGTAAATCTATCTTTCTTAACTGAAAAATTGATACTCTGTTGTACAAATCAGTCCTTTAAGAGACTTGAATTGTGTAGTTTAAACAGGTCAAGCCATAAGTTTTCTGGAATTCTAATTCTGTGATTTTATTTCCAGTGCATGCATAGTGCCTAGTATATAGAAAATACTCAGTACATTTTTTGAATGAATGGATGACTAAAACCATCACTGTTGTTTGGTTAGGTTAACAGTTGAAATGCTATGAATCATAGCCGTTTCCCCCCCCTAGTATTACTGTGTAAATGATTTCTTTCTGCAGTAGAATACAGGCCTGCAGCTTGAAGTAGAGCTCATCACATTCAAGGCAGATCGCAAATACCTCATTCATTTACTCACTCATACAATAAAAATTAACTAAGTACCGATTAACCACGGTGCTAATCTCCGGGGAATACAATTAAAAAACCAAAAAACAAAAAACACCACAGTTCTTGTATTTAACCAGAGTGGAAGGTAGAGGGAACTGCAATTGCAAGTAGTTGAAGTTCTAAGCAGCAGATTGAACACAGTGGGGAAACCAAGCTATCTGCACTCAGAAATGAGAGAAGACTAGCAGTCATTAACTGGAGAGGACCATGGACCTCCAGGGTCCCACTCATTCAGCTTAGGTTCATGTGTCAAGTACAAAGTTAAAAACTCCAGGCCTTTCCAGAAGACTGGGGAATCACACAGATTAGGGGACCAAGAACTGTTGGACATTTAGGTGCTTTCCAATTTTTTGCTATTATCAACAGTTCTGTGATAAACTTCCCTAGACAAAAATCCTTGTGCACATCTTAACTTCCTGCAAGTGGATTCTTTGGGTCAAAGAAAGGCTATGTCAATTTACAGTTTTATGAGCGATATAAGAAGGTACTTATTTTCCCATACCCTTGATTACTAAATTTGGAAAGATATGGAGTTCTAGGTCTCTATGAAAATGAAAACAAAATGTTTGCCAATTTTATATGTTGAAAATTTCCATTTAACTTTTCATTTCAGAACTATTTTCATCAGTTAAAAAAACTTGTATGGTGTTTATAGAAAAAGGAATTCACTTTACATTATATTACAATGATTGCTGGAGTCTTGTTCGTTTGTATTAAAATTCCTAAGTTGATGGGACTTCCCTGGCGGTCCAGTGGTTAAGACTCCATGCTTCCAATGCAGGGGGCGTGGGTTCAATCCCTGGTCAGGGAACTAAGATCCCACATGCCACTCAACCGGCCAAGAGAAAAAAAAAAAAAAAAAAAAATCCTGAGTCAAATCAGAAGTGCGCTTTAACTTGTGGGTTTAAGGCAGAGGTGTCTTAGAAGGAAAAAAGACGGAAAAGGTTAAGACAAAAATGTAAGACGATAGGAAATGGAGACAAAAAGAGCAAAAGTGAGAAAGGAAAATGATGGAGACATGAGAGGGCCCGACTCCTGCCACCATGTGCCCTGCTTGTACTTGCCCACTTTCTTGTGTAGTTGCCCTGTCTGATGTTTTCGGTTCGAACATTGAGCAACTACAGCATCCTTTATCATTAGAGGAGGGAATGAAAGAGCAAGCATAATTACAGGCTGAGAAGTAATTACTGGGGCCAAAATGAGAAATCAGCACAGAATGTTTCTTTAAAGGGAAAATCCACATGTTGCAACTTGCTAAGTCATCAGGATTCTAGGGCTCTGACCCTCTGACGTTAGTCATTCCTTCCTTTTCAACGGTTCCCTCCCTAGTTTTCTAACTGGTCATTGTGTCGTTAATAAACACAGCAGGGCCCTTCAAATCTCTCTGAAAAGTCTGAGAATGAATTCAAATTCTAATAAGCAGCATTTCTGAATGTCGAAAAATAAATCAGTTGACTACTTATTTTATTTCTTTCTTCCTCTTAGGATTTTCCCCCTTTAAGGGAATTCACTGAACTAAAATATAAAACTTTGAAGAGGCTTTGGTTTTAAGATGACAGAAGAGGAAGTCTCTCTATAAATAAGTTTAAGGTTTAAAAAACCAACGGTAGCAATGGCTCCCTCTAACGACCAGAAAATGCTACAAACTAACCGTGGTTTTGTTTTCAACCTTAGAGGCTGTCATTTCTTTTAAAAATCTTGGTCAGGCTGTTTTCTATCTTTCATCACCTTACTTAAAGTGTCCTCATCACTTTTAAGTTATTTAGAGACATAAATCTAAATACGTCACATAAAAATAGGAACAGGGACTTCACTGGTGGCACAGTGGTTAAGAATCTGCCTGCCAGTGCAGGGGACACGGGTTCGATCCCTGGTCTGGGAAGATCTCACATACCGCGGAGCAACTAAGCCCGTGAGCCACCACTACTGAGCCCGACGTGCCACAACTACTGAAGCCCGTGCGCCTAGAGCCCGTGCTTGGCAACAAGAGAAGCCACCACAATGAGAAGCCCGTGCACCACAACGAAGAGTAGCCCCTGCTCGCCACAACTAGAGAAAGCCCGTGTGCAGCAACGAAGACCCAATGCAGCCAAAAATAAGTAAATAAATAAATAAAAATAGGAACAAAAATTAACAGTTTCAAAAAGTACATTTCTGACTGTTTTTTTAAAGTATGGCTGGGGTAGGGGGATTGGGGAGATGTTGATCAAAGGGTAAAAACCTGCAGTTAGAAGACGAGTAGGTTCTGGGGATCTAACGCACAGCACTGTGATTATAGTTAACAATATTGTAGTATATATTTCAAAGCTGCTAAGAGACTGGATCATAAAAGTTCTCACCACAAAAAAGAAGTGATGATTATGTGAGGTGATGGAGGTATTAGCTAATGCTATGGTGGCAATCATATTGCAATATATGTATCAAATCACATGTTGTACCTTAAACTGACACAGTTTTATATGTCAATTATATCTAAATAAAAATAAAAAATAAAAGCAAGTTAAAAAAAACCCAAAACAAACAAAAAAAACAACAAACAAGATAGACCAATGGATATCTATTTAACAGAGTATTCCATCACTGAAAACTTTACAAACAGTAAGTGCTGGAGAGGGTGTAGAGAAAATGGAACCCTCCTGCACTGTTGGTGGGAATGTAAATTGGTACAACCACTATAGAGAACAGAATGGAGGTTCCTTAAAAAACTAAAAATAGTAGCAATCCCACTCCTGGACATGTATCTGGAGAAAACCATAATTCGAAAAGATATATGCACCACAATGTTCCTTGCAGCACTATTTACAATAGCCAAGACATGGAAGCAACCTAAGTGTCCATCGACAGAGGAATGGATAAAGATGTGGTACATATATCCATATACAATGGAATATTACTCAGCCATGAAAAAAGAATGAAATAATGCCATTTACAGCAACAGGGATGGACCTAGAGATGATCATACTAACTGAAGTAAGTCAGACAGAGAAAGACATACATCATATGATACTCATATGTGGAATCTAATATTTTTTTTAAAAGATACAAATGAACTTATTTACAAAACAGAAACAGACTCAGACACAGAAAACAAACTTAATGGTTACCAAAGGGGAAACGTTGTGGGGGTGATAAATCAGGAGCTGGGGATGAACACACGCACACCACTATATATAAGACACATAACCCAACGAGGATCTACTGCATAGCACAGGGAACTCTGCTCAGTCCTCTGTAATGACCTACGTGGGAAAAGAATCTGAGAAAGAATGAAAATATGTATGTGTAGAACTGAATCACTTTGCTGTACACCTGAAACTAACACAACATTGTAAATCAACTATACTCCGATAAAATTTAAAAAGAAAACAGAGTATTGTAAACCTAAAGAAATAGGAATCCAGTTCAAGAGGCAAAGCGTCTATTCGGGATCAAAGAATTGCAATTTGGGGTACACAGATTTACACAGAAACCCAAATAGGGTCTTGATTGCTGGAGAAGGGCTCAGGGTTTTTATGGGGAAAAGAAGAAGATGGGGTAAGTTGTTTTTTAAGAGGAGTTCGTTGGTGCAAGATGAGGTAATCGATCAGGTGAAGTGTTTATTGGTAAAAGATGAGGAAAAGCTAGCGGTCTCTAGGTCAAAGTCCATTGATATGTCCTGGTCCTTTCAGCAGAATATTCTCATTTCTTTGCTGACTTCTTGGATTGTTGGCAGTTTGGTCCAGTTCAGAAGTCAGAAAACAGGACATGCAAGGCAGTTCCTCTGGAATACCTGCTCCAGCTCTATTTTAAATGGCTCCACTTATATCATCTTCTGCGGTATCAATTTACTTGATTCGTGATATGTTTCTACATCAGTGGATGTTTAAAAACATTTATTTCTAAAATTTCAGTAAAGCCAATATGACTTCAATTGTGGAAACAAATTCCTTAAAATTTAAACACCAATTTTTAAAAAAGTAGAGTCCTTATCACAATTAAAAATAAATAAATAAGGTTAAAAAAAAAAAAAGGGAAAGTAGGATATAGATCAGAACTGTGTCCGGCATAGTCATTTAGCAATAATGTGGAAAGGAAAGCGTCCATGACCAGCTGTGTCAGGAGTCTCTTGCATTGCCACCACAACCTTCTCAGCCAGGTATCAAAATATTTTAAGCAGGAATTTGGCTGTGGTCCTTAACTCATTTTTTTTAAACAAATATTTATACAGTACAAGATGTCTGAAAGACAGCCTGATCAAAACACAAAGTCCCCGCCTTTTTGGAGCTTGCAGGGCAGTGAAGGAGAAAGGCTAGAAACAAACAAGTAAATATATAATTGCAAATTGGGATGAAGATTTGGAAGGAAAAGAACTGGGTTCTTAAAAGAGAGACTAACAGAGGGGCATCTGGACGTAGATGTAGACACAGCCTTCCTGAGATCTGCATTAGGGGAAGCTATCTAAGCAGAGGGTGGGGAGAGCTTTGCAGGAGACAGAAACGCTGACAGAGACACCATGAGTAATGATCACTTGATTAGTCAGAGAGCTGCAGTGTTTGGGGACATGTTAATATTTTCTTGTTCATATATGTGTCACTGCACGACAGTTTAGTATTTTGCATAGGGCTGTGTTCTCTGGACTTTAGATTGACAGCTCTGTGATGAAAGGGAATGTCTTCCATTTCTTTCTACTTTCCTGGGTTTAGCACAGTGTGCTGCACGCAAAGGACTCTTGACTCATGCTACCCACTGAATAAAGGACTATTTCTTTGAGTCTGCCTAGTTGGGAAAGTCCCCTTGGTTAGACTGCTTCACCCATGGATTTTGCATTCCTAGCATCTAACAGAGTGTCTGCCATAATCAGTGTTCAATAAATATTTGTGGAATAGTGAATAAAAGACCAAGTGGCTGAATAAATTTTCCACTACATTCAAATGTCTATTTCCATGTGTCCGGTGAAACCACTCATTTAGTCATTCAGTCATTAAATGAATAATCAATGAACAGGGCATGCCAGGCATTGTGCCAGGGTTGGGGGTACAAAAGTGAGCAGAAACAGACAAGACCTTGCCCTCGTGGAACTTATAGTCTACATATTACAAAAGTCAGAGGTAGAAAATTAATCAAGCATGTATTGTATTTTCTTTATTGTCAGGAGAGACTAGGCACAGTGTCACACTTTGATTTAGCCACATAATTTCCAGAAGCCCAGAGCAGGGCTCCTTGGTGAGTTGAAGCCAGAGTCTACTATTCAGGCTAAGGTACAGATGGTGAAACCCTGGACTGAGGTTGGCCTCTTATAAGAAACACAGTTCTGTTGCAATCCAGAGGACAGAGTGCCCACAACCAGGGAGTAAGTCTGATTTCAAGTGACAGTGACTTTTGGAGCCAGGTTCCATCCTTCGCCCAGTGCCTACAGATTGGGGTGGTGATGAACTGAGAAGAAGCAAAGCAGAGAAGATTCCACAAAGAGAGGATTAAAGAGATGCCACGGGTCAGCATCATCTTAAGGATGTGACATGGGGGCTTCCCTGGTGGCGCAGTGGTTGGCAATCTGCCTGCCAATGCAGGGGACACGGGTTTGAACCCTGGTCTGGGAAGATCCCACATGCCACGGAGCAACTGGGCCCGTGAGCCACAACTACTGAGCCTGCGTGTCTGGAGCCTGTGCTCCGCAACAAGAGAGGCCGCGACAGTGAGAGGCCCGTGCACCGCGATGAAGAGTGGCCCCCGCTCGCTGCAACTGGAGAAAGCCCTCGCACAGAAATGAAGACCCAACACAGCCAAAAATAAATAAATAAATAAATAAATAAATTTATAAAAAAATAAATTTAAAAAAACCACTCATTAAAAAAAAAAAAAAAGAATGTGACATGGGTGGTCTCACTGCCCTTGTTTGCAGGAAGGTTGCCCTTTCCCATCAAAGCTGACAGTTAGGTCCCCTTACTGAGGGCTGGGGTGGGGGTGAGGGAGTGGAGGGGTATCTCAGGCCAGGTTGGCTCCTAGAGAGGAAATTACAACCTTCCTGCTTCTCTGCATAGATTTGGCCGTAGGACACCATCCTTTTGTAACCTCCCTATCAGACCACCACGGAGGTTAGTTAGACTAGTCACTCAACAACCAACCTGCAAGAGGAACTTGTGGTGAGTAGACTGCTCAGCTTCAAAGCTCACTGCTCTTTGTTTATATCGCATTTAGAATAAAACAAGCTTCATAAAGAATCAATGTATCTCAGACTGCTCACATTGAGAGACAAAAAATTTTTTTTAATTAACTTACTTATTTTTGGCTGCGTTGGGACTTCGTTGCTGGGCACCGGCTCTCTCTAGTTGCGGCGAGCGGGGTCTACTCTTCGTTGTGGTGTGCGGGCTTCTCATTGCGGTGGTTTCTCTTGTTGCGGAGCACAGGCTCTAGGCGTGCGGGCCTCAGTAGTTGTGGCACACGGGTTCAGTAGTTGTGACTCGCAGGCTCTAGAGCACAAGCTCAGTAGTTGTGGCTCACGGGCTTAGTTGCTCCGCGGCATGTGGGATCTTCCCAGACCAGGGCTCGAACCCGTGTCCCCTGCATTGGCAGGAGGATTCTTAATCACTGCGCCACCAGGGAAGTCCGAGAGAGAAACTTTTCAGGAGAATTATTCAGAGAAACTCCTTTCACTGAGCTGATGGCTACTGTTCCTTCCTCAAATGATAGATTCCTGTCTGTGACTTGATAGCTTCTAGTTCTCCAGACCCAAAGTAAAGAGGGATACATCAGATATACTACACACAAACACACACACACACACTATGCATTTATGTGCACTAACAAGAAAGTTTTCCCCACTGAGTGATTGTTTTCTAAAAAAGAGGCTCTAAAGATTTACGAGTATAGGTTCCATGGCCATACTGCCTGGTGTTCTAGCTCGACACCAACTCTCCCATTCTCTGCATGCCTCAGTTTCCTCATCTATAGAATGGGGATAACAGGATTACTGCAAGGATTAAATAAGTTAATACATATACTGTTATTATTGTTAATGATAATAACATGGAAATCCCCCCCTAAAGGAATTTTAAGGGCCATAAAAAATAGTGCTGTTATCCAGTCCTGACTGCCTTCTTTCTTGTCTCTCTCAAATGCTAAGCTCTTTCCTGCCTCAGAGCTTTGGCCCTTGCTGTATCATCTTAGAAACCTCTTCCCCAGTCTTGTGCATGGCAGACCCCCTCATCCTTGAGCTCTGGGCTCAGATGTCACCTCCTCAGAGGGGCCTTCTTAAAAGCAGCCCCTCCTCCATCCCTCGAGACTGTCTATCACATTCTCCTTTTTTTTTTTTTTTTTTTTGGCTGTACTGCACGGCATGCGGGATCTTAGCTCCCCGACCAGGGATCAAACCCGTGCTCCCCTAGCAGCGGAAGCGCAGTGTCCTAACCACTGGACCACCAGGGAAGTCCCCTACATTCTCCTTCTTTATGCTCTTCACAGAGTCGATCATGCTCTGAAGTCACCCTGTTTACTTCTCTACTTGTGGATTGTCTTCCATCACTGGAACTTAAGCTCCACAGGGGCAGTGACGTTGTTGTCTTGTTTGCCATGACATCATGAAGGCCTCAGGCAGCGGTTCTCAAAGTATGGTCCATGGACCCCCTGGAAGGGTCTTGTAAGGTCAAAAGTCTCTTCATAATAATAGTAAGACTTCCTTTGCTTTTTCACCGTGTTGACTTTTGCCCTGATGGTACAAAGGCAATGGTGGGTAAAACTGTTGGCCCCTTGGCATGAAGTCAAGGCCGTGGCACCAGCTGTACTAGCAGTCATTACATTCTTCTTCACCTCCATGTACTCACAGGAAAAAGAAAGCCAGTTTCACTTAGAAGTCACTTAAGAATGTCCTCGAAGAAGCAGTCAAAATTATTCATTTTATTTAGTCATTTCCCTTGAGTACGTGACTTTTCAGGATTCTGTATGATAAAATGAGAAGTACACATAAAGCACTGGCTGTACACTGAAGTACGTACATTGGTTATTTTCAGGAAGAACTCACTCCTGATTGAGTTATGAGCTGGAGTAAAGTGCTTTTTTCATGGACATAATTTTCAGTAGAAAGAACAACAATAAATCATGGACAGGAACACGGAACTAAAGATGTGGTTTTGAGAATTACCAGCTTAGAACTGATAGTGAAAGATAATGTCTAATAAGTATCTGACACTGGTTTACCCACTGGTTGACAGACAAGTTTTCTGCTCTCAAGGAGCTTCCTTTTTTTTTTTTTTTAATTTTTAAATTTTTTTATTTTTGTCTGTGTTGGGTCTTCGTTGCTGCATGCAGGCTTTCTCTAGTTGCGGTGAGCAGGAGCTACTCTTCTTTGCAGTGTGCGGGCTTCTCGTTGCGGTGGCTTCGCTTGTTGCGGAGCACGGGCTCTAGGCATGTGGGCTTCAGTAGTTGTGGCACACGGGCTCAGTAGTTGTGGCACGCGGGCTCAGTAGTTGTGGCGCACGGGCTTAGTTGCTCCGCGGCATGTGGGATCTTCCCAGACCAGGGCTTGAACCCGTGTCCCCTGCATTGGCAGGCGGATGCTTAACCACTGCGCCACCAGGGAAGCCCCTCTCCAGGAGCTTCTAAGAGAATAAAGAAAGAGGTCAGGATGGAGGTTTGCTGAATATTTGAAGCTAGGGGCAAGGAAGTAAAAGAGAAGTCAACAGGAAACCACTTAGGAAATGCATTAGTTAAAGAAACATTTCTGCAAGCAGTATTGCTTATTAGCAAAGCAGAGTGGTTACGGGCTACATGCCAAAATGTTGAGACAATCCTCTGATAACTGTAACTGTAATGGTTTTATCCAGCAAAATGAGATTCTACTCACACTAATACTACTTTAAAGGATCTTGCTTTTCTTCCTTTAATAGAGAATCCTTGCTCGCCCAGAGAATTCTCAACACGAGAACATCCTGAATTAATGGGCAAGTGTCAATACCACAGGTATCCCTAATTACGAACACTTTGTCAGATTCACAATAAGAATGACGATTAATTTTTCATCCTTGTGTCACATACATCGTTGTATTCATTCCAAAAGTGATTTAAGTAGATGTATAACTGATTCGCTTTGCTGTACAGCAGAAACTAACACAACATTGTAAATCAACTATACTCCAATAAAAGTGAATTTTTTAAAAAGTGACTTACATTTATAGTGCAATCACAAATCTTATTCTTTCAAAAATAATCCTCTTAATAAACTCAACTTGCATTTTTCTTCCCCAAAGACATTGGCCACAACCAGAGTTTAAACAAGACTTTCTCCCGTCGCCCGTGTTGTGACTGTGCATGCATTCTGGGTTAGCCCAGAGTCTGAGGCTGTTGAGCCTGAATCAGTGCCCTACGAGGCAGATGCTGGAGAAAACAAGTCTCATTTTCATAGGCTGAGGGCAGCAAACTGCATTCCTTCAACCTCAAGTGTCATGGAGAAAACTCTTCCAATTAGAAAAGAAGGCTCCCGGAAAAGCATATGGAACATTTTTAATTTTAATTAAAATTTTAGAAATTATGCATTGAGATTTTAAAATAAAATTTTAGAACTAATTTAAATAGAAGTGGGGAGGGTGGGAGGGAGGGAGATGCAAGAGGGAATATGGGAACATATGTATATGTATAACTGATTCACTTTGTTATCAAGCAGAAACTAACACACCATTGTAAAGCAATTATACTCCAATAAAGATGTTAAAAAAATAAATAAATAAATAAATAGAAGGAGTAACAGATCTAGGACAACCAGCTGTTCTGCATTAGGAATAATATTAGAAATTGGGGCCAGAGAAGTGGCCCAAAATGTCCCTCTTGGTCACTCCATGTTTAGCAGCAACACATATTTATTTATTAATCACATGTATGTATGTATTCATTCATTCATTCTTTTAATCTTCCTGAGAAGTTCTGCAAATGGCTTCACCATTTCCCTCCTCCTGAGCTGTTTTCCTCACACTTTGCTTACATCCTTTCTGGTTCCAGCCACATATATTGGGTCAGAGAGTCCACTCCTAAGACTTCTAATCTCACCTGTAGTGACTTCCAAAGCCTCCTTGAAGCCACAAGATCACCTGGTTCAACACCTGTACCTTGAAATCTGATCATTCAAGATTCCAGTCCAGGGGGACTTCCCTGGTGGCACAGTGGTTAAGACTCTGTGCTCCCAATGCAGGGGGCCTGGTTAGGGAACTAGATCCCCATGCATGCCGCAACTAAGAGTTCACACGGCACGACTAAGGAGCCCACGAGTGCAACTAAGGAACCTGCCTGCCAACAACTAACGAGCCCACGTGCCGCAACTAAGGAGCCCGCGAGCCGCAACTAAGAGCTGGGGCAACCAAATAAATAAAATAAATATATAAAAAAAGATTCTAGTCCATTCTCAGCATTAAGTATCCCAAAACAATAAAAGGTGCCTTAAATTGTTTGTTTGTTTTTGTTTATTTTTAGGCCATGCAACACGGCTTGTGGGATCTTAGTTCCCTGACCAGGGACTGAACCACTGGGCCACCAGGGAATTCCCTGTTTTTATTATTTTAATAAATGCACACAAAACAAAAAACTCTTCAACCTACCAACCATTTATAATACCATCTCTGTTAATCTTTACTGTTAAAGGTAAAGGTTCCACAAGCACTTGAAAAGAATGTGTGTCCTCTGCTTGTTGAGAAAAGGGTCCTCATGAAACCTGTTAGACAACTTCACTCTCAGGCCACTTGCTCTATCCACTTCTGACAGAGGTGTGTTAAAAATCTCGATTATCCTTTTAATTTTATTATTGCTTGTTATGTTGTTCATGATTGTTTTCTCTCTGTTACACTTTTCCTTTGCTTTTTTTTCCCCGTCTTTTCCAACTTTCTGCTGAAGAGATGCAAGGGAGGATCTGGATGCTTGTTCCAAACTCCTGCTCTGATGGGAAAAAACCCAGTCACTTCTGGCACAAAGGTACTTTTTGAAAGTGGAGAAACAGATTTAGCCCCTCATGCACTCTGCTGCTTTGCCTACGCGAAGTCCAGAAGTTTGTCAAAGGATGAGTCCTCATCCTTCACCTGTCACCTCTGCGTTTCTGGCCCTTCCTGAATGGGAGAATGGAATACAGGAGCAACGAAAGACAGCGAGACCCGGAGGGTGAGGCAGAGCACAAGCAGCTCCTGCAGTTTTTAGTGGACAATTCAACCTTGGATTTTAGGGATAGCTCTTTCATTCCTCCTTCTCTCTCTCTCTCTCTCTCTCTGCTTTCCTTCCTCTAAGGTAACATTGAGGTTTAGGGGGAATTCTTCAGGGAATTAATAAAAGCTGCTGTAGGGAAATGCATTCATTCGTCAAGTATTTAAGTGCCTGCATTTGTATAGATCAATGAATAAAACAGACCCCTATCTTTGCGAAGCTTACACTCTGGTGTGGGGACGGACAGTAAACCATAAATATATGACTATGTTAAAATGGTACAGTATAAAGTTACAAGTTCTATGGAAAAAAGAAAAAAGTATAGGGCAGGGTAAGGAGAGTCCAGATTGCTGGGAGTGAGGGTGAGGCAGGCCTCGTGGAAAACGCGAGGCTTTTGAGGAAAGACTAGAAGGAAGTGAGTTAGCCACACAGACAACAAAGAAAGGGCTTCCCAGGCAGAGCTGGAGCAAACGCCCCAAGCTGTGAGCGCGCCTGCAGCGTGCAGGCGCAGAGTGTGAGGGCCGATGGCGGGGGCAGAGGAGGGGCTGAAGGGTGAGAGGAGATGAGGTCACATGCTACATAGCCCTGAGGCCGCTCTGAGGATATGGATTTTTGAGTAAAATGGGGGCATCACTGCTGGGTTTCAAGCAAAGGGGGGACACGACAGGATCGCTCTGGCTGCTGTATCGTGAACTGTGGGGAGTTAGGGTAAAAGTGGGGAGATCCTTTAGGAGGCCATTGCAATATAAGTGGAAATGGATGAAGAGGTTGGATTCTGGATATGTTTGGAAGGTAGAGCCAAGCAGCCTGCCAGACTGGGCAAGAAGGTAAGAAAACGAGAAATGTCAAGAATGACTCTGAGATTTTTCATTCGAGCAAACGGTAAGGGAATGTTGCAGGAGGAGTGGGTTTGGGGTGGGGGAAGATCAGTCTGGTTTTGGGTGTGTCGGTCTGAGATATCTATTGGACTGCCCGGCGGAGATGTTGAGGGGGTCATCGGACTAACGAGTTGTATATGAGATGCCCCAAACTTTCCACCTCACATGCTCTCCTTGTCCCTCCACTAAACTCCAAGCCTCTAGTGGGCAGGGGAGGTCTGGGAATTCAAAGCCCCTAAGAGAAGACCTGCAGTCAGCCAAGTAACCGAGAGGCCAGGCTTTAATCACAAAGCCCCTCATAATCAACTCACCTCATGGCCCAAACTCCGGCCATCTCCTTCGTATTCTCCCCACATGGGCGGAGGCAGTCCTGCACGAACTGTTTGAAGACGAGTTTTTTACTTTCAGTCCATTGCAGAGTGATACTTTTGTAAAAGACAAAATCAAATGCCTGGCTATCATAGCAGTACCCAACTGCTACAGAAGTTTCTCAACACTTATTCTCAATTTCTGTACTTACTTTGTTTGAACAGGTAACAAACTGCTCATGGGCTGGCACTGGTCCACAGACCATACCTTGAATGGCACTGGCCTAGAGGACTTTTATAGCCTGCATGATCCAGGAGTAGTTCATAAACCCTGTGATGGTCATTCTTTGAGTGAACTTCATTTCTAGCAGGTTCTAGATGTTCATCTTGACTTCCTGATTTCTCTGACCCCTTAGGGCAGGGAAATTCAGACTGTCCCACTTGGATATGCATCTTCACACCGGGGAAAAGGGGGAGACCAAGGTTGGGTTAGAATGGAGATAAACATGACAACATTCAGGAACCCATGAGGAGAGGCCGTACTTCTCCACAGCCACACAGCGCTGTGTCAGGGGAAGAGTGGACAGAAGTTCTAGCTCATAGTTTCCTCGGCAAAATCCCTGAGTTTCAGAACAGCATTGAGCTTTTTTGAGGTGTAAGAAATTCACAGGCTTGACACCCCTGTGAGGAATGCTGTTTGAGTACAAGCGCTGGATGTCCTCAAGATGTTCTTTGATTACAGAAGAATGGTCCTCTGTTTGGCTGAATTCTCCATGACAAACATTCTGTGATAATAAGCAGACATTTCCTTTCAGCACACAGGTCCTCACCAATGTCCATAGTCCTGTGTGTGGGCACTGGGAGACCTTCTAGTGAAGTTCCCTCTTCCTATGGTTTTATGGAGGCCCTGGACCATTATTATTTTTTTTTTTTATTTTAATGTCTGAAACATTTATATTAACATATTTCCATACATATTTCCATACAAATACAAATATAAGATTTTTAGAAATTTCATGTAATGTCTGAAACATTTATATTAACATATTTCCATACAAATAACCCAATGAAAGTTTAGTATTAGTTGTTTTGTTTGTTTTTTTATACTGCAGGTTCTTATTAGGCATCAGTTTTATACACATCAGTGTATACATGTCAATCCCAATCGCCCAATTCAGCACACCACCATCCCCACCTCACCGCAGTATTCCCCCCTTGGTGTCCATATGTCCATTCTCTACATCTGTGTCTCAACTTCTGCCCTGCAAACTGGCTCATCTGTACCATTTTTCTAGGTTCCACATACATGCATTAATATACAATATTTGGGGCTTCCCTGGTGGCGCAGTGGTTGAGAATCTGCCTGCTAATGCAGGGGACACGGGTTCGAGCCCTGGTCTGGGAAGATCCCACATGCCACGGAGCAGCTGGGCCCGTGAGCCACAATTGCTGAGCCTGCGCGTCTGGAGCCTGTGCCCCGCGACGGGAGGGGCCGCGATAGAGAAAGGCCCGCGCACCGCGATGAAGAGCGGTCCCCGCACCGCGATGAAGAGTGGCCCCCGCTTGCCGCAACTGGAGAAAGCCCTCGCACGAACCGAAGACCCAACACAGCCAAAAATAAATAAATTAAAAAAAATATATATATATACAATATTTGTTTTTCTCTTTCTGACTTACTTCACTCTGTATGACAGTCTCTAGATCCATCCACGTCTCAACAAATGACTCAATTTCGTTCCTTTTTATGGCTGAGTAATATTCCATTGTATATATGTACCACAACTTCTTTATCCATTCGTCTGTTGATGGGCATTTAGGTTGCTTCCATGACCTGGCTATTGTAAATAGTGCTGCAATGAACATTCGGGTGCATGTGTCCTTTTGAATTACGGTTTTCTCTGGGTATATGCCCAGAAGTGGGATTGCTGGGTCATATGGTAATTCTATTTTTAGTTTCTTAAGGAACCTCCATATTGTTCTCCATAGTGGCTGTATCAATTTACATTCCCACCAACAGTGCAAGAGGGTTCCCTTTTCTCCACACCCTCTCCAGCATTTGTTGTTTGTAGATTTTCTGATGATGCCCATTCTAACAGGAGTGAGGTGATACCTCATTGTAGTTTTGATTTGCATTTCTCTAATAATTAGTGATGTTGAGCATCTTTTCATGTGCTTCGTGGCCGTCTGTATGTCTTCTTTGGAGAAATGTCTATTTAGGTCTTCTGCCCATTTTTGGATTGGGGTGTTTGTTTCTTTGATATTGAGCTGAATGAGCTGTTTATATATTTTAGAGATTAATCCTTTGTCCGTTGATTCATTTGCAAATATTTTCTCCCATTCTGAGGGTTGTCTTTTCGTCTTGTTTATGGTTTCCTTTGCTGTGCAAAAGCTTTGAAGTTTCATTAGGTCCCACTTGTTTATTTTTGTTTTTATTTCCATTACTCTAGGAGGTGGATCAAAAAAGATCTTGCTGGAGGGCTTCCCTGGTGGCGCAGTGGTTGGGAATCTGCCTGCCAATGCAGGGGACACGGGTTCGAGCCCTGGTCTGGGAAGATCCCACATGCCGCGGAGCAACTAGGCCCGTGAGCCACAGTTGCTGAGCCTGCGCGTCTGGAGCCTGTGCTCCGCAACAAGAGAGGCCGTGATAGTGAGAGGCCCACGCACGGCGATGAAGAGTGGCCCCCGCTTGCCACAACTAGAGAAAGCCCTCGCACAGAAACGAAGACCCAACACAGCCATAAATGAATGAATGAATAAATAAATAAATAAATAAAAATTTAAAAAAAAAAAAAAAAGATCTTGCTGTGATTTATGTCAAAGAGTGTTCTTCCTATGTTTTCCTCTAAGAGTTTTATAGTGTCCAGTCTTATATTTAGGTCTCTAATCCATTTTGAGTTTATTTTTGTGTATGGTGTTAGGGAGTATTCTAATTTCATTCTTTTACATGTAGCTGTCCAGTTTTCCCAGCACCACTTATTGAAGAGACTGTCTTTTCTCCATTGTATATCTTTGCCTCCTTTGTCATAGATTAGTTGACCATAGGTGCGTGGGTTAATCTCTGGGCTTTCTATCTTGTTCCATTGATCTATGTTTCTGTTTTTGTGCCAGTACCATATTGTCTTGATTACTGTAGCTTTGTAGTATAGTCTGAAGTCAGGGAGTCTGATTCCTCCAGCTCCATTTTTTTGCCTCAAGACTGCTTTGGCTATTCGGGGTCTTTTGTGTCTCCATACAAATTTTAAGATGATTTGTTCTAGCTCCGTAAAAAATGCCATTGGTGGGGCTTCCCTGGTGGCGCAGCGGTTGAGAATCTGCCTGCTAATGCAGGGGACACGGGTTCGCGCCCTGGTCTGGGAAGATCCCACATGCCGCGGAGCAACTAGGCCCGTGAGCCACAACTACTGAGCCTGCGCGTCTGGAGCCTGGGCTCCGCAACAAGAGAGGCCGCAATAGTGAGAGGCCCGCGCACCGCGATGAAGAGTAGCCCCCGCTTGCCGCAACTACAGGAAACCCTAGCACAGAAACGAAGACCCAACATAGTAATGAATCAATCAATAAATAAATCTTTAAAAAAAAAATGCCATTGGTAATTTGATAGGGATTGCATTGAATCTGTAGATTGCTTTGGGTAGTATACTCATTTTCACAATGTTGATTCTTCCAATCCAAGAACATGGTATATCTCTCCATCTGTTGGTATCATCTTTAATTTCTTTCATCAGTGTCTTATAGTTTTCTGCATACAGGTCTTTTGTCTCCCTAGGTAGGTTTATTCCTAGGTATTTTATTCTTTTTGTTGCAATGGTAAATGGGAGTGTTTCCATAATTTCTCTTTCAGATTTTTCATCATTAGTGTATAGGAATGCAAGAGATTTCTGTGCATTAATTTTGTAACCTGCAACTTTACCATATTCATTAATTAGCTCTAGCAGTTTTCTGGTGGCAGTTTTAGGATTCTCTATGTATAGTATCATGTCATCCGCAAACAGTGACAGTTTTACTTCTTCTTTTCCAATTTGTATTCCTTTTATTTCTTTTTCTTCTCTGATTGCCGTGGCTAGGACTTCCAGAACTATATTGAATAATAGTGGTGAGAGTGGACATCCTTGTCTCGTTCCTGATCTTAGAGGAAATGCTTTCAGTTTTTCACCATTGAGAATGATGTTTGCTGTGGGTTTGTCATATATGGCCTTTATTATGTTGAGGTAGGTTCCCTCTATGCCCACTTTCTGGAGAGTTTTTATCAGAAATGGGTGTTGAATTTTGTCAAAAGCTTTTTCTGCATCTATTGAGATGATCATATGGTTTTTCTTCTTCAATTTGTTAATATGGTGTATCACATTGATTGATTTGCGTATATTGAAGAATCCTTGCATCCCTGGGATAAATCCCACTTGATCGTGGTGTATGATCCTTTTAATGTGTTGTTGGATTCTGTTTGCTAGTATTTTGTTGAGGATTTTTGCATCTATATTCATCAGTGATATTGGTCTGTAATTTCCTTTTTTTGTAGTGTCTTTGTCTGGTTTTGGTATCAGGGTGATGGTGGCCTCATAGAATGAGTTTGGGAGTGTTCCTTCTTCTGCAATTTTTTGGAAGAGTTTGAGAAGGATGGGTGTTAGCTCTTCTCTAAATGTTTGATAGAATTCACCTGTGAAGCCATCTGGTCCTGGACTTTTGTTTGTTGGAAGATTTTTAATCACAGTTTCAATTTCATTACTTGTGATTGGTCTGTTCATATTTTCTGTTTCTTCCTGATTCAGTCTTGGAAGGTTATACCTTTCTAAGAATTTGTCCATTTCTTCCAGGTTGTCCATTTTATTGGCATAAAGTTGCTTGTAGTAGTCACCTAGGATGCTTTGTATTTCTGCGGTGTCTGTTGTAACTTCTCCTTTTTCATTTCTGATTTTATTGATTTGAGTCCTCTCCCTCTTTTTCTTGATGAGTCTGGCTAATGGCTTATCAATTTTGTTTATCTTCTCAAAGAACCAACTTTTAGTTTTATTGATCTTTGCTATTGTTTTCTTTGTTTCTATTTCATTTATTTCTGCTCTGATCTTTATGATTTCTTTCCTTCTGCTAACTTTGGGTTTTGTTTGTTCTTCTTTCTCTAGTTTCTTTAGGTGTAAGGTTAGATTGTTTACTTGAGATTTTTCTTGTTTCTTTAGGTAGGCTTGTATAGCTATAAACTTCCCTCTTAGAACTGCTTTTGCCGCATCCCAGAGGTTTTGGGTCGTCGTGTTTTCATTGTCATTTGTCTCTAGGTATTTTTTTATTTCCTGTTTGATTTCTTCAGTGATCTCTTGGTTATTTAGTAACGTATTGTTTAGCCTCCATGTGTTTGTCTTTTTTACGTTTTTTTCCCTGTAATTCATTTCTAATCTCATAGCGTTGTGGTCAGAAAAGATGCTTGATATGATTTCAATTTTCTTAAATTTACTGAGGCTTGATTTGTGACCCAAGATGTGATCTATCCTGGAGAATGTTCCGTGCGCACTTGAGAAGAATGTGTAATCTGCCGTTTTTGGATGGAATGTCCTATATATATCAATTAAATCTATCTGGTCTATTGTGTCATTTAAAGCTTCTGTTTCCTTATTTATTTTCATTTTGGATGATCTGTCCATTGGTGTAAGTGAGGTGTTAAAGTCCCCCACTATTATTGTGTTACTGTCGATTTCCTCTTTTATAGCTGTTAGCAGTTGCCTTATGTATTGAGGTGCTCCTATGTTGGGTGCATATATATTTATAATTGTTATATCTTCTTCTTGGATTGATCCCTGGATCATTATGTAGTGTCCTTCCTTGTCTCTTGTAACATTCTTTATTTTAAAGTCTATTTTATCTGATATGAGTATAGCTACTCCAGCTTTCTTTTGATTTCCATTTGCATGGAATATCTTTTTCCATCCCCTCACTTTCAGTCTGTATGTGTCCCTAGGTCTGAAGTGGGTCTCTTGTAGACAGCATATATATGGGTCTTGTTTTTGTATCCATTCAGCCAGTCTATGTCTTTTGGTTGGGGCATTTAATCCATTCACGTTTAAGGTAATTATCGATATGTATGTTCCTATGACCATTTTCTTAATTGTTTTGGGTTTGTTTTTGTAGGTCCTTTTCTTCTCTTGTGTTTCCCACTTAGAGAAGTTCCTTTAGCATTTGTTGTAGAGCTGGTTTGGTGGTGCTGAATTCTCTTAGCTTTTGCTTGTCTGTAAAGCTTTTGATTTCTCCATCGAATCTGAATGAGATCCTTGCCGGGTAGAGTAATCTTGGTTGTAGGTTCTTCCCTTTCATCACTTTAAGTATATCATGCCACTCCCTTCTGGTTTGCAGAGTTTCTGCTGAGAAATCAGCTGTTAACCTTATGGGAGTTCCCTTGTATGTTATTTGTCGTTTTTCCCTTGCTGCTTTCAGTAATTTTTCTTTGTCTTTAATTTTTGCCACTTTGATTACTATGTGTCTCGGCGTGTTTCTCCTTGGGTTTATTCTGTATGGGACTCTCTGCGCTTCCTGGACTTGGGTGGCTATTTCCTTTCCCATGTTAGGGAAGTTTTCGACTGTAATCTCTTCAAATATTTTCTCTGGTCCTTTCTCTCTCTCTTCTCCTTCTGGGACCCCTATAATGCGAATGTTGTTGCGTTTAATGTTGTCCCAGAGGTCTCTTAGGCTGTCTTCATTTCTTTTCATTCTTTTTTCTTTAGTCTGTTCTGCAGCAGTGAATTCCACCATTCTGTCTTCCAGGTCACTTATCCGTTCTTCTGCCTCAGTTATTTTGCTATTGATTCCTTCTAGTGTAGTTTTCATTTCAGTTATTGTATTGGTCATCTCTGTTTGTTTGTTCTTTAATTCTTCTAGGTCTTTGTTAATCATTTCTTGCATCTTTTCAATCTTTGCCTCCATTCTTATTCCGAGGTCCTGGATCATCTTCACTATCATTATTCTGAATTCTTTTTCTGGAAGGTTGCCTATCTCCACTTCATTTAGTTGTTTTTCTGGGGTTTTTTCTTGTTCCTTCATCTGGTACATAGCCCTCTGCCTTTTCATCTTCTCTGTCTTTCTGTAACTGTCCTGGACCATTATTAGAGTGAGTTTTTCCTAGGTCCTCTTATTGAATATCTGTAGAACCTTCATATTGATGCCCGGCTCCAAGACCTAGGCATGACCTTGTAGTCATTGGTGATACTGCTTCCTTCATCTACCAACTTAACTTGAAGAACTGGGGGAAGTAGTGGGGATGAGGTAGTGACTGAATAGGCGTAAGGTTGCTGGGGCAAGGGGAGCATTGGGTAATTGGGGATGACCAAAGTCAGGGAGCACAAAGAGGATGGTGGAGGGCAAGGTAGGCCACCTCCCACTTGGTTGGAAAGTTTGTTCCTGGTTGGAACTGGTTCACTCACCCCAAGCCAGCAATAGCCCCATGTTTGGACCCCATTCGTGAGTCCCCAGGTCCAGCAGATCATTCCCTGTCTTCCATCCACCTCACTCGCTGGGGTTTGATGCTCTATGGAATGCAAGGATGGCTGGGGTCAGCCTAGCCACTAGCCTATTTTCACTTTTAACCAGTTACATTTACTTATTGCTTCCTGGATTGTAAAAGCTATCAGATAGATCAAGTCCTCCATTTTTACCCCTTTTTACCCTCAAAAGTTCACTGGCATAATTTTAGCTGCAAGTGTCAATTAAAAGTGGCTTAGGGCTTCCCTGGTGGTGCAGTGGTTGAGAATCCGCCTGCCAATACAAGGGACACGGGTTCGAGCCCTGGTCTGGGAAGATCCCCCATGCCACGGAGCAACTGGGCCCGTGAGCCACAACTACTGAGCCTGCGCATCTGGAGCCTGTGCTCCGCAACAAGAGAGGCCGCGATAGTGAGAGGCCCGCGCACCGCGATGAAGAGTGGCCCCCGCTCGCCGCAACTAGAGAAAGCCCTCGCACAGAAATGAAGACCCAACACAGCCAAAATAAATAAATAAATGAATAAATTAAAAAAAAAAAGTGGCTTAAACAAATCAGGGTTTATTTCCATCTAGACTAAGAAGACTGGAGATAGGCAGCTGATGGCATTGCTTAAGCAGCTCAGCACTTCTGGATCAGGTTCTTTCACCACTCTTTGACCAATCAGCACAATTCTAGATATCCACGTTCTGTGGATGTGGCAACATGGTAACAAGAGAGTTTAGCATGTCTAGCCTCTAGAGGGTAGGTGAACAAAAACAGGGATAGGTATTTGGTTAGGAAACCAACTGTGTCTTCCATAGCATTTTTGCCTACTTTTCTCTGTATAATGTTTTGGTAAATTGTATAAAGCATTCCGATTCTAACAAATATGGCCAAGGCGTCACTCCATAATTCTCTAAGAACTCCAGTCCCAAGGTTAGTCTTGCTTCCAAACTCCAGGCAGAGAAAAACCTGGAGAGTCTGCTCATTCCTGTGGTAAACTGCAGCTCTGGATATCCCAGGAGATCTCAACAGACTCATTGATTTCGAGCCTCCCATCTCTTGGGTTAAGGCCCACCCATCACTCTCCTGCACCGAACTGCTGTCTCTAATTTTAAACTGAGAAAACAGGAATTGAGAAAACAGGAAACTGACTTTTTGGGGGGAGTGTAAGAACAGACAGGAAAAAAATGAAGACATCTGGTTGATACAGATCATTTGATTTTAAAAGGAAAAATAATCTCATGTAGGTAACAAAATAATTCAAAATTTAGAAGTGACTATGAATCTAAAACTGCTCTTAAAAAATAAAGTCCTATTTATTTATTTATTTAAAAAAATTTGTTTTGACCATGCTGTGTGGTAATTGTGGTATGGGTATTTCCTAACCAAATACCTATTCCTGTTTTTGTTCCCTGACCAGGGATCGAACCCGTGCCCCCTGCAGTGGAAGCATGGAGTCCTAACCACTAGACTGCCAGGGAATTCTGATAAAGTTCTTTTTAAAAAAGACATAGTCCTGGTTGGTTAAATAACTATGCAGGCTTGTTCTTGTGGTATACCTAGTATTTATGAGATATTTTTAGTTAAATAGAAAAATGTGAATTACTATGGTTTGGGTGATGTTCTGTTTTCCAAATTAAAAACAGTATAGCAAAAAACATCCTCCAAATACCCATAAATAATTAGTTTAATTGGTAATAATTCACCTCCCTGTGATCTCATGTGAAGTGTAAAGCAGACTGGATAAATCAAACGAAACCATGTCTTCTAATGTAACAAATATGAAAATTAATGTTTTGCATAGACTTTTAAAAAACAATATATGAGTAATGAAGTGCATATGAACAAGAAAACAGTTCTCATAAGGACCAAACAAAATCTTTCTCATTAATTTAATCTAATATGCTCTCAATGTAAGTGAATGAGAAATTACAATTTTAATCTGAAAAAGCAGAATCAGGGGATTCTGAAGATGGAGGGTCCCTTGGAAATCACCTGGATCCAAGCCCTCATTTTATAAATGAAGAAACTGAGACCTAAGAGGCAAGGGAGTTGTCCAAAGCCAAAGGCCACCCTGGTCAAAAAGGCAGAGTCTGGACTGGAGGCCATGATCCTGATGTCTAAGCCAGCCCTGCTCCCAGACTGGCCTTTCTCTTGGCAGGTTTCTTTCCCCTTTGTGAACCTCAGCAGTGATAGAGACAAGAAAATGCGTAACTGATCACCCCTTAGTTGGCTTGCAAGATTGTTTTTTTCAAGGTATGCTGGTGGTTCGCAAAAGTTAACTGTTGACTTTATTAATAGCAACCCACATTTCAAGTATATTCAGGAGCCAAAAACAAAACTCCTTTTCAGAGTAAAAGATCATCCCTGTTACAGAAGTATGTGCACTTCTTCCAGGGTTACACAGGGATATTTTGTGCTTTACAATTTTAATCCTGTAATAATAAATTAGCATTATGAAAAAAGTCGTAGACTCACACACAAAAAGCCCCCATTCATGTCAAGCAACATTCAATATTGTTTGAAATATTGCAGTTCTGCAATAGCAACAGAATTGTCTATACCCTGGGATCCATTTCCTTAACTCTCATACACTGACCACTCAGCTTCCTCCAACCCACTTTTTGCCTCCATCACGCCACTGAAACAGCCTTACTAAGGTCCACAGTAAACTGTCAATAAATACAGTGGTTATTTTTCTGTGTATGTCTATCCTGACCTCTCAACAAAACTGTCACCTTTGGCCATCCTCTCTCCCATTATATCATCATCCTTGTTTTCCTCCTACCTCTTTGACTCTTCCTTTTCAGTTTCCTTTGCAGAATTACCTACCACTGCCAGTATATGCTGGAGTTCCTGAAGGCTCAGTTGTAGACTTTTTGCATTATACTGTCTTCCTAGGTAAGCTCATCCTGGTCTATGCTTTCATCCTCATCAGGCATACTGCAGTAACTACCCGTTTATCTCCACTCCAACCAAAACCCTCCTGTCCCCAAAAAGACATACAGATGGCTAATAGGCACATGAAAAGATGTTCAATATTGCTAATTATTAGAGAAACGCAAATCAAAACAACGAGATATCACCTCACACCTGTCAGAATAACCATCATCGAAAAGTCTACAAATAACAAGTATTGATGAGGATGTGGAGAAAAGGGAACCCTTGTACACTGTTGATGGGACTGTAAATTGGTGCAGCCACTATAGAAAACAGTATGGTTCCTCAAAAAACTAAAAATAGAACTCCCATAGGATCCAGCAATTCCACGCCTGGGTACATATCCAGAAAAAAATGAAAACTCTAATTTGAAAAGATCCACAAACCCCAATGTTCATAGCAGTACTATTTACAATAGCCAAGATATGGAAGCAACCTAAGTGTCCATCGACAGATGAATGGATAAAGATGTGGTGCGTGTGTATACACAGACACACACACACACATATATACAGAAAATGGAATATTACTCAGCCATAAAAAAGAATGAAATTCTGCCATTTGTAGCAATGTGGATGGACCTAGAGAATATTATGCTTAGTGAAATAAGTCAGAAAAAAAATGAATGTATATAGCAAAACAGAAACAGACTCACGGATATAGAAAACAAACTAATGTTTACCAGTGGGGACAGGGAAGGGGGGAGGAGCTCCTTAGGGGTATGGGATTAAAAGAAACAAACTACTATGTATAAAATAGATAAGCAACAAGGGTATATTGTATAGCACAGGGAATTATAGCTATTACCTTGTAATAAATTTTAATGGAATATAATCTGTAAAAATACTGAATCACCAAGCTGTAAACCTGAAACTAACATTGTAAATCAACTATACCTCAATTAAAAAGAAAACACTCCTGACTTCTAGACCTGTATATTTGATTACTTGATTAATAATTTTAATTGGATTTCTCAAAGATGCCTCAAAGGGCTTCCCTGGTGGCGCAGTGGTTGAGAATCTGCCTGCTAATGCAGGGGACACGGGTTCGAGCCCTGGTCTGGGAAGATCCCACATGCCACGGAGCAGCTGGGCCCGTGAGCCACAATTGCTGAGCCTGCGCGTCTGGAGCCTGTGCCCCGCAACGGGAGGGGCCGCGATGGAGAAAGGCCCGCGCACCGCGATGAAGAGCGGTCCCCGCACCGCGATGAAGAGTGGCCCCCGCTTGCCGCAACTGGAGAAAGCCCTCGCACGAACCGAAGACCCAATACAGACAAAAATAAATAAATTAATTAATTAAAAAGAAAATCCTTTAAAAAAAAAAGAAAGTGAAGAGGAGCAGGAAAAGAAATCTAATAATTTAAAAAAAAAAAAAAAAAAGATGCCTCAAAATCGAGACGGCTATGTATGAACTCGGGCTCCATCCTCCCCACCCCAACCGTCTTCTCGCGTTTCCTCCCTCAGAGGGTGGCACCATCCTCTATCGAGCTGCCCAAATCAAACACGCGTGATTCTTGACTTCATCCCCTCCATATCCAATCCATCTCAAATCTACTTGATCCCATCTACTAAATCCTCTTCATCTACCGACTTCGTCATCTCACCACCACCCCTTCAAGCGATCATGTCTCCTAGCATCTCTCTGGTTCTCTTCCAACTGTTTCAAAACGAAGGGGTCGACCGTGGTGACGTTCAGGACACTCCCTTCTTGCTCTTACTGGATGCCTAACAACGCCTACAAGGTCCTCTATGGTCCGAGGCTGGCCTCCCTTTCCAGTCTCGTGTCATACCACATCTCCCCTACCCTGAATGTAGCCGCTACTCTCCATCCTTTTTGCAGTTCTTTAAACTCATCATAAACTCCTCCAACCAATGGGCCTTTGTATGTGCTATTCCCTTTTATCAGAATGCAATCCCCCTCTCTTTGCTTAGCTAACTTCTATATGCCCATCAGATTTCAGTTCAGTTGTCCTTTCCTCGTGGACACCTTTGCTGACAGCCAATCCTGGGCCAGATTCTTTTGTTATATGCTCCAGAGAACCATGTCCCTTTAACTATTTGAGTTTGTAATAATAAACTCACATTTTAATTTAATTAATGTCTATCTTTTCTGCTAGACCAATGTTTCTTAAGATCACAGGGAACACAGGAGTGTCTTTGCACAGTGCCTAGCACAGTATTTGGCACAAAATATATGTTCAATAAAACTCTGTTGAATGAATGAAATGATCATTGTATTCCTGATGTTAGCAAGTATAATCCAGTTCAAGTTTGGAAACAGAAATGCAAAACAGAATCTATCTAATAAATCTGGTCTTCATTCGTTTAATCAGACTTTCTCCTTTGGCCATAATCATTCACCCAACAACTATTCGCCGATGGGGTCAATGTGGAGTGCTCGATTAGTGCTGCTGCTTTCAAGTAGATTTTTTTTAGAAAAGATGACCACTGATTTGAAACTAGCAAGATTTAAAAAGTATTTTTAAAAATGCAACAGGAAAAAGCTTGCTTCATTTCATAGGAAAAGATTTCTCCTTTATGTCATTTTAAAAGGGAGATGAGGATTTTGTTTCATTAGATGCTGCATGTTTGGGAGCTGGACAGGCCACTGTTACCCCTGCATATACACAGATGCCATCCTTCTTCTGCCAGTTCTAACGTGCAACTTGAAAGTAAAAACATCAGGTTCTCTTTATTTATAACAGGTAACAGCTGAAGCCCAGTCATCGAGTATACAATAAAAAACAAGGGCAGTTACATCCGTAACAAAAGGACAGCCAGCATGTTTTCTTCCATAGCACTGCATTTCTGGTTTGTCTCTATGGTTGGTCCTTATGGTCTGGTACATTTTTCCCCCAGGAATTTCCTTTTCAATGGGAAGATGGTCTTCAGGGCAAAAAATGTTTATCAGACTCTAGTTCCAGGAGTACATATTTTATTCACTTATAAATACATACCCCCCCATGCTATCTTGTTCCAACCTTCCTTGCATTCCTATTGACATCAGTCATTTATTATAACTCTCCCCCAACATTTATTATAAATCCCCTCCCCAAGTTGTATTTACAGTTAAGAAGAATTTGTACATGGCACAAATCAACTCAGCTGTTAGTGCACAGAAGTCGCATAATCCTCTGAAATGCTGAAATACTTTTCTCCAGCTTTTGGGAAATAATTATATGTTAATTTAAACGTACACAGAGAACATTTCTTAGACAAACATAACTCCTGAGGTTCATCTGGCAAGACAATCTGCTTTGTATTTCTTAGCACAATAAAATGTATCTTTGGAAACGGAGAAGAACCAAAAGTATTTAAAACAAAAACAGAAAACCACACATAAAAATCACACAACAGATTGACTGAATACATTGAAGTTCTGTCAAAACAAAATTTTCAGTGAGGCTTTTCATTTCAAACAGGCCAGGAAAAAAATAATCCTAAAAGGCATATTTTATACACGTGGCTCTTCGTCCTCCTAAGTGTTGCGTTCTCACTTGAAGTTTCTAAACAATGTTTAGAAAAAGAATTATTTATTACAAGAGGGATTACCTGTTTCAGTCAATTTATTGTGAGAGGTTATCAACAACTGCTTTGAATTCTCAAATGTCAAACGTTGGAAGGCAGAAATAGACTTTGCAATTAAACATGTGGCACAATTATTTCCTTAAGTATCATGTATTTCCCCTATAACATTTTTTTTAAATTATCCCTTTAAAAAGCTCATGGAACTTGTTAAATATTGACTGTTTCTCTACTTCTCTTTCAAATCTTTCCTCGTATCTTCATCAAGCTTCTGCTTAGTCTTTGATAACATTTGCCTTGACTTGCTGCTCAAGAATTTTCCTCAGCCCCCTTAGAAAGGCTGACATAGTTCACTCCAAATCCTTCAGTGCCAAAGAAAGCTTGACGGATGTCTCACACGTGGCGGGTAGGGAATGACAGCAGGAAGGTAGTCTTAAGAAATTACCAACATGAAATGCTCAAAGAGGCCAGAAGAACAGTCACCAGGATAAGAAGAAACCTGCTCAATTCCTCCCGTAGTCTTTTCTTTGAGCCATTTAAACATGGAGCTATTTTGTTTTTTAACTTCATGTATAGTTTCTAGAGTTCACTGAGAGCTCAAAACAAGAGAATACCTACAGAAACTGTATTTTTTTTTAATAATATCTAACTTCTTACATCAATTTTCTACTAGAGAAATGGTACTTTTAGAACCGGATTTTGGCTTATGGTCTCCTTTACTACACTTTGCTTTCTAGAAATGTTATTTCATATCTATAAATGAAAAAAGCAGGAAGTTATACTAAAACAACTAAAATATCAATAGAAATGCTAGCTTTAAATTCTGACTTGAATACTTTGGCCTAAATTATAACAGAGCTCACATTGGGGACCACCTACGAGCAAGTAGAGGAGTCCTATGTGTCCTTCCTTAAAAACCACTACACATTTGTAGTACAGTGATCTGAATTCCTTTGTCACCATTACAGAACTTTAATTTCATGTACTTCATTTGATATAACCAAACATTCTGTGTACTTCATAGAATCATCTTTGAAAAGGCGCATGAGCCATGTTTTAGAGAATTACGTTTTTTAAAAAAGGTACTCTAAAAGAGAAAGTCATATTTATTTTACTTTATTTTTATTTAAATTTTTTTTTTTTTTTTGGCTGTGCCACACGTCTTGTGTGATCTTAGTTCCCTGACCAGGGAGCGAACCTGCACCCTTGGCAGTGAAAGCGTGGAGTCCCAGCCACTGGACCACCAGGTAAGTCCCAAGAAAGTCAGATTTATGAATAAAATTTCCTTTGCTTAACTTCTTTCAAACCATCATTTAATGCATTTTGCAATATAATTTTTGTTTCATCTTTGAAAGTAACTTGCACACTTAATACTTTTTTTTTATCTTCTTCAGGCGACTTTCTTTTCTCTACGAAAACCTAATTAAGGACGTTGCACCAATTTACTCTTACTTCCTTCCTGTTCACTGAGTTTAAAATGGGTATAGGCAAGAATGCCAAATAGTGTACATAACATGCCAAGACCCTGATTAATGGACAATGGATCCTTAAATAAAACATACCCTCCAAATAAAGTAATGCAGAACTTGAAGTGTCCAAACATGTTATAGCTGAGGTTTTTGGATAAGGATAAAAAAGAACAAGCTAGATGTTATATTCTCACACACACACGCCCACACACACCCACCCACGAAGCAAAGGCTTCCTGTGCCTGGAGAGAAGTGCACGAAACGCAGACTAAACAGCGGCCCCACCCCTGCCCCCATCGCCCCCCCTCCCACCCCGTCTAAAGAACGGGAACTTCAGTGAAGTGCTGGCTTGATCCTAGCTTCTTCAGGTAGGTTTTAGCAATTAATCAGTGACAGGAGACTGCCTCAACTCTCCCTGTTGACCTCTCCGAAGAAGAGAAAAGGGGCTGCAGTACAAGGGTGGGGAAGGGATTCAGAACAAGGTACAGAGAAGGTCTTTTTTTTTTTTTTTTTTTAAAGATTTATTTATTGATTGATTGCTACATTGGGTCTTCGTTTCCGTGCGAGGGCTTTCTCTAGTTGCGGCAAGTGGCGGCCACTCTTCATCGCGGTGCGCGGGCCTCTCACTATCGCGGCCTCTCTTGTTGCGGAGCACAGGCTCCAGACGCGCATGCTCAGTAATTGTGGCTCACGGGCCTTGTTGCTCCGCGGCATGCTGTATCCTCCCAGACCAGGGCTCGAACCCGTGTCCCCTGCATTAGCAGGCAGATTCTCAACCACTGCGCCACCAGGGAAGCCCCAGAGAAGGTCTTTTGTCGAGCAATTTGTGATGCTGTTTCATGGCGCCATTTCTAAACTTCCCTTGGCAAATAAGGTGAGACGTGAAAGGCGCCAGATGGCTGACGCAAGGTCAACACAGCCAGTGTGCTTAAGTTTAGGAGGGAATCGGGGACAGGGGATGGAACACCACTGAGCACCAATACATGCCAGGCACTACGCCAGGTGCATATATAACACCATTTTATTTAAGCATCACGTTTCCCTTCACTGTGGTATCACTCCTCCCACCTACAACTGTAGAGGCTTGAGGATTTTAAGTAACTTAGATCGCAGAGTTAGTAAGTGTCAGAGCCAGAGGCCAAACATAGATGGGTCTATTTAACTCCAAAGTCCATGTTTGAGATGAGTAGACTGCCAGTAACTTGCTGCTGGATTAGCGTGTTTCCAAACCACTGTTCATTTAAAAGACAAACTAAAGACACACAAATGGTTCCTTTATAAATTATTCTCTTCCCGTATTTTAAATAGTTTTTTATATATGGATTAGTACTTTATTATTTTTCAGATGTCTGGTATGTACCCATCTACTCTTCCTAAAAACAATACTAGAAAGAGCGACCACTCTGTGCCTCAGCATCACTGTGAGGATTAACTAAGCTAATGTACGCGAGGCTTCGAGCACCCAGTAAGCACCCTATGGGTCAGCTATCAACAGCAGTACTTAGGCATAATAAACATCTGCCAGGTGCTGGACACATTCTCTCAAGCACTCACCCAACTTTGTAGGTACCACAACCCCCGTTTCATAAGTGATGAGAGTGAGACCCGAGATCTCCCACAACTCACGCAGGCCCACAGGCAGCGGCGGGCCGGGCTGGCACACCTGGACCTGTCCGACCTCAAAGCCCAGGCTCCCTCCTCTGTTCTGAGCCCAACTAAGCAGCTTAGAAGTTGCTTCCGAGCAGGAGAGCAGGGGCTGAGTCACCAGGGTACCTGTGCTGGCCTGACCCAATAGGGGTAATTTTCCTGCGGGATGGAGGACCTTCCCAAGGAGGTTAATTATAACCGTAATAAACCAGGCTTCGTTCTCAATTATGAGCTATCTTCAAGTGAACCGGCTCCCACACTTCAGCATTTCCTTACTCCTCAGCCTCGCTTTGAAGTGGTCATGATCTGTTAAAAATATTTATACGAGAGGAAAGGCAAATTTAAAGAAATTCTTCAGGGCTTCCCTGGTGGCGCAGTGGTTGAGAATCTGCCTGCTAATGCAGGGGACACAGGTTCGAGCCCTGGTCTGGGAAGATCCCACATGCCGCGGAGCAACTGGGCCCGTGAGCCACAACTACTGAGCCTGTGCGTCTGGAGCCTGTGCTCCGCAACAAGAGAGGCCGCGATAGTGAGAGGCCGGCGTACTGCGATGAAGAACGGCCCCCGCTCACCGCAACTAGAGAAAGCCCTCGCACAGAAACGAAGACCCAACACAGCCAAAAATAAATAAATAAATAAATAAAAATTAAAAAAAAAGAAATTCTTCAATGAATCCTTTTGTAAATTAGAAAAATAAAACAAAACGAAACGGGAGCAATCTATACCCGACATCTCCAATTCCTCTAATTCTCCACTCTGCCCCGCTTAGCTTCCACCTGGACATGCTGAGTTCTCGTCAAGATCGCCAGTGCCCTCCACCGCACCACACCCCTTCCTCCATGCATTTTCAGCCTTCCTCGAGCTTGACCTGTCAGCGGCCTTGGACACAGCGGACTCCCCTTCCTCCTCACTTGGTTTCTACACCCTGTCCTCCTTCCTTCCACCTTGATTGCTCCTTCTCTGCCCCTTCCGCCTGGCTCCTGTCATCTCTCCAAACTCTAAACACCGAGGTGACCCAGGACTCGGGCTGTGGGTGCCTCTTTTTCTTTCACTTGTTTCCTTGGTAATCTCAGCCAGGCTCACTGCTTCAAACCACATCTACACACTACTGACTCTCTCCGGAATACCTCCAGCCGAGACCTCGACCTTGAACTCGGACTCGTTTTACCCAAAACTGAGCACTTGGTCTTCCTCCCCACCCCCAAACCTCCTGGGGGCTGTCCTATTTCAGTCCATGGCAACTCCACCCTGCCGGGTGCTCAGGCCCAAACCGGGTGGCAACCTTCTTTCCTCTCTCATTCTCCACATCCAGTCTGCCAATAAAACCTGCTGGCTCTACTTGAAAATATATCCAGAACCCAATCACTTCTCACTATGTCCACTGCAACTGTCCTGGTACCAAACCACCATGGTTTCCTGATGGCTTCCCTTCTTCTCTTGCCGCTTTCAGTACAGTGGTTCCCAACCAGCGGTGATTTTGTCACCTGGGCAAGGTCTGGACACATGTTCGGTTTTCATAATTGGGGAAAGGGATGCTACTGGCATCTAGTGGGCAGAGGCCAGAGATGCTGCTAAACATCCTCCAGTGGACAGGACAGGCCTGTCCACTGGACCAAAAAGGCCAACAGCACTGGAGTTGAAAAGCGCCCCCGGTCTGTTCTCAACACAGTAGCCCAGAAGGATCCTATTAGAACAGACATAAAATCATGGCATTTCTCTGCTCAAAACTCCAACGCCGTCCTCTCTCACTTGGTGTAGGAGTCCTCGTGTGAAAGTTCTGCTCAGTCAGGCCCCCTGTTACTCTTCAGGGACAAAGAACCCACCCTTTGTTCTTCCTGCTCCAGCCACACAGGTTTCTTGTTCCTTCCAGCCTCTCACCTGCTGTTCCCTCTGCCTGGAATGCTACCCATCCTGCTCTGCACAGAGCAACCTCACTTCCTTCAGGTCTTTACTCAAAAGTACCCGTCTTGCTGAGGCCTTCCCAACTACCCTCCGTAAAACTGCAACCCTGCCCCCAACATGTCACATCCCCTTTCCTGCTTAACCTTTTTCTCCTTATCACTTAACACAATCTAGCCCGGTATATGCCCATTTCTTATTTTTCTTGTATATAGCCTGTCTTCCTCCCCAGAATTTAAGATTTTTGTCTCTTTGGTTCATTACTATATCTCCAGTGCCTGACAGACAGTAGATATTCAGTGTGTGAATATTTATTAAGTCAAAGAACAGTTTATAGCGGGCATTCAATAAGTATTTGTTGAATGAATGAATGGATGTTCTTAATCAGGGCACATACTTGGATGCCTTGATTTGGCAGCATGGTGCATAAATCCTGGGGCTAGACCACCTGGGCTCAAATCTGGACACCACACTTCTCAGCTGGGTAACTCCAAGTGAGTTATTCAACCTCTCTGTGCCTCTATTTCCTCTTCTGTAGAATAAAATGATAGAATTTATCTCTTTGAGCTGCTGTAAAAACTAAATGCTTAATATACACAAGATGTTTGGAACAGTGCCTGACACAAAATAAACAATTATTAAGTGTTGTTTATTTTTTAATTTTTAAAAAATATTTATTTATTTATTTGGTTGTAGCGGCACCTTATTTGCGGCACGTGGGCTTCTTAGTTGTGGCATGCAAACTCTTAGTTGCGGCATGTGGGACCTAGTTCCTGGACCAAGGATTGAACCCGGGCCCCCTGCATCGGGAGCACAGAGTCATAACCACTGCGCCACCAGGGAAGTCCCCAAGTGTTGGTTTTAAAAAAAAATTATTATTATTATTATTATCACTGTTATCACTGTTATCATTATTATTATTATCACTATTTACTGATAGTTGGCAAATACGCTGCTTTTTTACTTTGTTGACATCTTGGTGTTCACTCATTAAAAGCAAAATGTTAAAAATGGGCAGTTGAGTTTGATTCAGACATTCAAGTCATGACTCCACTTCTTGATTTGAAGTAATATTGAGAAAAGCAGGCACACCCATAGCCAGATAAGTACAAAAACAAGCTCAAAAGTCAGAGTAACTGGTCTGAAATTATTTTCTGTTATTTTGATTAACCACACCTTTACCTTATTATTATCGAACTATCGATAACTGAAAAGTGATGGAAAACATAAGTATCCACCCCATTATTCACTCAACAAATATTTATTTAACCCTACTATGCACAAGGAATGATGCTCTATGTTAATTCTGATAAGGGAAAAGGTCACTTATTCCTTAAGAAAATTCAAAAGCATTTATCATGCAGAAAGCTAACCCATTTCCCCAGTTCATAGTTCTTTAAATTTCCACAGACTCTAGTAAGAGACTAAAAATAACTCACTCTACTCAATTCAGGCATGCAATAGAAAGTGTGAGACTCAAATAAGGAAATCAATGTGACAGAGTTTTGGAGGATATAAAAGACTACGCATTTGTAAGTTGTTAGGAAAAGGATACGTGACTGGTGAAGTGTTCCCAATGATCCAATAAATCGATAAGTTCACCATGAAAGCTATTACTCCAGAGAGCAGGACCATCAGCTACAAATAAACCAGAAGAATCATTAATGCAAAGCAGCTGCAATCATTGCAATCATCAAGTGAAAATACACTTCATCAGGCACTTCTATCAACCATTAAAAACAAGATTTTTAAAAAGAGAGAATCAAGTTGGGAGACAGCAAGAACTGAGGGTTAAAGAGCCGAATGAGTAGTATTCACAAATGTAATTTTGTCTACAAAATGCAATGGAAAATTCTCCAACAATATCCTGCCTCTGCATGTAAATCTCCAGATTCATTTTTCTCATCTATCCAAAGAAAAATTATTTTGTAATAATTTCTTACTATAAAAGTAATACATATTCATTACAGAAAAACCAGACAATAAAGATGAGCAAGAAGAATATAAAGAATTCTTTTTTTCCTTCTAGTTGTATTGAGATATAATTGACATACAGCACTGTGTAAGTTGAAGGTGTGCAGCATCATGATTTAATTTACACACATTATGAAATGATTATCACAGCAAGTTTAGAGAATATCCATCATCTCACGTGCATACAAAATTAAATAATAGAAAAAGAAATAGAAAAAAAGGTTCTTTCCTTGTGAAGAGAACTCATAAGGAATTCTTTAAATCCCAACCACTCACCACTATTAATACGTTGGTATATATCCTTCCAGATCTTTTTTCCACTGAATTGTTCATATTTATTCTTATTTAAATTCAGTCAGTAGGCATTCATTAGGTATCTACAAAACTAGGCCAGGCCTTGTAAGGAACACAATGGGTTCCTGCCCTCAAAGATCTTAGAAACCGCTTGAGGACATGATAAAAATCTTGATAATCATAGCTTATACTTATATAGTACTTATTATGCACCAAGAATTGTTCTAAATATTTTACATATATTAACTCATTTAATCATTGCAAACAGCCATGAGGGAGTAAAATATCTTCCCTTTTTACAGACAAGAAAACAGAGCACAGAGAGGTAAAGCAACTTGCCTAAGACACACAGCCAGTAAGCAGAAGGGCCAAGGTATTGGAGTCCCTGCTCCTAACCTGCTCTGCTCTGCTACCTCTTAACCACATGAAAGAGAGAGTGCAATACAAGATGAACAGCTCAGGCAAGAAAAGAAAATGAGTCCTGAGCTCTACCTCATTAATAGGCAAACAGACGATAGGTTCTGTAGGACTCTCTAGACAGGAGATGTCCTTCTGGGCTGCGATAGCAAGAAAAGTCTTTGGATTTCAAATGCATGTTTTGATTAGAGAAAGAAATAACGGGGGCAGGAAACAGTATGGGTCAAAGCATGGAGGCGTGAAAGCCCAGGTGTGTGCATGGGATGGTGCGTAAACCGACTCGGCTGAGATGGGGGACCAAAGCGGCTGTACCACTGTAGACACACACAACATTCTGTCCAAACGTATCCCACAATTTCATTTTAAAAGTTATAAAACCATTTTCTATTTCTGAAATAAGAGAATCTAGAGAAAATATTAGTTATAATCTGAATGAGGAAGACGTTTAAATTCCAAAGAAAATGTCATATTTGAAGATTCTTTCTGTCCCATGTGGGTTTTCTCAGTTTTTAAATCAGTGCAGTCAGAAGACGACCAGGGGAATTGGATTTGCAGCCTATTTAGGTAGAAATAGTTAACACCTTATTTGTTTTACAACAGTGAGTTCCATTAAATCTTCAACTAAGAGAAACTTGCTCCTTCAAGATTTTAAAAACTGTTTCTAGAAATGTGTCCTTGTTCATTTTATTGAGCTCACAGGATGTCACATGCCAATTTCCTGATGACCTGGCACATCATTAAAGACACAATGACATGCTCTACTTTGAGGCAATGATGCCCTCTAGGGACAAGAAGGAATGCAGGTGACTTTCCCTTATTCAATGGCCTCAGACTGCTGTGCTCTTGTTTCTTTGACCTTTTTTATGGCCTTTCTGCTGAGGTCCTCGTTTTCACATCTGTCAGAGGGCCAGTCACATAAAGCCTCTCCCCTTCTAGTCTAAGGTGCTCAAGCTGCAGTGGTTGATAGGCAAGATGACCAAGATGGGTAACTTTTGTAAAAGCAAGAGGAGATATTACCTGAGAGATGGTCCAGTGATTTCCACCGTGGGAAAAAAGCGCAAACGCTAAAGTATATGAATTCGAAACAACTACCCATCTGCTCACAGGCAGCCTCGCAGGGTGGTTAAGAACGTGGACTTTGGATCTGGAATGCATGGATTCAAAGTCTGGCTCTGCTGTGGACCTTGAGTCAGTTACTTAACGCTTTGTCTCTCAGTTTCCTCATCAGTAAACACCTAATAAAGTTGTTATGAGGACCAAATAAGTTAATATTTGCAAAGAGCTTAGAATAGTGCCTGGAGCAGAGTAAGGGCGATGCAATTTGGATAAATCAACACCACCAGCAAAAAAGACGTTCCCATTGATTGTGTTAAAAGTATGGGAAGCAGAAGTTCCTTTCCTAAATAGGGGGATTATACTTTCTAACTTTATTAAAAAAATGTCCCCAAAGTACAGGTCCCTTTGATCTGGCAATTCCACTCTAGGACTCTATCCCATAGAATAAAAAGCAACAGTTCATGAGGACACATGTACAGGATGTTTACTGTAATACTGTTCATAGTGGTTAAGAACTGGAACTATTATACAGGTACTGAAAGAATGATTTGAAGGGATTTGCATGGGACACTGTTAAGTGAGAAAAGCAAGACACAGAAAATCATGTGTAATATGATCCCACTTCTGTAAAAAAACCAATGTGTAATTTATGTGTACATACGTGCATGTGTGCCTGTGTATGTTGTATGTGTTTACATGTGGGTATGCACAGCACGGAGAAAAACATGGAAGAACAAACACTAGAGTGTTAACATGACTTATTTCAAGGGGCAGGGGTGAGGTAATGGGATATTGATGTGTGTATGGGTAGGAGGGCTGAGGAAAAGGAATCCATGATAAAAGCTGCATATATAGGGAATTCCCTGGCAGTCCAGTGGTTAGGACTCCACGCTTCCACTGCAGGGGGCACGGGTTCGATCCCTGGTAGGGGAACTAACATCCCACATGCCATGCGGCACAGCCAAAAAAAACCTCCCAAAAACCCAGCATATATAATACGGTTACATACATATGAAATTAAACATACACACACATGCGTGTGTCTGTGTATATGAAAGAGATCCATGAAATGATCATCACCAAAACGGTAACAGTGTTTATCTTAGTGAGGCAGGATTCAGGGGGATCTTCACTTTATAATTTTATGTATGTTCAAAAATGCATACAATGAGCATGTACTACTTATACTATTACAAGAAAATCAACCAAGTTATATTTTCAGTATTTAAAAAAAAAAAAATGCCCGAAGTATTGGTGGGCAATAGCCTGGCGGGCTCAGCACAGTAACCAGACATCAGAAGACCTGAATTCTAGTCCTGGTTTGGCCACTGACTGGCAATTTAACCCTAAGCAAGTCCTTCAATCTTTCTGTGCCTCAGTTTCTCCATCTAATGAATAATCCTTACCTTGCCTCCCTTAAAGGGTGATTATAAAGACTAAATGTGAGAATGGATCTGAGCTAGTGCTCTGAAAACTAAATATTGCATTAATAATGGAGAAATTATTATTATCTTGTTTCTTAGACACCAAAACAATTAGAACTTACCAAAGCAGAGACTGACCAGGGACCAAATATTCCTCCTTCTGCGAACACTGGCTCAAAGAAGGGCACGGCGACCAGCAACATGGCAGATGACATCGGGGCCTGGTAGTACAGCAGCTGCATCGAGTTTACTTGCAATTCATGCTGTTTGGCTCCTACCCACTGAAAATTAGGAGAGAGAACGAGTTAGGCAGAAAAAAATAGCATCACTCAACAAACAAAAGATGCAACTCTAGCCACAAACGTGGGAATGTGAGGCAGGGCAGGGCGAAGAGGAAATGTCTAATGAGTCTACAAGATTTCAAAGAGCAATAATATATATGTATATCCTTTAAGCTCCCTGGATGAAAGGAGCTTTATAAATTCAATGTCTGATAATCTATTTTCTTCTCAATTATAAAGGAGAAAAAAAATCCTCCCTTCCCTCCTGATGCGAGTAGATGGGGAAAGTCAATGCATACCAGGGCCCACAGGCATCAGCGATCGTGGGAAAATTAGGCAGGAATGGAAATTTCTAAGCAGGCTAATATTTATAAGCAGGATAAGCAGGAATACAGATGCAGTGTCAGACTTCATTTCTTTCTAAAAATGGCCCCCAAAACGAAGACTGGGGGGCAGGGCGGACTCTAATTACAGATTGACAGAAACCTCAGTTATCCCAGGTGGCTGCCAATATGTGTGGCCAGAAAGGTATGTGAGGTCTTTCCATTCACTTCAGAAAACCCAATCGATGGTAGAAGGAACTTTCCTCTTTATGGCTGACGTTTCTGTGGGTAATCCCACACCAATACTCCTCAATAAACTAGATAATCACAAACTTTAAAAGACTATCCTTCTGTAGAACCAACACCCCAAAGCCTCAAATCCCATCAGTTCTCAAAACGCTTCACAAATATAACTGAAAAGGAGGCTTTAGAGAAAGCTTGATCGGACTGTCTGAATAAGATCTGGCAGGAACAGCCAGGCTTTTGAATAACTGCTCCTACATAATCCTTTTTCCTGTAGGTCCGGGTATCCTGTTACATAAACGCTAGGTCTATAGAAATTCACCAAGACAAAAATAGAAGAGCAAGAAATCTGAAGCATATTCCTGTCAGCCTTAATAAGAGTCTGCTGTGAACATGAAGGACAAAGAATTGATTCTTTTGCTTGGGACACCGCAGTAAGCAAAAATGAATGCAGAGGGTATGTGCACAGCCCTGTGTTGCTCCAGCAGCCTCTCTGGGCAGCTGTGTGTCTCTGACACAGGACAGACAGCCTGGAATGGTGGTGACTCTCAGGCCTCCACCTGCCCTCACTGCCGTGCAGCCTGGCTTCTGCCCACCAACCCTCTCATGAAACTGCTCCCCAAAAGGGCACCTTCACCTCTAGTGGCCACACCGAAGGACTGCCCTCGGTCCCGTTCCGGCCGGAGCCCTCTGCAGAACCTGCAGATTTCTCTTGGAAGAACTTGACTTCTGGTTTGCGCTGCTTCCTCACTCACCTGTTCCTTCACTTACTATCTGTAAGGGAGATGTCTGGCTTTCCTCTTTCATCTCCCTGACTGATCTTTTACTATCCACTGACATCTACAGCTCTGACCTCCTTCCTTGAGCATCCTTCAAGTCCCACCTTCAACAGCTTACTGGTCTTCTTCAGTCAGATCACCTGAAGGAGCTTGTTTGAGATTAAGCTGATTACTTCCTTCTCCAAATTAGCTCCTCCTGTGTTGGTCCAATAATTAATGATATAATCTCCTCCAAGAATCAGACTCCTTATTTTCCTCATTCTCACATTCAGTTAGGTTCTACTAATTCTTTCTCCAAAAGGTCTCTAAGTCTGTTTTTCCTTTCCACGTCCAGTACCACTGTCCTTGTTCAGGTCCTTCCTGTCTTCCCCTTAAACCATGGAGCACTTCCTGACTGCTCTGCCTGTCACCCTGTCGTCTCTCTTATTCATCCTTCACTGCCACCAGAGTGAAGTTTCTAAAACACAGGGAATGATCAAGTCACTGCCCATCTGAACTCCTCTCCTGGTACCTGCAGGATAAAGGGCACACTTCCTCAGCATAACACTCAAAACTCTGCCATCTGGTCTCACCCACCCCTCAGCCTTGTCTTTCCACCACGCAACTAGAGTCCGGTCCCACCAAACAAATCAAGTTCTCCAAAAATGCTCTGTACTTTCACACATCATTGCAAAGAAAGACCTCTGCTCTATTTCTTTGCTAAGCGAATTCCTGTGCATTCTTCAATTTAAATTGTTAACCTTCCCATAAAGTCTTACCTCACTACCGCCCTCTTGCAGAACTACCACTTCTTCCCTGGTGTTCCTCAGAACTTGCCTCATACTCTGAGCTATACTACTTGTCATCAGCTGTCTCCATGTGTTTCTGCAATGCTGGATTATAGCTGCCCTTTATCTTTGTATCAAGGTCGAGCATAAAGCAGAAGAAATGTCTGCTGAATGAATGAAGGAGTCAACCATCTTTCTACAACTAAAACTAATAGCTGGTCACTCATCTCTTAATTCCTTTTAATGCCCTAGCAGTATAAGAAGAAATAACTTAGAAATTATACCAGGTTACAATGGGAAAATACAACTTTCCTTAAAATGAATTTTGGGAGGGAATACACCTATTCTGTACCAGTACTTTTACCATTTACTGATAATCAAAAACTCTGCCCATGACTTAGTCTACAATCATTCCTCGGTCAATCTCATTTCAAATATCTACCTGAGAGATACAGAATCCTTTGATTCCACCCAATTTTGAAACTTGTGTGAACAAAAATGGTCATATTGGCGCGGACAGTGAGTGCTCTGAATTGATGTGTAAGGAATACAAGAAATTCTAACGTTCAACAAATAAAATTTCTTGCTATATCTAATAAATAATTAATCCATACTGGGTCAAAAATAAAGTCCATTTAACAAAAAAGAGAAATAGGAATGTTCACTTACTGTATCTAATTAAAAACTTTAAATTTAAACTCACTGAAGTATGCCCAAATGCAATTTTCTTAAAGCACAAACTGAGCTTCCTGATTTCTTTCTGCAGTAAAAGACAGAATATCTTGAGGCCAAGTGACAAGATTGAGAGGGTTCTCCACCCTCTCATGTCACTGCTCTCTTTCATTTAAACTGCTTCTCTGCCACTAAGAAATGTATTCAACCCCAGAATTTTCACATAACGATGTTTCTGAAATGACCAGTACTAGAAAATTTAAGATGCTAAGGCTGTATTATTAAACTCCTAACATTCATAACAAGAATGCCTTAGTTTATAACCAGTGGATGTTTATGAAAAAAGTAAAATTGGTCACACATTTTGGCTCTGATTCCCCATATGCAGGCACTGGAAACCAGAATTTCCAGTCCAAGGTTTTCAGTACAGAGAAAACACTGTTTCACTGTACCCTTCGCCATTCACTATTCTTTTCCCCACTACATAAGAAAGAAACAAAAATACTTGTTGAGATTTCATGGTAATGAAGTAAGTGAATCCACGAACAAATGTCAAATAAATGGCTGTTACAGGCAAGGCACCGCGCCAGTGCAAGAAGTGAAATACCCATTGCTATAAAATATTGATGGAGAAAAATGATTAGAATATACAAGCTGTAACAGCAGCATATCTTCTGAGGCAAAGATTTATAAATCTCAGATTTTCCTTTCCTGTTTAAATTTTTGCACCTGTACTCACTCCTTCACAGTAATGTCATAATTAAAGAGTAAATGGTAAATACAACCAATGGACTCAATCCTCAAGTAAAAAGTCTTACTATTCATTTTGTAAAGACTTCCCAGAAAATAATATACCATCACCCCAAACTCAGACTGTTAAGCATGGGTAATATACACTTACAAACAGGTAGGGAGGTACTTGGTGAGCATCATACACCCAAGTTTCTCTGTCTCCTTTCTTCTCTTCACCTTGAGTCAGACAATTTATGCAATTATGCTTTCTTCCCAACAGTCTATTGTCTCTATACTGTATTGTCTAAACCTTGGGGCACAGCTTCAAAATTTATGAAATCTGCTAAAAAGGGCACATAAAGAAAAAAAAATTACCAACCACTTGATAAAGGGATGTAACTAAAACACCAAGAGCAGCAAACACCGTTCCAAGGAAATTAAACTTCACATCGTAATAAGAATTTAGGATTACACCTACAGTTATAGGAATCTGTAAAGAAAAAGAGGTAAACGTTGTTCAGATTAAATTTATGAGACACAAAATTAGTATTCCTTTCACAGTGTCTTGAAAGGTTAATCATAAAAACATCATTAGGAAACAATGAACCTCTATAAATATTTTTTCCATTTAAAAAAACGGACTGGTAATCCTATTTCTTCAAAATGAAATATGATAATTCTATATTTACGCTCACATTTAATTCTATTTAAAATTCTGGGTAAAATGAGTCGATGCATTGCACTTTACAAGAAAATACCACATTTGTGCACATAGTAGTAAATGGACCCCAAAACCAGTGTCTAAACAATATATAAACATAAACATATAACAAAAGCATTAAGATTTTAAATGCTGTAAGTTATGAAGTGCTAAGATTATTTTAGTCTATCTTATTTAAAGACTCTGAAGCTTCTGCAGTATGTCGCCGAAAACATATCCTGAGACTTAACATTTTACGTTTATCATAAACGTTTTTCAGTTTTTCAGTTTGAGCTTTTGCACTTAATCCCATACAGATTTGCATCAAGCAACACAGCTTTCTTTTCTTACCGATCATAGCATTTAAGGATTTCCATCAAACAGTAGTTATTAAAACTCACACAAGCACACTCTACTGGGCTAAAAGCCCAATAGAGCGCCAAGATGGCTTTTTTTCACCTTCCCCAAATAAGCCTGAAGTTCACTTGCTCACAAAGGACTCGTGTGGATTTCCAGATCACGGGAAAGAGCGTGGCGCAAGGTTAACCATTCAAATTTCCCGGGGAGAAAGACTGTCCAGGAGATGGGTTGTTAGAGGTGCGCCTCGCCCAGCTGAAGCTACTCACCAGCGTGAGCTGTAATTTGGTGGAGAAGGTTTTCTTATAGCAGAAGGTCTGGATGACTATGATCACCGGCGTGGTCATGGCCTTGGCCAGCTGATAGGTGCCTATGGTGTTGTTCTGCAGAGATAAGTTGGTGAAGACCACGAAGCCACAGAAGCTGAGGGCCAGGAGGAGGAGCTTGGAAGGCGGCAGACTTTTGGGGGCAAACATGTCCAGTTTCTGGCAGACGTACAAGCCCAGCCAAGTTACCACGAAGTGCACCAGGGTCAGGCTCATGTTGGGGAAGCCGTAGTGGACATAGATCCATTTGTTGAGGAACACGATGCAGATGGACACCAGTAGGTTGAGCAGGAGCCCGGCGGCGATGCGCCCGCTGCCTCGTACTCTGTCAGCCAGCGCTGCCATGCCCCCCGCGGAGCCGGGGCCCTTCACCCTCGGAAAGGGGCGCCCGGCCTATCTCCAGCTGCCCTTTGCCTCCTCCGCCGCCTCGTCCTCGCAGCCCCCGGCTTTACGGTCCGGCCGGGGAGAGGCATGCAACCTCTGGGTCCCAGGCAAGCAGCAGCCTCAGCGGATCACACACGCTCTGCCACCGCCCATTCAGCCGGCGACTACGCGGCAGCACGTCCCGCGCGCTCCGCCCCCTTCCGCCCGCGGCCACGTGACTCGGGGAGCCCGCACTTCCGCCCTTGAACAGTTCAGGAAGCGGCCTCTACCTGCACAGGCGCGTTGAGCTCTGGGTGCGGAGAGCTGCGTCCTTGGTCCGCTACCTCCTGGGTTACCTAAACCTGGCTGCGCCAATCTGGGACCCTTTTCTTGTTTGGTATTTTCTGTGTCTGTTGAGTCGACTTGCTAGGTATTGTTGGTGCTGAGCAAATTTAGCCCTCGCCAAACAGGGGAAAGCATTACTTCTTTTTTTTTTTTTTTTTTTTTTAATGAGGATCTTGAATCAGATGCGTATGTTTTGATTGATTGATTGATTGATTGATTTTGGCTGTGTTGCGTCTTCGTTTCTGTGCGAGGGCTTTCTCCAGTTGTGGCAAGCGGGGGCCACTCTTCATCGCGATGCGCGGGCCTCTCTCGTTGCGGAGCACAGGCTCCAAACGCGCAGGCTCAGCAGTTGTGGCTCACGGGCCCAGCCGCTCCGCGGCATGTGGGATCTTCCCAGGCCAGGGCTCGAACCCGTGTCCCCTGCATTAGCAGGCAGACTCTCAACCACTGCGCCACCAGGGAAGCCCAAGCATTACTTCTTGAAACCATATTTTTAGACATTTTATTTTAAAAATCCAAACATACAGAAGAGTAGACAGTATGATGAACCCTCATATACTCATCATGGTTAGTAAACTATTCAGATTTTTTTTTTTGAATCAATGTTTGGTTTTTCATCGTCCTAGAAAAGTGTCCATTTTACTTAGATGTTCTAATATACTTGGTCAGAGTTGTATATGGTATTCTACCATATTCTCAATTTATTTCATCTGTTGTTACATCACTTTATTCTAAACATTATGCATTTGAGTGAAACTTCTGGGTTAAAGGGTAGATGGTTGTTTATAATAGAATATTTGAAAAGGCCAATAAAATAGACAGTTATCCACAAGAATAGAAATAGTCAAAACTTTCCCCAAAGATTGTACCATTTTACATTCCCCAGCAATGTGTCCCAGTCACAGTTGCTCCACATCCTCCCAAACATTTGGTTGTTAGTCTTTGATTTTAGCCATTCTGATGGATGTATAGTGGTATCTCATGGTTTTAATTTGCATTCACCATTGACTTGAGCACTTTTCACAGGCACATGGTTAGGTATGTCTTCCTTTAAGAATCATCTGTTGTACTATTTTGTCCACTCTTTAAATTTTTTTTGGCCTTTTTATTATTGAGTTGTAAGAGTTCTTTATATATGCTGGACATGAGTTTTTTTGGTCAGTTATCCTTCTGCAAATATTTTCTCCCAGTCTGTGGCTTACTTATTTTCTTAATGTCTTTGAAGAGCAGAGTTTTATATTTTGATGGTCTAAGTAATCAATTTTTTCCTTTATGGTAATTGCTTTCTGTCTCTTGTATAGGAAATCTTTACCTACCCTTGGGTCCCAAAGATTTTCTCTATTTTTCTTAAAGGTTTTACGGTTGTAGCGTTTATATTCAGGTTTATAATCCATTTACATCATGTTTTCTCTTAGAGTCACATTCTCTCTTTTGGTCATCTCCCATTTATAAGTCCTACACTCTAGTCAATTCAACATAAATGCTGATTCATAAACATGCATTTACCATTTGTAGGCCTTGCTCATACTGATTTCCTAATCTGTAGTGCCCCACCCTTCTTGTGCTTTCATCTCTGTCTTTGCAAATTCAGTGCATTGCCCAGACCCCAGCTCAAATGCTACTTCCTCAGAAACCTCTTAGCTGGAAATAGTTTCTTCCTGCTTGGATTACTTGTATTTTTTTTTTTTTTAAAGGGTTACAGCATCCTTTTTTTTTTTTTTTTTTTTAATATATACTCTTGCAGCTGATTTTTTTTTCTTTTTTTTAAATTTTATTTATTTATTTTTATTTATTTATGGTTGCGTTGGGTCTTCGTTTCTGTGCGAGGGTTTTCTCTAGTTGCGGCAAGCGGGGGCCACTCTTCATCGCGGTGCGCGGGCCTCTCACTATCGCGGCCTCTCTTGTTGCGGAGCACAGGCTCCAGACGCGCAGGCTCAGTAATTGTGGCTCACGGGCCTAGTTGCTCCGTGGCATGTGGGATCTTCCCAGACCAGGGCTCGAACCCGTGTCCCCTGCATTGGCAGGCAGATTCTCAACCACTGCGCCACCAAGGAAGCCCCGGATTACTTGTATTTTAAAATGGCATTTAAAAATATATTTATTGTATTTCCCCTACTGGAAGGGCTAGATGAGATCTTACTCACTGTGTATTCCCCAATTTATTCACTGCTTGCTGTGTGCCAGATACTATTCTAAGTCTTTACATGCTCCAACTTATTTTAGAGCAGGTTTGCTGAATGAAAGTTAATAAATAAATGAGAAATGTCTTCAAAATAAAGGAAACAATAGCATAATATTATTTTAGAAAACATTCTTGCTATGTTCATATAATTAACTGTAATATTTAAAAAACACCAAATTTTATGATGAGGACTTATATACCTGGCTTAAAAATGTATCTACTTTCCATCCTCTTTAAGATTTCAGAGTAATTATGATCACAGGGAAAAAGTAGGATAACAGGAAATTTAATTTCTTATTACATAATAGAGGGACGTTCCTGGAATTCATATGAACAGAAAATTTTAGTTTTTATATAGTTTTATTAATAAACACGGAATTAGGGCTTCCCTGGTGGCGCAGTGGTTGAGAGTCTGCCTGCTAATGCAGGGGACACGGGTTCGAGCCCTGGTCTGGGAAGATCCCACATGCCGCGGAGCGGCTGGGCCCGTGAGCCACGGCTGCTGAGCCTGCGCGTCTGGAGCCTGTGCCCCGCAGCGGGAGGGGCCGCGATGGTGAGAGGCCCGCGCACCGCGATGAAGAGCGGTCCCCGCACCGCGATGAAGAGTGGCCCCCACTTGCCGCAGCTGGAGAAAGCCCTCGCACGAACCGAAGACCCAGCACAGCCAAAAATAAATAAATAAATAAATAAATAAATAAATAATAAATAAACACGGAATTATACATTAAATTTTCAAAGTGTCACCATAATATTCTTAAAAGTACAAAATTCAATGCCTAAATTTCATAAACATTTTTCCCATAAGGCAAAAGAAAAAACCCAGTAATTACAAATATATATATTTTACAGAAAAACTTCCATTTATCATGGAAATTATTGAGATTACAAACAGCAGATGAATTATGACTGAATTTCATATCCTAATGGATCAAGTCCCTGGTCTAGGAGCATTAGAGAGGATTCTCTTAACTTCTGTAGCAATTTCCTTAGTTCTTCCTTAGAAAACACCTGATTTTTAAAAAAGAGAAAAATGTTAAGAATGAGAACAAAAAAGAGTGTGAATTTACAGTCACCTAATCAACCTGATTAGCTTAATGCAATAAGAAATTCCTCTTTAAGATTTATGTAGCCAGAGGCCAGTATATTAGGATAGCCCAGGACTTCAAAGCTACTTCTCTGGACCAGTCTATATACTTCTAACTGCTTAGAAATGTATACATATTTTGGGTAAAAAAGCACAAACATTAAAACTGGATCCCTACTTTAAGAAAATCTAAGAACATCTAAAGAATATAAACACATCTCACAAACTTAAATATTATTACAGAGGTTATCAAATCACTAAAATTTAAAAGTGCAAATGCTCTAGAACTTACCAGATACAGCTTGTGGCGCTCAGAGGATACCATATCCGCTAACTGCAGGCATTCCTGATACTGACCAGTACTATGCAATATGGTGTGAAGCAGAAAACACAACATTGGCAGACAAAGCTTTCTCAGTAAAACCATTTGATATGTTCTTTCATGGTCTTCCTCAGCATCCTACAGACAGACATCAAGTAGTCATTCTAACAACTTTAAGCTAAATACCCTTACAAAAAAGTCAATGAATCAAACCAAAAAGCAACAGGTAAAAGCTAAAGTGTTTCTGTAAAGCTTATCATGCTAATTAAAAATAAAACAAGGCAGGGTTTCTATCATGGTATCTTCAGAGGAGTCAGAAGTCTGATAATGAAAACAGAATGCTTCTGAATTTGTACTATGTCTTAAATAAAAACATGCATAAAAGGAAAAACAGTTAGAGACTAGAGCAAAAATCAGAACAGAAAATAACAACCATTCCCCTGGATATATACAGAAGGAAATACAGACAGATACCAGGAGGACTGAGAGGGCTTTTCATACCAACAGCAGTGACTCCTGCTGGGAAGAAGGATCAGGAGGAGGGGAGAGGGGCACAGGGAGGACAACTTCATTGCACATATTTTGTTTCTTTAAACAGAGAATGAATTTATGATGTCTTTGTATAATTTATTAAAAATAGAAAAATTAAAAGAATCTGAAGATTTGCATGGGACAGAACTAACAGATACATGAGGAAAACACTAGAGAAAACAGTGAGCTTTTCTTTATAACTATACAGAGATCTTTCTAAAAAATTTTGTGGGTACTAAGAGTGCAGAAAAAAGAACAGAACTTTTATGCCCACTACATTTTCTTATAAAAAATTGAAAACTAAAATAATTAAAATAATAAAAAGGTACCCAACCACAATAGAATTTCTGAAATAATCTTAAAAATTAGAAGGAAATCCACAGGACTCATAGTGTAAAACAAAACAGAAAACAGGACAAGCAAAAATACCAACTGGTCCTTTGAAAAGCCTAATAAGACACCTAATTAATTAAAAATTTTTTCCTTATGACAATTATATTAACCACTAAAAATCTCTTCATGTGAGAGACTATAATATTAAATTGCTAAAACATTTTCAAAGGTAGATGTAAGTGGAGGTGTGAAGCAACAGAATGTAATCTGGAAATTATATCAAGGAATAATTGTACTAAATCTGACATAGGTCAGGTTTCCACACATATGAAAAATTAGTGTCAATCTTTTTGTCCTGTTTTGAGATACAGATACATAGAAGCAAATATTAAAACGCATGCTTTGTATTTTCTTAGCTTTAAAAGGGAAAGCACCTTCATTTATTTTCTCAAATAGGAACTTACTACCTTCAGAGGTGGATTTAAAACACCTCAAGGTCTTACTCATAATTTGAATTAGTAAATCCTACTAGGGGCCTAGTAAGAATAAGAAGACTGCTTCTTTCTGGGTCACTCCATTTGTACTCCAATGTACTCTTTCCCCCTATGCTAAAGAAGCAAAGTACCCCTGGCCCCTAGACTCCTTTCCACCTGCTTATTGATAACCTCGTTTCATAGGATGGATTCTGGCACCTGCCTCTCCGAAATCCTGTTGCTGCCAAATATCAGGGTGTGATCTCTTCTGCTGACTATAGGCGATTTCCATACCAGTGGGTTGGCTGCTATCAACCATCAACCAACCAGAATCATGCCTGATGGGCCCAGCAATGTGCCACAAGGAAAAGGGAATAAATTGCTCTGCTACAACCTATGATATTTTTCTCATCTGAATAAAAAATCCTGTAAATTTGAAAAATTTGAAATATCCTGTAAATATATAAAACAAAAAGATTCTTTCCATCAGGGACATGTAGTGCTTTATATGTGAGAAAAGCTCATTAACTGATATGTGTTGATGTGTTTATGTACATATATGTGCATATATGTATATGTCCTATTTAGGATAGGGGGTTTGGGGGTGGGGCAGGGTCTCTAAAGAGAGATGACGCTGGAGCAGACTGCTGAAGGACGTAAGGAAGCCATCCATGCAGATATCTGGGGGAAAGAGCACTCTAGGCAGAAGAACGGCAAAGAGGCCAGAAGGCCAGAACAAAGTGAGGGGAGAGCAGTAGGATACAAGACTGGGGAGGCAGTCAAGGCCCAGCGGATGTGTGATCTTGTAGGTCAAGAAAAGAACTCTGGGTTCTATTCAAAGTGTAACGAGAAGCCATCAGAAGGGTCTGAGTAGGAGAGTCATACCTTTGATTTTAAAAGGATTACTAACTGATCTATATGAGGAAGGGACTGCGTAAGGAAGAGTGGAAGCAAGGGAAAGACAGTTGAGGCTTCAACTAGAATGTGGTTGAGGCAGAGGTGGCGAAAAGTAGGTAAAGATGAGCTGCCTCCTCCATTCCCCCTGCCGTCCCTGTGTGCCACCAGCCTCCAACACGAATGGGCCCGTTCTGCAGTTATGTAAAAAGTGAGGTACAGATGTAAGAGTCAGTATATAAGGCCGGGGCTTTGTTGAACAGCTGTGCCTTGCACGTGGTGCTAGCCAGGTGAGTGAGTGGGGGCTGAAATCTAATCCATGCTCCAGTCTACAGGTCATGTGCACTTGGCATGGAATCTATCTGTGTAAGAGAATGGATACCATTTCCTAATTTTTATACAAGTGATATAAGTGCTATCAGGAGCCCTGAATAATTTCCTGCTTTGCTGAGTATGTAAGAGTATTAAGCTAAACTCAACTCAAAATATCATTATTTATCATTTGATTGTTCAAGAAATCTCTTCTTGTTTGGATTAGATTTGAAGAAGTGACTGAGACTGAATATTGATTTTTAAATGTTTGGTAAAACAAAATGGTATCATTCATAGCCTTCCACTCCTACTCTATTTTTAAAACACTCCAGAGTGTCTGTTTTGTGACTTCCACTATCTTTTTTTTTTTAATTTATTTATTTGGTTGCTCCAGGTCTTAGTTGCAGCAGGTGGGCTCCTTAGTTGTGGCATGTGAACTCTTTGTTGTGGCATGCATGTGGGATCTAGTTCCCTGACCAGGGATCGAACCCGGGCCCCCTGCATTGGGAGCTTGGAGTCTCAACCACTGCACCACCAGGGAAGTCCCTAATCTAATTATTAGAATAACAAAGATTTATGTATAAGTAAGGCATCAAGTCTTTTCAAACCTTAAATACCATTTAATTAGCATTTTGCAACACTAAAATTTTATCTTCGTGAGCAGCAGCATGAAATAGAAGAGAAAACCCAAGGAACCTGCTAAAGGTTCAAAACTATTTATGAAGCCAGCAGAGTTACTGTATCAGGAATAGTAGCAAATAGGGGCTCAAATCTAGTCTCCTGTCCCTAATGTTTTTGCTTCCGGTCAAAAAAGGGAAGCCAGAGGAACTAGAAAAATGTAGTAGCAAAAACCAAACCAAAACAAACAATAAAAAAGGAGTGATGATCGCTTCTCAGCCTTTTGGCTAAGATCAAGTGTAAAAAAGGAGTGACTGTACTAAGATTCAGGGAATGCAGAAGGAAAGATACCAAACATACTCCTGTGATTTTTCTGTTCAAAATAATATACCTAATATCCAAGCATCCAGCATTTACAATCCTTGGACAGATCATCAGGTCTGCAGAGGTAAAACTGAGTTACTCCCTGTTTCTGTCATGCCCCATGAGCAAGCCTCAATGCCTTTCCCTCACACCATTATTACCTGCAGCATCCTTCCTTTCTCCCACCTCAGCTCATCCAAATTTACCCAATTTGTTCAAGGTTCAGTCAAATGCTGCACCTTTCAGGCATTCTGTCCAGATCTCTTCCAGGTAGAAGGAACCTTTTCTTTTCCTAAACTCACAAAATGCTTCATCTGTGCTTTTCTTATGGCACTTAGTACTTCTGTAACTGGTTTCTCAACCCAGGCTACACATTAAAGGTCTCCAAGTAATTAAAAAAAAGAAAAAAAAAAAAAGCCAGCCAGCCCTATCTCAGACCAATTAACCCAGAATCTCTGGAAGTGGAACCCGGTATTTTTTTTTTAGAATTTAAAAATATATTTTATTTGAAAATCATTTCAAACCAACTAAATTACAACAATAGTACAAAGAATATCTCAATACCCTCACCCTTTGTTCAGTCTTTGCCCTGTTTGCTTTATGATTTGCATCTGTATGTGTATCTATAAATACACATTTTTTTAACCCTTTGAGGGCAAGCTGCATAATCATGTTCCCTTACCTCTAAATACTTCAGTGTTTACTTCCTAATAAAGAGAAGTTTTTCTAATATAATCACAATGCAGTTAACGACGTCAGGAAATTTAACAGTGACGTAATACCTTAACATCATTGACTCAACACTCTCCTTTATAGCATCTTTCTTCCTCCAATGAAGGAGCCAGTTTAGGATCACATACTACATTTAATTGTCATGTCTTTTCAGGACTCTTTAAAAGTTTTTTTTTTTAATACAATTTTTAAAGGCAACATTCCATTTACAGATATTACAAAATACTGGCTATATTCCCCATACTGTACAATATGTCCTTGTAGCCTATCTTACACCCAATAGTTCCTACCTCCCCCACCCCGCAACCCCTATGTTGCCCCTCCCTCCCCGCTCCCCACTAGTGGTAACCACTAGTGGAACCAAACCAGTATTTTTTAAAAGTTCTCCAGATCATTTAAATAGACAGCTCAGAGGTGAGAACCACTGCTTTATATATGTCTTACTCATTCTACTAGACTTATCTTCATATCCATAAATTGAGTTGAATACATATATAATTAATTTTTAGGCCCAGAACTTTAAAAAATTAGATTTGGGACTTCCCTGGTGGCACAGTGGTTAAGACTCCACGCTCCCAATACAGGAGGCCTGGGTTCGATTCCTGGTCAGGGAACTAGATCCCCCATGCATGCTGCAACTAGGAGTTCACATGCCACAACTAAGAGCCCACTGGCTGCAACTAAGGAGCCCACCTGCTGCAACTAAGACCCAGCACAATCAAATAAATACATAAATAAATATTTTTTTAAAAATCAGATTTTACTATCCTGAGTGAACATATTAAATATGGAAAAATAGTTTACCCAAGAGTCAAACATTCCTATATTCCCTAACTAGTATTTCAGTATTAAATTATGGGATGTTTAGTTATAAGTACAAAGGTTATATAAGATCTGTAGCTGCTCCTATTCAAAAAACTTTTAAAAACAGACATTATTTTTGCTTTTAGCTATAAACAATGCACAGAGCTTACCTCTCTAACATCCACCATCCACCCTCCATCAACAAACAACAAGACATTGTACATTTTCTCCTTCACATCAGCAGTTAGAGCATCCAAATGCCCTTTCCAAATACCATAATCCATCTGCAAAACAAACATAAGGTAGATATATAACAGACTATAATGTATCTGTAAAGTACAGACAGGAATATACATATATGGAACATCATTCTAAAGAGTTGACATTCAGTAAGCCAAATATAAAAACAAACATCGATGGATTGCAGTTCAATAAAACACTAAAATGTTAACCATGTAAATGAGCACTATTGTCACCTGAAAGTATGTTTCATGTTTGGTTAATTATCTCCAGAAAAGTAACTAAAGGGATGGCATTTTTCAAAGTAGAACAGTAATAAGGAAGATCACTTGTTATAATAGGAATATAACTGCTGAAAAAATGATCTCTTTAAATATATGACATGTATTTTTGAGATGCAATAGACATGTCTCATCTACATTCAACTTACTTCATATTTCTTTTCTTTGTGTTCATGAGCCACTTTCTCAGTAAAAGTTGCTTGAGGTGTCAAAGTAGGTTTTTGTGGAGCTGAATTCATGTGCTTAAACCACTCATTAAAGGTTTCATGGGCTTCCTAAAATGCAAAATAAAATAGAGAAATACAAAAAAAAAAACTGTTCACATATGTTCAACAAAGTTTTTAAAAATTTGGTTCTTAGAAATAATTTTTCAGTAGCAAGAAATAAAATCGTTTAATATTTCTTTTTTATACCAAAAAAAAAAAATCATGGTAAGTGTTTTGTTTGTGATGTTCACATGTTTACTTGTCTGTCTTCTTGACGAGAATATTAGCTTCTAGAGGGCAAGGAAAGAAAGACACCCAGAATTAGTCCTAGAACCTAGCCAATCACTTCATTATTTGTTGAATGAATTTTGAATGAGTATGTTGTTATTTTAGTCACAATACAGAATATCTTGCTTTTTTCAGTTATTGCCAAAAGCAGAAATGTTAAAGTTGAGAGAAGCATTCAAATAATCTTAAGAAAACATACGTTTCAGACATCACACACACTATCTACCATGTGAAATGTTCTTAGTTGGTTAGCACTGATTAGAGGCTCATGCAAATGAAGATCAGGTCTTGTCTTCAAAGTTCTTATGCATCAGTCAGTCCCACAGTCGCAAGGGAGCTAAGATAAGAAGTCAATCACCACTTCTGGAAAAACAGTTCATGGTCTCAGAGTGAATCAGGAAAGTTATCATAAAGAAAGGTTTTGTGGTTTTTACAATCTCACCAAGTAAGCTCTAATGCACAAATGTTCTCGGATAGCGTTATCATCTTCAGCAGGAAGTGGGCTCTCCATTCCTTGTTCCTCCCACTGGTTATAGATTTCTGCTATTGAATCCTGAGGAATTTTCACAAATACTTCTTTTGCAGCTTCGTGCTTTTTTGATGCTGTGAAAAAGATATACAGTTTTTCAATACATACGGATTTCCATGTAATGGTTTCTAAAGGAATCAAATTATTGGTTTGCAACTTTCACAGCTACCTGTAACCATTTCAGGTCTCAAGGTACTTCTGTTAAAGGTCTGGGTGATCTCTCTAAAGGCTGGGCTTTTCCTTATTTCAATGTAACAGTCACAAAAGGATTCATTAAATGCAGTTACTTTTACATACCTTTTTGTGTCTTAAAAAAAAGCAATTCAATTTTTTCAAAGCCTTGAGATTATATGTAAAATTGAGTAGGACATGAAAAGTCACTATTAAATATGTTTTGTTTCATAATACCAGCCATAACAGTGGCTGTTTTGTACCTTACCCTACTGGAAGGGTTGGAAAAACAAACAACAAAGTTCTAGAACAGAACAAAAACTTTAAAAAAAAAAAGAATAAAAATACAGCATACCCAAGAATTTCCTCATTATGGCATTGCCTTGTTTTAGTGCTTCCGCCCTCTGTGATGGGTCAAATACCAACCAGTCAATTACATCGATTTTTAAACGGTCCTCCTATTCATTTAATTGGAAAAAAGAAATGTCAATTGTGTTTTTTCTAAGATATTCTGCAAATTAGTAGAACCAGCTTATGCCTATACTTCTAGTGAATATTTTCCCTCAGGTTATACAAAATAATGAAAGAAAATAGCTTTTCCTAGTTTATTTTCACATTTAATAGGTCTCTATTAAATTATAGAAAAAACTTACTGGACTGTGAATCTGGAATTATATATGTGATGTCCCATCAACTTAATTACGTAATTCCTTTAAGTGCTACTCTAAAATTTTTTTCTTTCCTAGATAAAACTTTCTATTCTTTTCTGAAAATAGGAATAAGTAAGCTACATAAAAGTTAGTGATTGATCGGGACTTCCCTGGTGGTCCAGTGGTGAAGAATCCACCTTCCAACGCAGGAAACTAAGATCCCACATGCCATGGAGCAACTAAGCCCACGTGTCTCAATGAGAGAGCCCGTGTGCCGCAAACTACAGAGCCCACGCGCTCTGGAGCCCACACGGCATAAACAGAGAGAGGAAACCCACAGGTCACAACTAGAGATAAGGTCACACGCCGAAACGAAGGGCCCACCCGCCACAACGAAAAGATGCCACAATGAAAAGATCCCGAGTGCCGCAACTAGGACCTGACTCAGCCAAAAAAAAAAACAAGTTAGTGACTGATCAAATATCTAGAATAATCTGATGAGCAAAAATTCAATGCTCAGGTTTTTTTCTATTAAAGTAACTTCCCTTAACATAATACTACTATTAAGCAATTCCTTACACAAGACCTTAAGTTTGCTGCCAATTTTTATAACTTGGCTGACAAAGAAAAATTCTTAAAAAAAGAAAGAAGCCAGAGTATTTTAAGGTAGAAGTTCACAAAAGCATAACATGAGGGATTATCAGGAGTTATATACCACACCTCTCTCTTCCCCTCATGTTACCTCAGTAGTGCCAGTATCTAGGGCTGGGGCCAGGTCATGATGACTGAATTCACCATTATCTTTCTTTCGAATATTCTCAACTACGGTTTTTGTTATAGTTGCAATATCCAAATCTAAAGAATTTTTTGAAGAAACAAAAACAAGAATTAATTGTTCACACTAATATCCTCTAAACAGTCACAATGATTTGGTAAATTTGGGATAACAATTCTTTAAAAATATATAAAGTATGAAAGACGTTATAAAAGAAAATGCCAAAATTAAAAGATATTTTACACAAGTTACAGTATAGGTTATTTCATTCCTAAAACAGAATTTCACTGAAAATCTCATTCCTTTTTTACCTCGTAAGAGAAATAGGATTTAAAACTAGAAGGCTAGGGCTTCCCTGGCGGCGCAGTGGTTGAGAAGCTGCCTGCCAATGCAGGGGACACGGGTTTAAGCCCTGGTCTGGGAAGATCCCACATGCCGTGGAGCAACTGGGCCCGTGAGCCACAATTACTGAGTCTGCACGTCTGGAGCCTGTGCTCCGCAACAAGAGAGGCCGCAATAGTGAGAGGCCCGCACACTGCGATGAAGAGTGGCCCCCGCTTGCCGCAACTGGAGAGAGCCCTCGCACAGAAACGATGACCCAACACAGCCATAAATAAATAAATTAATTAATTAAATTAAAAAAAAAAGACTCTAACTAGAGAATGTGTTTGAAGGCTCCTCTTTGAACTTGCAAAGTTTAGCTACTTAAACATATTATTCAATATGTAAAAAAAAAAAAAAAAAACCTAGAAGGCTAAATGTTACTAAAGCCAAAATGATAATCTGCCTACAAAGCCCAGTAGATGAAGTTCTCAACCATTTTTACCTGCTTCTTTAGCCAGCTCCAGGCAATGGTGGCGCTGTTCAAATTCTGTAACACCTTCCAAAAATAATGCATACTGGGCAACAGCGAGGTCTTGAGGCAAATGACAGGTATAAAATGCTATGAGATTTGTATGCTTCTCATTTATTAAAAGCTAAAAAACAAAAAAAGGATCAAAGCATGTCAATAATAAAACAAGTTCTAGGATCAACAGTGCTTTTTAAAAAGTTCACTTCAAAATTTCAAATATATTTAGGAGAGATTCATACAGATATAGATCTGTGCTGCTAAACAGAATTTTAAATTCCAAAAGAAAGTACTTATGACAATTAAAAGACCTTTATGGATTTTGATGACTCTCCTGCCACTAGATATTAAAATATTATCATTCTGATTTTTGTTTTCATTAAAATGGCAAAAAAAAAAAAGAATATAATTGTGGTTTCTCAAAGTTTACCTGTATGTATGTCTTTAAAACCTCAATGGAAACTTCTTCCTTCATAGGAAAAAAAGATATAATTATTAAATTATAAATACAACTGCTTATGTGTATGAGCAATATATCTAATAAAAATTCCGCTATAATGATTTAATGACTTTTAATATTTACCACTGAGCAATAACTACATGCAATAACTAAGTGCTTAGCAAAGTTCATGTATTGCCTTACCCTAACTCTTTGTGGGTAGTTACTATTATTGTTCACATTTTACAGAGGAAGAAACTAAGACCTAAGGAGGTTTTATTTACCCAGAATTACACAGCTAGAAGCTGCTGAGTAAGAATGTGAATCCAGGATTCTCACTCCAAAACCCAAGATTTCAACTACTGTGTCATTCTGCCTTCTACATGTACTCTGACCAAAATGTTACCATTCATTTAGGACAGAAGAAAAAGAAAAAAGAAAACAAAGGTTTACGATCTCAGAGAACTTAGTCTGGTTCAGTTAGCTTAGTTGGTTGATTTAGAGTTGGGTACTGATGAGGATTAAAGTTATAAACTGTCCAAAAACCAGGTAACCACCAGCATTCTGCAGCCACAGATTAGAACCCTAACAAGTAACCTGCAGTGAATTATCATCGAGTGACCATATGAGACTATGGTCACCATTTCCAGAAAACAACAACCAAAAAGTAGCATGTTTTCCTGACAATAGGTGTATAAAACATCAGTCTTGTAGAGAAGGGTATACAGTATACAGCTCATTTTTATTTACTTTGGTCTGTAGTCCCAGAGTGCGGAAAAACAAAATGAGGTGAGTCATGAAGCGAAGGAGGTGTCCAGGTAGATTGCTTCTGCTTTTGGAAAGCCATTTGCTAAATTCCTCCATCAGACCTATAAGCCATCAAAGCAAAGATGCAACAATAGGGATAAAAATCAAAAGAAGAGATATAAACACTATCCAAGGACATTTATTGTATTCCTATACCACTACCAGTTCACTATCTCATTGCTGAGAACCATCATATAAAACAGACTCTGGATTAAATTCAAACTTTATTTTCTAAAAATTAAGTAAATAGTTGCATTCAGATAGGTTGATATTTATAGAGATGATAAAATGTGGTAAGTCATATGCACTGTTTTGATAACTTTTTACAAAATTACTAAAGAAAACAAAGAACTCATACAAAGTGAAACAAAATATATCTTACCATCAATGTCTCCCAGGATAAGGAATTTTTGAACTATATGATAATGTTCTTGATTCTCTTCCAGAACTCTCTGAAAAAATTTTTACATTTTCCATAAATCTACTATGGTCATTCTGCAGTATGTACTCATTGGTAAGCTAAAAATGTCAACTTTTGAAGGAACATATACAAAGAAAAAGCTGGAAATGAAGGGTCTTAGGAGACCAAAATAAAGTAAAATATGAGAAAGATACTGCCCTTGGAATATATACTGAAGGCTGAACATTATCTTTGAAAGCAGAGAATTGCAATAAAACAATTTAATCTCTGTGACTGTTGTGAAACTTTTATTTTTTATATTTTACTACAGTTTTCCTTGGCAGTCCATGGTGAACCAGAAAAGAAGGGCACATGTGACCAAATCAAAATAAACTGCAAGATTTCCTTCAACATAAACAGTGTTTCTTGAAAGCATTCTCTGGGTATTCTCTTCTGCAAATGGCACCAAAAGTAACAAAGCCCATCAAAATAGTGATTAGGCACAGAGTAGAAAAAATTTACAAGTAACCTGCTGTTGGATTTTTTTCTGAAGCAAATAATTCATATATTTTTGGTCAAATACATTTTGACTTTAATTTGTCTAAATTTTCTTCCAGCATTTTTTTTTTTTACATTCAAATGTTTGCTCCCTCTGGAACTGATTTTAATACATGGCATGAAGCAGAGATCTAGCTTTGTTTTCTTCCAGATGGAAAGTCAATTATGTCCATACCATGTATGTAAATAAACCATCCCACTTCCTCTGAAAGGAAATGTCATCTCTGTCATCTACATCTATTAAGTTCTCATATATATTTGGATCTAATACGGATTTTCATATTCCAATGATCTATTTATTCCTGTGACAATTCCATACTGTTTTATTGTATCTTTATATTGTTTTATTATTGAGGAAGGAAAATACCCTATTAACTATTGTTCTTTTCTCGCCATTCTCACTTATTCTTCTACTTGGAAATTTTCTGTTCAGAAATAATGCCCCAAAGCATTAGGTTTCAATGTTAATTTTGGAATGACTGATATTTATATCAAATCACCTCATCCAGGAACGTGGTATATCTATGTATTTGTGTCTTTCAATAGGATTCTATAGTTTTTTTTATGAAGGTCCTCAAACCCTTGGTTAATTTTATTCCTGGGTATCTTATAGTTTTGGTCAGTAATTTAAATGGGACTTCTGCAGGGAGCTAAATCCTTTTCTAACTAGCTGTAAAAAATTACAAAAAGGATATGATTTTTTTCATAACTTTGTCTTGAATTTAGATACTTTAAAAATTCTCTTATTAATTCTAGTAATTTACTGCATCTTGAGTTTCTAGATTTACACTCTCATCATATGTAAATGCTCCCCCGTTTCTAAATTTGTATCTATTCCTTGACTTTGTTTTATTTTCATTCATTGGAACCTCCAAAACAACAGACTGGTAAAAAAAACACTTGATAGAGAAAGCATTACATTTTTTTTACTATACAAAGAGCTCTTATACAATAATAAGGAAAAGATAAAATCCAACAGAAAAATAGGTGAAAGCTCTAAATAGGAAATTCAAAAATGGTCAATAAACATAGGAAAATTTGCTCAGCCTTATGAATAGACAGGGAAATACGAGAAGAACAGTGAGTTTCTATTTCCCACCTAATCTGATGGATCGGCAAAAAATAAAAAAACTGTGATATCTGGGACTAGTGAGAATGCAGGGAAATGGCCACATTAATAAATTATTTGTAGGAGTATGAATTAATTGCTACAACAAGGGAATTAACTTAATATACATATAGCCTTTAACCCAACATTCCTGCTTTTAGGAAACTTGTAAAGAAACAGGACTAGTAGATAAGCATAAAAAAATATAAATAAATAAACAAGAATGTTCATTGCAGTGCTAGAAGCAACCAAAATATCACCAAAAGGGGAATGATTAAAAAAAAGTATATGTCATTCTATAGAACATTATATACCTATTAAAAATAATAAGTTAGGGGCTTCCCTAGTGGCGCAGTGGTTAAGAATCCGCCTGCCAATGCAGGGGACACGGGTTCGAGCTCTGGTCCGGGAAGATCCCACATGCCGCGGAGCAACTAAGCCCGTGCACCACAACTACTGAGCCTGTGCTCTAGAGCCTGCGAGCCACAACTGCTGAGCCCGCGTGCCACAACTACTGAAGCCCGCGCGCCTAGAGACTGTGCTCCACAACAAGAGAAGCCACCACAATGAGAAGCCCGCGCTCCACAATGAAGAGTAGCCCCCGCTCGCCGCAACTAGAGAAAGCCCGCGGGCAGCAATGAAGACCCAACGCAGCAAAAATCAATCAATAAATTAATTAATTAATTAAAATAATAATAATAATAAGTTAGGTTAAGTTAAATCTATATCCACTAACTCAAAGACAGTATCATTAAATGGGGGGGAAAAAAAAGCCGTAGACTAAATGTAGGTAGAATGATGTGAAAAACAACCTCAAAAACCAAAATCCTATACTGGAATATCTACATTATCTACATATATTTGTAAGATTATGGAGAAGGATACGTAGGATACATATCAATGTTTTACCATCTCAGTGAATGAGAATAACCATAAAGAGGTTGGGAGGAAGTTTTATAAAGGCCTTACTTACACATCTTTAGATTATTTTGTTTCAAGTACATACTTTGGTTATTTAAAAAATTTTTTAAGATTATTACTTTAAAAAATACTAGATTATTTTGAGATCTAGGAAAAGAAAGTCTTGTTAATTTTCCATTATATATTTTAATTTTTCAAAAAAAAGGGATAAATTAGCTTACATGCATACCATATATTTAGATGAAACCAATCCTAAACCAAATAAACAGAAATGATGTATCATTTAAATATGCAGTTAAGTTTTTTCATTTTAAAGAATATCTCTTATATGAGTAAGAGGTGAGGAAAGGAAAAGAGAATATAACAAGATTTCACATACTTTTGTGCCTTTCAGCTACAGTGCACAACAATGTAACATTTAGTTTTGTATTCCAGTTATACTAAAATATTAATATTTACCTTTTTATCAGTAGCTTGAAGTTCTTCAAAAACCTTTTCTAAGGTCCAACTTTGAAAGAAAGAACAAGGAAAGGGATAAAATAACGCTAATAAATAATATGAACAAAGACTACAAAATAAAAGTTCACAGAGAATACTACAAATCCTCATGATGAAAAACAAACCAACTCACTTTGCTTCCAAATATTCTCTAGGGAGTTCTTCAGTTTCATCCAGAGTTATTACTGATGTCCGGATCTCCTGTTCTACCAGACTGTCCACCATCACCCGAAAGTAGGCCCACACTGTGTCTTCCCAGGTGTCACAGACAGGAAGCAGCTTTACCCCATTCCAAAACAGAAACATGCAGACAAAGTCAACAAAAAAGAAAGGAAAAGCAGTTACACCCACTTATATGGACTATAAAGTCACTATAATGACGTAAGACATAGTGGATTGTAAAATATCATACCGAAATAACCTCCTCCCTCCACCCCTCAAACCACATCTCCTTTTTTTTTTGGCCGCACCGCACAGCATGAGGTGAGGGATCTGAGTTCCCCAACCAGGGACTGAACCCGTGCCCCCTGCAGTGGAAGCTCAGAGTCTTAACCAATGGACCGCCAGGGAAGTCCCTCAAACCACATCTTCTAAGAAGTCTGAACTATTATGATTTTTTCCATGATGAGTACACAATAGCATCAATTTTCCATGCTGATATAAGATGGTGTTTCAACTAATTACGGTAACATTCCTCAAAACAGCTGTAAAATGTAGGGGGTAGTAGGAGTTGTGAGAAGCACACACACATGTGAGACAATTCAAACAGTCATTGTGCCTTTGTGGAACACTTCTGGATAAAGCTATGGGAACCATAAGTCATCAATAAATGTGTATTGGAATTAAATTTACAATTCTTAGAAACTGAAATCTGATTTCATGTATTAAAACATCATTTGGGGGACTTCCCTAGTGGTCCAGTGGCTAAGACTCCACGCTCCCAATGCAGGGGCCCCAAGTCTGATCCCTGATCAGGGAACTCTATAGATCCCACAAGCTGCAACTTAAGAGTTTGCATGCCGCAACTAAAGATCCCATATGCGGCAAAGAAGATCCTGCGTGCCACAACTAAGACCCAGCGCAGCCAAATAAATAAATTAATTTAAAAAAAAAAAAGTAAGGGCTTCCCTGGTGGCGCAGTGGTTGAGAATCTGCCTGCCGATGCAAGGGACACGGGTTCGAGCCCTCGTCTGGGAAGATCCCACATGCCGTGGAGCAACTGGGCCCGTGAGCCACAATTACTGAGCCTGCGTGTCTGGAGCCTGTGCTCCGCAACAAGAGAGGCCGCGACAGTGAGAGGCCCGCGCACCGCGATGAAGAGTGGCCCCCGCTTGCCACAACTGGAGAAAGCCCTCGCACAGAAACGAAGACCCAACACAGCCATAAATAAATAAAAATTAAAAATTAAAAATTTTTTTAAATAAAAATAAAAATTTTTTTTAAAAAGTAAGATTAAAATAAATAAATAAAACATCATTTGGTGTATGAGATACATCAAATTAAGTACCTCAAGTTACTATTCTATTTCATGATTATCTCTATCACTGCTATTATTAGTAGCTTAAGCTTATATGATTATTATATATGGTTATATATATGACATATATATATGATTTCATTCCATAGAAAAAAAATTATTAAAATAAATTGCATACCTGCTTGAGATTCCCACTTAAAGCTGCATAAATTGCTCTCTCATATCTATTAAAAAGCTCCTGAAATACAATGAATATAAATAAAATTGAACTACTGTTTTTCTTAGTATGTCAACTTTTTTCATAATCTGGAAATCTGCAGTGTCTTCTAAAATGAACTTATTTACTCACCTGACAGTCTCTAAACTTTAGTAAAAGATCTAGTGGGGGAATAAGAAGGAAGGACCCCTTAGTTTGACATAGCCAATGCTGAGATCTTCCTGAAAAGTCAAATATCTAAATTTCAAATACAGAGTGAAAGCAGATTCAAATCTAATGGATGCTTTGATTATTTATTATAGTCAATTTTTATTCCAGATAGAATCTGTATAGGTGTTTTCCCCTATAAAGTTTCTAAATACCTAATACTACCTGATACTGACCTAAGAACAACATCCAAACAAGGCACACTTGGAGCCTGTCACGCATCCGTTTGCATCAAATTCCTAAGTAGAATTAATTATATTCATCAAATTATCCCATTTTACTTCTGGATTCTATTAATGACATTTCCTGTTTTCTCATCATCCAAACAAGAGACTTCAGAGACCCTCACTATACAACTGAGTCCTCCTCTGCGTTGTTTCCAGTTTCTGGTCCTGACCATTTTTGTTCCCTTCTTTTCTACTCTCCATATTAACCCAGGACAGGCCCTTATTACTTAGTGTCTGAATAACTCTGACAGGCTCCTAACTAGTTTCTCAGTCTTTAGTTCAATCAATTTTAAGCCTATTTTCCACTGCCATGCTAATCTTCTTAAGGCACTGCTGTCATGTGCCCTCAAGGTTTTGACGGCTCACCACTATCTATGGTATGAAGTTCCCATTCCTTAGAGCAGCACTTGAGGACCACCACTGCCTGCTCCTAATTTACCTTTTTCAGTCATCTTCCCATTACAGTCAGTTCTGCTACAATGCTTGTTTTGAAAATGTGAATTTGTTCCAATGCAACTGATATATCAAGGAACGATTTGAACATAATATAAACTTCCCATTTCCTTATGCACAATTTTGTGCACAAGAAACAGCTGAATACAGAAAACACCACCTAACTGAACCAAGCCACTTGGAAATACACAAAACTGACACTCCTCAAACATCTACCAGCTCCCTGAGCTCTCCAGGTGTATGATAAGCTAAATCCATCCACACCAACTGTTACAATTTTGTTTCAATTCAGATAACCTCCTTCTATCACTTCTCAATAACTCACAAGCTGCAACCCTCTGACACCTCATTCCACAAGCAAACTCCAGTTCTTTTTCAAGGTAAACTGCCATATTTATTGCAGCATTTATGTGTTTATTTAACAGTGTGACACTGTGCTGTTTTTATTAAGTTTTTAACTTTTTATGTGTCACTGGTGGTTTTTGAGTACTGTGCTCTCAATTCCATTTTCCCTAAAAGCCCTGTGGATTTTCTGCACAATTTGTCACGCGGTAGTGATTTTCAGGAATGCGTAGGTGGTGTCATGACAGAACTGACTGTATTTCCTCTTGTGAGCCTTCTGCTCCAACCTGCTAAACCTACCTTCCCTTGAGTTTTCCCAACCTAGGCATCCTACCTAGAATTCCTTCCTCTGCTTTTCATGCCCAACAACTCAAATCCTAGTAATTTTTAAAAGATCGATTCAATTCTCTCTCTTTGGAAGCCAGCCCAGTGCTTAATCTGTGACTTCATTTGCTACATTTTTTTTGTATTTTTGCCTTATTTCAGTGCTTAATTCTTAGTACTCAGTGTGTCTGAATAACTCTGATTCATAAAGCCTGCCCTGTTCTTCAATTTGATTGGAAGTTCTTCGAAAACAGGAACTTTAGTCTTAAACTACTCTCAACATTTCACAGCATCTTCAGCAGGCCTTCAGTGAATTAACAGTAAAAATCAGTATCAGTAAATATTTTATTATATCTTACATCTTCTGCCATTCTCCAACAACTTATTTTCCAAATGCATCTATATGGATTCCCTTCAACATGTTCTAATTCTGTTCCTATAAAACAGTAAAAGAAATAAAGTTTATAGTTTAAAATGAGATCTCCTAATTTCAACAATTTCTAAAAACAAAAGCTATACTTCACAAAATTGCCATTTAGAGCTAAATATATCCCCAACTCTCAGAATAAAATCAATTAAAATACCTCCGTTAACATTGGGGTCATGATAGAGCTTCCAGCCTTCAAGTGTTGCAGCTCTCCATGCCTGACCACAGCGTTTGCAGAGTCGCTGTGCCTTCAGAAACAAGAAAGAGCGGTTGGTCATATAACCAATGCAGTACTGAAGAAGGACTTGTGCCTTAGAGAAAAGTACAAGCAATTTATGAGGATTAGATAACTTATGGCATAGATGTCACAAAGGATGGTGTAGACAATCAGTAATGGCGTTTCACTTTAGCCATATGCATGTCTTTCTGTGGTCTCTGCCCGCCTGCCTGCCTGCCTTCCTTCCTTCCTTCCTTCCTCCCTCTCTCCCTCCCTCCCTCCATGTGGTCCCTCCGTCCCTCCCTCCCTTCCTTCCTTCCTTCCTTCCTTTCTTTCTTTCCCTAATAGTCCCTTTGCTCTTTGATTCTGGGCTTACCACTAGGTGTCCATGGTGCCCACAGGCATGTAATTCTGCTAGAGACAAATGGGCTAAAGAGGCTGATGACCCCTGATTTATGAAAAAGTATTACAAAAACACTGTTAGTCTCTATAATGACAGGGTGCTATTGCTCATTCAGCCCAAAAAGATGATATTTCTTCATGTTAAATGTGACCAATCAGATGAGCTTGACATACCAGTGAGATAGAAACATGTTTGTTGGTCCATCATCTCTTTAGGAACCATCTCTCCCCATTCAGTTCATATGGTTTGAGTAGGTCATATGATTCCATCTCAGAACTCAAGGATTAGGCATGTGATCTAACAAGAACCACTCCCAGGACTCTTGCCGGAGATGTTGGGAAAGACAGACACTCCTTTTGCTGGGGTTGCTAGCTTGCAGGAGGATGTAAGGCTGGACCTGCTGGTGGCCATCACTGACACAAATGGCTTCTTCAGAATGAAGCCACAGAGAGGAGTGTCAAGAGCCTGGGAGAGACAGTATCCTAATGACATCTTCTAAGTCCCTGAATCTTGCTTTTACAACCAGATATAACCTTCTATACTTCTCTGTTCCATGAGACAATCAATCCCCCACCTGTAAGTAATTTGAGTTGGGCTTCTGTCGTTTGAACCTACAGAATCTGATTAATACAACCAGTTAAGGGACTTCCCTAGTGGTCCAATGGTGAAGACTCCACACTCGCAATGCAGGGGGCCCAGGTTTGATCCCTGGTTAGGGAACTAGATCCCACATGCTGCAACTAAGAGCCCACATGCCGCGACTAAAAGATATCACACGCCACGACGAAGATCCTGCATGCCATGACTAAGACCCGGCACAGCCAAATAAATAAAAATAAATAAATAAATATTTTTTAAAAAATTGAACCAGTTAAAAAGTATCATACCCAAAACATCATTTTGGATTTATGACTTTTAAAAATTATGAAAGCTATGTAGCAACATGGAAAAATATTTTTAAAATATTTGATATGCTATCTAAAAAAGGCAGGACAAAATCTGAATGCAAAACCTTAAAAACATTTTTCTAAGTGAAATTAGCCAGACACAAAAGAACAAATATTGTATGATTCCACTTACATGAAATAGCTAGAATAGGCAAATGCAGAGACAGAAAGTAGATTAGGTTACCAAATGCTGAGAGAAAGGGGAAATTGGGAATTACTGCATAATGGTTACAGAGTTTCTGCTTGGGGTGATGAAAAAGTTTTAGAAACATAGTGGTGATGGTTTTGCAACACTGTGAATGTAATTAATGTCACTGAAATTTACACTTGAAACTGGTTAAAATGACAAATTTTGTTATATATCTTTTATCACAATGAAAAAATCAATACTGTAATATACCAAAACTATTGACTTATTCACTTTAAATGGGTGAATTGTATGGTGTTTGAGTTGTATCTCAATAAAGATGTTAAAAAAGAAAAAACCCTGGAAGTATACTATGTTTACGATTATATTAAAAAGATGTACGAAAGAAAAAGGTTTGTAAGTAAATTTTAAAACCCCACTATCTGTGATTATGTAAAGGTAGTGGGACCTTGAGAGTTTTTATTTTTCAAGGCTTTCAATAATGTGATTATATTTTTGTTCTTAAAAATACATCCTTGTTTGCCATTGTGATTCCTAGTATCCTGCACATCACCTGGCAGAGTGGCTGGGACTCAAATATTTTCTGAACAAATGAGTACGTGTTACTTCTTTTCTTTCTTTCTTTCCTTTTTTTTTTTGGGCCGCGCCACCCACGTGGCTTGCAGGATCTTAGTTCCCCAGTCAGAGACTGAACCCAAACCCTCGGCAGTGAAAGCTCGGAGTCCTAACCACTGGACCGCCAGGGAATTCCCCTTCTTTCCTTAATTAAAAAATAAGAATGATGTTTAATAATCCAACACTTACTACTATAAAAAATTACTTAATATATGCTAGTGGTTTGTAACACAGAACAAACAACACTTTGAGCTAACATATTTCTATCTAAAGAACATCGCCGAGAGTACAGCAAAACAGGTACAACATAATATCTGAAGCTTGAAGCTCCTATGCATCAGACTACCTCATCTAAAAAGTCCACAAAGCCATCCAGTAAGCTGTCTAATCACATACTTCACATCTTACACACAAGACCTTAACTATCACAAAGGAGGTTACTTTTTTTTTTTTAATATATTTATTTATTTGTTTTTATTTTTGGCTGTGTTGGGTCTTTGTTCTGTGCGCGGGCTTTCTCTAGTTGCAGCGAGTGGTGCGCAGGCTTCTCACTGTCGTGGCTTCTCTTGTTGCAGAGCACGGGCTCTAGAGCGCAGGCTCAGTAGTTGTGGCACACGGGCTTAGTTGCTCCGTGGCATGTGGGAATCTTCCCGGGCCAGGGATCGAACCCATGTCCCCTGCATTGGCAGGCAGATTCCCACCCACTGCACCACCAGGGAAGCCCAGGAGGTTACATTTTAAAGAGGTGAAGTTAAAAGGAAGAAATTTGAGGGGATCATAGTCTTCAAATGCTAGACAGTGTCAACTAGAAGAGCAATTAGGGTCAGACTTATTCTTAACTCTTAAAAATCCAAACTAGAAATAGGGACTTCCCTAGTGGCGCAGTGGTTAGGAATCTGCCAACCAATGAAGGCGACACAGGTTCAAGCCCTGGTCCAGGAAGATCCCACATGCCACAGAGCAACTAAGCCCATGCACCACAACTACTGAGCCCGTGCGCCTAGAGCCCGTGCTCCACAACAAGAGAAGCCACCGTAATGAGAAGCCTGCGCACCGCAATGAAGAGTAGCCCCAACTCGCCGCAACTAGAGAAAGCCCACGTGCAGCAATGAAGACCCAACGCAGCCATAAATAAATGTACTAAAAAAAAAAAAAAAAAAAGTCTTCATTGAATTTGTTAAAAAAAAAAATCCAAACTAGAAATAATGGGGCTATGCCTAGGGTATGCAGTACACTAATGGGAAGGCAAAGTTTGACTTCTTACAAAGAATTTTCTACCAGAGTTGTGTAAAATGAAGTGCACTGCTTTCTGAAGTAATGTGTTCTTTATCACTAGAAATGTTGGAACGGGAGTTAGATCCAGAAATACTGTGAAAAAGATTACTGCATTGAGGAGGCACTCTCAGTGGTCACAAAGATCCTTTCCAACTTACAGTCTGTGACTTTTTGATATTGGACAAGCAGGGTATACATCATTTACCTCTTCTGTCATTCCAGCACGAATCAGAGTGAAAAGATATTTAAGTAATCTGACTTCATCTTCTCTATCCAGATCATCAAGGGGCATCTTCTGTCTTATGGGAGCATCAGGGTCCTACAAAAATTAATTAATTAATTAAATCATCAACTATAAATTCTTTATATGCACATACAATTTAAACATCATCAAGAGATGATAAATGTCTCCTGAATTACATACTGAAATAAATTCACTGAATTTAGTTAAGTAACAAAGGGAATGAAAGTGTCACAAGTGTCCCAAATAGCCACATAGCTGTCTGCTGCCCATTCAAAACAGACTCTGTTGGCCCACAAAGGTGCATACTTCAGTCACGCAAGCTGGAAACAGCCCTAGTCCAGCCCAGCAGCTCTAGAAATTCTACTCATAATTCAAGCTGACTGGAGCTTCACCCTGTTGTAGCAACTACATGGCCCAGTTAATCCTAAACAGAATGAGGCCTAGATGGAGAATGAGCAGAGGAGAAACTGCAGGAATCACAATGCATTCTGTGACTAGAAGGTACTTAGCTGGTTCTTTCTGAGAACATATAAGAGAGCCCAGTATGGGACTAATGCTACACAAAGCACACCAACACCCAACAAAAGAAATGTTAAAACAGATTTCTAATAAATACCTCCACCCTCAGTTATTCCTACCAACTACCTTTCACAAATAAAAAGAAATGTGCCTTTGAACACTGGGGATAACATAGTGTCCTCATTTTTGCGGCAAAGAGCACACATGATCTACGTCAGCGGTCCCCAACCTTTTTGGCACCAGGGACCGGTTTCGTGGAAGACAATTTTTCCACAGACGGCAGGGGGGGTGGGGAGGGGAGCTGGTTCAGGCAGTAATGGGAGCGATGGGGAGCGGCAGATGTAACTTCGCTCACTTGCCTGCTGCTCACCTCCTGTTGTGTGGCCCGCTTCCTAACAGGCTGCGGACTGGGGGTTGGGGACCCCTGATCTACATGATGAATTTGAGATGAAAAGCTATCTTAATGTGACTTTAAAAGAGGAGTAATTCTTATTCCAAATGTTACTGAGTAATATCATTATCAATTCAAAAACTGGAAGGCATAATAGGTCAATTGGCTAGTTTCACAAATATTTTGCAGACAGATATAATCATTCAATTATGGAACATGGTTTCTTTCTGGCAAAAGGAAATCACCACTTTCCAGATGTTAAGGGTAAATGATTTTTAGTTGCTTGCTACAGGGGTAATTTTGCTACAATTTATTACAAGAACTTTCAGTAGTTTCCAAATAATTTTCATCAAAACACACTTTTGTTACCAAATGGAATTTTACCTATTTTTTCGACTGCTACTTACTTCTCTCACTCTTCACTATAAACATTTAATTCACATGCCTCCACCTATCACAAAGCTCTGTTCCTTCATTTCTACAATAATTAGACTCCCGTTCTTTTCAAATCCACTGTTACTCCTATAACTCATATCCTAGAATGACCCTTCTAACCTCAAGCTAATTCACAAAGCTTTATTTTTTTCCCCTGCTTTCTATATAAAAGAGCTTTCATAGGTCACCACCTTACAGCTGCAGAGTCAAACCTTGCTATAAAGTCAAAATTAATTTGTTTTAATGCTGGCAAATCAAGAACACTTTCTATACTTTCTTTTACAATTTACAATCTATAGACCACAGATGGGTTCAAATATATGCCATCAAATTCAAACGCAACTTAGTACTTTTTAGAGTTAAATAGTATATGCAGCCCTTCAGGAAGCTAAAACAATGATCCAAGAAAATAAAAATTCTCAGCCTTTAGGAATAAAAATCACTTAACTTTGAAGGCAACTTCCATTTCAAAGAACACTTACCAATTCAGTGACAAGAGGACGGACACTTCCTATGTAAGAAGAGAGTTGCCGCTGTTTCAAGGTATGCAGAGTATTTTCCCTGAAAGAATAAGTACAACTTTTTTTTAAACGAGGAATTTTAATAGGTCTACTTAAAAAAGTCAAGTCAAGGAAAGAAAGAGAGCACAAACTCAGAAAAAACATGCAAAACGCTAATATAAAAGGGCATTTTAGCTCAGATGACTAATGATGTTGAGCACTTTTTCATGCCTTATTGGCCATTCACCTATCTGCTTTTGTGAGGAATCTGCTCAAATCTTTGTCCTTTTTATCCAGCTGTCTTCTTGCTACTGAGTTGTAGTTCTTTATGAACTACAGGTTCTTTATGTTTCTTCCAGTCTGCGGATTGCCACCAATTCCTTTTCTCAATGATGTCTTTTAATGAGGTTTTAATTTCGATGAAGTCAAATCAATCTCTTTCTCCTGATTACTGCTTTCTGTGACAATCGCTTATTCTCCAAGTCACAAAAATGTCCTCTTATGTTTTCCTCTAAGAGCTTTACAGTTTTAGCTTTTACATTGGGGATTATGATCCATCTTGAATTAACTGTTGGGTACAGTGTGAGGGAGGTATCAAGGTTAATCTTTGTTCACATAGATATGCAGTTTTTTCCTGCATGGTTTGTTCAAAAGACATTCCTTTCCCCACTGGATTGCTTTGATGCCTCATTAAAAACCAAATGACCACAGAAGTGTGGCTCTGTTTTAGGATTCTCTATTCTCTTCTATTGATTGGCAAGAAAAGGAGCCTAACTCATAAAAAACTTGTAAAAACCTTAACAGGACATATTAACTTAAAAATTTTTTTTTTCTGAAAATGAAAATTTCTCTTTCTCTCAGAAAAACCACAACTAACCAAGATTTAAGATTTAAAAAAAAAAAAATTGGGCTTCCATGGTGGCGCAGTGGTTAAGAATTTGCCTGCCAATGCAGGGGACACGGGTTCGAGCCCGGGTCTGGGAAGATCCCACATGCCGCGGAGCAACTAAGCCCGTGAGCCACAACTACTGAGCCTGCGCGTCTGGAGCCTGTGCTCCCAACAAGAGAGGCCGCGATAGTGAGAGGACCCTGCACTGCGATGAAGAGTGGCCCCCGCTCGCCGCAATTGGAGAAAGCCCTCGCACAGAAACGAAGACCCAACACAGCCAAAAATAAATTAATTAATTAATTAATTAAAAAAAAAATTTGGTAGCACTAATTTCCTAGTTAAGCAGAGAAAAAAAAAAATGATTTATAGACTTGATACATATATAATGTTACTGAATTCAAAGGCAAACTGAACTTTTTCTTTAAATCTTGAAATAAACTGTCCCTTTAACCTAGGGGTGCTTGCTTTCTGGTTTCAAGGTCTTACAATAATTTAGAAGCACTGAAGGATGCAGGGAAAAGAAATTAAAAAACAAAAACAAAAACACATACAAGTAGCTAGAAACATGGGAGAATTGTCTTCTTGATAATCAAATTATGATTATTAAGAAAATATGGCAAAGTGATTGTTTGAAAACGTGAATCAGACCATGTCATTCTTTTATTCTCAAGGCTTCCCATCACACTTAGAATAAAGTCCCAAACCCTTACCTTGGCTACCTGTAAAAGTCCTATATAAGCTGGCTCTCTTCAATCTCATTTCCTACCATTCTTTTCTTTGCTGTGTTCACACTGGTCTCCTTGTGCAAATGCTTTACCTTCTTAGAGTCTCTGTAGTTCCTGTTCTTGCCCTGAACACTTGTCCCTCAAATTTTTGCATGTCTGGCCTCCTTTATTTCTTAAAAACCTCTTATTCTTATTACCTGTTACTTCCTTAGAGAGGCCTTCCCTGGTCACCTTTTCTACTTAAAGTAACTCCCATTACCATCCTCTATCCATCAACTCTGATTCTTTTTTTTTCTTTCAAAGCTCTTAGCACCCAATAGGATATATATTTATTTGCTGTCTAACTCTCCTATACAATTATAAATTCCACAAAGGCAGGGTTTTTATCTGTTTTGCTCACAGACTGAGTTCAGTAAGAACTGAATAAATATTTGTTGAAAGATGAATAAACAAAACCAACATTAAATGACTTCAACAATAAAAGTTTAGTGACTTACCAATATACTGACTTTGCATAGAACTCAATATTATCCGAAAAATCTCCAATCTCATCTTTGGCAATGCTCTCCAACCAATCTACCACCAGCTAGGAAAGGGGGGGAAAAGGAGTATTAACTATAAAATCTGTAAGTATTTTCTTTGAAGTAGTATTACTCCTACCATTAATTTTTTAAAAAAGGGTTTCTAATTCAAAAATACCAAGTAACAATTTTTTCTATCACTGTTTTTACTTTTTAAAGATGTATAAATATTATGGTAAAATATATTTTCTATAGGAATAATAGTTTTTAACAGGCTATTCCTGGAAATGGTGGGGCTATTATTTGAAAACAAAAAACAAGGTTCTTACTTCTTTTTAATTATAAATTAAAAGATCAAAAAGAAAAAAATTAAGAAAAAAGTTTGACTTAAAAAACTTCATTTCTTTTATGTCATTTACCTTTCTCCATATTTCACCAAAAAAAATGTAAAAATTCTAGTCATACCTGACTTTGTCGGACAAGTGAATCTCTCTGAAATAATGCTTCCACAACTGCTTTTTCACTGGCATTAAGAACCTGTTAAAAAAAAAATGGTGGAAAGAAAGAAAAGAAGATCCTCAAGAACATTATTTCAACAGAAAGGTAAGAGAATCTGAAATAAGTATATTTAACCACCCATAACCATTTTAACATAGCAAATCTGTACATTCACCTTTGAAAAAATTTTATAAGTAAGTTTCAGACTGCTAGATCAATGTGCAGCTGCTCTTACTTGATATTTTAATTCTTGGTTATGCTTAAAATTTTTAAGTTCTATTTCCCCAGAGATGTTGTTTTCGGGAAAAATAAAACACAAAACAAAATGAAGCAAATCATAATAAAGGGTAGGATGCAGTCATGGGGCATATTAGGAAACTAACATTTAAAAACTTTAGGACTTCCCTGGTGGCGCAGTGGTTAAGAATCTGCCTGCCAATGCAGTGGACATGGGTTCAAACCCTGGTCTGGGAAGATCCCACATGCTGCAGAGCAACTAAGCTCGTGTGCCACAACTATTGAGCCTGTGCTCTAGAACCCGCAAGCCACAACTACTGAGCCCACGTGCCACGACTACTGAAGCCCACACGCCTAGAGCCTGTGCTCCACAACAAAAGAAGCCACCGCAATGAGGAGCCCGCGCATGGCAACGAAGAGTAGCCCCCACTCGTCGCAACTAGAGAAAGACTGCACGCAGCAACGAAGACCCAACGCAACCAAAAATAAATTAATTAATTAGAAAAACAAAAAACAAGGTAACTTCCTTCCAACTGGCAAAATCAAATGATTGATGGCAGAGTAAACATCTTCACACACTGTGAGAGTGTAAACTAGTACATTTCATTAGGAAGGCAACATGACAAACTCTATCAAACTTTGTCCCAACAATTCACTTCCAGAAATATAGGAAATACTCAAATATGTAGGTAAGTGTGAAGAATGTTCACTGCATTACTGATAACTATAGCAAAAATACTGGGAACAAATATGTCCAGCAGAATGTCTGAAAAAAATTATGGCACATTTATACTTTGGCATACTATGAAAAAATACGGTAAACGTATACAAATTGACATGAAAAAACTAAGAAATATTGATGATTAATAAAAAATTCTCAGTATAAGGTATAAATGAAATCATACTATATGGTAAAAAAGAAAAAAACACCAAACCAACCCCCCTCCCCCAAAAACTACGTGTATGTATAGAGCAGGGAGACTAGATGAAGCTATTGCCATAATTCCTGCAAAAAATGATGAAGGCTTTGGCTTAAGTGGTGGCAACAGGAACAGAGATGAGAGGTCAGGGTCGGAACAGAAGAGCTAGAGTGAGCAAGATCTGATGATGGACTAAATTTTGAGATGAGGCAGAGAGCAGGGTCTAAACCCTGGCTACTCAGAGTGTGGCTTACAGACCAACAGCATCAGCACCACCTGCGAGTCTCTTAAAAATGCAGAACCTTAGGCCCCTCCCCAGACCTACTGAACCACAATCTGCATTTTAACAAGATCCCCAGGTGACTCATGTGCACAGTCAAGTCTGAGAAGTGCTGGCTTAGGGAACACTTGGGTTCCTTGGAAAGTTGGCTATGGTGCCATCCACTGAAGGACCAAAGTGGGTTTGACTTTTGACAGGTTGGAGTTTCAGTGCTTGAAAATTATTTTGCTTTAAAAGAAAGAAATACAGTTGACCCTTGAACAATGCAAGGGTTAGGGCACCGATCCTCCTTACAGTCGAAAATCCAAATGTAACTTTACAGTTGGTTCTCTGTACTGCTCATTCCTCTGTAACCGAGGTTCTGTACCTGAGGATTCAACCAACTGCAGACCGTGTAGTACCGCAGTATGTATTTAGTGAAAAAAATCTGTGTGTTAAGTGGACCCACACAGTTCAAACCCGTGTTGTTCAAACGTTAACTGTAGAAGGTGCTGACTTTTGAAGGGGGGTCAACGTGGCTGAGTTCCCCTGGGTCTGCTGGGAGGAAAAGAAAAATATGGAAAGACCATTTACAGAATGAGACAGAGCCTGGGGACTCATTCCCTTCAGGCTCTATCTTCTCTCTGCTTGGAGTCTCTAGGAGAGAACAAAATATATTCTAGCGCTGCAGAGAAGTTTGCACAATTTAACAACTTGACTGATACCTTTACTAGGACCCAAGTCACTGAATCCTGCAACACTTCACCCAGACTGCATTAAAAAAAGGCTTCTGCTGAATGGCCTGAGGGATCACTCCCTCAAATTTCCTAGGAGGTCAATGTTTGATTTTGAGGATAATGAGGCATAGCCTTCATTGTCTTGGAGGATCCTTTGTCTGAAGGAAGGCATCTCTAGAACACTGTGGTTGACCTTCCCAAGGTTCAACTAAACATTTCAAAATGACATTCTCAACTTGATCTTCAAAAAAAACCCCACAAAACTGTGTGTATATATGTATAAAGATGCAGAGAAAAATGTCTGGTAGAATACGTACTAAATTGTTAGAACAGTGAGAGGGATAAAAGAGAACTTTAAACTTTTACTCTATAATGTAGATCAATTTTGATTATTGTATCTTTTATTTACTTGTAAAAATTTTAAAATGAAGAAACTCTAGATGGAGGGTCAAAAATCAAATTCTACTACTAAAAATATTTGAATTTTTAAGCATTTATAAAGGAAAAAATTTAATATAAAACTTACAGTAATTACAAACATACTTTCATCTTCTAATGCAGACTGTATTCTGTCTCTGGGGAAAAATAACACAAAATGAAAAAGCCTTATTTCACATGAGTAAATGAAATCACCTTTTTAAGCTAGATACATGCAGAAACCTGCATTCCATCCACTGTAAACAAATGAGTTTCCAATTAACTTAGCCAACATGTTTTTAAAAGCAAAAATCAAGTAGTAAATGCCTTCTGAATCTAATACTGACATCTGAACACAAATGATATTTACTGAAGATACAAACTGCAAAGTCTTTAATGGCTACCTGCTAAAGCATACACTTAACTTTTCAATGTTTTCACAGGGCCAAAATGAAAAAATATAATTTTCTCTCAAGATTTTCTCATTAGGATGAGAAAGTAACAGAATGAGAGCCAAAACCAACAAGCATCTGAGAGAAGAAAAATTTGGTTAACTTCTCTCAAACTTCCACATTACATAAAGTGTATCTGTCAGTTCTTTTTCTTAATCTATCCTCTTCTAAATATTGCCATATTTTTAGCACTTTCCTTAAATCTTTACACGTATCCAATTTTTGGTAGCTACCGGCTTTGTGATTAATATTCCCCTTTCCTCGTTAACTCACTTCTGACAACTAAGGCATTAGAAATGGTTAAGTATCACAAAATGGCAGAACCTATTTCCAAACACATCTTACTCTAACTTCCAAGTTAATCTGCCAGTTTATTTCTCTTTGAAGTCCTACACAACTTTACCTATACAAAGAAGCCAGCAGCCTCCACGTGACCATCTCCTGTTGAAGAAGCCAGAGCATACTGGCTGTTTTTGAAAACTTTTGAAGTCCAGGTGTTGCTCGGCTCACTATTTTACTCAGTATATTCACCTGAATTAAAAATACAAATGTAATAAGGTTTTCTATAATTTTGAGTCACAACTTTGTATTCTTCAAGTACATAGTGCTAAAACTAATTATATATATTTTATATATGTACCTATTTATATTATAAATGTTTTTTCCTGTCTATTGTCTTTTTTAAATTGAGTGTAATATAACATTCCCACTAGAAATGGCCTTAATTTGAAGTAAGGTGTGTTTATGTGGGTATATATGTAAAAGTTTAACAGACTCTAGACTTCAGATTCAACAATAACAGCCATGAGTACGTTTTTCTCCTTGTACATCAACCCAGAAGATAAGCTAAATCTAACCTACACCCAACAAAATCATAACATGAACCAACAGAGCAGCAATGAAAATTAAAAGTAAGGTATCTTCAAATTTTATCTGAAAAATTTATACCATATAAAAAAATCAAGAAAAATATTTTCCTAAGACTGGTACCAAAACATTGTCGTTTCTAACCAAACCTTAACCAAAATCCCTCCTTGCTGTAAAACAGTAGTTCTTAACCATCTGAGGACTTTTTGTGGAAGTCTAATGAAAGATATGGATGTTCCTCACAGACACACACCAAATTATTTAATATGAGGTTTAAGGACCCAGGGTAAAAGAAACCTTTCTCAAAGGTTATGAATATTACTCCTTATCAAGGGCAATTAAGAGACAGGATTGGTCTCATTCAGAAAATGAAGAATCACTACCAAAACAACAGGTTTCCCCACCCTTTAAAAAGTATTCACAAAGTAATGTTACTTCTGTCTTAAGGCCAGTGTTTAATAAAAGTATTATCTGTATTTCTCATTCCTTTAATAAATTCTCTATTGGAATCCTAACTCCAGTGATTCACTAGGTGATTATTATTGCTTTTGTTATTTAATGAAGCTACTGCTTTTATAATGGAACAATTCAGAAATTGGTTATTGAACTAGTATTAAATGCTCAAAAAATGTTGGCTATTACTATTATTTCAATTATTCTTGAATGCAATTGTTTCTTGAAGTCCTTTCCTTTCCTTTAAAAGAGACTTAATTTTTTGAGCAGTTTTAGGTTCACAGCAAAACTAAGTAGGAAGTACAGCGAGTTCCCATTACTTTCTGCCCCCAAATACACACAACCTAACCCCCCACTATCAATATCCAGTACCAGAGTGGTACGTTTGTTACAGTCACTGAAGCTACATTGACATGTCATTACTACTGAAAGTCCATAGTTTACACAAGGGTTCACTCTTGGTGTTGTACATTCTATGGGTTTTGACAAATGTATAATGACATGTATCCCTCATAATAATATCACACAGAATAATGTCACTCCCCTAAAAATCCACTGTGCTCCACTTTCCATCCTTACCGCCCTTTGAACCCTGGCAACTGCTAATCTTTTTATTCTCTTTAAGTTTTCCCTTTTCCAGAGTATCGTATAGTTGCAATCACACCATATGTAGCCTTGGCATATTGGCTTCCTTCACTTAGTGATATGCATTTCGGGTTAATCCTCATCTCTTTATGGCTTGATAGCCCATTACTTTTAAGGGCTGTATAATATTCCACTGTCTGGATGAACCACAGTTGATTTACCCATTCACTTACTGAAGGCATCTTGATTGCTTCCAAATTTAGGCTATTATGAATAAAGCTGCTATAAACATCTATGTGCAGGCTTTTGTGTGGACATATATTTTAAACTCTTTTGGGTAAATACCAAAGAGTATGAATGTTAGATTATATGGTAAGAGTATGTTTAGTTTTGTAAGAAACTGAGACACTGTCTTCCAAAGTGGCTGTACCATTTTCCATTCCCACCAGCAATGAATGAGAATTCTTGTTCTACACCCTTGCCAGCATTTGGTTTTGTTAGTGTTTTGGATTTTGGTCATTCTAACAGGTGTATAGTGGCATCTTGTTGTTTTAATTTGCTATTCCCTAATGATATATGATGTGTTTTTTTAAATTTTTATTTTATATTGGAGTATAGTTGATTTACAATGCTGTCTTGACATATGATGTTAAGCATCTTTTCCCATACTTATTTGCCAGCTGTAGATCTTCTCTGGTGATGTGTCTGTTTACATGTTTTGTCCATTTCTCAGTTAGATTGTTCATTTTCTTACTGTTGAGTTTTAAGTTCTTTGTATATTTTGGGTTTTCCTTTTTCAAAGATGCAGAATCCTTTTGTCCTTAAAAGAAATATTATACGGACTCTCAAAGTGTAAAAAGCAGAGCTGCTCTGGCTGACCTCCTAACCATGCCACACTTGTCGCTACGCCCCAAGACATCCTCCTTAAATTTGGCATAGAAATTCACAAGTTGATGCTGTTCAAAAAAAACTTAAGAGTACTGAAGTCTGACCAGCAATGCAGTGAAATTAACTTACCTGACTAATACAAATGTTTTCATACTCTTCCACAAGGTCAAAAACTGTAGTTGAAGAGTGCTTCAAAAAAGACTGCAGGAAATCAGAAAACATACTCATGGATGCTAGAACACAATAAAAAGAAAAGGAACAGAGTTAAATGACATACTTCTAGGTAATTCTGTTTGTTTTAAAAACTTAAAAACATAGCTACAGATCCTTTTTTTTAACTGCTGTATTTTTAAAAATATATAATTGTGGTAAAATACAGATAACAAAATTTACCATTTTTAAGCATACACTTCAGTAGCAGTAAGTACATACACAGTGCTGTGTTACCATCACCACCATGGGACCACAGAACTCTGCATTTTGCAAAACTAAACTCAGGATAGCCAAGGCAATCCTGAGAAAAAACAAAGCAGAAGGCATCACACTTCCTGATTTCAAACTACACTACAAAGCTATAGTATTCAAAACAGTACTGGCATAAAAACAGACACATAAACCAATGGAAAAGAATGGAGAGTCCAGAAATAAACTCCCACATATATGGTCAATTAATATTTGACAAGGGAGCCAAGAATGTTGAATGGGGAAAGGATAGTTTCTTTAATAAATGGTGCTGGAAAAACTGGATAACTGCATGCAGAAAAACAAACTCAGACCCCTATCTTAGACCACTCATAAAAATGAACTTGAAATGAATTAAAAACTTAAATAAGACCTGAAACTGTAAAATTCCTAGAAAAAAAATGTAGGGAAAAAGTTCCTTGACACTGGTCTTGGCAATACTTTTTGGATATGACACCAAAAGCACAAGCAATAAAAGCAAAAAATCAACAAGTGGGACTATATCAAACTAAAAGGCTCTATACAACTAAACAATCAACAAAATGAAATGGCAACCTATGGAATGAGAGAAAATATTTGCAAACTATATATCTGATAAGAAGTTAACCTCCAAAATATATAAAGAATTCATAAAATTCAAAAACAAACAATCTGATTTAAAAATGGGCAGAGGAACTGAACAGACATTCCTCCAAAGACATATAAATGGCCAACAGGTACCTGAAAAGATGCTCAACATCACTAATCATCAGGGAAATACAAATCAAAACTACAATGAGATATCACCTCACATCTGTTAGAATGGCTATCATCAATAACACAAGAAATAACAAGTGTTGGTGAAGATGTGGAGAAAAGGGAACCTTTGTGCACTATTGATGATAATGTAAACTGGTTCAGCCACTATGGAAAACAGTATGGAGGTTCCTCAAAAAATTAAAAATAGAACTACCATATGATCCAGCAATACCACTTCCGGGTATATATTCAAAGGAAATGAAAACAGGCTTTCAAAAAGGTATCTGTACTTCCACACTTACTGCAGCATTATTCATAATAGCCAAGACAGGGAAAAAACCCAAGTGTCCATCACCAGATAAATGGATAAAGAAGTGGTATATATATACAACAGAATATTATTCAGCCATGAGAAAGAAAGCGATCCTGCTATTTGTGACAGGATAGACCCTGAAGGCACTAAGTAAGATAAATCTGACAGAGAGAGACAAATACTGTACTATTATCACTCATGAGGAATCTAAAAAAGCCAAACTCATAGAAACAGAGAGTGGAATGGTGGTTTCCAGGGGCTAGAGGGTGGGGGAATTGAGAGATGTTGGTTAAAGGGTACAAATTTGCAGTTAGAAGATGAGTAAATTCTGGAAATCTAATGCACAGCATTGACTTTAATCAATAAATCTGTATCACATAGTTGAAAGTTGCTAGGAGACTAGATCTTAAATATTCTCACCACAGAAATGATAATTATGTGATGTGAAAGTATGATGGAGGTGTTAGCTAACACTAATAATATGCAAGTGTATCAAAGCAATATGTCGTACACCTTAAACTTACAGAATGTTATGTCAATTATACCTCAAAAAAAAAAAGAAAAAACAATCCTAAAACTATAACTCCCCATTCTCCCCTTTCCCTAGACCTTGGCAACCATTATTCTACTTTCTATGTCTATGAGTTTGACTACTCTAGGTGCCTCACATATGTGGAATCATACAGTATTTGTCCCTATGCCACTGGTTTATTTCATTTAGCATAATGTCCGCAAAGTACATTCATGTTGTAGCATGTGTCTGAATTATATGCCACTGTAAGTATATACCACATTTTGTTTATCCTTCATCCATCAATGGACATTTGGGTTGCTTCTACCTTTTAGCCATTATGAATAATGGGGCTATAAACGAGGGAACACAAATCTCTTTAAAATCCTGTTTTCACTTCTTTTGGGTATACACCCAGAGGTAGAATTGCTAAATCATATGGTAACTCTATTTTTAATTTTTTGAGGAACCACCACTGTTTACCATTTCACATTCCCACCAACAATGTACAAGAGCTCCAATTTCTCCACATCCATGCCAACATTTGTTATTTTCTGTTTGTTTGGGGTTTTTCTGTTTTTGTGGGTTTTTTTGACAGTAGCCATCCTAATGGGTTCAGGTGGTGTCTCATGGTTTTGATTTGCTTTTCCTTAATGCAAATTATTACTTAATAATGCAACATTACTGATGTTGAGCAAATTTTCATGTGCTTATTGGCTACTTTTATATCTTCTTTGGAGAAATGTCTAAAAGTCCTCTGTCCATTTTCAATTGAGTTGTTTGTTTTCTGTTATTGTTGAGTTGTAGGAGTTCTTTCTACATACTGAATATTAATCTCTTATGAGATATATGATTTGCAAATATATTCTCCCACTCTGGGTTTCCTTTTCACTCTGTTGTTCTTTTGACACATATTTTGATGTAGTCCAATTTATTTTGTCTTTTGTTACCTACAAGTCTTTTAAGATTCCAAAATGTATTATTCAGTAGTCTGTTGACCATTACTACAAAACCAAATTAATTTTTTTTAAAAAAAGTAAGGGCTTCCCTGGTGGTGCAGTGGTTGAGCGTCTGCCTGCCAATGCAGGGGACACGGGTTCGAGCCCTGGTCTGGGACGATCCCACATGCCGTGGAGCAACTGGGCCCGTGAGCCACAACTACTGAGCCTGCGCATCTGGAGCCTGTGCTCCACAACAAGAGAGGCCGCGATAGTGAGAGGCCCATGCACCGCGATGAAGAGTGGCCCCCACTTGCCGTAACTAGAGAAAGTCCTCGCACAGAAATGAAGACCCAACACAGCCATAAATAAATAAATAAATAAATAAATGGATCATCACGTTTAAAAAAAAAAAAAAAGTAAGGGCTTCCCTGGTGGTGCAGTGGTTGAGAATCTGCCTGCCAATGCAGGGGACACGGGTTCGAGCCCTGGTCCGGGAAGATCCCACATGCCGTGGAGCAACTAAGCCCATGCGCCACAACGACTGAGCCTGCACTCTAGAGCCCGCAAGCCACAACTACTGAGCCCACGTGCTGCAACTACTGAAGCCTGCGCGCCTAAAGCCTGTGCTCCACGACAAGAGAAGCCACCGCAATGAGAAGCCCGCGCGCTGCAACAAAGAGTAGCCCCTGCTCAAAGTGACCACAGAAACCTGCGCGCAGCAACGAAGACCCAACACAGCCATAAATAAATAAATAAATAAATAAATAAATAAATAAATAAATAAATAAATAAATCTATCAGGAAAAAAAGAGAGAGAGAGAAGGGCTCTGGAATCAAACTGCTTAGTTTCAAATCCTGGTGCCATCACTTCCTAGCCAGGTGAGCTCAAGCAGGGTACTTAATCTTTTTGAGCCGCAGTTTCATTTCCCTGAAAATGGAAACAGTTACTGTATCTATTCAATGGACCATGAAAGGAGTTAGTGTTCACAAAGTGGTTAGCATACTGACTAGCACTCATATATGTTAGCTTATAATGATAAAATGAAGAACCTATGTCATAATGTGCAGGTACAGAGACACTAAAAGCAAATTTTTTTTCCAAAAGGGAATGGTAATAGCCAATGTAAAGTTAGAATAGTCACAGTACTATTTGAAGAAACAGCACTAGCATCCAGGCCAAATAAAACACGTCAACAATGTCAGATAAAAATTAAACCAAAAGAAAAAGAGAAGCTCTTTCAACAGCACAAATATGGAAAGAATAAAAATATTGAGACTAGTCTAATAACCTAACACGCTACTACTTATACTGAAAGATTAAACGGCAAAATGCCGCTCCAGCTGAGAACTAACGTGAGGTTCTCAACCTTCTAGAGCTACTACATCAAATGTCGTAGCCATTACCATAACTAGTTGGCTTAACAAAAAATATTTTTTAATGATGTTCAGGAATAGGAGATAATTTCCTTGATCTTAGTAAAAGGACAAGCTACTGTGTTACAAACGAAGTTTTACCAGCTTCTCCAGGATCGTCCTCCCGTAACATAACAGCACTGAGAGTTACATCCTCTGTTACACTGTGGGGCTCTGTGTTTGTGAAGAGCCCTGCACGCTGTGATGAGAATGCAGCGGCCCAATTACTGTCATCCAGATTAGTTACCTGAAAAAATAAAAGGAAGATACAGAAAAGTAATGCGGTTATTGCTGCTGAGTGAATAAAGACTTTAATACTATTAAAATTTTTTAAAGACCATAGGTATGTGTTTTTCACTTTTAAAAGAGAGCCATGGGGCCATTTTATTAAGGAAATCATGGCTTTTTTTTTTTGGCCATGCCATGAGGCATGTGGGATCTTAGTTCCCTGACCAGGGATTGAACCTGTGCCCCCTGCGTTGGGAGCTCGGAGTCTTAACCATTGGACCGCCAAGGAAGTCCTGGTGGGTTTTTTTTTTTAAAAAAGGCAGTATATTCCTTCTTTTTTTTTTAATATCTATTTATTTATTTATTTATTTTTGGCTGCGCTGGGTCTTCCTTGCTGCGCACAGGCTTTCTCTAGTTGCGGTGAGCGGGGGCTGCTCTTCGTTGTGGTGCGTGGGCTTCTCGTTGTGGTGGCTTCTTTTGCTGCAGAGCACAGGCTCTAGGCGCACGGGCTTCAGTAGTTGTGGCTCATGAGCTCAGTAGTTGTGGCTCGCAGGCTCTAGAGCGCAAGCTCAGTAGTTGTGGCGCACGGGCTTAGTTGCTCCACAGCATGTGGGATCTTCTGGGACCAGGGATCAAACCCATGTCCCCTGTACTGGCAGGCGGATTCTTAACCACTGCGCCACCAGGGAAGTTCCAGTCCCAGCTTTTTTGTTTTCTTCTTTGCACTACCCCATACTTAAAAATAAAAAAGCCAATAAAGATTCCATTTTGTAATATTTAAGCTGATGTTAATAAGTAAACTAATATCAGCTTTAGTCCTATTGCTCTACGACTAGTTCAAATCAATTTTTTAATTTTGGGAAATAGTACAGGATGAATGACCCAGTTTCTACAACAAATAAATGGTAAAGAAAAAAAGAATGATGGAGGAACTTACAGATTAAAATACTTAAGAGACATACCAAGTAAATGCAATGTGTTGAGCTTGTTTGGATTCTGATTTGAACAAACTAACTTAAAAAATCTGACACAACTGAAGAAGTATGAACACTTAATGAAATACGTATTGTAATGAAAAAAGTACACATAAAATGGCTATTTGAAATGATAAAGGACTTGCTCTGTGTGTGTAGGGAGGGGTAAGACGTGTTAACAATATTGTACTTACGTTAAAGAAAGCATCCTTATGTCTCAGAGATACCTACTGAAGTATTTATGGATAAAATGGTATGAAATCTGGGAACTATAATGTGGGGGAAATGCTTGTGGGTGTAGATGAAACAAGATCAGCCATATGCTGATAACTGTTGAAAGTGGGCAATAAATACATGGAGGCTTACTCTACTATTGCATTTTTGGACATATTAAAAAATAGTAATAAAAATCTTTTTTAAATTTACCTTTACTTAAAATCCAGGCATGAGCAACAATAAAAATGTACCTTTAAATCAGTCTCCCCAGGGAAAAATGCTAAAGATGGGTGCTGGGGCCCTATATATTAGTGAGGTAGTAACTATGGGCTGAGGAGAGCTTAGCTTCAGCTACCGAAGACTGATTGATAGTTTACTCCCTTCTGGATACTCATCATCATTATTATAAAGATCAAACTGAAAACCTTACACAGCAGTGATATCTTGCATTCAGAAAAATACTTTGGGGCTTCCCTGGTGGCGCAGTGGTTGAGAATCTGCCTGCTAATGCAGGGGACACGGGTTCGAGCCCTGGTCTGGGAAGATCCCACATGCCACGGAGCAGCTGGGCCCGTGAGCCACAACTACTGAGCCTGCACGTCTGGAGCCTGTGCCCCGCAACGGGAGGGGCCGCGATAGTGAAAGGCCCGCGCACCGCGATGAAGAGCGGTCCCCGCACCGCGATGAAGAGTGGCCCCCACTTGCCGTAACCAGAGAAAGCCCTCACACGAACCGAAGACCCAACACAGCCAAAAATAAATAAGTAAAAATAAATAAATAAAGTAGCTATAAAATTAAAAAAAAAAAAAAAAAAAAAAGAAAAATACTTTGGTCCATAACCAAATCTTGGCAGGTAAACACATGGTAAAATCAACATAGCAAATACTGTACTTCCTTCAGGGCAATGTGTATATCTAAGACCACTTCTCACAGCTGATATCAAAATTGGCAAAACAGGGACTTCCCTGGTGGTCTAGTGGTAAAGAATCCGCCTTCCAATGCAGGGGATGCGGGTTTGATCCCTGGTCAGGGAACTAAGATCCCACGTGCCACAGGGCAACTAAGCCCATGCACCACAACTATTGAGCTCTCGTGCCTCAACTAGAGAGCCCGCACGCCACCACTACAGAGCCCACGCACCCTGGAGCCCACGCACCACAACTAGAGAGAGAAAACCCGCACGCTGTAACAAAGAGACCACGCGCCGTAAAGAAAAGATCCCGCATGCCTCAACGAAAATCCCGTGCGCCCCAATTAAGACCCGAAACAGCCAAAACAATAAGGAAAATAAATATTACAAAATAAAATAAAATAGGCAAAACAAATCAAGACAGTATCTTTGACTACAAAGTAATTTCCAAACATTTTGTAATAATCAGTACATATTTACTCTATCCTAGCCTTTAAAAGAGTAACAATTTTACTATTAATCTTGCAGTTCTGAAGCAGTAAATAATAAAACTCATCTTCTTTTGCTTAAACCCAGAAGCAGTCAATTCACTCATGTTTTTAAGAAGAATAAGAATAAACATTGCCAAAATAAACCAGTTTCATAAGCAAAGTAAAACTGTTCAATGACTAGATCACTGTTAGATATTAACACTCTAAAAATTCATAAGACTGTAATAAATATTTCTAAGATCGATTTAACCTTCTAAGACAAGGAGAGGTTTAACATGCAAAACCTCTTTTTAATAAGCACAGAGCCAAATAAAGAGCCATTTTTATCTTGTTTTTGGAACTAAATGGGCCATAATACTCTACTACTCCAACAAAAGTCTTCCGTTTTCTTCTTCTCAGTTAGATACAATTCTTTCTTTTTCTATAGGGTATTTTAAGCACCTAGGTCAAGTCATTCTGTATCACAGTTTATAAGACATTTCTTTTGCTATTTTAACTACTGTATCACAGTGATTCCTAAAAAGTGTCTCATCTACTTCTCCCAAAATGTTCTCTTGTCTTTCCTTTAATGCTTTGTCCTTCTTCCTTATGACAGTCTTCATTGATTACTCCTGGCTTCCTTCTCTTCTATGCTTCTTGGGCTCAGCTTTTATACCAATAGCAACCAATCGGAATTGATTTATTCTGATCAGCAAACTGTCAGATTAACACATTTTGTCGGCAACTAACTGCCACTGGTGCCACAGCTTCCACCTATGACATGAGTATGTTTAAGGGTCTCAGTTTTCTGAAAGTCTTTCCAATCAAAAACTGATTTCAATTAACATAACCGGATTATTTTATGACAAATAAGACTTCAATTCTCATTAAAAGCTTTTTAGCTAAATATCTTACATTAATAAAAAGGAAGAAAATTTCAGCCCCATCTTTCTACATACCATAGACAGATTTCCCAAGAACCCCGAAGACTGTGTAAGCCGAGGAGACCTCCCTCCAGTTCCAAGAATGCAGAAAACATCTGGCTGCCTTAGTAAGCTTCGGTTTGTTGGAGTAACTACTAGGAAGAGGTTAGTAAAAAGAATTCGAAATGCATGAGCCTTGATCATGGAAGAAAACAAGCAAACAAACAATAAAGAATAATTTTCACTTTTCAATTATTTAGATTCTAACCAAATAAATACTTTCAATATTAACATTTCCATCATATGAAGATTCAACTTATTTTTCTAAATATGAACTTTTAGTACTACTGAGCCCACCAAGAAAAACTTTACTGCAAACAGAGATGCTTTCATTATAGCATAATTGAGCATAAAAAAAAGGGACACTAATGAGTCCATGAATTTGCCAAATTCTAATTTTATAAAGCATACTATAGTATAGAGGACATGGGCCCTGGAGTAAGCAGATTATGGTTCGAATTTTGGTTCCATTACTTACATACTTACCTAGCTATGTTATCTGCATTAATCAACTTCTCTAAGTCTCACATTCGGTCTTGGCAAAATAGAGATAATATCTATGTCATAGTTAGTATGCATTTATGTAAAGAACAGTGACTTACACATGGTAAGAGTTCAACAAATAGTAACTGCAATCATTATTATTTGTTCTTAATTAAAGATAATTTATAAAATATAATATATATTACGGTATTAGTTGCTATTATTGTTATCATTATTAAATGCTTTAAAAGGAAGAAAAAAAAATCTTACAAGGTTGTCGAAATGAGCTGGGAGTTCGGGGGATAACCTGGTCTCTTGGTGTAGTATTAGCAAAAATTTCATCTTGGGATGCCCGAACTACAGGAAAAGTTAAGAAAAGTTTTTCATGTAGAAAAGACACCATCAAAGTTAGAATGAACCATATTTACATTATTCAAAATATGTGAATACATTTTTCAAAGGCAAGGTATTTTATGGCTACCATATTTTCTATGCAAAGAGTAAATAATTCCCTCTCCCCTTTAAATTCTCAGTTATCAGTCTTAGGTTGCTACACATTGAACTAAAAGTTGTTAGTCAGATTTCAAATAATAAAAAAAATCTAATTTCAGCAGAAGCTAACCACAGTATGATGGTTAGCAGTAAAATGGAACATCCTTATTTTCAGGGAAACATGAATCTCACTGAATTTCAGCATTATACTTACAAAAGAACACATCTGGGAAGTTAAAAAAAAAAAAAAACTAACTAAAACTAATGTCCATAGCATTTTATTATTATAGCTAGTGTTTAATATCGCTCATAAAAAGAAAAGTCTATAATCCTGATTCCAAACATGCTGCAATTTTTGTAATCATGCTTAAAATGCAAAGGATACTTAAAACTCTCTTCTGAGCGCTCTGTTTTCGTGCAGTCCGAGTCACCTCTGCCTCCCGGATCACAGGAGATGACATCTCTCCAAAGTCACTCCTAAAATGGCATAATCAAGCTCATGTGAATGAAATGAGAATGTAGCATTTGCAAAAAAACTTTATCATCATGATTGGACCAAAGGATCCTAAGTCAGCCAAGATGCAGATCATCCCAGTAGCCAAGTCTTTGATATTTTTGTTGATAATGCCCCTCTGGCTCCAAATCCTGCTTATCCCTTAAAGTCCTGCTCAAATTTTACCTGCACAAAGACTTCTTTGACTTTCTAATACCTGTTATTTTCTCCTGTGGAATTACTTTAACACGTGGAATCTAAATCTACATTATAACACTGTTTTAGAGAACTGCTTCATGAAGGTAAATCTTTCCTCTTTGGATTGAGGTCCCTAAAATTGCAGGAACTCTTAAAAGGATCTTCTGTAGTTTCCAAAATACTTCAAACCATGGATACTACTATTTAAGCTGGTGACTTGGGAGGCTAAGTAAAAAAGAAATCTAGTAAATTGGAGAGAAATGATCCTTCAAGTTTTTTCTCCCCAGACTACACTAAGGGTGTCTCCTGTCTCAGCACTACTGTAGTCACCATGCCCTTGTCATTCTCTGCCCAAAGTCTAGAAAATAAATTGTGTGAATTAAGAGGCCTGTATCTTAAGACAAGAATCTAATATTCATTTCCTCTACTTGAAAATCTTCCGATATCTATCTCTAGCCTACAGAATCAAGTCCAAATTTCCTAGCATGGTTTTTACAATCTGACCCCAGCTTACCAGTTCAGCCTTATATTCAGCCACAAACATCACTCCATACAAACATACACTGCATGTGACCATTCAGCTACGCTTTCATATCCTTACACCTTTGTACATGTTGCTTCTTTTACAGAGGTCTACATTTGCCCCCTTGGTCTACCTGGTGAATACTTACTCATCAAACAGCCTCCTGGAGTCTAAAGACACACAGATCCAGGTTGGCAACTTGGTTCTTCTATTTGTAAGCTTCCTAACTGACCAAGTTCCTTAACCTTTTTTAGCCCCAATGTTAGGTGTAAAAAGAGGATCATAGTAGCTATCCTGACAGGATTGTTAGAAAAATTAAATTAGCTAATAATATATTTAAAGCGTTTAAGTTACCAGTGTAGGCTACTGCTACTATTCAAACACCAACTAGAAAGTATTCTCCTTTGAGAGGTCTTCCTGATACCTCCCATGACAGGGAGACTTCATTGCTCCCCATTTCTTTTCCCACAGAGCAGTACAAAACACTTATCACTCCGTACTGCTCGGCTGTCTCCTCCACTACACATTCCCCCGAGGCCAAGAACCTTGAATAACTCATCTTTCACGCAGGTGCCTAGCATAGTGCCAGGGTCATAGAAAGAATTCAGTAACTATCTGGTGCTGGAACCTGTAATCAGAAAGTCTGGGCTGAGATCCCTGTTCCATCACTGACTGGCTCTGTGATCTCGGGCAGGTCACTCAGCATCTCGAATGCCGGGCCACCTCCTACCTCGCCCACCCCAGGAGCGAAAAATGTTGCGCGAAAGTGAGTAGGTGGCAGAGCCGCCGTGGGAACCAGGAGATCATCATTAGCCGTATCCCTTCCCGACCCAAGCGGCCTTTCTTCCATCAGCTGCAGTCTCCCAGCCCGGAAAAGGAGTCCTAGGGTCAGCACCCGGGCCCTCGTCGGCTTCCTCTGGGAGTCGGGCTTCACCTGTTTCGTTCCTCCAGCACCCTGGAGGGACAAGTGTCCGGGCTCGGACGTCACCACCAAAACTGACCTGTCCATGGCTATAGCCTTCTCCCACCGAGAACCTTGCAAACTCAGTCCCAGCTTGGCCGCCGCGTTTCAGCCTTCCCGCTCTCCGGAAGTAAACCCTTTGACCCGGAAGCACGTCCTCGCTAAGCCGCTGTAGAAAAAAGAGGCGAGGGGCGGGAGGGGAGAAGGAACAACGTTCCCATTCGGAGCATGCGCAACTTCTTCCGCCTGCCGCCTCTTGTCCGGTCTGCGCAGGCGCAAAGGTGTGCCAGCGGTTGACGTCGCTGGGCGGAGCGGGGCAGGACCGGGGTGGGGAAGGGGGCGGGGCCTGACCGTTTCGCCTCGCTGTGCGGCCGCCACTTTGCTTGACTGGCATTTATGGGCGTGGTCCAGGCGCCGGGGTTATCCTGCTGGGATACTTGACGTATATTGATAGTCTAGAAAAATGTGAAGTTATTTCCTGGTATTTTCTGTCAGAAACAGCCTGGACCTGGAATTCTGACGTGCAATCTCCGCTACACCTCGGGGGTCCCTGTCTCTCTCTTACTGTACTCACCTTGTTTTAACTGTAGTGTAAACCTCCTACAGTTTTTGAAATTGTTTTCCATAATGGCTATTTGTTCTTTACTTGGTATTTTTCCCTATTAAGGAGAAAAGGATCACCTGTCTTAAAAAAGCATAAAAGATGTTGGTATTGCCCTCTATTTCAAAGTGCAGGATAGGCAAAAAGTATATTCTGGCCCTGAAGGAATCAGTCGAAGTTTTGCCTTAGGCATTTACATTCCATTCTAATCCTGGGAAATGCCGTTCTAGGAAGGCTTCTTCATACCTAATTCCCGCTGAGACGACGTGGGGTTTTGAAGAAACGTGGCTTTGGGCTTCATGTAGGCTCGAAACCTCTGCGCTGCAGATTCCTCATCTGTAGAACAGAGGTAACGCCTTTATCGCAGAGTTGTTGGGAGGATTAAAACGACATGTCAAATGTGCATTGCACATGGTAGTCATCGAAATGTTAATCTTCTCCTCCAATAACTACTTGGGTCTCACCCTAGTGCTCTCTCATTTTTCCCATATCCTAATTTTCTTGTACAAAAGAACGCTTTTCTCTTATGGAAAATGAAATGTGGTCTTAATGGTTTTTGTCAGTGCCAGAGGCAGGTTTATTCAAAGTATGAGCCAGTGTTTCAGGTTCTTGCCATGTGTCCCCAGGCAAGTGAATGCCAATGCGTTTTATTCATGTAATGTACTTGAAGTGACTGACCATAAGGCACACAATAAAAGTGAAGAGCAGCTTTGGGCAAAGGATTAGCTCGGTGTTCAGTTCATATGCAAAGAGGGAACACTTGTTAAAAAGTGCATTGGGGTTCAATTATTTATTTATTTTTATTTATTTATTTATTTATTTATTTATTTATGGCTGTGTTGGATCTTCGTTTCTGTGCGAGGGCTTTCTCCAGTTGTGGCAAGCGGGGGCCACTCTTCATCGCGGTGCGCGGGCCTATCACTATCGCGGCCTCTCTTGTTGCGGAGCACAGGCTCCAGACGCGCAGGCTCAGTAGTTGTGGCTCACAGGCCCAGCTGCTCCGCGGCATGTGGGATCTTCCCGGACCAGGGCTCGAACCCGTGTCCCCTGCATTAGCAGGCAGACTCTCAATCACTGCACCACCAGGGAAGCCCCTGGGGTTCACTTTTGAAACACTCGATTAGCAGGCATAAACACCATACTGAAACTGCACAACTCGGATGGGATTCGAACCCAGCCAAAACTCAGACTTGGACTTGAACCCACTTTTAATTGAAATCCCACACCTGGTCTCAGGACTTAATGAAGCTCAGGGTCTTTATGTCTCGTTACAGAAAGAATTCAGTGAGAGACAAAGTGATAGGTAAGAAGTGGATTTATTTAGAGAGATACACATTCCACAGACAGAATGCAGTCCATCTCAAAAGGCGAGAGTGAGCCCCGAAATATGGGGTGGTTAGTTTATGACTGGGTAACTTCATAGACTAACAAGTGGGAGGATTATTCCAACTATTTTGGGGAAGGGACGGGGATTTCCAGGAACTGGGCCCCGGCCCACTTTTTGGCCTTTTATGGTCGTCCTGGAAACTGTCATGGCATCTGTGGGTGTGTCATTTAGATGCTAATGTATTACAATTACAATGAGTGTATAATGAGACTCAAGGTCTACTGGAAGTTGAATCTTATGCCATCTTGGACCTAGTTGGTTCTAACCAGTTTATGTCTTGTCCTCAATGGTTAGGCATTCTTTTAATGTGCCCTGCCCCCTTCCCTTCTGTTTCAGTTTTACGCCACTACATTTTGGGGTGGCTTGTTATGTAGCAATAGATAACTGGAACAAGTGGGATCAGACTATAACACTGTTTTATAATCTGCTTTTTCACTTAACAGTATGAACATTTTAATCATATCAAATATTTTTCATCTGCATCATTGTTAATTTAGCCAAATATTTTGAAAGAGGAAAATTTGTCTCTATTTACACTGACAATGCAACTTAACACAGTCTGACTTCAACCCTCACTGCTAAAATAAAACTGCTCCAAACAAGGTCACCAATGCTCTCTTTGTCAATAAAAGTTTGTTTTTCATCTCTCATCATCTTGGGTGCATTTGACACTGCAGACCACTCTCTTCTCTGCCACAGTCCTGTCCCTAGGTCTCATGACTTTCCTCATGAGCTTTTTTAAGTCTTCTCTGGCTTCTCTTGACTAGTTTCCTATGTGTGGGCTTTTGAAATCTGCCTTTCCCTTAAATGTTAATTCATTTTCTCCAGAATTCTGACCTAAGCTCTCTTTTCTTCAACTCTGCACTGTCCTCAGGCTTTTTTTTTTTTTTTTTTTTTTTATTTTTGGCTGCATTGGGTCTTTGTTACTGTGCGTGGGCTTCTCATTGTGGTGGCTTCTCTTGTTGCAGAGCACGGCTCTAGGGTGCGAAGGCTGCAGTAGTTGCGGCTCGCGGGCTCTAGAGTGCAGGCTCGGTAGTTGCAGCGCACGGGCTTAGTTGCTCCGCGGCATGTGGGATCTTCCCGGACCAGGGCTCGAACCCATGTCCCCTGCATTGGCAGACGGATTCTTAACCACTGCGCCACCAGGGAAGCCCTTTTTTTTTTTTTTTTTTTTGAATTATTTATGTATTTATTTTTGGCTGTGTTGGGTCTTCGTTTCTGTGCGAGGGCTTTCTCTAGTTGCGGCAAGCGGGGGCCACTCTTCATCGCGGTGCACGGGCCTCTCACCATCGTGGCCTCTCTTGTTGCGGAGCACAGGCTCCAGACGCGCAGGCTCAGTAGTTGTGGCTCACGGGCCTAGTTGCTCCGCGGCATGTGGGATCTTCCCAGACCAGGGCTCGAACCCGCGTCCCGTGCATTGGCAGGCAGATTCTCAACCACTGCGCCACCAGGGAAGCCCTGTCCTCAGGCTTTAAACTACCAACTCTTTCCTCCCAGATTCCCAATCTATAGTTCTAGTCCATATCTTGCTTTTTGTATTCCAGACTCATACGTCCAATTGCTTACTGGGCATGTTCACTTTGAGGATACAGAGTATCTGAAATTTAACATGTTCTAATTCTAAAACAGCAGTTTTCTTCTTTGAGCTCAAAACATTGCAAACATGCTATTAAAATTTCATAATATTCTTTTTATCTAAAGAAGTAGAATTACAGTAAGATTAAGTAATTTACTTCAGGTCATGGGCTTGAACTAAATTGAATCACAAGCCAAAAGGATAGTAAATAACATGAATCATGAATTAAATACAAATACCAGATTTTGGGTGAACCAAAACCACATGTAGGTTTTAAGACCTAGCTTGGCTCAGGAGACAATATTGCCTGGCGGTTAAGAGCAGTCTTGGAAATCAGGTTTCCCAGGTTTAAATCTCAGTTCTGCAGTTTATCAGCTATTTAACTATTCTAAACCTCACATCTATATAAATGAAAATATTCTCTTAGGGTAATTGTGAGGACTAAATACAAAAATAGCAATAGAGCAAAGTGGTCAAAAGCTCAGACTTGAGAGTTGGATTGACTTGGGTTACATCCTAGCTCCACCACCGCATACCAGCTACATGACCTTGGGTGCAAGTGTGTGCCTCAGTTTATTCTTTTTGGGTGTAATAATAGTATGAAATCATAAAGTTGTTAGGAGGATTTAGTGAGTTAATATGTGTAAAGCCTTAGAATAGTACCAGGCATTATATGTGTGGCATATTATACATGTTCAAAAATTATCAGTTCATTTTGCAACATCAAACTTAAGACATAGAGAAAGAGACATTAGTAACATAGATTGAACTGAACTAATTCCAATCCTTTTTTTTGCCTCTGATGCAGAAGCATTTTTCCCTGTTTATATAAAGATCTCAAAATAACTAATACTTTATATTGATAAATATAAATATAATTGCAAAGTCTCCTTTTGTTCTCCATATAAAGCAGTCCAGTGGTTATAATCCTGAAGAATCCTTTATTCAACCATTCACAAATAATTATCAAGTGTCAATTATGTACCAGGCACTGTGCTTGCAGCTGGGAGATATTGATTGGGGAAAAGGACATTTGCTGATTAAAAAAAAAAAAATCATGTAAACTTACCTATTCAAATATACATAATTGATCATAAACTTGGAATACATAAATATTTTAGATTACCATTATAGTCACCAAATACAATTTGGCATTTTTTTTTCCCCCTTTGGTCGTGCTGTGGCTTGTGAGATCTTAATTCCCTGTGGAGTCCTAACCAATGGATCACCAGGGAATTCCCTGGCCATTATTTTCTTAAAATATTCTTACTTAAAACCTGTTATGAGGTAAAACTGTTAGATCTCGTAAATTGATATTAGGGCTTGATTGGCAATGTTTTATTCTTTTTTTTTCCTTTTTGATGTCGACCAGCTCTTTTAGCTCTTTTATTTATTTATTTTAAAAAATTGTGATGACATATATATCACATAAAATTTACCATTTTAGCCATTTCCACGTGTGCAGTTCAGTGGCATTAAGTACATTTCACATTATTGTGCTAGGAAATATTTTAGTCTTAAACATAGAAACCAAATTATAAACCAAAATAAATCCAAAATTATTTTTTATTTAATTTGGCTTCCTGCTCAAGATGCATCAGATCTCGGTAGTCAGAATAAAATGCTGACACACATTTAATGCACAAGTAGCAGTGATATTGTAAAGCAGTTATACATCAGTGATGGGAAGGAAAACAGAGCTTTGAATGGATTTTAGGGGGAATCTGCAAGATATGAGTTTGGTCCGGAGAGAATAGGGAGCAAAAATAGAAAAATGTTAAATTTCAAGAAGAAGCAGCTCATGAATCAGGGGAGTAAAAAAATATTTAAGTGTGGAGCGTAAACCGTGTGTGCCCTCGAAGATACAGATGTGTTATCGGAACCTTACATATAGGAGAAACGCTAATGGAAGGACTCCCTGAGACACTGATAGGAGTCTAGGAAAGGTTGTGGTCGTGGTGGTGATAGCAGGAAGCTATTGATTGAGTACATTATGTCTTTTCCGATATGACATTTTTTGCCGGGGGTGGGGTGGGGGTAGTATCTGGTTTGAAGGAAAATGCTTTACCTTGAGGTCAAATGGGGTCAAAGTTTAAATACGGAGCCTAGTTGACCCTTGTGTGTCTATCTTGCCTGTAAAGCAGAGAGTGTAGTGTGTGTAGTGGGTAGGGTCTTGTCAGTTCATATTTGATGAGTTATTTCACCTCTTTACACTTCAGTTTCCTCTTCTGCAAAACTGAGATAAGAGTATTGTCCTCCGAAGTTTGTACGCGTGATTAAATATTATTTATGTAGCAATTTGAGAGGTGGCACAGAACACAAAGCCTCCTTGGGTTGAATCCTGGCTCCTCCACTTACTCAGTGGAGCCTTGAACAAACTACCTCTCTGCTTCTGTATAACATAAATGATAGTACTTACCTGAGAAATTTATCGTGAGGATTAAATGAGTTTACACAGACAAATCACTTAGAACAGCGTTTGGTCTATAATAATCAATAAACATAGACTAATATTATAATGCACCACGTATAGTAAATATTTAGTATGTGTTTGCTCTTTTGTTCGGCTCCAAGAAGGCAGGGACCGTATCTGTTTTATTCATCTCTACCTTTTGTCACTTTGTAGGTGCTCAAATTTTTTTGAATGAGTGGGTCATTTCCAATCAATACAACTGCATTCAATCCCTCAACAAATATTCTAATAAGAATATCTACATTTATATAATCAGACTGAATTTATTTTCATTTATTTTATATTCTATCATATATAGATACCTCACAGTACTCTATACCAGTTCAAAAGAGTTCTTTGTCATCTTAGTCTTGTGGAGCTTAAAAACAGGAAGAACTCTTGAATAATTTATGTGTTATAGCTTCTCCTCTTAATCCTTTCAAATTGTGTTCAATGTGAATAGGAAAACAGAATGGTGAAATGTAAAACTTCATAATTTCAAGTTACTCTGTTATTGCTAAATTGTGATTTAAACAGTGATGTCTGGGAGATTTTTAACATGAAATCATAAATATGTTATTGCTTCTTAGAATTCTGACAGTAATGGTGAGCTCAATACAGGTTTCACTGCAGCTTGTGCTTCTACTGTTGAAAGCATAGAGCAGTCAGTGACATTTTTAAGGTGGTAGTGAATTTGCTGACAAAAAGTTTGCCGGACAAATAAATCAATTGCAGTGACTCTTTACAGACATCTCAGGCGTCATCAATAGTGAACATGATATTGGGGGCGATCAAAAAACTAAAATCGTTAATCCCTGTTGATACAGGACATGCTCCAGCTAAACTACAAAACTATTATTGCAGCTTCTGCATTTTGCTTTGCTGTTTTCGCGTACTTCTCTGCTTGGCATAGAAATTCTGTAAATCAAATACGCACTCACATTCCTGATGAATGATTTCTTAGGGCCTTTGAGACAGCATTGCTTTGTTCTGTTTTCTCTAAATAGCATGATTTATACTCTATTTAGCTTTTAATATGAAAAGAAGGTAGCTAGCATGAACCTTACCCCATAAATTCGACTGGCTAAAAAAAGTCACATTAAAAATTTTTTTTCTTATAATGGTCTTACTTCTGACTGAGCCCTCATCCTCCCTGGTTTGGTGGGTTGAAGGCAGGAAATTCAACCTCACACATCACAGGGGTTCTTTCCTCTTCTCTAGGGTTTGCATAAGAATCCATGCGGTGGCTTCTATGGTGCTAAGAACACAGATAATGGCATTCAGCCTTCAGTCCACTTTACCAAATGCAGGTCATTGTCCAGATCTCTGTGTCTGACAGTCAGAAAGATGGGAGGCACGTGCTGCATACCCAGTGAGGTGGAAGAGGGTAGGGAGGGGTTAAAAGAACACGGCGAAAACTAACACATCATTATCTAAATGAAAACCTTTTGAGAAACAATGTAACAAGTAATTTAAAAACTTGAATGGATCCCATATATGTACAGTTATCTTTTTCTATAAGTAAATATCCTCTAATTAGATGATCTATGAAAATGTATGCTATGAATCTATTCTTTAACAACAACACAATTTTCAAGAGGTTATTTATTTATTGGCCATGCTGTGTGGCATGCAGAATCTTAGTTCCCCAACCAGGGATCGAACCTGTGTCCCCTGCATTGGGAGTGCAGAGTCTTAACCACTGGACCACCAGGGAAGTCCCAAGGGGTTATTTTAATGATTGAAAATGTAGTATATTTAGTTTGTAAATCAAGAGCAGGCATGGACTTTCAAAATACTTTGAGGATATTTTGAGCTACAAACATATTGACATATAAGAGCCAACTATGCAGGTTCTATAAATAGAAGAGCATTTAAAAGCATAAAATGATAAAATGTAAGTATTGGCAGTGCACTATAATGCCAAGAAAACCTGGGTCTGTCTTGAACACTGCCCTTGAAACTTGTTAGGAAGCTGGAGTCTGTGCCGCAAAAGGGCATTAGGTACGTCTGTGCTTAGAAATCTGTCCTGGCTTCCTATTTGCAATTTTTAAAAGATTGAGTTTAATCTTCAGGAAACTGCCTGCCATCCTTGGGGAGTCCTTCTGCTTCTTTGTCCTTCACAAGATCAACTGAAGTTCTTCAGCTGTGTAAGAAGACTGAATTTCAGGTAATAGAAGAAAGTTAAACTCCTTTTGCTTTTTGAATGATGACTTAATTTTTTCTGATTTAGCTATGGAGTTATGACTTAATTACTTAATTTTTAAAAAATTATTTTTACTTAAAGATAGTATAAGAATGTTAGGGAAAAAGAAATAATTCAAAAGTCATCCATATTACTATGGCTAGGACAGTTATTTTTATTATTGCACATTATCCCCCATATGTTGATATTCATATTTTACATATAGCAATGAGATTCATATAGCTTTTAAAATTTATATTCCAGAAACTGTTATTTACTTGACACTGACAATGAGGAATTCTCTATGCCTTTGTGATCCTGTTTTGTTTTCCCACAGCTGTATTTTTGCTTTTCTTCCCCTACCTACTCAGATCCCCCTAACTCTAACTTCCTCAACCCTCCCTCCTCTAAAACCATGTTAACAACCTGGAATGTATTTTTCAGTACCTTTTCCAGGCTCATGTAACACACACACATGTAACACAATCCTTCCATGTATTTTGCTTTGTTCACTTTAAATACCTCATAGAAATCCCTCTAAATCAACCATTAAAAATCAAACTTGAGTACTTCACTGGTGGCGCAGTGGTTAAGAATCTGCCTGCCAATGCAGGGAACACAGGTTCAAGCCCTGGTCCGCAAAGATCCCACATGCCACGGAGCAACTAAGCCCGTGAGCCACAACTGCTGAGCCTGCGCTCTAGAGCCTGTGAGCCACAACTACTGAGCCCACACACCGCAACTACTGAAGCCCGCGTGCCTAGAGCCCGTGCTCCACAACAAGAGAAGCCACCGCAATGAGAAGCCCACGCACCCCAACGAAGAGTAGCCCCTGCTCACCGCAACTAGAGAAAGCCTGGGTATAGCAACGAAGACCCAACGCAGCCAAAAATAATAAACAAATAAAATAAAATTTATAAAAAAAAAAATCAAACTTGGACTGCCCTCGTGGCGCAGTGGTTAAGAATCCTCCTGCCAATGCAGGGGACACATGTTCAAGCCCTGGTCCAGGAAGATCCCACATGCCGCAGAGCAACTAAGCCTGTGCGCCACAACTACTGAGCCTGCACCCTAGAGCCTGTGAGACACAACTACTGAGCCCGTGTGCCACAACTACTGAAGCCCACGTGCCTAGAGCCCGTGCTCCGCAACAAGAGAAGCCACTGCAATGAGAAGCCCTTGCACTGCAACAAAGAGTAGCCCCTGCTCGCAGCAACAAAGACCCAACGCAGCCAAAAATAAATAAATAAATATATTAATTAAAAAAAAAAAAATCAAACTCTTTTTTTTTTTTTTTGGCTTGTAGGGTCTTAGTTCCCCAACCAGGGATTGAACTCTGGCCTTCTGCAGTGAGAGCGGCGAGTCAACCACTGGACTGCCAGGGAATCCCCTCAAACTCATTTTTAATGGCTGCATAATATTCTCTGTTATGAATGTATCATAATTAATTTAATCATTCTTTTGATGGTCATTCACCCTATTTCTGTTTTTCTACTACACTGTAGCAGTAAAGTACATATATATATACTTTTATTTCTTTGGTGTAGCTATCAGGAGTAGGATAGCTGGGTCAAATAAGCCTACTTTGACTTTCAATAGGTAATGGCAGATAGCAAATTAAAATTTTTGCTTACCAAAGGCTCTACAAGGCACATTTCCATCAGCAATATATGACTCCTTTCTTGCCCTCTAACCTCTCTTCTGGGCTTGTGGTGTTATCTTTTTGCAAATTTTCCCCGTGTGTTGGGTTCTTTGGTACATTGTTTTGCATCTCTCTGTCTACAAGTTAGTTTGAGCATTTTTTTTTTTTTAATGTTTATGGGCCATTTGAATTTGCTCTCCTCTGAACTGCCTAGAAATATCTTTCACCCATTTTTCTTTTGGATTGTTTCATCTCAATTCTTAAGAACCTTTTGTATTTTATAGATATTAACCCTATATATTTTGTTATATTTTCCCAAATGAACTGACTTTGTAATATATTTTGTCAAATTTTAAATCTATAAATTCCTTAATTTCATTATCTTAATTTAAATATATAAAATATTTTTAAAATATTTATTTATTTATTGACTGCTTCAGGTCTTAGTTGCGGCATGCAGGATCTTTCGTTGTGATGCGTGGGCTTAGTTGCCCCGTGGCATGTGGGATCTTAGTTCCCCAAACAGGGATCGAACCGGCGTCCCCTGCATTGCAAGACGGATTCTTTTTTTTTTTTTTTTAAACCTCCAAATCATTGCACAATTTATTTTTAGTAGTAGGAGTTACAAGTTGCAATAACTTGTCTGTTATTTCGGAGGGGATATCTGAGCATGGCCCAGACCATGATTCCTTAAAACCTTTATCATTGTAGGTCTAGTCTAACTTCAGAAATTTTTATGTTCTACTGTTCTCTTTTCTCCACATTGAACTTCACCTGGTTAACTCTACCTGATCCTTCAGAATTTAGCATAATCAGCATTGCTTTAAATAGCTGACATCCAACTGATCTTCCTGGATCTCTCATAGGATCTACAATACCATGAACTTTCCTTTACAACACTTGTCACTTTCAAATTTACATTTCTTTTTGTGGCTAATGTTTCTCTGACCCTATCAGGTGGCTTTTTTTCTTCCTAATTGTTCAAAATACACTTTAGATAGTGGTTAGAGAGGAGGTGCTACATGGAGTTTGGGGAGAGAGACTAACTAAGAATGATTGTTGTCATCTATGAGTTTCCATAGTTACATATTACAATGAATATCTTTTGTCCTAATGAAGGGCAAGACGGATTCTTAACCACTGGACCGACCACCAGGGAAGTCCCATAAATATATAAAATATTTTAATTTAAAAATAGCTTTTGAGTTTCTTAAATTGGCTAAGAAAGTCTCCCCTATCTCTAGACTACACTTCCAGTCTCTTAGATTTCTTTCTTTTTTTTTTTTTTTTTTATTTATTTTTGGCTGTGTTGGGTCTTCGTTTCTGTGCGAGGGCTTTCTCTAGCTGTGGCGAGAAGGGGCCACTCTTCATCGCGGTGCGCGGGCCTCTCACTATCGCGGCCTCTCTTGTTGCGGAGCACAGGCTCCAGACGCGCAGGCTCAGTAATTGTGGCTCACGGGCCCAGTTGCTCCGCGGCATGTGGGATCTTCCCAGACCAGGGCTCGAACCTGTGTCCCCTGCATTGGCAGGCAGACTCTCAACCACTGCGCCACCAGAGAAGCCCTGTTTTACTTTATATTTAAAAAATTTAGTATATCTGGAATTTGCTTTTTGTGCGATATAGGGGTTGCACTTTCATTTGCTTCAAATGGATAGCTAGTTGTGCCAGCATTTACTAAGAAATTCCTTCTTACTGAAAGACAATTTTGTCATATATTAATGTTATATACTAGAATCTACTTCTGGACTCAGTTCTACTCTACTAATTAATGTTATTTCTTTTTAAAAAATATTTATTTATTTTTGGCTGTGTTGGGTCTTAGTCACGGCAGGCAGGCTCTTAGTTGAGGCGTGCGGGCTTCTCTGGTTGTGTGCGGGCTCAGTAGTCCTGCGGTATGTGGGAGCTTAGTTCCCTGACCCGGGATTGAACCCGCGTCTGCTGCACTGGAAGGCGGATTCTTTACCACTGAAGGGCCAGGGAAGTCCCTTAATGTTATTTCTTCTTTTTGAACTTTAAGATCATTTAGTTCAATTTCAAAACTTCACCAGTTGAAATTCAAATTGGAATCATATTACATTAAAATGTTAATTTTGGGGAATTGATATTTTATGATATTGTCTCCCATTCAAGAATATAGTTTGTTCAGATCTTGATTTATGTTCTTTAAAGACTTTTTAATAGCTCTTTCTTGTTTGATTCCTTGAGACATTTATAATTTTTGTCTGTTACAATCTTTACCCTCATATCAACTTCTAAGTGCTTATTGTGAATATAGAAAAAAAAGCTATTGATTTTTGGCATATTTATTTTGTATCCAGCTACCTTCCTAAGTTCCTGAATAATTCTAATTGACTTTTTGAGCTTTTCAAGTATTTATTTATAATAACTTCATTTTCTAGTGTTTATAATGTTTTATTCTATTGATTTAAGGCATCCATTAGCACTAATAGGGGACACTAATATCCCCTATTTCATAGCATTGTTTTGAAGGCTAAATAAAAACCTGTAAAGTGCTTAGAGCAGTGGGTGGCACATGGTAGGGGTCCAAGAAATAACTAATATTGTTATTACTTCTAAACTATCAGAGTTTATGAGTTCTTGAATCCCAAGTTTCTCACCAGAACATCATGCCAAAGAACAAGAATTCAGCTATCACTTGATGGTTTTTCTTATTCTTTCATCATTCTCCATTTAAATTGGTTTTGGGGAGCATGGGTAACAGGTTTCTTAAGCTTTTATTTGTGATTCTATCACCTTGATAGGATGACAGGAAAGGACAGCAGAGAAATAGTCTATGGGGATGATTCCATAGATTGTTATTATGTAATAACAGATTAACAAATAAAAATAAAAATGATTACATAATAATGTTATTATTTTATAACAGCAACCTCTGGAATCATTATTATTCCACAGATTACCTTCCCTTGGAAAAGAGACATTATAGTTAAACTAGGTTTAAGGCTGGATACTGAATATGTTTTGGTTTAACTCATGGGGTGTTTTTGAATTTGTGTGCAGGTCAAGGAGACCTGTCACAAAATCTTTTGCTTCCTAGAATTTGTTACCTTTCTTCCTCGAAGTGAGATAAAGCAGTTGAGCCAATTGTGACTAACTCTACTGCTCCTCTCAGTGAGTTTCACAAGCAACTGAGCCAAGAAAAAAGTCCTTCCTTATGATGTAATAGCCTTGGGGAGATGAACTCTAGGGTAGCTATAGCTCTCTTCCGGCAGACAGTGGGGTGGGGAGGTGGCACTGTAAATTGTCTTCAATTTCCAGGGCTGACATGGTTTGACATTTTACTTCTATCTTATTTGGATGACATCCCGAGACCTGTCCTCTTTACCCTCTCTGAACAAGAACCTTGGCAGGGGGCCCAGGACAACAAAATCATTAACTCTGTATCCGGCATTAGCCACATCCTGCTAAGGAGAGGATGCCCTGACCATCAGAATATCCTGTACTGGTTCAGAGTGGAAGGATGAAGGGAGGGGTGATGGGTGCCTCTTCCTTCTTTAGTGCCATCCTCTATGACAGCACTGGTGGAATGAAATTAATGGCATGGAGGTAGCCAATATCATCTCTTTGTTTCTGAACAAGTTAAGAGCTAGCTGTTAGGTGTTTGACATAGTAATTACCAGCTGGTCTAGCTTCTGCAGGAGCCCAAGATGCATTTCAGGAATCATAACTGTCTTTTAGTGTAATAAAATAGACTCTATGTCTCCAGTTAAAATCTTGCACAATCCAAGTCATGCTTTAGTGAAGTCAGAAAACCCAACGGAATAAATGAACAAAGTGAGAACTTTTTCCAGAATAGTTCTGGTAGAGAATGACTGAATCAACTTCTGGGAACTATAAGTTTGTATCTTAAACACGTAAACCCCACAGATGGTTACTGTCTCCTTTTACCATTACTTCAAATAGTTACCAGAAATAATGAACAGATAAGGCCTATCTGGAGAAGGTTCAAAGTCATTTTTGAGAAACCTCACAGAAACCTAATGCAGGATGTACTAACAAATATAAAACCCCCAAATCCCACTGGGTTGAATTAATCCCTTATTTGCTTGAATGTTCAATGTACTTTATTCCAACCAAATGAATTTTTATCATTTAATTCTTGTGCCCATCCATTGCTCCCATTTCTAAAAACAAAGAAAGCAAGAAAGGCAGTAAATGAAACATGCAATTCAGTGCAGAGGTTGAATAAAATCTGAATCATGACACTGGTTTCAGAAGCACTCATTTTCTTCTAATATGAATCATTTATGTCTGATTGAAGGTGAGGGGGTGAGGTGGAGGCAAAACGCTTTTTGTGTCTAGAAATGAAAAGCAGAGAAAATAAAGTTTACTATTTATATCACTCCTAAAACTAAGTCAGTAGAAGGGGAAGTTTCTGTCATCACTGAATAATATAAAATGTCGGGTAGACTGGATGTGTACTAACCCAAATGGAAGGTAATTCAGTGGGATAATGGTTAACAGCATTTCATGGACACTATATTGGTTCTGGAATTGTGGAACTAGCCCAGACTGGACCTCTTATTGATTCATGAAGGTCTCCTCTGACTTTAGGTTTCCCTTAGAAGGATCTCTGCAGAGTAGCTTAATTCTGGGGCTTTCCTAGGTGGCATCTCTCTAGGGAGACCCTTAGGTCTGCTGATTCAATTTGGCATGTTTCGGATTATCCTAGAGTAGACCCATGCTGGTCTTTGTTACTGCAAAATTAGTAAAATGCTGTGTAGTAGGCTGATAATGGCTTCCAAAGATATATTCCCATCCTAATCCCCAAACCTGTGAATGCTACCTTCATTTGAAAAAAGGATCTTTGCAGGTGTGATTAAGGATCTTGAGATTATCCTGGATTATCCGGCTATGCCCTAAATGCCAACATAAATGTCCTTAAAAGACAGATGAGACACAAAGGCGATATGAAGATGGAGGCAGTTTGGAGTGATTGCGGCCTAATGCCCACGAATGCTGGCAGCAAGGAATGACTTCTCTCTGGGAACCGCTAGAGGGAGCGAGGCTTCGCCAACACTTTGATTTTGGACTTTGGGCCTCCAGAACTGTCACAGAAAGTTTGTTGCTTTAAGTCACCAAATTTGTGGTAATTTGTTATAGTAGCCCTAGGAACTAACACATACTGCTTAGCTAGGACACCAATGTCTTTTTAGAAAATAATAGAAACAAGTCGACAACATATGAGAACCCAGTTAATAAATAATAATTTACCACCCTAATGCATTTTTGTGGGTAAAACACCAAAGTGCCATTTAAGAAAGACAAGAGGAACAAACATGTTTATATCACTGGAAATGTAGGTGGAGAAATATTTCAATGACATGTATTTGAAAGATGCCTTGTGGATGTGGTACAGCTGAATTTGAAGTTTGTCAATACTGGCTCTGAAACAGACTTTATACAGGCATACCTCACTTTATTACAATTAGCAGATTATTGTGTTTTTTACAAACTGAAGGTTTGTGGCAACCCTGCAGCAAGCAAGCTTATTGGAACCATTTTTCCTACAGCATTTGCTCACTTCGTGTCTCGGTGTCACATTTTGGTAGTTCTTGCAATATTTCAAACTTTTTCATTATTATTATATTTGTTATGGCCATCTGTGATCAGTGATCTTTGATGTTACTATTTTAATTGTTTGGGGTGCCACAAATCATGCCCATATAAGGCCTCGAACTTAATAAATGTTGTGTGTGTTCTGACTGTTCCACTGATTGGCCATTCCTGTCTTGCCCTTTCCTCAGGCCTTCCTATTCCCTGAGACACAACAGTATTGAAATTAGGCCAATTAATAACCCTACAATGGCCTCTAAGTGCTCAACTGAAAGAATGTGTTGCATGTCTCACACTTTAAATCAAAAGCCAGAAATGATTAAGCTTAGTGAGGAAGGCATGTCCAAAGCCTCTTGTACCAGATAGCCAAATTGTGAGTGCTAAGGAAATTAAAAGTGCTACTCCAACGAACACACAAATGATTAGGAAATTAAACAGCCTTATTGCTGATACGGAGAAAGTTGCAATGGTCTGGATACAAGATTAAACCAGCCACAACATGCCCTTGAACCAAAACCTAATCCAGAGCAAAGTTCTAACTCTTCAATTCTAAGAAGGCTGAGAGAGGTGAAGAAACTGCAGAAGAAAAGTTTGAAGCTGGCAGAGGTTGGTTCTTGAGATTTAAGATGCCATCTGCATAACATAAAAGTGCAAGGTGAAGCAGCAAGTGCTATTGTAGAACCTGCAGCAAATTATCTAGAAGATCTAGCTAAGATAATTAATGAAGGTGGCTACACTGAACAACACATTTTTTTTTCACACACACACACTGTACTTTATTTTTACAAGAGATAAACAGACTGACACCAAGCATTGTAAAAAATGCTACATTTTCAATGTAGACAAAACAGTCTTCTATTGGAAGATGCCATCTAGGACTTTCATAGCTAGAGAGAAGTCAATGCTTGGCTTCAAAGCTTTAAAGGACAGGCCGACTCTCTCATTAGGAGCTAATGCAGCTGGTGACTTGAAGTTGAAACCAATGCTCATTTACCATTCTGAAAATTCTAGGGCCCTTAAGCATTATGCTACATCTACTCTGCGCTCTATAAATAGAACACAGTAAAGCCTGGATGACAGCACATCTGTTTATAACGCGGTTCACTGAGTATTTTCAGCCCACTGTTGAGACCTACTGCTCAAAAAAAAAAAATATTCCTTTCACAATAGTACTGCTCATTGACAATGCACCTGGTCACCCAGGAGCTCTGACAGAGAGGTACAAGGTGATTCATGTTGTTTTCATGCCCGCTAACACAACATCCATTCTGCAGCCCATGGATCAAGAGGTAATTTTGACTTTCAAGTCTTATTATTTAAGAAATATATTTCATAAGGCTATAGCTGCCATAGTGATTCCTCTGATGGATCTGGGTAATTTGAAAATCTTCTGGAAAGAATTCACCATTCTAGATGCTATTAAGAACATTCCTGATTCGAATGGCTATCATTAAAAAGTCTACGCGAATAACAAATGCTGGCAAGGGTGTGGAGAAAGGGGAACGCTCCTACACTGTTGGTGGGAACGTAAATTGGTGCAGCCACTGTGGAAAACAGTATGGAGGTTCCTTAAAAAACTAAAAATAGAGTTGCCATATGATCCAGCAATCCCACTAATGGGTATATACCTGGACAAAACTATAACTGGGGCTTCCCTGGTGGCGCAGTGGTTGAGAATCTGCCTGCCAATGCAGGGGACACGGGTTTGAGCCCTGGTCTGGGAAGATCCCACATGCCGCGGAGCAACTGGGCCCGTGAGCCACAACTACTGAGCCTGCGCGTCTGGAGCCTGTGTTCCGCAACAAGAGAGGCCGCGACAGTGAGAGGCCCACGCACCGCGATGAAGAGTGGCCCCCGCTTGCCACAACTAGAGAAAGCCTTCGCACAGAAACGAAGACCCAACACAGGCAAAAATAAATAAATAAATAAATAAAAAAATAAAAAAACCAAAAAACTATAACTGGAAAAGACCCATGCACCCCTATGTTCACAGCAGCACTATTTACAATAGCCAGAAGACACAGAAGCAACCTAAATGTCTACTGACAGATGAATGGATAAAGATGTGGCACATATAATACGATGGAATACTATTCAGCCATAAAAAAGAAATAATGCCATTTGCAGCAACATGGATGCACCCAGAGATTATCATACTAAGTGAAGTCATAAAGAGAAAGACAAATACCATGTATCACTTATATGTGGAATCTAAAATATGACACAAATGAACTTACTTACGAAACAGACTCACAGACATAGAGAACAGACTTGTGGTTGCCGGCGGGGGGGGAGCATTGGATTGGGAGTTTGGGATTAGCAGATGCAAGTTATTATATACAGAATGGATAAACAACAAGGTCCTACTGTATACCAAAGGGAATTATAAACCGTAATGGAAAAGAAAAAAGAAACATTTCTGACTCAGGGAAAGAGGTCAAAATATCAACATTAACAGGAATCTGGAAGAAGTTGATTCCAGCTCTCATGGATGACTCCGCGGGGTTCAAGATTTCAGTAGATGAAGTAACTGCAGATGTGGTGGAAACAGCAAAAGAACTAGAACTAGATGTGGAGCCCAAAGATGTGACTGAATTGCTGCAATCTCATGATAAAATCACAACGGATGATAATTTGCTTCTTGTGGATCAACAGAGAGTGGTTTCTTGAGATGGAATCTACTCCTGGTGAAGATGCTGTGAAGACTGTCAAAATGACAACAAAGGATTTTAAATATTGCATAAACTTAGCTGATAATACAGCGGCAGGGTTTGAGAAAATTGACTTGAAGTTTCAAAGAAGTTCTACTGTGGGTAAAATGCTATCAAACAGCATAGATGCCACAGAGAAATCGTTCATGAAGGGAAGAGTTGATCCATGTGGCAAACATCATTGCTGTCTTCTGTTAAGAAATGTCCACAGCCACCCCATCCTTCAGCAACCATCACCCTGATCAGTCAGCAGCCATCACCACTGAGGCAAGACCCTCCACCAGCAAAAAGATTACACCTTGCCAAAGGCTCAGATGATGATTAGCATTTTTTTTAAGCAATAAAATACTCTTAAATTAAGGTTTGTAGTTTTTTTAAAGACATAATGTTACTGCACGCTTAACAGACTACAGTATAGTGTAACTTTTATATGCATTGGGAAACTAAAACATTTGTGACTTGCATTATTGCAATATTCACTTTATTGCGGTGGTCTGGAACTAAACCTGCCATATCTCTGAGGTGTGCCTGTAGTTGCTGAACAGACATCCACAGATCTGGTACTAATCAGAGGATGGTACTTCCAAAACTATCCTATCATCTCCTTAGATTAGTAGCTAATTCCCCAAGAAGTATATGAAGAGACAGATATAAATTATGATGCAATGAGAGAATGAATTACTGCTGGCCTCACCAGTGTAAACCAAGTAGAGGGGGACACTGTCTTCCCATTAAGAATGCTGTATTCGGGGGCTTCCCTGGTGGCGCAGTGGTTGAGAATCTGCCTGCCAATGCAGGGGACACGGGTTCGAGCCCTGGTCTGGGAAGATCCCACATGCCGTGGAGCAACTGGGCCCGTGAGCCACAACTGCTGAGCCTGCGCTTCTGGAGCCTATGCCCCGCAACAAGAGAGGCCGCGACAGTGAGAGGCCCGCACACCACGATGAAGAGTGGCCCCTGCTTGCCGCAACTAGAGAAAGCCCTCGCACAGAAACGAAGACCCAACACAGCCAAAAATAAATAATAAAATAAATTAATTAATTAAAAAAAAAAAGAATGCTGTATTCTCTGACTATAGAAGGCTATTTGCTGCCTTCTACGCCCTTGTCTTTGTAACAGCAATCCTTTGTACTCCAACCTTTCTCCTCCCCGTCCCACTGAGGCCAGGCTTTCTTATATTTCTTTCTCTATACTTAATCCTTATGAAAATAATTTCATTCACACTCATGGTTTCGGTTGCCTCCTGTATGTCAATGACTTCAAAGTCTAACTGTTAAAATCCACCTCTCCTCAGAAGATACCCTTTAAAACATTTCACTTAAAATAAACTTCATCATACCAAAAAGTTGTTCCGCTCATGCACTAAAAACCACGATTCCTTGTTGGCTTCTGTATTTTATCATCATTGGTTTCAATCCCTCTGGTTTGGCTCATATAACCCGGTATTTCACTCTTTCCTTCAGCTCCCACATCTAAGCCATTAAACAATTCTCCAGTTATTCCTTTTTAAAACTTTGTGGGCTCCCCTTCTCACCACAGCTCCAACGCTATCACTTCATGCTTACAAACCCGAGCAGCCTACAAACTGGCTGGGTTACCTCCAGCTCGACCATTACACCTCCTGAGCTATCTTTCACACAGCTGTCAAAATCTGTTGATTAGTCATATTACTCCCACTCTATGTTGTACCCATCTGACCTTGCTCCATTTCCAGTATGGAAAGACACTCATTTTTTTCTGCCAGCCATGTAGTTTTCCATCACTGGTTGATTTGCTCAGAGAATCTAATTAACACTGACCTGAGTAAAACGAATAGAAATATAAATCAAATAGTCCATACAAGCAAAATACAATTTTTACTCCTAGTCACTTGGATTAGTGTGGATAATGGAGCATGAACTCTCTGTGGTTAGATATGAGGTACTAGATTTTTGCTTATTTGATACTTTCTGACTGGCCTTCCCCACCAGTGATACATTAAGCACCTTGCCAGCAGGGACTGGGTTTATTCTCTCATTTACTTTTTGCTACTCCCCTCTCCTCCAAGCACAGCACATTTCACATTCAACAGTCTGACAGAAACAGTTTCCTGTTCTGAACTTAGTGCTCCCAGGGGGCATAAACTACCACACTATAAATAGAAAGTTCAATGGGTAATAATGGTAGATGACAAAAACACTGAAGGCTTTGATGTCTGCCTATTTAAAAAACTGCTGTACCCTTTTGATGTAAGTGAATACTCTATTCACATTAAAATCTTGTATGATCTGCCTTGTTTAGTCTTCAGGAAAAAACCTGCATTTTGACCCAAATGCTGAATATGGATAATTATTTCATTTAAGTCACTGTATGAGGAAAATCAGGTTAAACTAGGTTTGTAATATAACAAAACAGTAAAAATTCTCTCCACACCCTTTCAAAGAAATCAGAATAGAGAAATTAACTGCCTACAAATGATAACATCTTTATACATATTAAAAACGATACCATGCTTTTCTAAAATCAAGTTGTCCCAAATAGAAAGTTCTGAGGCAGTTTGACTGTTTTACCAATTGAGTTTTGCTCATTTGTTGACTCCCCCCTCCCACCAATAGAACGTAAGCTCCACATGAGCAGAACATCCCTGCTGCATCCATGCTAGCATACTGAACAGTGCTTGAACCATGGTAAATAAGCAATACCGAATGTGTTTGTTGATTCTTGAGATACAAAAATCAGGTGGATATCCCTAATTTTGCAAAAAGTCTTTAATTTTTAAGGTCAGTAATCTATAGGCCACACAAAGGGTGTTTTAAGGGAACAAGTTCAAAGTATGTGCAACATATGGATTACTTCTGCAGCATTTAGAAAACTGACCTATTCAACAATAAGTATTTTATTCCTACCTTTCAAAGATAAATTAATGTCAAGCCTACAAACTTAGTTGCTCCATTAATAGGTTTAGAATTTTGACAAGTATCATCAATATCATAAAAAGAACTCATACGTTCTTTCAATGGTCAGTTAAGGGAACAGAAGTTTAGTTCTATTTTCTATTTCACTTCTCTCATACATTCATAAAATACCAGATGTACTGATGCACTGTAACAAATTATCGAACAGATTAAAAAAATTTTTGAGTCTTACAAGTCACAGTTTGTTAAGGCTCACTGCTAGATTGAGAGATAAAGACTGCAAACACGGGGACTTCCATGGTGGTGGTGCAGTGGATAAGAAACCGCCTGCCAATGCAGGGGACAAGGGTTTGATCCCTGGTCCAGGAGGATCCCACATGCTGCAGAGCAACTAAAACTAAGCCCATGCGTCACAACTACTGAGCCTGCACTCTAGAGCCCGCGCACCACAACTACTGAGCCTGAGTGCCGCAACTACTGAAGCCCGCGCGCCTAGAGCCCGTGCTCCACAAGAGAAGCCACCGCGATGAGAAGCCCATGCACCGCAATGAAGAGTAGCCCCCACTAGCTGCAACTAGAGAAAGCCTGCGTGCAGCAACAAAGACCCAATGCAGCCAAAAAAATAACATTAAAAAAAAAAAGACTGCAAACACTATGATTATTTCTAAGATAAGGTCGTAGGAGTATTAATTATAAAATACTGTAACTCTACATTTCCATGATTTAAAGAGCGGCAGAATAATAGATGGGGATTAAATTCAATGAAGACACAGACAGATAAACCAGAAGAAAAAATGTTGCAGTAATGAGTTTTGATTCTAAGCTTTCTGCCCCATATCTAGAGACGATGATTTAAAAAAAAGCAAAGCAAACTTATTTTCATAAACAGAGGTTTTAAAACTTCCTACTCATAATATCCACGTGTGGTAAAGATTATACATTTAAGAAAAAGAACTGAATCAACATGAAAGTTAAAACAGGGTTTTTACACTTTTTAGAAAAATTACATGAAATACCACTGTTTTTCTCCAAAAATTTGCTTTTCTCCAAGTATCCTTGGGGACATAAAAGGGGACTCATTAGTTTTCTGACTTATTTTAATATTTTTGTCCATTTAAGTACCAGAAAAGTCAATCTACATATGATTTGCATTCCTAAGCTGCAGTTACTATTTTGTATGGGAGACAATGGTGCTTTCTGCCAAACCACAGCCCCATTTCTGTTAGCAAAATACAAAATAAAAAGCAACAAAAATATTGACCTGGAGGATGACACTGGCCATGTACTCCACTCTCTTTAACTCCTGTGAAGTACATGCTACTATCATTCCCATTTTACAGATAAAGCAACTGAGGAAACTAACCAGGGTCACATGCTAGGAGGTGGAGAGCTGGGATTAGAAACCCAGGAAATGTGGTTCCAGAGCCCATTCTTATTCACTATAGTAAACTGTCTGCTTTGTACCCCTAACACTCATCTGTAATTAATGTGTTGTTTCCCACCAGATCAACAGTTCTCAACTGGGGCAATTCTGCCCTTCAACACCCCTCTCCCCTTTCCCTGAATCTAACTGGAGGACACTTGGCAATGTGTGGAGACAATTCTGCTTGTCTCAACTTGGGGGTGGGGGTGGGATTACTGACATCTAGTAGGTAGAGTCCAGAGATGCTGCTAAAAACCCTATAATGTACAGGAAGCCCCCAACAATAAATGGCTGACAAGAAATTACTAAATTTATCTGTTGGATATTTATCTGTTTTAAAGAGCCTAGAACGCAGCCTGGCACATAGCTGGTAGGTAACAAACATTTATGAAGGTAACTGAATTAATGGGTGGTGCCCTCAAAGAGGGCCAAATGGATGTAACAACAGGACATAATAAATTGAAGTGATTTTAGTGCTCCATAATTCCACTTCTGGCGGATTTAATTTTCTCCCAGTGACTATAAATAAAACCAGTTCTGCCAAAACAAGTCTCTTAGTTAAGTGGGGTTTCTGAGAGAGCATTTTTTTCTTTAGATAACATGGAACCTTTCAATACATGGAACTCTGTGAGTGAAATATGTAATGAATAAGACTTTTTTCTTTTTAAAATGAAAGCTTTTAAATGTCCCATTCAAATACCAAGTATTTAGGGGATTAGCAGACATCCCTGAATTAGATGGTATCACTAGTTAATTGCTAATACGCTCAGTGGCTGGAAAATATTTTGATAAAGTTTGAGTTAAGATTCATTTACAGATTTCAAAAAAGAACTGAATTACAGCACATCTAAGACAAACACTCATTATATAAAAAGAAAGTAGTACTTGAGTCCACTTCATTAAAAGATTTTTATGACCACAAGTATAACTGAGCCCTATAGTTTTAAAAAAATCTAAGTTTAACACCTGCCAAAGTACTTTCAATTCTTCCTCCTATACCTCAAAGAGCTACTGAACGTTGCCCAGAAGGCCTACGTTCATAAGTAATATTGCTTGATTTACAAAATTCTTTCCAAAGGAAAAATTCAAAAGATGGTTATGTGGATATTTAAACAATACTAAGAACAATATCTGACATCTTTCTCTCATCATTTCTGTAATTAATGAGTCTGCCCAAATGTTAAATTATGAAACCACGCTATGCAAAATGCACCCATTACATTTAAAAAGAAGTTAAACCCATATTTATTTACTAGCACTGTTAAACATTACACAAAACACATTCAAGTGGCAAGTAATTATAATGCAAGCCCTTGCATGGCAATCCAAATTTATTGAACTACTGATGCTAAGTTATACAAAATTGCACCACTTTAATTAAGGCTTTTAGTTTACATTTGGCCACCTCAAAAGTAGTTGTAACATTAGGTTGGTCAATTTAAATACTGTGGCTCCCTGTTGGATAGACACACAATCTTTACACCCAAACGTTAATGCATACAAAGCAACAAGGCATTGTTAAATAAAACAGCAATAGTTACTGCAACTTAGGCCTTGTGACCAATTACACATGATTAAAATTACTTCCCACATTCACATCCACAGTACTCGTCCACCATTTAACATCTCAACCAAAACGTTACACATGTGAAACAATCACTAACAGGCAAAAATACTAAACCTGTATATTTGGTATTGCAAATACACTTATGCATGAGCAAGCAGGGGATTCACAGTGAGAATCTACAGCTGCAGAAGCCTGAAAATGATTTACAAAAATTGTTAAATCATTAAAAAATTGTTTGAAAATATACACTTCTTGTTGTAGACCCCCACTGTACACACAACTATAAACATTGTTCCCTATGTAAACAAAAAAGGAAACATATAATAAAAGATTTGAAAAGTCTGGACATTTCCTTCCCAACAGATATTAAAGGCAACGTCTTTAATCTAAGACATTATACTGAAAGGACTATCATATTTTAAAGACAAGATCACTGTCTCCACAGGTTTTTAAAAATTAAAAAAACTATATAGCTGTGTTAATCAAAGCGCTTATTTGTACAATACAATGATAATGACCTTGAATTTCTTAAAAAAAATTACAATAAGCTACAAGTATCAAAGAAGCGAAGTTATCTGGAGTAGTCTATATAGGAGCTCTTTGGACTTTCTTTTATTATGCTAAAATAGTGGTGCTTTTAGGATTTACATTATTGTACTCTCCAATACAAAGTATGGGGCGTGTTAAAGTATACAGTACACCATTTTCATACATGTACAACATTGGTGGATGAAAAATGTCTCTTAGCAGTAATACTGGATTGTAGCCTCTGGTTTTACCAGCTGCATACTCTAGGACTATTATATAAGTAAAAATCTCTCTTGTGATACTGGAAAATGATTAGAATGTGCAAACTGATGTAGTAGCTTTCATCCGCCTCTTAAAGGGTACCACCACAGAAAGTCCATTTAAGATGTTGGTAGGTTTAACAAAGTTGGAATGCTGGCACTGTTGAATTGGGCAACAGTTCTTCAGACCTGTCAAAATGAGAAAATTAAATTAATTGAAAACATGGGGTGTAAACAGCACAGTAAAGATCCAAAGGACATATTAAGACAACAGTGCTAAAGTGTCAGAAATAAATATAATATAGGTTCTTATCCTCGTCATTACATTATGACCATGTACCACAATTCATAGCAAAGCATGGGTAGACATTTTCATCTTTTTTTGGAATGACTTCATCTATTCTGCTGCCTTCTTCAAAGTCAGTCAAATGTAAGTTGAGTGTACCTTAATGCAAATTTCTCTGTATTACCTTCCAAAGATTAAAAGCAAGGGAAAAACAAAAACAAAAACACCACATTAAAATTTTACATTAGGTCACCTTTACTAGAATTAGGATTATAAAACAGACAGCAATATTAACAAAATGGCTGATGTGTAAGTGTTTACAACCCTAGAATTACATGACGAATACAGAATGCACATCTAACCAGGCTTTCTATTTTAGAAAATCAAGACTTTTCTTCCCTACTCTTCCCATAAGAGTGGCTAAAAAGCTGGTGCAGAGAAGTGAACAAAATAGAATTTATTTCACGAAGGCTCTCTGCAGTTGACAGCTATATACTTTTTAATTCCACATAAACAGATTCTACCAACTCCTAAGACAGATGTCAGAAAAGGCTGTTATTACACTAAAATCATACCTAATTAAACTTAAAAAAATTTGAGTGATGTAAAGAAGGTAAAATCAGAATTCACGGGTCTGTCATTTATTTATTTAACTTTGGATGATTTTCTGCACACATGCCTGAGCTAAAAAAATGTTTCCTTTTTTTTTTTTTTTAACTGGTTTTCTGGGAATCAGATTTGTTGCAAGCTCCAGAAAGGTTGTTAATATAGATGTAGCTGATGAAATAATTTCCACAAATGCTTTGAACTTTAAGCCCTCGTTTGGAGTCTGAATGAGTTTTCTAAGTTTTCTAAATCTTAGCAGGTTGAATGTAGCAAATTGGAAAGGACAGATGGGAGTGTGTGAGCTCAGGCACATGTGTGCTGCTAAGAATGCGCACGTGGTTGGAAATGAAAGGATATAAAAAATGAGAGGTTGTATCTCTAAACAGAAAGCCTTAAATGGAGAGTAGGGACAAAAACTCTAGAGAGATACAGAATCAGAGTTCTATGGTAGTATAGGGCCATTTAACTCAGGAAGAAGCAGAGCTACAAACATTCAAAGTTCCCAAGGATAAGAGTACAGTAAGATATGGTTTAACAATACCTGGCAAACAGCAGCTAATAGGTAAGGGTTTACCATGTGCCAGGCACTGAACTAACTGCTTTACAAGTATTAACTCATTCAATATGACTGTTTTCATAAACTATGTTACAGTGTTGTATGCTCAGTTTTCCTTTGCTGTCTCATCTGAGGGTTGTATTTGTGGTTCTCTCTTCCTGGGAACTCTTCATGCCCTACACAATTTCTACTTATCCATCAGATTTCGACTTAGATGTATCTCATTCTGACAGACTTTCCCTGAAGCCACAGTTCAACATCTGACTGGTCTGGTGCCCCAGTTAAATGCTCCAATAGCACCCATAATAGTGACCAATTATGGACTTGGGAGCCAGACCAGAGTTCAAATTCTGAGCAATGTACTCAGATAACTAGATTCAATTCTGACTCTGCTATTCACTAACTGCAGGGCTTGAACAAGTAACAATCTTTCTGTGCCTCAGTTCACTCATCTGTAATATGGGAATTATAATAATTCTGCCTCACAGGATTGTTGTGAGAGTGCAATTAACATATATAGGCAGTACTTAAGAGTGCCTGGCACATAATATATCAGGGGTTTTTTATTATCAGTACCATGTTGGACTTATTCTGCAATAGCATTTATCATATTTTGCAATTGTTTGTCTAATTCTCCAGCTAGACCTTAGTTAGCTTAAGGCAACAAAGAAGCAAGCAGAGAAGACTGGTTTTCATCACCACTGTATTGTCAACACAAACCACTGACCCACTGAGGCATGAGTATATACTAGATAAACTCATCTAGAATTCTCACTTATGTGGAATACCTTAGTTCTGATGATGATATATAAATGAAATAATTATTTTAATTACTAGGATATCATATTAACTCATATCTTAAAAAGGAAGTAACCATTTCTTTTTTAGAAAAGAAAATTCTGTATTTGCTTTCTTAACCCTTAATAAAGTTGAGGTTAAAAATTAGAGGAAACAAACAAACAAAGAAAACAGAGGAAAAGATAAATTAACATACCTGGCTCAGAGCTACAATGCATTTAGTATATTAAAGCAGCTGACATGACGACTTTTTGCGGGCCTTCCCAGGCACTGGAGTTTTTCTGTTAATTTGCCGCACTAGGTCATAAAAGATCTGCAAACATATTAAATTTTTAAAAAAATTTACAGGGAAAAAAAGCTCCCAAAAAACTAAAAGTGAAAGAGTAAAATGAAAAAATTGAACTTTCCATGAACTTTTCCCCAGAAAGCAAATATTCTGTTCAGTTAAGGAATGAGAGTAAAGCCAGGTATTCTTATAATCGCCAAGTTCTTTTCTGTTTATTTTTTGGGAGGGCTAAAAATCATTCTCCTTAAAATAAATACTGAGTTGAAGGAGCTGCAGGGATCTTAGTTCAGACAGAACATTCACCACCATCCAAAGAGAACAATTCTGTAGTCTTCTTCAACTCTATGTATCCTTACTCTACAACATTATTTTAAGTCCCTTCAAGGCAACAACCGATCATGCCTTTTTGAATTTGTCTTTGCCTTTTACATAACATCCTTCATATACCTGAAGACTTAATCTGTCTTCCCCACCCCTATCATTTTCTGTCCAGTCTTCCTGCATTTTATGGTAAATTCCACTGTACCAGTATTTAATAAAGAGGCTCAAAGAGCATTATTGCTCACTAACATGCATGTACTTAACACAAGACTTTTGCCTATATGATCAACAAAGCACCCTGAGTACAAATTAACCTGGGGTTGTGTTAATACAGACTCATTATTTTCCATTAATTTTGAATGCTAAATTCCAAATCAAGAGTTCTATTTCACCATACCTCATTAACATTTATTTTTGATTTTGCAGAGGATTCTAAGAATGCACAGTTGTTCCATTGTCTTGCTAAATTTTGACCTTGTTCCTTTCCTACAACTCTTTCATCTTCCAAGTCACACTTATTACCAACCAGAATCATTGGAACCTAAAAAGGGTAAAAACAAATAAGTAAACAAATACGCAATATAAATTCAAATCAAAATTCAAATTAAAATGTTTCTCCTAAGGATTACTTTTTATATTATGCCACAGAAAAATGCTAAGTTAATAATGTGTAATAAAATTTACAGTTAAATATGAAAGTCTTGACAATGTTAATTTAAGAACTTTTCACATGAAATTTTTTTAGAAAACAAGCTATGATCTACTTATAAAAGAGGGTGAAAACCCCTTAAAACTATAACACAATGGACTTTTATTTTATTTCGGCCACACTGCATGGCATGCAGGATCTTAGTTCCCCAACCAGGGATTGAACCCGGGCCCCCTGCAGTGGAAGCTCAGAGTCTTAACCGATGGCCCTCCAGGGAAGTCCCTCACAGTGGACTTTTAACTAATTATAGTAAGCAAAACACAAAACCTTTTTAAAAGGAAGTACAAAAGGGTATACCAAGAAAAGCCAATATATTCCACAATTTTAAAATGTTTCTCCAAGGGACATAAATCAACTTAAAATTTTCTGGTTTCCTAACATGTATTTATCAAATACTCATTCCCAATTTCATAACACAAAAAGGAGAAATCTGGAAAGCCCCCAAAGCAGAATTTTTAGCTTCTCATACAGTCTATATTAAAAAGCCAAAAAGTAAAATCATCTTAATTTACTAAAAATCTAGACCATATTTATCACGTGTTTGGATACATGTGATGTTTGTAATTTGAGAAGGACACTACAGGGAAAAATAATACTTATGCTGCAAAACTTCTATTAATCATTTAGAGATTGTCTTTCTAAAGAAGTTTTGGAAAAAATCCAAACTAGAAAATCAAGAATTTTGGCTTTTTAAGGAACAGATATATAGTATTGTATTTATTAATATACAATAATGCAACTGATAGAAAACCATAGTAGTTACCAGAGACACTGGTAAACAGCTTTACCGAGGTTGCTGTAAGTATGTCAGGGTCCCCCAAAGTTCTCCTGCTTTAAAAGTCCAGGAAATGGCAGCATTTCCCATAGGTGCCCTCAAGCTCTCGAAATATTTGCTACAATTAAACTATACATAGTACGGTGGTTCTTAAAAGTGAAGTGCCCAGACCAGCAGCATCAACACCATTTGGAAATCTGTTAGAAATGCAAATTCTCAAGCCCTATCCCAGACCTACTGGATCAGAAACTCTGAGAGTGGGGCCTGGCAATCTGTTTTAACCAGCTTTACAGGTGATTCTGATGCAAGATCAATTCGATGCAAGATGAATTTATATATAGTGTGAGGAGGAATTAAAATAATCCATTTGAAGTTTCCTAAAGGGATTAAACTCCATTATGGTGTACTCTGAAGGGGCATGTAAATTTACATTAGAATCGAATACATTTGTTGGCTTTCTTTAAAAATTATTATCATCATTATGCTCCTTCTGTCATAGTTGCTTGAAATCTGTTCATATGTTGTTTTGATTCTTGTTAAAAAGGCTCTTAAATCTGCCAGAAATGTGGCCAGAACATCATATGCTCTATTAGTAATATTTGCCACCAACCCTCTCCTTCTTCTCCACGAAATGCATGATTTAGAAACAGGAAGGGTATAAAATTTATTTTACACAGGGGAGAAGAGGGTATTTCTCACTTTTTACGTTACATATAGTGTTAAAGATATGTTTTTCCCCTTCAAGGAAAAAGCTTTTGAAAAACAAACAAAGCCCCCAAAATACATTAATTTTAAACTGGATTTAAATTCAAACTTTTAAGCTGGATATCACTGTAATAAGGGTTTGAAACAAAATATATTTATTTATTACGAAGCCAGCTTACATCATCAGTGTCTTTAACTCGAAGAATCTGTTCTCTCAGATCTTGTAAATCATTAAATGTGGACTGTGCTGTGATGGAATAAACTAAGGCAAAGCCTTGTCCGTTTTTCATGTACAAATCCCTCATTGCTGTAAATTGTTCCTACAGTAGAAAGAAAGAATCATTAAAGAACAATAATGTTAAAAAAAAATGTTTTGACAGATAACTTGACAATTTTCAAAGTCTATAATTAGAGCTCAAAGAAGAATGTAGTAGTGTTATGTAACATCTCTTAAAATTACAGTCTGTGGCTATTTGAAAAAATCAGTATTTCAAGAAATAAGTGTTTTACTTAAAAATAATACACCAGAGCAGATTTATGTGCAGTAAATATACTCAAGTGGAACAGAAATGTCCTGTCTCCAAATGCTACTTAAAGGCAGCTTTTTAATATATCATAATATGTAAGGCACCCAAATCAAATCACCAAGTTACCCACAGCTAGCTCACAATGCTCTAGTTCTATGGAGTCCACCAGCACGTTACCTGTATCTTGCCATTTTCCCACACTTTTCCTCCTTCACTAGACTGTGAGCCTTTGAGTGTAAGAATACAATCCATGGCACATATCAGGTACTCAAACATTAGTTGAATGAATACCACATATCCAGAATAAATTTTCCCTTCACCTTCAGATACCAACAAATCTAGTTGGTCTGTAAATATACTGAAGGAGGAAAGATAACATACAAAATACTTCACACAGCCACCGAGGAATAAATGTATACTCTAATATTATTTTCCACATTATTTAATAAATGGTAATATAGTTTAACTTGTTTTAAAAGTACTAGTGGGACTATGAAAACTTTCATACAAAGTTTCTACTTATTTCCTCAGTAAATGACCCACTGCAATGGCAAAGCACACACACAAGAAAAGGAGAATTCAAGAGGATAAGGAAAACAGCTTTAAGATTTAACGTAAGCAGTACTTTTAAATAAGCTTAACTAATGTTTGTCTACAGAATACTAGCATCTAAAGGTCAATACTGCACAAGCTGTGCATATACTTTGGTACTCTGTTTTACATACCGTTCCTGCAGTATCCAAGATTTCAAGCATACACTGTTGTGCATCTACTTCAACTTGCTTGGGGAAAAATTAAAATAGATATTCATTTTTTTAAATGTATACAAGACTACTTTAATATACCCAACAGCTAATATGATATTTAAAACAGAGACACAGATTATAGCAACTTTACAACTAATTTCAAGCAATACTTACTTTAACAAAACAGGAGAAAAAAATAGCTAGAAAATAGTTCTACTGACCCCCAAACTGCATTAGGTGCAAAAACCATGTGTTCTCAATTTAACACAAGGATATCTATTGATACAAGATACACAAGATCCAACCTCAGTAGGAATCACTCAGCACTTAAATCTGGAGAGGAAATGATTTCAAAATAGCTCAAAAAAAAATTTTTTTAAAACCAGTAATAGTTCCAATAATATCAGAAGTAACTGTCTATCTCAATTCTTCCATACTTTAGATATACCTTCATTTCTCTAGATAACCACATCCCCTTCACCATATTGGAACAACAAAATTTCTGGGAGCAAGGAAGCAGAGGAGAGCTATCAAATAAATTATATATCCCTGCTACCCTTTTTACCTAACATTTCCTAGGGAACAAAGTTATATACGTGGAAAGAAGAGTAATATTGCCTCACTGCTGGGGTGCAGAAAGGGGTTTCCAGTTTGCTTTGGTAGACTGTGGACACAGAGGGAGGAACGGAAACACAGTGTCTGCACAGCAGCAGGGGCCAGGCTGGCCGCTATGTCAAGGTGGGGGATAACTCTCTCCCTGCTAAATAAAAAATCTCTGCACATTTAGTTTTATTGTCACATGCTGTGTAAGTGAACATATTGACAGAAATAAACCTTTCTACTATTATGAGCAGTGGAACTTTCTCAAGGAGTTGTAAGTAGGAAGGTTAGGGAGACTTTTGTACTTACATCTTTAAAGAAGGGAGCCTGAGAGTATTCAGTCTTTGGGGGGCAGGAAGGGGAGAGAAACATGGAGCTACCATTTGAAATGCATGGCCCAGCTCTAAAGTTAGTGTGTCAAATTACAATTTTGGGGTCAGTATAAACTTAAAATTCTTTGAGAGAGAGAGATAAGACAGAGAACGAGAGTGACTGTTTAAGATTCTCATAAGCTGGTAAACACACAATGCCAGGAAATAATCAGGTGTGATCTTTCCCCACTAATTTTTAAATTTTATTTTTATTTATTTATTTTTGGCTGCATTGGGTCTTCGTTGCTGTGTGCGGGCTTTCTCTAGTTGTGGCGAGCAGGGGTTGCTCAGCAGTTACGGCGCAGGGGCTTAGCTGCTCCACAGCATGTGGGATCTTCCTGGGCCAGGGCTCGAACCCGTGTCCCCCATATTGGCAGGCAGATTCTTAACCACTGCGCCACCAGGGAAGTCCCCCACTAATTTTATAAATTAACTCTGCTTCTTCATCCTACTCTGTAAACAACATTTAATAATTATTAAGCTAAAAACAAGAATTTATATTTATAGTAAAGTCAAAAGCAAAAGGCCTTCTAAAGTAACATACCTTTCTATAAGAATCTTCTATCGTAGGATCATATTTTTCAACAAAAATTCCTTGAACAAATTGTACAGTCTGAAAAAAATTAACATACCATTATACTCCCCCCAAAAAGAACACATTCAAATCTGCACATTTTAAAGTATTGATTTCATATAGGTAGTTATACCATTGATTAAAAAAACATAACCACAACTACATTTGAACATATGCATTTGGTGGGAAAATTACCTTAGAAAGCTTTTTTTAAAAAAATTAATAATCACCAAGCTCCTTATTGGGTAAGTCTAAATTTAGAGATCATATATTGAAAAATTGTTAAATGGCTCCTGTTTCAGTCCTAAGGGCTTAAATTTGAATTTTAGTTAGAAAGTGGCTAATTATCTTGTGTACACACCTAGGTGCACACTCACAACACCTCCCCATCACTTTGGATATATTTACAAATGAAAAAGCAGTTCATGCCCCATTGTACACACTTCTCAGTTTGATCCAAGCATGTCAAATTCTGTGCTAGGTGTTTATTTTAAGTGGCGAAGTAATGGTCAATCTATCTTACTGTGGGGCTTTGCTAAACTCTGAACTGTTCACCAAGTTATTTCCCCTAAGTCTCTCCCCTTCCCCACCCACCACTGTCAAGTTGTGTCTTCTTTCTTGCTTTACTATTTCTTGATACAGAAAACATGGTGGGACAGTCAAAGGTAATCTTTGAAAAAGTTTTTAAAATAAGGTGTATTTAATTTTTTAACATAAAATTTGTATTGTAAGCCAACTCACAATGAGATGGACCAAAATTTATTCCTGTCCGGCTCTGAAATGCAGACACCCATTTATATGCGCTGAAAGTCAGTCAGTTAAGAATGGACTCACTTTGGCATAATATTTCTTTGTGCTAAATCTCTTTATATGTTCTTTCCCTTCTGTGCTTAGTCCAAACTGTATTCTGGTCTGGGACCCATGTTCCAGAGAGAATATGATCTACCCAGATACAACTAAAAGCTGACTAAATTACAAGAAAAATATTATATTACTTCTAAAATCATTATGAGATTTCACCTTAACAAATAAATAAAGACAAATAAGCAAAACCTAAAACTCAACAGAAAAAGAACATGTCTTGGAGTAAATAGCTTAGGTATAGTGAGAATGTCTTACCAGAGCAGATTTTCCAACTCCTCCGGAGCCAAGAACGACTAGCTTATACTCACGCATGGTGCAAACTTGTAAAATCTAGTACCTTATTAAAGAAAAAAAAAAAAGAATTCTTAAGTACTATCTTTGTATTCATGTCCTTCTTATATAAACAAGACATTCAAGCATGTACTTAAAATGACTACTATACCATATTAATATGGAGCATTTCATAAACAGACTTACTAAAGGATGCTACTGATAGTGCCCTTTATAAAACATCAGAGGAAGAAAGATACTGCAGAATTATAGATGTGACTTTTAGCCCTATCCTAAATTCAATTACAATAAAATATTTACTCCATCAAGAAAAAAATGGAGGAAGGCTGAAAAACAGCATTAAGGGGCATTCTGTTAGCTATAAGATGGCAGTGATAGACATGCTATCCCCCTTTTCTGAACCGTCTGCAACCCTGAGTCACAAGTAGTTAAGTGCCTACTAAGTACAAGGATATACCCAATGAACAACAAAAAAATTCCTGCCCTCAACTGAGCTAACATTCTGGTAAAGATGAACATGATAGGGGAGGGGTCTGCAAACAAATCCAACTCACTACATGTTTTTGTACATAAAGTTTCATTGAAATACAGCCACACCCATTCATTTGTGTATTGTCCATGGCTGCTATCTTGTAATGGCAGAGCTAAGTCATTACAACAGAGGCCATCTGGTTCACAAAGCCTAAAATATTTACTATGTGGCATTTATAGAAAAAACTAGCTGGCCTCTGAGATACATAAATGGTAAGTGAGTTAGCAGAGAAAGCAGACCAAATATCTATTCCTGAAGTGTGTGTGGGGTGTGGGGTGTGGGGTGTGGGGTTGGGGGATGAATGGGGTGGTACAAAGAAACTGAAATGGTCAGGAATCAGAAGCAGATCTCAAGAACATGAAAGCCCAGACTGAAAAAGTCTACTGAGTGTTCAGTATGCTGAAATGGTGGAAATCAAAACAAAACCAAAAAGAAACAATCCATACCAAGGCTCATCATTAGAAAATTTCAGTACACTAAGGAGAAAGAAAGAAGATCCCGAAAGTTTCAGTGCGGGGAATAACATGAGAATACAAAGCTCCCACATTCTTAGAGAAAAATAATTGGCCAGTGGCCATGGTGCAAAAGTAGCCACCAGAACAGGTTTTAAACCTTCTTAATCAAGAAATGACAGTTCTTTAGTCATAGTAACACAATACCAGGACTGGTTTAAACACATTTAACCAACCAATAACCATTTGCTTCAGTGAATATGCTTCTGCAAACCAGCCTATTATTGATAGCCCCTTATTTCTGAAAGTCAGTCAGTTAAGAATGGACTCACTTTGGCGTAATATTTCTTTGTGTTAAATCTCTTTATATGTTCTTTCCTTCCAGTCCATACTCTTAGAAGACAGCATTTGTTTTACCTATCTCTATATGCCATCTCTTTATTTCTCCTCAGGACGCCATGTCTAATACCAAGGACTTCTTTTCAAAAATTTCTCCTTCACTTCCACCTTTAAATACATGGATTATTTCCTGTGCTTTCTTCATTCCTTAATGGGGGGGGGGGGTGAGGGGGGGCAGGAAACCAAATATAAAAACCACCAAAGAAGTCGGCTGCTGACATTCCCACTTACTAGTCCCTACATTTTATTTCGAAACTTACTGAACCCATTATTTCCATAGACTTTTCTCCAGTTCCGGAACACTGTCTCCATAACTTTTGTGAACTGCATGGTTCTTACCAGGTATGATTTTAGGAAAAAGGATATGAAATAAAAGTTGAATCAACTTCCAGCTTTAAGAATATTCCACATGGTAGTGTGCATTTAATTTGGGACAAATAAATCTTCCTTTGTAAACATGTAACTCAAGTCAGGTTTATTTCTTTTAATGTAAAAAATCCTTTAAAAATAGGATTGCTTAGGTGATAATTCTATTCAGTTCCATGCACACATTAGCCAACCACATGGACCTACACTAATATTTGAGAAATATTTAAAAATAAACTTAGGATTCTCATGAAAGACGCCTTCAAATAAATTTCTGTTTCTGAACCCATCTAGAGGGAATATGGTAACTTTGGGGACAAGAATTTCCTAAACATCCCAAAGAGCAAACCAACTAACTTTAACACAAATAAAATTAGACTCATCTCCCTGCATCTTTTATCCTTTAGGTAGCTGGGCTGTGTCACTTTTTGATGCCTTCTTTGTCATTGTTTATCATTAACTTAAAAAAAAAAAAAGAAAAAAAGACTCACTTCAGTGAACACGCAGCAAAATGCCAACCAATCAGCAATTGCCTCACTTGAGTGACACTGCTCTTACTGTTGACATTAACTCACTCCTGCCTTTGAAAGTCTGTGAATCTTTGGACTCTGAAGTTCCCTAAAAACCCTGTAAGACTAGCGGCCTGCTCTGCTCAGGGGAGGCAGTATCAGACCAGGATAGCTTTTCCTTAAGTAATCAATGATTTCAGCTTTGTGTTTTTGTTTAGATATTGAATGGTGTCTCTCATTCTTTGACAGTCAACCTAAGACCCTCATTTGGCATCATTCCAAATGACGCTCTTAGACAAACAAGTGTACTGAATGGGCTGCCTGTGTCCAACTTGTTTGTTCTTTGATTTTCCTATCAGATGAGTCAATCTCAACAATGACGGGTGCTCCAATCAGTGTCTTGAGCTCACACTGCTAACTTTGTTACCCTAGGATTTGTACCAAGTAGGTTTTTGTATAAGGCAATTAGGCCTTTTGGCTTTGGCTTGGAGTGTATTATTTGATAAATATTTTTGCCATTAGTTTACAATTCTTCAGCTACTTGCTTTGCTTTTGTTCATCTACTTGCTCAAAATTTTGTCTCACATGTTTTGTTTTGTCCTGTACTGTCTTGTTTCCATTCACTGAATAAGGGAGTGCTCCGTGTGGAATGGATGGACGCATAAGCCTGATAGCCTCCAATGCAATTCAAACTGGCCCCAAGCACTAAAGGTTAAAGATGAGTAAAAACAGTGACCAATTCAGGCAAAGTTGAGTGATGGGCCAAACTTCACCTCGGGTCACTTAAACTTTCATGACAGCATTACAAGGTCAATAACCAAGGGGTTTATTATGTGGCACCTTCCTAACTTCTGCCTAATCAGGGAACCTGAGAATCTGTTTGTAAGGACACATTTGTTAAAAAAAATTTTAAACTTTCTGCCATCTTTCTGTGCTGATATAATGGTGCACATGAAAGTCCTAGCTGATGCTCTCAAGAGCATCAAGAATGCTGAGAGGAGAGGCAAGTGCCAGGTTCTTATTAGGCTGTGCTCCCAAGTCATCATCCAGTTTCTGTGATAATGAAGCATGGTTACATTAGCGAATTTGAAATCAATGATCACAGGGCTGGGAAAACTACTGTGAACCTCACAGGCAGGTCAAACAAGTGTGAAGTGATCAATCCCTAGATTTGATGTGCAACTCAAAGACCTAGAAAAATGGCAGAAAAACCTGCTCCTGTCCTATCAGTTTGGTTTCACTGAGCTGACAACTTCAGATGGCATCACGGACCATGAAGAAGCAAGATAAAACACAGGAGAGAAAATCCTGGGATTCTTTTTCTAGGGCTGTAATACAAACATGCAAATAAAATGCCTCAATGGGGACTTCCCTGGTGGTCCAGTGGTTAAGAATCCGCCTTCCAATGCAGGGGATGCAGATTCGATCCCTGGTTGGGGTACTAAGATCCCACATGCCCCAGTGCAACTAAGTCCGCATCCTCTGGAGCCCACCCTCTGGAGCCCATGCGCCACAACTAGAGAGAAGCCTGTGCACGGCAACAAAGATCCCACGTGCCTCAACTAAGACCTGACACAGCCGGAAAAAAAAAAAAAAAAAGCCTCAATGGAAAAAAAAATTTAAAGCACTCTTAAGTCATTTTTATTTAGGAATAATTTACATCCAGTAAAACAAGCAGATCTTAAGCATACAGTTAAATGAGTTTTGGCATATGCCAATACCCTCACAACCACAAACACAGCCCTCATTCAGATTTAAAACACTTCCAGGGACTTCCCTGGTGGTCCAGCGGTTAAGAATCTGCCTTCCAATGCAGGGGATGCGGGTTCCATCCCTGGTCGGGGAACTAAGATCCCACATGCCATGGGGCAACTGAGCCTGTGCGCTGCAACTACTGAGACCGCGCGCCACAACTAGAGAGAAGCCTGCACGCTGTAACGAAGGATCCCGTGTGCCGCAACTAAGACTCGACACAGCAAAATAAATAAATAAATAAATAAATAAATATTTGAAAATTTATATTAGAAAAAGATTTAAAACACTTCCATTACCCAGTTTCCCAATGTGCCTCTTCCCACTTAATTACCCCAACACCGTTTTCTTCACTCTAGTAATCTCTTACTTGCCAAGGCCATACCTTTTCTAGGGAAAACTTCTGTGTCTTTTATAAACTTCCAATATAATCTTGACTCTTGCACTTACATTGGTAAATTACAAAAACGGTGACTTTGACAACTGCAACATAACAACAGGACTTACGGCCAACTTTTACAATGTCAAAATTAATACTTTAAGAGGAATTATAAATATAGAAAAATTATGAGACAAAAATAACATTCAATAATCAACTTCTCTAATTGGTATTCTGAAGCCTCAAAATAAAATGACTAAGATTGTCTCTCTTTACTCCCCTGCTCAAACCTTTGGAAACCTACCCTCCCCGAATCATTGTCTCTTTATACTATGCACAATACCCTTCTATTCCATCTGCTCCTTACCCATACCTCTGAAATGAACTACCTTTCTTGGGGGTTTCTCAGCAAAGGAAAAATTATACTATACAACAGCCTCTCTAAATTGCTGGAGTAGAAGTCAGAGCTATAGAAACTGAATTTAAAGACTGGTCTAGAATTTAGTTGGGAGTTATGTTCAAAGATTTTTCTAAATCTCAGGTAGACTGACAGAAATTTGTTGCAGAATCCCAACTTACTTGGTAATTACTTAATTTCAATATAGAGGAAAAAGGTTAAAAGCAGCAGGATAGTAAAGACCAGATTCAAACAGCCCAGCCTGTTAAAAAAAAAAATTGGCCTTGAGAGAACAAGAACCTATTTAGGAAATACACTATTTCAGGGGTAGATTGGTCAACATTTAATATTGTAAACAAAATGAACACTACTTGATAGGAAACAAAATAAAAATTGACTTCAGGAAATTTTAAAGGGAGACATGTCCCTTCTTTCTGTAAATGGGCTCAGACCTGAATAGGAAACTGAAAATGGAAAATTAGAAAATCTGCAATAGTTGAGCATTTTCAGAGATCCTCACAAAGTAAACAAGCTAGAAAGAAAAATTAAACCAAAAGGTCTTTGTTTTCTAAGAAATGGGGGCCTATGGGTGAGGAAACTTGTGCATACTGACTATAAAAAGTAAACATTTATGGGAACTGCATTTCTTTTTTTTTTTTAAACATCTTTATTGAAGTATAATTGCCTTACAATGGTGTGTTAGCTTCTGCTTTATAACAATGTTAATCAGTTATACATATACAATATGTTCCCATATCTCTTCCCTCTTGCATCTCCCTCCCTCCCACCCTCCCCATCCCACCCCTCTAGGTGGTCACAAAGCACCGAGCTGATCTCCCTGTGCTATGCGGCTGCTTCCCACTAGCTATCTATTTTACATTTGGTAGTGTATATATGTCCATGACACTCTCTCACCCTGTCACATCTCACCCCACCCCCTCCCCATATCCTCAAGTCCATTCTCTAGTAGGTCTGTGTCTTTATTCCCGTCTTGCCACTAGGTTCTTCATGGCCTTTTTTTTTTTTTCCTTAGATTCCGTATATATGTGTTAGCATACTGTATTTGTTTTTCTCTTTCTGACTTACTTCACTCTGTATGACAGACTCTAACTCCATCCACCTCATTACAAATACCTCCATTTCATTTCTTTTTATGGCTGAGTAATATTCCATTGTATATATGTGCCACATCTTCTTTATCCATTCATCTGTTGATGGACACTTAGGTTGCTTCCATGTCCTGGCTATTGTAAATAGAGCTGCAATGAACATTTTGGTACATGACTCTTTTTGAACTATGGTTTTCTCAGGGTATATGCCCAGTAGTGGGATTGCTGGGTCATATGGTAGTTCTATTTGTAGTTTTTTAAGGAACCTCCATACTGTTCTCCGTAGTGGCTGTATCAATTTACATTCCCACCAACAGTGCAAGAGTGTTCCCTTTCCTCCACACCCTCTCCAGCATTTATTGTTTGTAGATTTTTTGATGATGGTCATTCTGACCGGTGTGAGATGATACCTCATTGTAGTTTTGATTTGCATTTCTCTAATGATTAATGATGTTGAGCATTCTTTCATGTGTCTGTTGGCCATCTGTATATCTTCTTTGGAGAAATGTCTATTTAGGTCTTCTGCCCATTTTTGGATTGGGTTGTTCGTTTTTTTGTTATTGAGCTGCATGAGCTGCTTGTAAATCTTGGAGATTAATCCTCTGTCAGTTGCTTCATTTGCAAATATTTTCTCCCATTCTGATGGTTGTCTTTTGGTCTTGTTTATGGTTTCCTTTGCTGTACAAAAGCTTTTAAGTTTCATTAGGTCCCATTTGTTTATTTGTGTTCTTATTTCCATTTCTCTGGGAGCTGGGTCAAAAAGAATCTTGCTGTGATGTATGTCATAGAGTGTTCTGCCTATGAGGAACTGCATTTCTTAATGCAATGCCTGGGGTCCTACTTCCCAGTTGCTTCATTTATCCATAAATGAGTATTACTTGTTGCTAGAATGAGTCAGGTTCATCCATATTATTGCTTCTATCAGTAATTTGTTCCTTCTATCTCTTATTATTGATAAAAAGCAGATCCACTGTATGGATATAGATAACATTTTCTTTATCCATTCACCCGCTCATGGACATTTGGTTTGTTTCCAGCTTGTGGATGTTATAAATAACGCTTATCAATTTGTTTTAATTTTAGTAACTCAACCAGGAATTTTTACTGCAGATCTCTAAGATCACAGGAAATTGAAAACATTTCAAATTTTGAAGTAGGAAATACGAAAGTCATCAATAGACTTTCAAATTTAAAAACATAGTGACAAAACACATCTAACTTACCAATAAGCAGCTTTCTAACAAGAACACTGATAAGTAAGAACCACAAATGAACAGTCATT